>NC_137783.1:135338229-135938229 GCF_963455305.1 Plecotus auritus
AAATCCTATGCTTAGTTTTTTCTTTTTTAAAAAAAATATATTTTATTGATATTTCACAGAGAGGAAGGGAGAGGGATAGAGAGCTAGAAACATCGATGAGAGAGAAACATCGATCAGCTGCCTCCTGCACACCTTCCACTGAGGATGTGCCCGCAACCAAGGTACATGCCCTTGACCGGAATCGAACCCAGGACCCTTCAGTCCGCAGGCCGACGCTCTATCCACTGAGCCAAACCAGTTTCGGCTGCTTAGTTTTTTCTGACAGTCTTATTTCATTTAGCATAATGCAAAAGTCTTAAAAATATGACACCTAGGAATAATAGGTTAAGAAGACTAATCCATGAATATACAATTCTTATTTTTAAAATATTTTAAATAAATATGTTCACTCCCACTCCCACATGAACATGTACACTAATGTGTATGTATAAGTGTATGCACACACAAGCATCATTTATGAGAAATTCATGAAACTCACATACCTATGAAGGAGAAATTAATTAAGATGTACATGAGATAAGTCCATTGTTATAGTAGTATTTAAAACAATTATTTTTGTGTCTGAGAACACATTCTTTTTTTAACTGTTGACATTATTACATATGTCCCCTTCTCTCCAGCCTTTGCCCACCTCTACCCAGCCCCTGCCCCCTCTTCCCTCTGGCCCTCACATATGTGTCTATGGGTTATGCCTATAGGTTCTGTGACTAATCTCTTTCACCTTCCTTCATCCAGTCCTCCCATCCCATATTAATATAAATATTTGACTTAGTAAAAATATATGTTATATATCCTGTGTTTGTTTTTTAAATTATATTTCACTTTATCTTTTACATATAAAAAGCAATTGATTTTATATTTTTATTAATCTTATAAAATACTTCCTTGAGCATATATTTATTATTTTTTGTAATGAAAATGCATGTCTTTACACAGGCATTCCCTTTCCTAGCCAAATTTCCATATTAATAAGTCATATCTTCATGCTACCTGACTTCAAATTATACTACAGAACTATGATAATCAAAACAGCATGGTATTGGCAGAGGAACAGGCACACAGATGAATGGAACAGAATAGAGAGGCCAGCTATAAAACCACATGTATATAAACAGATAATTTTTGAAAAAGTATCCAGTAACACACAGTGGAGTAAAGATAGTCTCTTCAACAAATGATGCTGGGGAAACTGGAAAGCCATATGCAAATAGACAAAACTGGATTACAGTTTGTTTCCATGTACAAAAATTAATTCACAATAGATCAAAGACCTAAATATAAGAATTGAAACAATAAGATTGAAGAAAATATAGGTACCAAACTATGGACCTTGGTCATAGAGAATTTTTTGTGAACTTCACCTCAAAGACAAGGGAACTAAAGGCAAAAATAAATGGATGTGACTATATCAAACTAAAAAGCTCCTGCACAGCAAAAGAAACTAACAATAAAACAAAGAGGCAGCCAACCAGATAGGAGATGATATTTGCAAACAGTAGCTCCAACAAAGGTTTAATTTCCAAAATATATAAAGAACTCATAAAACTCAACACCAAACAATCAACCCAATCAAAAAGTGGGCAGAGGACCTGGAAATACACCTCTCCGAAGAAGACATACAAACAGCCAATAGATATATGAAAAAATGTTCAACCTTATTGGCAATTAAGGAAATGCAAATAAAAACTATGAGATACCACTTCAAAACTGTTAGAGTGGCCATTATCAACAAGACAAGAAAGAACAAGTATTGAAGAGGTTGTGGAAAAAGGAAACCCTCATTCACTGCTGGTGTGAATATAGACTGGTACAACCACTATGGAAAGCAGTCTGGTGATTCCTCAAAAAATTGAGAATAGAGCTACCATATAACCTAGCAATCCCTCTTCTGGGTATATACCCCAAAACCTCAAAATCATATATTCACAAAAATATGCACCCTTATGTACATGGCAGAATTATTCACGGAGGCCAAGACATGGAAACAACCAAAATGTCTTGCAATAGAGGATTGGATAAAGAAGATGTGGTACTTATACACAATGAAATACTACTAAGCTATAATAGTGTCTGAAAGGCTGAAATAGTGTCATTTGCAATAACATGGATGGACCTTGAGAACATTATACTAACTAAAATAAGTCAGTCAGGAAAAGCTAAGAACATATGACTTCACTCATATGTGGGATATAAAACTGAAACTCATCAACACAAACAGCAGTGTGGTAGTAGCCAGAGGAAAGGGGATGGAGGGAAAATGGGATCCTACTATAAGGTGATAGAAGATTTGACTTTGGGTGGTGGACACATGGTGCAATATACAGATCTTGGAACATAAAAACCCACACCTGAAACCTATATGTTCATGTTGACTAATGTCACCCCAATAAATCTAATAATAAAAATTAGGTCACATCTAAAAATAATGTTTATATGACAATTTTATTTTTTATTTTTTAATATATTTTTATTGTTGATAGTAAAAATATATTAAAAAATAAAAAAAATATTTCTCCCCTTTACCCCCCTCTTCCCAGCCCCTATCCACCTCACCAGGTCTTCACTACCCTATTGCCTGTGTCCATGGGTTATACATATAAGTATGTAAGTTCTTTGGTTTATCTCTTCTCGTCACCCCAACCCCACAATAAGGTATGTGACAATTTTAATAAAGGAAACATATTACAAAATAGGGGGAAAAGGAATGATAAAAGCATATTTTAATTCATTTAAATAAAAATGTAATATTTAATTTTTAAAGTTTAATTACCAAAAAGACAATAGTAATAACTTATTTGTATATAAATTTGTTAATATACAGTATACATATCTGCTCATATTTTGAACCTCACTATGATAAAATTTGAATCTATATGTATATCCATTTCTTTCCTCAGATTTGAGAATTTTTTGACCATTTATTTTTTCAAATATTCTTTCTGGCCCTTTCTCTCTCTCCTTTTTTGGACTGCCATTATGCATATGTTAATACTTTTTTTAAAAAATAAATCTTTATTCAGATTATTACAATTGTTTCTCCTTTTTCCCCCCATAGCTCCCCTCCACCTGGTTCCCACCCCACCTTCTGCCCTTACCTCCCCCCCACTGTCCTCATCCATGGGTGTATGATTTTTGTCCAGTCTCTTCCTGAACCCCCCCATACCCCTTTCCCCCTGAGAATTATCAGTCCACTCCCTTTCTATGCCCCTGATTCTATTATATTCACCAGATTATTCTGTTCCTCAGGTTTTTAATTCACTTGATTTTTAGGTTCACTTGTTGATAGATATGTATTTGTTGTTCATAATTTTTATCTTTACTTTTTTCTTCTTCCTCTTCTTTAAGAATACCTTTCAGCATTTCATATAATACTGGTTTGGTGGTGATGAACTCCTTTAGCTTTTTCTTATCTGTGAAGCTCTTTATCTGCCTTTCAATTCTGAATGATAGCTTTGCTGGGTAGAGTAATCTTGGTTGTAGGTTCTTGCTATTCATCACATTGAAAATTTCTTGCCACTCCCGTCTGGCCTGCATAGTTTCTGTTGAAAAGTCAGCTGACAGTCGTATGGGTGCTCCCTTGTAGGTAACTAACTGTTTTTCTCTTGCTGCTTTTAATATTCTCTCTTTGTCTTTTGCTCTTGGCATTTTAATTATGATGTGTCTTGGTGTGGTCCTCTTTGGATTCCTTTTGTTTGGGGTTCTGTGTGCTTCCTGGACTTGTAAGTCTATTTCTTTCACCAGGTGGGGGAAATTTTCGGTCATTATTTCTTCAAATAGGTTTTCAGTATCTTGCTCTCTCTCTTCTTCTGGCACCCCCATAATTCTGATGTTGGTATGCTTGAAGTTGCCCCAGAGGATTCTTACACTATCTTCAACGTTTAGGATTTTTTTTCTTTTTGCTTTTTCGGTTGAGTGTTTTTTGATTCTTTGTATTTCAATTCTTTGACTTGATTCTTGTGTTTCTTTAGTTTGTTGTTGGGTCTCTGTATAATATTTTTTATTTCAGTCAGTGTATGTTTAATTTCTAGTTGGTCCTTTTTCATATCTTCGAGGGTCTTGTTATATTTATCGGCCTTTTCTAGGATATTCTTGAAAAGCCTTATAACCTTTGTTTTGAATTCTATATCCAGTCATTTGTTTTCCTCCATTTCTTTCGTTTGTGATCTGTTTCTTTGATGCCACATTTTCACTGCTTCCCTGAGTTGGTAGGGTAGATTTGTGTGCTAGGTTTCCTATATAGCCCAGTGGGTCGGCCTCCCCAGTTACCTGAGGTGGACACTCTTGGTGCACCCCTTTGTGGACTGTGTGCACAGCCTTGTTGTAGTTAAGTCTTGATTGTTGTTGGTATCACTGGGAGGAATTGACCTCCAGGCCAGTTGGCTGTAAGGATCAGCTGTGTCTATGCTGGGAGAAGTTCAGTGTTGGAGACAGCCTTATAGGATTAAACTTGCCAAATTGCAATAGCCTCTGTGCTCAGCTTGGATGGGATGGAGTCTCAGGGCGGAGCAGACAGTCTTGGCTTCCAGTCAGCCTTGCCCTTGCGCGCGTGCGCGCCTGCAGACCTCTGCCTTCCCCGGCTCCTGAGTCTCTGCCCGAGAGTCCAGATTCCCCCCACAAGAGTGTGGGTCCCCAGGGGCTCGCCTGGAACTGGGGTTCAGTGCAGTCAGAACTGGGGCTCAGTGCAGTCAGGAGCTTTGGACTCCCTTCTGCTAGGGAAAGCCTGTGGCAACCTCCACAGCCTTTGTGCACACTGGCGCGTGCGCCTCCGGAACCCTGCCTGCCGGGGCTCCCCCGGGTCTCCCCCGGGTCTCTGAGTCTCTGGATGCCTTTCTCTCTACCTGACAGTCCAGACTCCCCCTGTATGAGCCTGGATCCACGGGGTTTCGCCCGGGACTGGGGTTCAGTGCAGTCAGAACTGGGGTTCAGTGCGGTCGGGGTCTTCCTTCCCCCTTCCGCCAGAGAAAGTCAGCCAGGCTCTCAGCCGCCCTTCCCTCTGCACGCACAAAGACCCTTTGCTGTACCTCCAATTCTCTGTGAGCTTTTCTCTTTCCTTCTAGTTGTAGAATTTTCACTCAGCCAGCTTTCCTGTGGTTCTGGATGGTGTCCGTTCTGTCTTTTAGTTGTAGTTTTGAAATTGTTGTGCGAGGCAGCAGTTTAGGTGCTTACCTATGCCGCCATCTTGGTTTCTCCTTATGTTAATACTCTTATAGTATTCCACTATTCCCTGAGACTATGGTTTTTCTTCATAATTCTTTATTTCTGCTTCTCAGACTGGATTTCTCAACTCACCTGTCTTAAAGTGCACTGATTTTTTTCCTGCCAGTTTAAATCTGCTACTCATCCACTTTAATGAAATCTTTGTTCTTTAATTTCATTTTCAAATCAAGAATTTCTATTTGTTTTTTTGACATCTATATCTTTATTGGTTTCTCTTTAGTGAGACATTGCTCTCATACTTTCCTTAATTTTTTAGACTAGATTTTCTTTAGTTCTTTGCTTTACACCAGTTTTCATACAGTGGGGAATTATTAAAAAATAGGAAGAGTTTGGGTAAAGAGCATCCACAAAAATGTCATATCTCAGTTCCTGGTGGCCATGTTATAGTTTCTACATAGAAATATAGCTAGAATTGTGTGTGTGTGTGTGTGTGTGTGTGTCCCAGGGTTATTCAGCTTTGTCTATAACTCAGTAGGTGAACCAAATGTACCCCAGATGAATCCTTAATTATTAACACACACTCCAACCCCACACCTACATGTTAGGGTCTTTGGAATTAACTCATGGTGACTTCTAAGGTCTCTAAAGGATAAATGATTTATTCTAGAGAAAATAGACACTCTTTCAAAAATGAATGGAGACTTCCTCACAAAAAGTAAGACTTTGTAATTGTTTTATAGTGTTTGATGAAAGTTCACAATATACCAGGCTCTGCTTTAAAACACTTATAAATATTAACTTATATGCACCTCATAACGCTGTGTGAAGCAGACCCACTATCATCATCCCTATTTATAAAGGAGGGAACTGAAGTGCTGAGGGATTACAGTACTTGTAACCATTTTCACATGATTTCAGGAAGTCGTGTTGATGTGAGGCAGCACAACTTTTATAACCTCCCAGCTTGTTTCCATCACCCCCTCATGATTCTGTCTGATTGCCACTGGGATAGTTAAGTCTGAATCTCTTCTGCTGAAGACATCTACATTTTCAAGAAGACATAGCCCCAAGTAATGTAAACACATTAGTGTTATGCCTTCATGAACTAAGCTAGGTCTCTACAGTCTAATTGCTTCTACTCTAAATGACTGGGGTGGAAGACTCACGTTGCTCTCTTGAGTACCTAGTCCCCTGGCACCTTCATGTATGTATAAATCCCTCTGGTTCCCAATCATTGGCTTCTAACATGTCAACATTATTCTGACATCATTTTAGTTACCAGTCTGTATGACAAAGGCTCTTAGTGTTCTTTAATTGATCTTAATGTAAAATGTTGTCCATTTTACTAAGTGGCCTTATTTCACTGGCATATTACTCTGAGCCTGCAACAATGGTTAGGGATAAACCCCCAAGCTAAAATGTTGTCCATGGTGAGTACAATGGTTCCTTCTTGGAGCTGCTCAGCATTTACAGAGTACATTTTTCCTATTTGTCCTCCCAACAGTATTCCTGTGTGAAAGGTTGGAGAATATTTTATAAGCCTCACCTGATAATTACTTTCTTTTTCTATTTCCCCACCTCTAGAGAACTTAAATCTTTGTGACCAGAGACATTAAGTACGAACTTCAACAGGATTCTGCTTTTCTTTTCGAATAGGACTAACAATTTGAGGATCATACGTGAAGTTGTGTTATTTTCTTTGAAGAGCAAGGTAAATTTCTAGCTCAGTTCTATGATCTGTTTGAATTATGGTATTAGATGTGCTATGTTAAGTTATAAGGGCAATGTCTTCCTATGAGTTTTTCAGAGTTTAATATCCCAAGTGTTATTACTCTCGTGCTTTCATGCTATTTATTTAGCTGGAGTCCAGGTGTTACAACAACCTCCATTAATCAGGAAAATAGTGATTTTTTGCAAATAACAGAGGATGGTATTTTTCTTATCATTTAAAATTCCTGTGTTTAGGAAAGCACTTAGAAAATAGTGGACACCAAATAAGTCTTTGTTGAGGCAATGAGTGAACAAATAAATAAATGAATGGGTGAGTGAATCACTGAATGAATTGTTTATTGCACCTGTTTATTAAATACATTCTGAAGTTCACGGTCCTATATTATTAAAACATATTCTCATGTGTAACTTTTCACAAACTTTTCCAAGGCTCCTGACCAAATGTTTTAGACTTTTTTGAACAATGAATCCACAGCAAAAGGTACAATTTACATTGTCACCCAGCACACACAAACACATACACATGTACCAGAAACAAAACTTTTACTTATTTTTTTCATTTGCAATGCATGTTTGCTTTATAATCTTTTCTATCTTAAATGAGCTCAAATATTCAAAATACTTAGAAAAACATCTACATAAGTGTTGTGTGTGTTAGGAATTATTACTAATAATTGTAAAATATTGTTCTAGGACAATTTGTGTTAAATTAATTCTCCAAGACTCAGTTCACTCAAAACAAATTCATGGAGGGTTTACTGGTACTTGTTGAAGATTTGATGAATATAACAAATTTATTGATTCAACAAAAAGGTGTTTCATAGATTATTCTTGATTATCTATATATATAAAAGACTAATATGCTAAGTGTCCCTCCAACCATCCAACCAGTCGCTATGATGCACACTGACCACCAGGGGGCAGAAGCTCAATGCAGGAGCTGCCGTGACATGCACTGGCCATTTACAAAGAAATGGCACCACGGACCTCGTGCCAACAAATGAACACTTGGCTTCCCCCAAGTGGGACACAGGCCCTGCCACCACCCCAGAGTGACAGCCCACCAAATCGCAGCCAATGCTGCCAAGACCCCATGGCGCAAAATGCAGCCCACAGCCCAGCCCAGCCCAGAAACGGTCACTGTGGGCACCAGGTAATGACATCAAGTAGCAACACCCGGCTTTCTCTCCCTAGTGACTAGCCTCCTTGCAGTTTCTTCAGCCCAGGAAAACAACTTGCTTTATAGCCAAACATTTTACACTTTAACCAAATGTCTGTGAAACGTTTTCCCATGCCTCATCTCATTTGATCCTCAGAGAAGTCCTGGAGTAGGTAGATAGGAGACTCGGTAGAATCCTATTTTCTTTTCATTAGCTGGAAAATGGTGATTTAGAAAGTTTAGAAACTTGATATGACTGAAAAGAAGTAAGAAATGGTGGACCTTGAAAATGACTTCAGGTTTTCTCACTGCGCAGAATATTGTCAAACACTGCTGCAGTTAAATATTTTACCCGTTGTTCTCCCTGCCTGAGTGATCTACAATAATAATCTGCTTTGTGTTGATATTTACTGCTGTGTTGCTGACAATTACCTGAAAGAGAAGTTGGGGTGCTTCACTATGTTGGAAAAAGTTTAGCTAAATCAGAAAGCAGGTCTAATTAAACAAGTTTATTCTCTATAAAAGGCTAAGTTAACTCGTGCATACATATAAAGCTCTTGCTGGCACCAATCGCATGCGTGTGTTTTGATCTGTAATTGTCAATTGTGAATTTGGTTGACACTTCTATTATAGAGAAAAGGTGAATAGCGATATTAAAATATTTCTTCTAATTAATTTCCTTCCAATGTGCACGAATCCATGCACTGGGCCACTAGCATTCCTATAAATATACATATGTTCCTCTTGTGATTTTAATATATTTTACTGAGTATATACTCAGGTGAATTTAAAGAGAGCTATTGACATTAACTATATTGAATAAAAGTGGAATCTATTATAAAATATATATTAATGAAGAATATATTCTATAAAAACAGTAATAAAATACATGTAAGTTCTGTTTCTCTTAGATTTTTTCATCTAGTCTCAGAGCATTTATCTTTGTAGATGTTGCTTATTCTCTTATTTGGCATTATTTTTTAAAGTAGTTTCATGTAGAAATAGCAATCATTTCTTCACTAGCATACTCACCCAACAAAAATTCATTGACTGTGTGATAGGTGCCATGCACTTTGCTAGGCACAAGCTGATTTCTCAACAGAAACTAAGATAGATAAATCAAGGCCTTTTCATGTTCCAATCTAGAATGCAATGGATAGATAAACATATAAGTAAAATTAAGTTTTCCAATATATGTTTTAAAAGTTATTATTGATAAAACCAAGATGGCAACATAGGTAAACACTTAAACTTCTGCCTCACACAACAATATCAAAACTACAACTAAAAGACAAAACAGACACCATCCAGAACCACAGGAAAGCTGGCTGAGTGGAAATTCTACAACTAGAAGAAAAGAGGAAAGCACATTGAGACTCAGAGGAGCTACAAAAGGCTGAGGTATGGAGACTCGCACAGGGAGAGGACGGGCAGCTGTGTGCATGGGTGGCTGAGTGCACGGCTGGCTTTCTAAAGCAGGAGGGAGAAGGAAGTTCCTGACTGCACTGAACTCCAGTCCTGGGCAAGATGCTGGGAAACCAGACTCATTCGGGGGAATCTGGACTGTCAGGATAAGAGAGAGCACACTGAGACTCGGGAACTGCGGAAGGCAGAGGTCTGGAGGTGTGCGTGTGCAGAGAGGACTGACTGCTAAATGCAAGGGCGGCTGAGTGCGCAGCTGGCTTTCTAAAGCGGGAGGGAGACAGAAGCTCCCAACTGCACTGAACTCCAGTTCCAGGCAAGTTTCTGGGAACCCCGACTCATTCAGGGAGAAACTGGACTGTCTGGCAGCGGGCGAAACTCAAGGGTGGCTTTCTCTCAGAGGTGCTTGCAGCGATTACCAAGTGACACTGAGACCCAGGGACCTCAAAGGGCAGGGCTGACGGGAAGCCAAGGCTGTCTGCTCCGCCCTGAAACTGCCCCATCCAAGCTGAGCACAGAGGCTTTTGCAATTTTGCAAGTCTTGTCTCATAAAGGTGTCTCCAGCACAGAAGTTCTCCCAGTGTAGACACAGCTGATCCTCACAGCCAATTGGCCTGGAGGTCAATTCCTCCCAGTGATACCAACAACAATCAAGACTTAACTACAACAAGGCTGTGCACACAGTCCACAAAGGGGTGCACCAAGAGTGTCCACCTCAGGTAACTGGGGAGGCTGAGCCACTGGGCCCTATAGGACACCTAGCACACAAAGCTACTCTACCAACTCAGGGAATCAGTGAAAATGCGGAGACCAAGAAACAGATCATGAAAGAAATGGAGGAAAGCAAACAACTGGATATAGAGTTCAAAACCACGGTTATAAGGTTTTTCAAGAATTTCCTAGAAAAGGCCGATAAATTTAGCGAGACCCTCAAGGATATGAAAAAGGACCAACTAGAAATTAAACATACACTGACTGAAATAAAAAATATACAGAGACCTAACAGCAGACTAGAGGACCACAAGAATCAAGTCAAAGATTTGAAATACAAAGAAGCAAAAAACACTCAGCCAGAAAAGCAAAAAGAAAAAAGAATCCAAAAATACGAGGATAGTGTAAGGAGCCTCTGGGACAACCTCAAGCATACCAACGTTCGAATTATGGGGGTGCCAGAAGAAGAGAGAGAGCAAGATACTGAAAACCTATTTGAAGAAATAATGACCGAAAATTTCCCCCACCTGGTGAAAGAAATAGACTTACAAGTCCAGGAAGCACACAGAACCCCAAACAAAAGGAATCCAAAGAGGACCACACCAAGACACATCATAATTAAAATGCCAAGAGCAAAAGACAAAGAGAGAATATTAAAAGCAGCAAGAGAAAAACAGTTAATTACCTACAAGGGAGCACCCATACGATTGTCAGCTGATTTCTCAACAGAAACTATGCGGGCCAGATGGGAGTGGCAAGAAATATTCAAAGTGATGAATAGCAACAACCTGCAACCAAGATTACTCTACCCAGCAAAGTTATCATTCAGAATGGAAGGTCAGATAAAGAGCTTCACAGAGAAGAAAAAGCTAAAGGAGTTCATCAACACCAAACCAGTATTATATGAAATGCTGAAAGGTATTCTTGAAGAAGAAGAAGAAGAAGAAGAAGAAGAAGAAGAAGAAGAAGAAGAAGAAGAAGAAAAAGAAGAAGAAAGAAGAAGAAGAAGAAGAAGAAGAAGAAGAAGAAGAAGAAGAAGAAGAAGGTAAAGATAAAAATTATGAACAACAAATACATATCTGTCAACAAGTGAATCTAAAAATCAAGTGAATAAAAAATCTGATGACCAGGATAAACTGGTGAATATAATAGAATCAGGGGCATAGAATGGGAGTGGACTGACAGTTCTTGGGGGGAAAGGGGTGTGGGGGGTGCGGGAAGAGACTGGACAAAAAGCGTACACCTATGGATGAGGACAGTGGGGGGGAGGTAAGGGCAGAGGGTGGGATGGGATCTGGGTGGAGGGGAGCTATGGGGGGAAAAAAGAGGAACAATTGTAATAATCTGAACAATAAAAATTTATTAAATTAAAAAAAAGTTATTACCTCCATTTTGCCATTATTTTAAACTAGAGGCCCGGGGCATGAAATTCATGCACTCGGTAGAGGTTCCTCAGCCCGGCCTGTACCCTCTCGCAGTCTGGGAGCCCTCAGGGGATGTCCGGCTGACAGCTTAGGCCTGCTTCCTGTGGGGAGCGGGCCTAATCCAGCAGTTGAACATCCTTAGCGCTGCCGCAGAGGCGGGAGAGGCTCCCATCACCGGTGCACTCGCCAGCCATGAGCCCGGCTTCTGGCTGAGCAGCGGTCCCCCTATGGGAGCGCACTGACCACCAGGGGGCAGCTCCTGCATTGAGAGTCTGCTCCCTGGTAGTCAGTACGCATCATAGTGACCGGTTGTTTCGCCGTTTGGTCGATTTGCATATTAGTCTTTTATTATATGGGATGGCCTTTAGAGATTTTTAAAATTGTGTTCAAACTCTTAAGTGAAAAAGCTGAAATTCAAATGTGTGGTCCTAAAACTTAAGCACTTTTTACTACCCCAGATAGACTTACAATTATAGAATTATTAAGCCTCCTTAATTATTATCTACTAGAGGCCTGGTGCACAAAAATTCATGCACTTGGGGGGGGGGGGTCATCCCTCAGCCCAGCCTGCACCCTCTCACAGTCTAGTACCTCTCAGGAGATGCCCACCTGCTGGCTTAGGCCTGCTCCCTGGGGGATCGGGCCTAAGCTGGCAGTCAGACACCCCTCTGGTAGTCTGGGAGCCCTCAGGGGATGTCCACCTGCCAGCTTAGGCCCGATCCCCACAGGAAGCGGGTCTAAGCTGCAGCTGGACATCCTTAGTGCTGCGGAGGAGGCGGGAGAGGCTCCCGCCACTGCCGCTGCACTCACAGCCATCATCCTGGCTTGTGGCTGAGTGGAGCTCCCACTCTGGGAGTGCACTGACCACCAGGGGGGCAACTCCTGCATTGAGCATCTGCCCTATGGTGGTCAGTGTGCATCAGCGACCAGTTGTTCCCAGGCGTTCCCCCATTAGGGTCAATTTGCATATTACCCTTTCATTATATAGTATTATTTGTTAAGTTATATACTAGATACATTGGGTGGGGGAATTTAAGACATAATATATTGTTTATACTATGAGTTGTTTCTATAAGCATTCAGACTTGGATTCAGATTGTGAGGGGTTTGAATCTATACAAACTGGGACAATAGTACATGGCATGAAAGGCGATACAGCTACCCATTATATTGCTGGTGTTATTTTGTTAGGGTCAGAAAGACATTGTCTATAGGACACAGTTACTAGCTAGTTGAAAAGACAAAACTTCAATATCTACTCCTTAGTCCCCACCATCTCCCAGCTCCCATATCTCCATCTCACCTCAGGTTTCCTTTTCTTGACTTTTCCAATGGCCCATTCTGGGCCTGAGTTCTTACGAGGGGTGCCCTAAATGATGGCTTGGCCTGGAGTAGTCACCCTGGAGGTGATGACAAGTGAATGAACTCGGGATACATTTTGAAAGTAGAGATACAAGATGTGCTCATGAACTACAAGTGAATTGTGAGGGAAAGAGCTCTGAGGCTGGATAATTCTGGCATTAAGAGATTCTATGTTGAAGACTTTATCAGGCTTGACCAGATATTTAGTCTGGATTCTGAAAACTGTGGAGGCTATTTTATAATGAGATTATGTAAGTGGGTGAAATAATTAGTACAGCCTTTAATAGTTTCCTCTAGCAGAAACCATGCCATGAAAAACAGCATCTCAAAATTTGTATTTGTAATTATCCTTGGAGCTCAGTCCCCAATTTTTTGTTGACATTTGTAAAAATAGTGTGTTTGTTTAAACAAATTTAGATTTAAGTTATGAAGTTACATAAGTTCTTTAGTGATGTGATTCCAACCATTTTGTTAGGTTTCTTTTGTTACTTTCTTTCAACCATCTTATATACTACTACTATTAATAATAATAATATTTATTTAATAATAGTATAAAACTTATGGTTTATTGCATGCTAATTATGTATTAAGCAGTATTCTGTGTGATTTAAACATGTCAACTCATTAAGTTCTCCAGGTTTGCAAGATCCTATTATCATCATCCCTATTTTTAACTGAGGCACCGAAAAGTTGTGACTTTCCAAAGGTTGCTGACCTAGCAAGTGGAAATGTAGGAATTGAATGACCCCAGAGACCATGTTCTTTACCAACACGAGATGCCGCCTCTCTATAGAGATTGCACCTTTTAAATTGCTGTAAGAATTTTGTGACAAAGTAAGAGTAGGAAACACATGCCCTTTTTGTTTGTTTGTTTGTTTGTTTGTTTGTTTGTTTGTTTGTTTGAATAAAGAAATTCAAGCTCAGGGACACTTACATTGCTCCCCAAGGGGATGAAATGGCGATGAGCATCTTCCTCCATTTCCTGCTACTTCCCTCAAGAGGTTGAAGCAAGAGGTTTGAACGGTCACAGTTTTGAGATTTTTACACTTTTGGGGATGGGCATATCTTTCAAGGGGGCAGTTTTCTCTGAGGAGAGAAAGGGAAACTATTCTTTCTTAGATCTCAGATGGATCACAATTGCTTAAATGATAATCTTCACAGAACTTCACATCCAGAAAGGCATTGGCACATCATTTTTCTCAGTTAATTAACTAATAGGACAGCTGGGAGATTAAATGAGGTAGTATTTATTATTCTCAGACTACCTGGCACATAGTAAGTGCTCCATTAATATGAGTGTTACATGGCTCAGGGATGACCAAGTAATTGACAGAGAAAGCAGAAAATTTCAACCCAAATGAAAATAAACAGTAGATATTTTGAAGATAAGGTCATTTGAAATATCTGAGTGAAGTCAGGAACTAATAAATGTGTGCATACCCTTACAAATTGAAAGATGGAGGTCAGAAGATGCAGTCTCTTGGTTATTGGCAACCCTGCACTGGTAATGGCATCATGGTAACATGGGTATGCTGTGAGCCATTTCCCATGCATTAGTAATTTATCCATTTTACTTCTCTTGTTTTGACAGGTGAAACACAATTTCAAAAATGACCTCCATGGAGAATAGCACAGAGGTGAATGAATTTAGACTCTTGGGACTGACCAACACCCCAGAGTTACAGGTCCCCCTCTTCATAATATTCACTCTTATATATCTCATCACTCTCATGGGAAATCTTGGGATTATCATGTTAATTCTGTTGGACTCTTGCCTCCACACTCCCATGTATTTTTTCCTCAGTAACCTGTCTCTGGTAGACTGTGCTTACTCCTCGGCTGTTACTCCCAAGGTGATGGCTGGGTTCCTCACAGGGGATAAAGTCATCTCCTATGGGGGATGTGTTGCTCAAATGTTTTTCTTTGTGGCTTTTGCCAGTGCAGACTGTTTCCTACTAGCTGTCATGGCTTATGATCGCCATGCAGCGGTGTGTAAACCCTTACATTACACCAGCACTGTGACCAACAGGGTGTGTGCTCAAATGTCCCTAGGCTGCCATGTATGGGGCTTGGTTGAATCCGCCATCCATACTGGATTTACCTTCTGTCTCTCCTTCTGCCGTTCCAATGTGGTCCATCACTTTTTCTGTGATATCCCTGCAATCCTGGCTCTTTCGTGCTCTGACATCTACACAAATGAGATTGTGCTCTTCATCTTAGCAGCATTCAATGTCTTCTTTGCCCTAACTGTTATTTTGACCTCCTATCTGTTCATATTCATTGCCATCCTGAGGATGCGCTCAGCAGAGGGGCGAAAGAAAGCCTTCTCTACCTGTGCTTCTCACTTCACTTCTGTAACCATATTCTATGGAACTGTAATCTTTATGTACTTACAACCCAGTTCTAGTCATTCTATGGACAACGATCAATTGGCATCTGTGTTCTATACAATAATAATCCCCATGTTGAATCCTATTGTCTATAGTCTACGGAATAAAGAGGTTAATAATGCTTTCAGAAAAGCCATTAGGAAGATGAAGGTCCTGCTCAACACATAGTTTTAGTTAGAGAGATTATACATCTCAGTTGTCTATTGCTATGCAACAAATTACCACAACACTTAGTGGCTTAAAACAACAGCTTTTATTTATCATAATTCTAAGAACAGGTACTTTGCTGCTTTCACATGGGTTCACTCATGAGGTTGCATATCTTCTGCATGGTCAGTTGGGCTGAAAGGTTCAAGATGTCCTTACATTTCTGCATGCTGATTCTGGATGCTGCCTACCTCTGCTCCACATGGTCTTTCATCCTTCAGAGGCTGGACCGATCTTCTTTCATAATATTTTCAGGCCAGCATTCTCATAGTGTGACCATTTCTCTCCAAGAATTTGTAATAAGGGAGAAAAATGAGAAGTCGAGGTGGCCTTATAGTTCCATTAAAGAGAAAAACAACTCAAACCTCACTGATATGGTAGAGTCAGATTGGCCAAATAATTACAAGAATTTAAAGTCAGGTGGTTATCACCAATCAGATTCAGAATTATTGAACAGGACCTTCATCTTAGTGGCTTTTCTGTGCACCATAATTCACGTAAGAATATCACTGTTGCCAGGCCCACATGGCTCAGAGGTCACAGTTCAATTTCCAGTCAGGGCACATGGCCCAGTTGTGGGCTCAATCCCCACAACAACATTGATATGAGAGCAGAACATTGATCGGCTGCATGCTTCAGACCCTCTCAGTGTGGATTGAGCCTGCAACCTGGGCATGCACCTGACCAGGCAGCAAACCAGCAACCCTTTGGTGCACAGGATGACACACAACTAACTGAGCCACCCTGGCCAGGGTGGATTCTTGACAATTTGTTTCACAATCTTGGTTTCGGTTTTCCTGAAATAAACAAACAAACAAACAATTCTTCCTTATAGATAAATTTTATTTCTTATTAAATTTATTGGATGACAGTGGTTAATAAGATTATGTAGGTTTCAAATTTACATTAATATAATACATGATCTATATATTGCATTGTGTGCCCCCGACTCAAAGTCAAAAAATCTTCCGTCATCACATATTTGGACTCCTTTAACTTTTACTACCCCAAACCCCTTCTCTCTGGTAACCACAATACAGTTGTCTATGTCTATGAGTTTCAGTTTTATATACCACATATGAATGAAATCAAATGGTTCTTAGCATTTTCTGATTAACCTATTTCACTTAGCATGATATTCTCAAGTTCCATCCATGTTGTCACAAATGGCAGTATTTCATCTTTTCTTATGGCTGAGTAGTATTCCATTGTCTATATGTACCACATCTTTATCCAATCATCTATTGAAGGACACTTCAATTGTTTCCATGTCTTGGCAACCAAGAATAGTGTTGCAATTAATATAGGGATGCATATCTTTGTGAATAAATGTTTTCAACTTTTGGGGGTGATACCCAGAAGAGGAGTGTCTAAGTCATATATGGTAACTCTAGTCTTAATTTTTTTAGGAACCTTATCATTCTCCACATAAACATCTATCATTAGAACAAAGAAAATATATATTTCCATTGATTTCTACTGTTTTCCATAGTGGCTGTACCAGTTTTCATTCCCACCAGCAGTGAATGAAGTTTCCTTCTTCTCCACACTCTAGCCAACACTTGGTATTACTTATCATGTTGATAATAACCATTCTAACAGGGGTGAGATGATATCTCATTGTAGTTTTGATTTGCATTTCCCTAATAAAGTTGTTAGTAATCTATATAGACCTCTCCTAGGAGGTGGAATGTAGTCTCTACCACCTCAGTGTGCATTGAAATTTGGTGACTTGCTTCTAAAGTATAGAGTGTATGGGGGGAGAGGGGAAGTAGCATTAATGGAAGAACCTGGCAAAAGTTTAAGTGATCATCTTGTTTAATTGATCAAGATCAAGCCCCCAGTGACAAGTCATGTTGATAATGTATATCTCCTAGTAGAACATGATGAGAAGTTCACTTCTTATTCTTTCTCAAAACCTATACCTCTGTATAACTATGTGAAAAAAATCAGACAAACAGAAATTGAAAGGCATTCTACAAAAGACATATTAAGGTAATGAAAAATAAGGAAATACTGAGAAACTGTCAAGATCAGGGAAGATTAATGGGACACAACAAATATACGCAATGTTGCATCCTGGATTGTATTCTGTAAGAGCAAAATGACCTTAGTAAAAAATAATGATCCGAATAATTTCTTGAAGGTTTTGATAATAGTAATAATCAACATTGGTTTCTTATTTTTCACAAATGTAATATGATAAAGTAAAATATTAACTAAAGAGGAAATTTGGTGAAAGGTACATAAGACTTGTCTGTTTATAACCATTGACAACTGAATAAATAATCATTATTTATGGATATATTTTTCAAATTCAATCAGATAGAAAATTACAATAGTCTCATTTTTATGATTTATTAAATAAAACTTATTTCATGTGTTGTTTTTCATTAATGAGAAATACTAATGAAAAAGAATTAAGATGGTTTGATATGATCCATTCAATAGTATGGTTTCTAAAAATTAATTTGTCCAAAAGTGGTAAATACAAATAGTGAGTGATAATATAGGAAAAAAAAAACTCGCCATGTCTCATGAAATGCTCTAAAATTGTATTAATTGATTGATTTGAGAGAGAGAAACATTGATTTGTTGTTCCACTTACTTACTAATTCATTGGTTGCTTCTTGTATGTGACAAGCTTCAACATACAAGAACCAGGGATCCAACTTGCAACGTTGGCATATGGACAGCGTTCTACCTAACTGAGGCTACCCAGGCAGGGCCCTTAGAATTATTTCCTAAAGAATTTTATAATGAACTCATGTAATTATCAGTGGTTCAAATATATTGACTGCTGGATCCAAATTTTGACTAATATATTTGTTAACATGTTTATTGAGAAATTATTATAAAGCAGGTTGTAATTTGTGTATTGGAAATGAAGTTGTTAGTTCGGAAGACAAAGTGACTCCTCTGGTGTAGTGTATGCTCTCAGTAGGAAAATAAAGGAATAATGATAATAGTTTAATTTGAGTACTGATCAGAATTATGAAGACTAAAGCAAGAAGTGCAAGGAAGGAACAGTGTCCACTGGTGGGTGGGGTGACTATGATGTGGAAACATTTAAGCAAAGACCGGAAGGAAGTAAAGGAGCTTTCTGAGCACTGGTAACAGCAAGGACAAAGATCCTGATGCAGGAGCATGCTTGGAGTTGTCCAGAAAAAGCAAGGAACTCAGTGTAAATGAGTAGGAGAGGAATAACACATGACAGAGCTCATCTAACACTAAAGCATCCCTGAATGAGTGGCATTAACCTTTTCTTAGTATTTTCAATGAGACAAATGAATAACATTATTATTAATCAGTGCTGTTTGTTTACAAAATGTGAGATAAGGTTGTCATATACAGAAAAACTGAAAAATTCCCTTATTATTTCTCAATCACCTTTTCTTATACTCTGGCCATTTTGCTTTTGAAAATCATCCTGTGAGCAAACTGCTTCTACTAGTAGACTTACTGAAGACAGAAATATTAATCCCTTTATAATATTATGCATATGTAGTTCTGAATAAAATGTGCCAACAAAAAGCATGTATCTTTATTTAAATATTCATATCACTTTTTTCATTTTAGACTGCTGAAATAGTTTTGAACTACAGAAATACATAATGTTGAACATAAATGTATAATCTGATATATAAATTATTTTTACTTTTTAATTAAAAACTAGCCATACTCCATCTAACCCTTTTAACAAGTTTCCCACTTTTGCATGTATATGAATTTATGGATTTCTTGCATATCCTTTTTCATGGATTTGTGTGTGCTGTGTTTTTCATATATCCTTCCATTGTTACATGGTAGAGAAAATATGAACATGTGAATAAACTAAAAATAATTAATAAGGTTTATTACAAGCAAGGCCCCCAACATTCTTAAGGTTCCTTTTGGCCATCCTAATTCAGACATCATGTTTTAAACACAATATTTCCTTTATTCTAGGTGATAGGCTTTTGAAGTAAAACAATGGCATTATCTCAGCAATTTAGGGGCATTGTTGGGCCTTAAAATGTGAATTATTGCATGTTGAACATCTGACAGGAATGAAACTAGGTTATTGTGGATCCTACAACTTTATCAGGTGAAGTCTAGAGACAATTTTGCCTTCTCAACAACCTTCTTGAATGCATATTTGACCTCCTTGTTTCTCAAGCTATAGACCAGAGGGTTCAACATGGGGATGACCATAGTATAGAACACAGAGGCAATTTTGTCTGTGTCCATGGAATGGCTGGAGCTGGGCTGTAAATACATGAAGATAACAGTCCCATAGAAGATGGAGACTGCAGTGAGGTGAGAGGCACAGGTGGACAGAGCCTTCTGATACCCTGAAGATGAGTGCATCTTTAGGATGGTGACAAATATGAACAGGTAGGAAATCAAGATAACCAGGAGAGCAGAAAGGATGTTGAAGCCTGCCACAGAAACAAGAATCTGCTCATTAATATGCCTGTCTGAGCAAGAGAGAGCCATGACTGCTGGAACATCACAGAAAAAGTGATGGACCAGATTAGACTTACAGAAAGAGAGGCTGAATGCATTCGTAGTGTGGACAGAGGCATTCAGAAAACTATAGACATAGGAACCTATGGCAAGACATGCACACACACCTGTTGTCATGGTGGTGGTGTAATGTAGGGGGTTGCACACTGCTGCATAGCGATCATAAGCCATTGAGGCCAAGAGGAAATTTTCCCCAGTGGCAAAGGCTACAAAAAAGAACATCTGAGCAGCACATGCATCGTAGGAGATGACCTTGTCTCCTACAAGGAACCCAGCCATAACCTTGGGAGTGACAGCTGTAGAGTAACAAAAGTCAACCAAAGACAAATTACTAAGGAAAAAGTACATAGGGGTATGGAGCCGAAAGTCCACGAGAATCAAAATGATTATCCCCAGGTTTCCAACCACACTGATGAGGTAGATGAAGGTGAACATTATAAAGAGGGGGACCTGCAGTTCTGGGACATTGGTTAGTCCAAGGAGGATGAACTCAGTCACTTCTGTATTGTTCTCCATGGATGTTGTTTGGGAATCACAAGATGTCCTATAGCAATGAGTCATAAAGGAACACATTGATTAACAAAAAATCAATTGAAACAGATAGATAGAAAAGTGATAAGTAGATCTAAAGTATGGGTTTACCAACAAAGTTTAATGCATTCATTAACTATAGAGTTACACATTATTGAAACTGAAGTTTAATGAATAATCTTCCACTTTTTTAAATTCTGTAAACTGATTTGTGTAAACAAGTAATGTCTTAATCAACATGACATATTTGGAATAAATATATGTGTCATGTCATATCCCTGAGCCTAGTGAATGCTTATACTTCTATGTTGCTTATGTGCCAGGAAATGCTCGAGACACCTTACATCTATATTCACTTATTTGTCTCAATAAATCTATAAGAGTGACTAGTTGTTACCCTATTTAACTTATAAGGCACAGAGGTTCAGCAATGTTTTTAAGTTTAAAAATTATTACTGCCAAAGCCAAGTTATATACATAGGCAGAGTGGTTCTTCAGTTAATTGGCATTAATATAAATAAAACTGAATTTAATGCAACTTGCAATTACTCTTTGTCACCATTGCTCCAAACTCAGTATTCAGCATTTTAGTTAAGTAGCTGAGACCCATATACATGGTAGATGGGTAACTGGATACACAGGGGCATGTACAACTAACAGAAGTAATTCTGAGGAGAAGATATAAAATATTGGGTATAGAGTTTGGGTTTTGAGATGAGCTAAATATCAGTCCTACCATTAACTATCCAAGAGTTTTTGGGTTCAATCTAAGTAGCCAAACCACATTTTCTCCACATACAAAATGAAGATTGTAATGAAATGAATCTCATGATATTATTGTGAGAATTAAATAAAATGGTAGATTAAATGCAATGAGTGAAATTTTGGGTGTATAGCATAGCCTGATAAGAGTTAGCTATAATATTATTATTGGGATGAAATGAAAGCCTTTATGTTTGTTTGAGAAAAGTGGCTGATAAAATTTAGGGATTCAGGTGTGGATGAGTTTTGAAGTCTTGCAACCGCTCTCTCTGATATCCTTTTTCTCACACACTTGGTTCCCTGATACTAGTATTCCTGGTGTTTCTCTGTCTGTCTCTCCTCAGTCAGCATAAGTAGCTATTCTAGCCATCCCATATGAACCACTCTTTTGCTTAATTTCTTTCTTAAAATTCATATATTAATATGAGTTGAAAGAGGTTCCTTTCTTTCTTTCTTTCTTTCTTTCTTTCTTTCTTTCTTTCTTTCTTTCTTTCTTTCTTTCTTCCTTCCTTCCTTTCTCTCTTTCTTTTTAATCCTCACCCAAGGACATATTTAAAGAGAGGGAGAGAGAGGGAGAGAGAGAGAGAGAGAGAGAGAGAGAGAGAGAGAGGGAGAGGGAGAGAGAGAGAGAGAGAGAGAGAGAGAGAGAGAGAGAGAGAGAGAGAGGAGAGAGAGAGAGAGAGAGAGAGAGAGAGAGAGAGAGAGAGAGAGAGAGAACAGAGAAACATCAATTGGTTGCGTTCAATACATGCCCCAACAGGTGGTCAAACTCACAACCCAGGTATGTGTCCTGACTGGGAATCAAACCTGCATCCTCTTGGTGCATAGGACAATGCTCAACCAACTGAGCCACTCTGACCAGACAAGAGTCTCCTTTCTTAAACTCATTATTTTCTTTCATTGAGATCATCTCATAGTTCCATCACGGAGATCAGGGTTGAAAGTTCCTAAATTGTTGGCTGCTTTTAGCCTCCAGGTCTGTTTTAGTGTTGGCATTCATGTTTAAGCTTTTTATATAAATATGTTCTTGAGTCAGGATAATATTTTTTTAATCTGAATTTGAGGTCTTTAGAAGGACACATCATTCACTAATCATTATTCTGTAACATTGTCCTAACTCTTTCACATCTTCACTTTACAAAACAAGCCCCTAAAGTCAGTAGATTCATCAACCTTTGACAATCATAAGCACTTGTAGAATGTAGTATGTTCTGCAAATAGTAAAAGCTATAGGGATATAAAATTATATTTAGGGATGTGTTTACATATGTATATATACATAAACACATCTTTTCATTTAATCCTCACAATAATATTGCAAGATATGTGATACTATAATTCCAAATTTACCATTAAGAGAACTGAAGACTTGAGAAACTATGTAAAGCTCTACAATTGCACAGCTAGTATGAAGAAAATCCAAGATTCATTATTCAAATCCATCTGTGACCAAATCAAAAGCTATACTTTTATCCTTTCACCATCAACATTTGTAGATATGTTAGTAATAATAAAGATGAAATTATGAGGAAAAGATTACAATGGATCTTGTTAATTCAATTGCAACTCTTCTGTAGTTTAAAGGAAGGTTATTTCACTCTCGTCTGCTTTTTTAAAAACCTTTGGTGAAAGCACAACAGATAGTAAATAAGGTGAAATTAAGACTCATTCAATAGAAGCATTACTTCTTTTGCTAATAATTTTTAGGAAAGCAACATAATGTTATTTGATAAGTATCACTGTACTTCTTACTGATGAAGTTTTGAATTTGAACCCCAGTCTCAAGTCGCTATTTTAGAAAAAAATGTTCAAAACACCTAGTTATGTGCTCAAACAACTCATAGCAGGTATAGTTGCCCTGTGGATTTTGCATAAATTGCAGTTCACACTAAAAAATGTGTATGAAACATAGAAGCTTACCTTGCTGCTGAAATGGAAGGCACAGTCAATCCTGACTAGTGGTTCTGAAATCTGAAATCTAACCATGGAATAATGTATATATACTCTTGGTGATGTTCTCTAACAGGTACTGGTCAAAAGAATCTAAGATCTCTACGACAAGTAAAGATGGAGGAAAACCCGACATGAAGTCAGAGACCTGGGTACAAGTTTTAAACCCACCATTAATACTTACTGTGCTTTTGGAGGAGTCACTTGGCTTCTTCTTGCTTCTAAAATAAAGAATGAAATTACCACTCCTATATAATTTACAGAATTGTGCCTGCAAATAGCAAATGAAGAAAGGTCTGTAAAACAAAGGGGCTATCATTTTAAAGTCAATCAATAGAATATTCAACTTGAGATGTTTTCTCTGGCCATGATTGTAGGCTCATACAAATCCTCAGATCAGAAGTCCAAGGGAAGGCCCGCACGTACTTAGGGTGCGTAAATAACAGCCAAGGGGGCTAAGCACTTTAAAATGATGTAATGTTGAATCATATTGGGATTTCAGGGCTAACTCATGGGAATCAGGAAGGAGCCATTGAGATATAGAATGGTTTGGGGATGTCCCCTGTGAGGTCTTCTATAGCTCTCAACCCAAGGTCTTAGAAAAGAAGCAATTAAGTTGCCTGTAGGCACCTAGCTGGATATGATGAGAGTGCACACATGTTTTCATATTATTTGTTATTAATTTTTCCTATTTTTAATTAAAATAGAATTTACAAACAGCAATTATATCTATAGTTTTTAGTGTATAAATCTTCAAGTTTGGTAAAATGTATATGGTTATGTAACCATTACCACAATCATCATATAGAAGAGTTCCATCATCCAAACTGAACCTCTGATCTTTTCCTTGTGATCAACCCTTTCTCCCACCCACTGCACCAACCACTAACTGTTTTGTCCATATAAGTTTATCTCTGCAATAATGTCCTATAAATAAAATCCTAGAGTATATATATCTCTTCTATCTAGCTTGTTTCACTTAGCATGTTGTATTTGAGATCCACTCATATCAAAATTATGTTAATTTCCTAGAGCAATCATTAAATAGTACCACAAACTGGGTGGCTTAAACAACACAGATTTATTTTCTCATATTTCTGGAGGCTACAAGCCTGAGATCAAGGTGTTAGCAGGGCTATTCTGTTGGTTCCTTGTGATTACAGAAGAGAGAACTTGTCTCTTGTCTGTTTCTGAGCTTTTGGGTAGTTTGTTGGCAGCCTTTGGAATTTCTAGATTTTTGCTGCATGGCCATGATTCTATCTTCATCTTCACACAGTGTTCTCCCTTTGTGACTACGTGTGTTAAAATTTCCCCTTTTTAATTTAATTTTTATTAAATTTATTGGGGTGACATTGGGTAATAAGATTATGTAGGTTTCAAATGTACATTGATATAATACATGATCTATATATTGCATTCTGTGCCCACCACTCAAAGCCAACAAATCTTCTGTCACCATATATTTGGCCTCCTTTACCTTTTACTACCCCCACACCCCTTCTCTCTGGTAACCACAATACATTTGTCTATGTCTATGATTTTCAGTTTTATATCCCACATATGAATGAAATCAAATGGTTCTTAGCTTTTTCTGATTAACCTATTTTACTTAGCAAGATATTCTCAAGGTCCATCCATGTTGTCACAAATGGCAATATTTCATCTTTTCTTATGGCTGAGTAGTATTTCATTGTCTATATCAGTGGTTCTCAACCTTCCTAATGCCGCGATCCTTTAATACAGTTCCTCATGTTGTGGTGACCCCCAACCATAAAATTATTTTCGTTGCTACTTCATAACTGTAATTTTGCTACTTTTGTGAATCATAATGTAAATATCTGTGCTTTCCGATGGTCTTAGGCGACACCTGTGAAGGGTCGTTGGACCCCCAAAGGGGTTGCGACCCACAGGTTGAGAACCGCTGGTCTACATGTACCACATCTTCTTTATCCAATCGTCTTTTGAAGGACACTTCAGTTTTTTCCATGTCTTGGCAATCATAAATAGTGTTGCAATTAATATAGGGATGCATATCTTTGTGAATAAATGTTTTCAACTTTTGGGGGTGATACCCAGAAGAGGAGTTTCTAAGTCATACATGGTAACTCTAGTCTTAAATTTTTTAGGAACCTTATCATTCTCCACATAAACATCTATCATTAGAATTAAGAAAATATGTATTTCCATTGATTTCTACTGTTTTCCATAGTGGCTGTACCAGTTTTTATTCCCACCAGCAGTGAATGAAGTTTCCTTCTTCTCCACACTCTAGCCAACACTTGGTATTACTTATCATGTTGATAATAACCATTCTAACAGGGGTGAGATGATATCTCATTGTAGTTTTGATTTGCATTTCCCTAATAAAGTTGTTAGTAATCTATATAGACCTCTCCTAGGAGGTGGAATGTAGTCTCTACCACCTCAGTGTGCATTGAAATTTGGTGACTTGCTTCTAAAGTATAGAGTGTATGGGGGGAGAGGGGAAGTAGCATTAATGGAAGAACCTGGCAAAAGTTTAAGTGATCATCTTGTTTAATCGATCAAGATCAAGCCCCCAGTGACAAGTCATGTTGATAATGTGTATCCCCTAATAGGACATGATGAGAAGTTCACTTCTTATTCTTTCTCAAAACCTATTCCTTTGTATAACTATGTGAAAAAAAAATCAGACAAACAGAAATTGAAAGGCATTCTACAAAAGACATATTAAGGTAATGAAAAATAAGGAAATACTGAGAAACTGTCAAGATCAGGGAAGATTAAAGGGACACAACAAATATGTGCAATGTTGCATCCTGGATTGTATTCTGTAAGAGCAAAATGACCTTAGTAAAAAATAATGATCTGAATAATTTCTTGAAGTGTTAGATAATAGTAATAATCAACATTGGTTTCTTAGTTTTCACAAATGTAATATGATAAAGTAAAATATTAACTAAAGAGGAAATTTGGTGAAAGGTACATAACCATTGTACCTGTTTATAACCATTGACATTGAATAAATAATCATTATTTATGGATATATTTTTCAAATTCAATCAGATAGGAAACATATTATAGTCTCATTTTTATGATTTATTAAATAAAACTTATTTCATGTGTTGTTTTCCACTTAATGAGAAATACTAATGAAAAAGTATTAAGATGGTTTGATATGATCCATTCGATAGCGTGGTTTCTAAAAAATTAATTTGTCCAAAAGTGGAAAATACAAATAGTGAGTGATAATATAGGAAAAAAACCTAGCCATGTCTCATGAAATGCTCTAAAATCGTATTGATTAATTGATTGATGAGAGAGAAAGAGACAGAGAGAGAGAGAGAGAGAGAGAGAGAGAGAGAGAGAGAGAAATTGATTTGTTGTTCCTCTTATTTATTAATTCATTGGTGGCTTCTTGTGTGTGCCCTAACCAGGGATCCAAACTGCAACTTTGGTGAATAGACAGCATTCTAACTAACTGAGGCTACCCAGGCAGGGCCCTTAAAATTATTTCCTAAAGAATTTTATAATGAACTCATGTAATTATCAGTGGTTCAAATATATTGACTGCTGGATCCAAATTTTGACTAATATATTTGTTAACATGTTTATTGAGAAATTATTATAAAGCAGGTTGTAATTTGTGTATTGGAAATGAAGTTGTTAGTTCGGAAGACAAAGTGACTCCTCTGGTGTAGTGTATGCTCTCAGTAGGAAAATAAAGGAATAATGATAATAGTTTAATTTGAGTACTGATCAGAATTATGGAGACTAAAGCAAGAAGTGCAAGGAAGGAACAGTGTCCGCTGGTGGGTGGGGTGACTATGATGTGGAAACATTTAAGCAAAGACCTGAAGGAAGTAAGGGAGCTTTCTGAGCACTGGTAACAGCAAGGACAAAGATCCTGATGCAGGAGCATGCTTGGAGTTGTCCAGAAAAAGCAAGGAACTCAGTGTAAATGAGTAGGAGAGGAATAACACATGACAGAGCTCATCTAACACTGAAGCATCCCTGAATGAGTGGCATTAACCTTTTCTTAGTATTTTCAATGAGACAAATGAATAACATTATTATTAATCAGTGCTGTTTGTTTACAAAATGTAAGATAAGGTTGTCATATACAGAAAAACTGAAAAATTCCCTTATTATTTCTCAATCACCTTTTTTTTCTTTTTTTTAAATATGTTTTATTGATTTTTTACAGAGAGGAAGGGAGAGGGATAGAGAGCTAGAAATATTCATCAGCTCCTTCCTACACACCTCCCACTGGGGATGTGCCCGCAACCAAGGTACATGCCCTTGACTAGAATCGAACCTGGGACCCTTCAATCTGCAGGCCAATGCTCTATCCACCGAGCCACACCGGTTAGGGCAATCACCTTTTCTTATTCTCTGGCTATTTTGCTTTTGAAAATCATCCTGTGAGCAAACTGCTTCTACTAGAAGACTTACTGAAGACAGAAATATTAATCCCTTTATAATATTATGCATATGTAGTTCTGAATAAAATGTGCCAACAAAAAGCATGTATCTTTATTTAAATACCCATGTCACTTTCTTCTTAATTTTAGACTCCTGAAATAGTTTTGAACTACAGAAATAATGTTGAACATAAATGTATAATCTGATATATAAGTTATTTTTACTTTTTAATTAAAAACTAGCCATACTCCATCTAATCCTTTAAAAAATTTTCCCACCTTTGCATGTATGTGCATTTATGGAATTCTTGCATATTTTTTTTCATGGATTTGTGTGTGCCGTGTTTTCCATATATCCTTCCATTGTTACATGGTAGAGAAAATATGAACATGTGAATAAGCTAAATATAATTAATAAGGTTTATTACAAGCAAGGCCCCCAACATTCTTAAGGTTCCTTTTGGCCATCCTAATTCAGACATCATGTATTTGGACACAATATTTCCTTTTAGTTGATAGGTTTTTGAAGTAAAACAATGGCATTATCTCAGTAATTTAGGGGCATTGTTGGGCCTTAAAATGTGAATTATTGCATGTTGAACATCTGACAGGAATGAAACTAGGTTATTGTGGATCCTACAACTTTATCAGGTGAAGTCTAGAGACAATTTTGCCTTCTCAACAACCTTCTTGAATGCATTTTTGACCTCCTTGTTTCTTAAGCTATAGACCAGAGGGTTCAACATGGGGATGACCATAGTATAGAACACAGAGGCAATTTTATCTGTGTCCATGGAATGGCTGGAGCTGGGCTGGGAGTACATGAATATGGCAGTCCCATAGAAGATGGAGACTGCAGTGAGGTGAGAGGCACAGGTGGACAAAGCCTTCTGATACCCTGAAGATGAGTGCATCTTTAGGATGGTGACAAATATGAACAGGTAGGAAATCAAGATAACCAGGAGAGCAGAAAAGATGTTGAAGCTTGCCACAAAAATAAGAATCTGCTCACTAACATGCCTGTTTGAGCAAGAGAGAGCCATGACTGCTGGAACATCACAGAAAAAGTGATGGACCAGATTAGACTTACAAAAAGAGAGACTGAATGTGTTCCTAGTGTGGACAGAGGCATTCAGAAAACTATAGACATAGGAACCTATGGCAAGACATGCACACACACGTGTAGTCATGGTGGTGGTGTAATGTAGAGGTTTGCACACTGCTGCATAGCGGTCATAAGCCATTGAGGCCAAGAGGAAATTTTCCACAGTGGCAAAGTCTGCAAAAAAGAACATCTGCGCAGCACATGCATTGTAGGAGATGACCTTGTCTCCTACAAGGAACCCAGCCATAACCTTGGGAGTGACAGCTGTAGAGTAACAAAAGTCAACCAAAGACAAATTACTAAGGAAAAAGTACATAGGGGTATGGAGCCGAAAGTCCACGAGAATCAAAATGATTATCCCCAGGTTTCCAACCACACTGATGAGGTAGATGAAGGTGAACATTATAAAGAGGGGGACCTGCAGTTCTGGGACATTGGTTAGTCCAAGGAGGATGAACTCAGTCACTTCTGTATTGTTCTCCATGGATGTTGTTTGGGAATCACAAGATGTCCTATAGCAATGAGTCATAAAGGAACACATAGATTAACAAAAAATCAATTGAAACAGATAGATAGAAAAGTGATAAGCAGATGCACATTTTTATTATGGCAATCAGATCTAAAGTATGGGTTTACCAACAAAGTTTAATGCATTCATTACCTATAGAATTACACATGATTAAAACTGAAGTTTAATGAATAATCTCCCCCTTTTTTAAATTTTGTAAATGATTTGTATAAACAAGTAATGTCTTAATCAACATGACATATTTGGAATAAATATATGTGTCATGTCATATCCCTGAGCCTAGTGAATGCTTATACTTCTATGTTGCTTAGGTGCCAGGAAATGCTCAAGACACCTTACATCTATATTCACTTATTTGTCTCAATAAATCTATAAGAGTGACTAGTTGTTACCCTATTTAACTTATAAGGCACAGAGGTTCAGCAATGTTTTTAAGTTTAAAAATTATTACTGCCAAAGCCAAGTTATATACATAGGCAGAGTGGTTCTTCAGTTAATTGGCATTAATATAAATAAAACTGAATTTAATGCAACTTGCAATTACTCTTTGTCTCCATTGCTTCAAACTCAGTATTCAGCATTTTAGTTAAGTAGCTGAGACCTATATGCATGGTAGATGGGTAACTGGATACACAGGGGCATGTACAACTAAAAGAGGTAATTCTGAGGAGAAGATATAAAATATTGGGTATAGAGCTTGGGTTTTGAGATGAGCTAAATATCAGTCCTACCATTAACTATCCAAGAGTTTTTGGGTTCAATCTAAGTAGCCAAACCACATTTTCTCCACATACAAAATGAAGATTGTAATGAAATGAATCTCATGGTATTATTGTGAGAATTAAATAAAATGGTAGATTAAATGCAATGAGTGAAATTTTGGGTGTATAGCATAGCCTGATAAGAGTTAGCTATAATATTATTATCGGGATGAAATGAAAGCCTTTATGTTTGTTTGAGAAAAGTGGCTGATAAAATTTAGGGATTCAGGTGTGGATGAGTTTTGAAGTCTTGCAACCGCTCTCTCTGATATCCTTTTTCTCACACACTTGGTTCCCTGATACTAGTATTCCTGGTGTTTCTCTGTCTGTCTCTCCTCAGTCAGCATAAGTAGCTATTCTAGCCATCCCATATGAACCACTCTTTTGCTTAATTTCTTTCTTAAAATTCATATATTAATATGAGTTGAAAGAGGTTCCTTTTTTTCTTTCTTTTTAATCCTCACCCAAGGACATGTTTAGAGAGAGGGAGAGAGAGAGAGAGAGAGAGAGAGAGAGAGAGAGAGAGAGAGAGAGAGAGAGAGAGAGAGAAACATCAGTTGGTTGCCTTCCATACATGCCCCAACAGGTGATCAAACTCACAACCCAGGTATGTGTCCTGACTGGGAATCAAACCTGCATCCTCTTGGTGCATAGGACAATGCTCAACCAACTGAGCCACTCTGACTAGGCAAGAGTCTCCTTTCTTAAGCTCATTATTTTCTTTCATTGAAATCATCTCATAGTTCCATCACGGAGATCAGGGTTGAAAGTTCCTAAATTGTTGGCTGCTTTTAGCCTCCAGGTCTGTTTTAGTGTTGGCATTCATGTTTAAGCTTTTTATATAAATATGTTCTTGAGTCAGGACAATGTTTTAAATCTTTTTAATCTGAATTTGAGGTCTTTAGAAGGACACATCATTCACTAATCATTATTCTCTAACATTGTCCTAACTCTTCCACATCTTCACTTTACAAAACAAGCCCCTGAAGTCAGTAGATTCATCAACCTTTGACAATCATAAGCACTTGTAGAATGTAGTATGTTCTGCAAAAAATAAAAGCTATAGGAATATAAAATTATATTTAGGGATGTGTTTACATATGTATATATACATAAACACATCTTTTCATTTAATCCTCACAATAATATTGCAAGATATGTGATACTATAATTCCAAATTTATCATTAAGAGAACTGAAGACTTGAGAAACTATGTAAAGCTCTGCAATTGCACAGCTAGTATGAAGAAAATCCAAGATTCATTATTCAAATCCGTCTGTGACCAAATCAAAAGCTATGCTTTTAGCCTTTCACCATCAACATTTGTAGATATGTTAGTAATAATAAAGATGAAATTATGAGGAAAAGATTACAATGGATCTTGTTAATTCAATTGCAACTCTTCTGTAGTTTAAAGGAAGGTTATTTCACTCTCGTCTGCTTTTTAAAAAACCTTTGGTGAAAGCACAACAGATAGTAAATAAGGTGAAATTAAGACTCATTCAATAGAAGCATTACTTCTTTGCTAATAATTTTTAGGAAAGCAACATAATGCTATTTGATAAGTATCACTGTACTTCTTACTGATGAAGTTTTGAATTTAAACACCAGTCTCAAGTCGCTATTTTAGAAAAAAAAAAGTTCAAAACACCTAGTTATGTGCTCAAACAACTCATAGGAGGTATAGGTGCCCCGTGGATTTTGCATAAATTACTGTTCACACTAAAAAATGTGTATGAAACATAGAAGCTTACCTTGCTGCTGAAATGGAAGGCACAGTCAATCCTGACTAGTGGTTCTGAAATCTGAAATCTAACCATGGAATAATGTATATATACTCTTGGTGATGTTCTCTAACAGGTACTGGTCAAAAGAATCTAAGATCTCTACGACAAGTAAAGATGGAGGAAAACCCGACATGAAGTCAGAGACCTGGGTACAAGTTTTAAACCCACCATTAATACTTACTGTGATTTTGGAGGAGTCACTTGGCTTCTTCTTGCTTCTAAAATAAAGAATGAAATTACCACTCCTACATAATTTACAGAATTGTGCCTGCAAACAGCAAATGAAGAAAGCTCTGTAAAACAAAGGGGTTATCATTTTAAAGTCAATCAATAGAATATTCAACTTGAGATGTTTTCCCTGGCCATGATTGTAGGCTCATACAAATCCTCAGATCAGAAGTCCAAGGGAAGGCCCGCACGTACTTAGGGTGCGTAAATAACAGCCAAGGGGGCTAAGCACTTTAAAATGATGTAATGTTGAATCATATTGGGATTTCAGGGCTAACTCATGGGAATCAGGAAGGAGCCATAGAGACATGGAATGGTTTGGAGATGTTCCCTGTGAGGACTTCTATAGCTCTCAACCCAAGGTCTTAGAAAAGAAGCAATTAAGTTGCCTGTAGGGACCTAGCTGGATATGATGAGAGTGCACACATGTTTTCATATTATTTGTTATTTATTATTTTTCCTATTTTTAATTAAAATAGAATTTACAAACAGCAATTATATCTATAGTTTTAGTGTATAAATCTTCAAGTTTGGTAAAATGTATATGGTTATGTAACCATTACCACAATCATCATATAGAAGAGTTCCATCATCCAAACTGAACCTCTGATCTTTTCCTTGTGATCAACCCTTTCTCCCACCCACTGCACCAACCACTAACTGTTTTGTCCATATACGTTTATCTCTGCAATAATGTCCTATAAATAAAATCCTGGAGTATATATCTCTTCTATCTGGCTTGTTTCACTTAGCATGTTGTGTTTGAGATCCACTCATATCACTAAATATGTTAATTTCCTAGAACAATCATTAAATAGTACCACAAACTGGGTGGCTTAAACAACACAGATTTATTTTCTCATATTTCTGGAGGCTACAAGCCTGAGATCAAGGTGTTAGCAGGGCTGTTTTGTTGGTTCCTTGTGATTATATAAGAGAGAACTTGTCTCTTGTCTGTTTCTGAGCTTTTGGGTAGTTTGTTGGCAGCCTTTGGAATTTCTAGATTTTTGCTGCATGGCCATGATTCTATCATCTTCACACAGTGTTCTCCCTTTGTGACTACTTGTGTTAAAATTTCCTCTTTTTAATTTAATTTTTATTAAATTTATTGGGGTGACATTGGTTAATAAGATTATATTGATGTCCACGTGTACATTTCTATGATATATAATGTATATATTGCATTGTGTGCCCATCACCCAAAGTCAAATCACCTTCTGTCACCATGTATTTGATCCCTGTTTCTACCCCCATCTCCCTTCCCTCTGGTAACCACCATACTGTTGCCTGTGTCTATGAGTTTTTGTTTGTTTGTTTTTCTTGTTTGTTCATTTGTTCCTTTCAGTTTTATATTCCACATATGAGTGCTGAATCTTTGGCACATTCTCAGCTCTTCTCCCTTCTCCCCTCACAAGTTAGCTCCCACTTGTCCACCTTCAGATGTTTCAATATGTGGATCTCTCAGACATATTTGTGTGTTAAGCATGGAATCCTTTTTTGGATTATAGCTATTCCAATTTTTGAAACCTCAAGGGGAGAGACCAAATTTTCTGATATCACCATCCAAATTTTCCCTTTTTAAGAGGACATGAGTCATATTGGATTTGAAGTTTACCCTACTCTATTATGTCTTAATCTTACTTAATTAAATCTGCAAAAACCTTTCTAAAATAAGATCAAATTCTGAAGTACTGGGGGTCAGACTTCAACAAATGAATTTTTTCCCTTTTTAGTAAAATTATTGTGGTAACACTGGTTAACAAAATCATACAGGTTTCAGGTGCACAATTCCACAGCACATTATCTGTACACTGTATTATGTGTTTACCACCCCAAGTCAAATCTCTTTCCATCACTATTTACCCCATATACCCTCTTTCACCTCCCTTACCCACTCCCTACGCTAAGTAAAACAAGTGAATTTTTGAGGAACACAATTTAACCCATAATATATTAGTGGCAAAATATTTTTATTACTAGAGGCCCAGTGCATGAAAATTCATGCACTGGAGGGGAGCGGTCCCTCAGCCTGGTCTGCCCCCTCTCACAGTCTGGGAGCCCTCAGGGGTAGGAGATGACCCGGCAATCAGGGGAAGGCGACGCCCCCATCACACCTCTGCTGCTGCCACTGCCGGCAGCACAAGCCTCGGCTGGCCCTGCGCACCTGCCAACCTGGCGGGGCTGAGGGGACTGCGTGCCACCATCTTGTGGCTGTGGGCGCTACCATCTTCGAGGACGGGGCAGTCAATTAGCATATTCCCTCCTTACTGGCTGTGGGTGCCACCATCTTTGCGATGGCATGAGGGTCAATTAGCATATTCCTTCTTTATTAGATAGGATTGCTGAAAGGTATTCCATTATATATAGATATCACAGATTGTTTCTACACTTCCCACTTATAGGACATTTGGGTTGGTTCAAATATCTGGATTCTTTTTTAACATTTTTACTTTTTATTGATTTTAGAGAGAAAGGAAGGGAAAGAGCGAAAGAGGGAGAAACATTGGTGTGAGAGAGAAACATCAATCAGTTGCCTCCTGCATGCACCCAGCCAGGGATCAAACCCACAACCTGCTACCTCTTGGTGTATGAGATGACGCTCCAGCCAACTGAGCCCACTGACCAGTATCTGGATATTTTGAATAAAGTTACTGAACATCTGTCCAAAGTTATTTTTGTGAGAATATAGGTTTGCATTTTACTTAGATAACCTCTATGAGTTAGATGGCTTGGTCAGATGGTAAGTGTATGGATAATTGAATTGAATTCAGTGCTTCCTTATCAATCTTTTATTTGGTTTTCATTATTAAATGTGAGATATTGAAATATCCCACTATTATTGTGTTACTATTTCTCCCTTCAATGTTTAATTCATATATTGGGCATTTTTGATGCATATGTATTTATAATTGTTATATCTTCCTGGAGAATTGACATTTTTATCATTATATAATATCTTTCTTTGTTTCTTCTGATAGTTTTTGAGTTAACGTCTATTTTATCTGCTGCAAGGATGACCACTCTAGCCCTTTGCAATGTGGAGTCAACACACACACACACACACGCACACAACCAGCATGTTCACAGAGCCAACATAATGTCCCTCAACTGAGAATTGGATAAACAAATCTGTAATATCCATAAAAGAGAGTACTACTAAAAAAAAGATTACACTATAAGCAAAAGTAGCAACATTGATGGATCTTAAATGCATTATACTAAGTGAAAGAAGCAAGACTCATAGACTACATATGCATAAGGACATTCTTACAAAAGCAGTTATATACACAAAACAGTTAAGTGGTCTCCAAGAGTAGTGGGTAGGAGAAGGAGTTGGCCACAAAGAACCTTGTGCTCTGCATACATGGTGGAAATGTTCTATTATCTTGATTCTGATAGTAGTTACATAACCATACACGTTTGACAAAATTCTTAAAACTATACACACAGAAAAATGTGTGGATCTTACTGTTTTTAAATTATGCATTTAGGAAATGAAAAAGACATAACAAGTAATAGCAAAATATGCATGTAAACTCTGCAGGTAGGTCCCCATAGACTTTTAATTGTATCTTCCCCAAGAAGGTGGGTTAAGGAGCTGTAGATGGTCTCATGGGGCACATTCCCTGAGAGCTCTATAATTCACCCCTGGGTCCCTTGCATTGGCCTCTGAAATATCAACACTCCACACAACATCATTTTAGAGGGACCAGACTGCATGTTGGGCCCTTTGATCTTCATATGTTCATCTGAATGTTAATAATTATCATTACACACAGTTTTTCTGTCTACTGAAGAATTGCTACAAACCTACAACCACAGCCAAGAAAATCACCCCAAGATAAAAATTATATATTGAGTGACTTTAAAATGATAATCTTATAATCAGTTGTTTTCTAGACCTTCCCTTATATGCTATTTACAGACACAATCCTGTAAATTATGTGGGAGAAGTAATTTTTATTATGTTTATATTACAAATAAGGAGAAGGTAAGGGACTCCTCCAAGGGCACAGTAAAAATTTATGGTGGATTCAGGACTTGGGTCCAGGGTTCCGGGTTCATGTTAGTGTTTTTTCCTCTATCTTTCCCTGTCTTAGAGAACTTGGAACCTTTTGATCACTCCTAAAATACAGCTTTTTAATAATTATTTATACAATATTTCATAATTGAATTTCTGATTTTAACTGACTATTCAGGATTGACTGTGTCTTCTCCTCAAGGAGCAAGGTAAGCTCAATATTTTATATATACTATTAATAAAGCTACATAGACTATCAGCTATTTGAACAACAAAATAGATGTTTTGAACTTTTTTTAAAATAGTGAGTTGAGGCTGGAGTATAAATGTCAAAGCTTTTATTAGTAGGGAGTCTGGGGATACTTATAAATATCTTGCTGCTTCCCTGAAGAAGATGAATAAAAAAATAAGATAAATGATACTCTGACTGGGTAGGGTGATAAGTTCATCTTGTTAGCTATCAATTGGTCTCCTACTGGAGGTTAAAAAAGGGAACTAAATGAATTAACAACATTGAACTGTAGTTCAAACTTTCCCCGATAGTATCATTTTAATTATTACTGGTACTTGTAAATATGCTGACAGTGAGGCAGCTAAAGGCACACAGAATTTGATTGGGTTGAAAATGAGTTTCAATCTTTAATCTTGAATCTTCTTCATGTTAGTGATATAATTATACAATATCATATAACTACTAGAATCCTTAATTTTAATGGTAAATAAAAGTAATACTACTCATTGTATACACATTTATATGTAAAACTCTTAACATTAGATCGAGATCATTTTAAAGTACAAATTATTAATGAAATAATTCACATGGTATTTATACATTTTAATTTCACTTCAATTTTTTTGTTTATCACTTTTTTCCTTTATTTCTCACTGCTACAGGACATCTCATGATTCCCAAATAGCATTGATGGAGAACAGAACAAAAGTGACACACTTCATCCTCCTCGGACTAACCAATGCCCCAGAACTACAGGTCCCTCTCTTTATCATGTTCACTATCATTTATCTCATCAATGTGGTTGGGAACCTGGGAATGATCGTGTTGATTCTCTTGGACTCTCGTCTCCACACCCCCATGTATTTTTTCCTCAGTAACCTATCTCTGGTGGACTTTGCTTACTCCTCAGCTGTCACTCCCAAAGTCTTGGCTGGGTTACTTATGGCAATAAGGTCATCTCTTACAATGCATGCGCTGCTCAGATGTTCATTTTTGTAGCCTTTGCCACTGTGGAAAATTACCTCTTAGCATCAATGGCCTATGACCACTACGCAGCAGTGTGCAAACCCCTCCATTACACCACCACTATGACGACAGGTGTGTGTTCACGCCTGGCTGTAGGCTCCCACATCTGTGGTTTCCTGAATGCCTCCTTCCATGTTGGGGACATATTCAGCCTTTTCTTTTGTAAGTCTAATATGGTCCATCACTTTTTCTGTGATGTTCCAGCAGTCATGGCTCTCTCTTGCTCAGATACACACAGGAGTGAAGTGTTTCTTGTTTTTATGTCAAGCTTTAATGTCTTTTTTGCTCTTCTGATTATACTGATTTCCTACCTGTTCATATTTATAACCATCTTGAAGATGCACTCAGCTCAAGGGCACCAGAAGGCTTTGTCTACCTGTGCTTCTCACCTCACTACAGTTTCCATCTTCTACGGAACTGTCATCTTTATGTATTTACAGCCCAGCTCCAATCATTCCATGGACACAGACAAGGTGGCCTCTGTGTTCTATTCCATGGTCATCCCCATGCTGAATCCTCTGGTCTACAGCCTGAGGAACAAAGAGGTCAAGAGTGCATTCAAGAAGGTGGTTGAGAAGGCAAATTTTTCTATAAGATTGGGATTTTAACCTTGTAGTATGCACAATGACATTATTTAGTTTCTCTCAGACTTTTTCCATGCTATAAATTTAAGCCCCACACTTCATTTAAATTCCTGAGATGATGTCCTTATCTTTTCAACAGTTTTTGCCCAGTAAAAGGAAAACATATTCAGAAATACAATACCTGAATAAGGATGGCTAAGGAAAAGCATTAGAAATTTTGGGACCTGCTTGTCAAACGTTACTAATGATATTTGATTTAATAACTTGTCCAACTTACATTTTCTCTACCATCTGTTAATGCAAAATTACATGTTAAAGGGGCAAAAACAAGCTGATGAACAAAGGCACATGTATGTGTCCCACGTGGACATTCACAGTGGAGTGGGAAATTTGTAAGAGGTAAGTGGAGTGCTGCTGCTTTTTAATTAAAATAATTTAAGCAGTTAATTGATATATTAAACATAAAGCTATGTCCAATCATAAATATTTTGTTGAATAACTGTTCTAAGATCCTGAATAGGAGGAAAAATTCATGTACTTTTAAATAAAAGTATGTACTCTGGCACACTTTATTGAGAAATACATAAATATCACATCTTAAATGAACTAACATTTCTGCCTTGACTGAGTCATTTTGTGGAATCATGTTCACATTACAATTTTCAGAAAGATGAAACAATCACCCAAATTTCATAGCTTCCCTTAGGGTTCCCTCTTGGTGTTGTCCATGCTATGGGTTTTGATAAGTGTATAATGAACTGAATGCATTATTATAATATCAGACAGAATATTTTCACTGCTCTGTCTAGTCATCCCTCGCTCCCCAAACTCCTGGCATCTACTGATCTTTTTACTGTCTCCACAGTTTTTCCTTTACCAGAATGTCATATAGTTGGAATCATATGGTATGTAGCCTTTTCAGATTTGTTTCTTTCATATAGTAATATGCATTTAAAGTTCCTCTGTGTCTTTCCATGGCTTGATAGTTCATTTCCTTTTAGTACTGAATAATTGTACCACAGTTTAGCCATTAATCTAATGAAGAGCATCTTGGTTGCCTCCAGTTTGGGCAATTATGAATAAAGATGCTTTAAACATTCATGTTCAGGTTTTTGTGTGGACATAACTTTTCAACTCATTTGGGTAAATACCAGGGAGGACAATTGCTGAGGTGTATGGTAAGAGGATGAAACTTCCTGTTGCTACACATACTAACCAGCATATGGTATTGTCAATGTTCTGGATTTTGGACATTTTAATATGCATATAGTGGAATCCCATTGTTGTTTTAATTTGCATTTCCCTCTGGATGTATGTATGATGTGGACCATCTTTTAAAATGTTTATTTGCCATTTGTTATCTTCTTTTGTGAGGTGTCTGTTAAAGTCTTTGGCCCAAGGACTTGTATGCATGCATATTAGCATATCCAATGGACACAGGCACTGAGGCAGTGGGGGCTTGCCTGGGGTGGGAATGGGGAGGGGGTCAATTGGGGAAAAAGAAGACAAATGTAAAACTTTAGACAATAAAAAGAAAGAAAGAAAGAAAGAAAGAAAGAAAGAAAGAAAGAAAGAAAGAAAGAAAGAGAAAGAAAGAAAGAAAGAAAGAAAGAAAGAAAGAAAGAAAGAAAGAAAGAAAGAAAGAAAGAAAGAAAAAGTCTTTGGCCTGTTTTATAATCAAGTTGTTTGGATTTTTTATTAAGTTTTTTTGTTTTTTGTCTGTTTGTTTTTACTTTTTGTTGAAATACTACACATGTCTCCCTTTTCTCCCATTGACTCCTTCTAACCTGCTCCCCACCCCCCTCCAGGCCTTCACCACCCTATTGTCTGTGTCCCTGGGTTAAGCATATATGCATACAAGTTCTTTGATGGATCTCTTCCCATCCACCCACCCACACCTTCCCTTTGAATTTTTAAGAGTTCTTTTTGTATTTGGGATGACCATTTATTATCAGATATGTCATTTTGCAAGTCTTTCTCTAAGTTTGTGGTTGCTTTTCTATTCACTTGACATTGTTTTTCACAGAGAATTTTTTATATTAATGAAATCCAGCTTATTGTTTCTTTCATGAATCATGCCTTTAGTGTTGTATCCACAAAGTCATCATTATACCTAAGGTCATCTAGGTTTTTTCCCTGTTATCTTCTATGAGTTTTATAGTTTTACATTTAGGTTTATGATACCTTTTGAGTAAATTTTTTATGAAGGGTGTAAGGTTTTGTCTAGATATTTTTTTTTTTGCATGTGGATGTCCAGTTGCTCCAGCACCATTTATTGAAAAGAATTTTCTCTATTTTATTGTCTTTGGTACTTTGTCAAAGATCAGTTAGTCACACATACTAGTATATAGGTCTATTTCTGGGCTCTCTGTTCTGTTCCATTGATCTATTTGTGTATTCTCTCACCAATACCATATTGTCTTGATTATGTAGCTTTATAGTAAGTCTTGAAGTTTAGTAGTGTCAGTCTTGCATTTCATTTTGGGTCTTTATTGTGACTTCTGTCTCTTTGCTTACATTTTCCATCTGTTCTTGTATGCTGTCTACTTTATCCGTTAGAACCCTTAGCATATAAATGGTAGTTATTTAAATTCTTGGTCTGGATAATTCAAATCACAATGATTCCTTCCCCCTCCCTCTACAAGCAGCCCAACGGGATTCTTCTATAGTATCTACTGTGAAAACCTGATTGAGTTCCTGGAGGTGAATCTTACAAAATGTGGAAAATCTTTTGTCACTGTATATCCCACTGTCTTTAATTCTCAGAGTTGTCCACCCTTAGCCTCCAACAATTTGTCAATATAGTTTAGGTTTTCCTATCCTGATGCTGGTTCACTTGGCAATTTCTGTTCATGAGTGTCTTCTCTGGTAAGCTGTGACTCCTTGTGTTCACCTGCTTGTCTCTCCAATCTTGGGGGCAGTGTTTTGCCCTGTCAATAAACTTTCTTACAAATCCCTGGAAGAACACTCATAAAAAGCATTTCTTCAAATGCTCTTTATGAATTGAGATGAGCATGTGTTTTATCCTTCATTCTATTAAAGTGATTTATTAGTGTGACGTCAGCAATATGAAGAATGGGAAGTCCCAGCCTTCATCTCCTCACAGATACACCAACTTAGCAATAATATTTGGACCAATATTTCTTTACAAGAGATCTGAAATACAGTTAAGAAGTTGCAGCACCTAAGATAAGGACAGAACTGAAAAATAGTTACATTGAAACTGAGGAAAAGAGCAATTTTATTTTATCCATGTCAGTTCCTTCTTCCATCAGGTACAGCCCAGCTCTGAGGAGAGAGAGAGAAAAAGAGAGAGAGAGAGAGAGAGAGAGAGAGAGAGAGAGAGAGAGAGAGAGAGAGAGAATATGGAGTGCTAAATGAAACTTTACTGGCTGAAAATCTTTGTAAAAGAAAGGGTTTATTAGGCCATTGCTGGCAAGAAAGGAATACTGGTCTTGGAGCATGAAGTCTGAACCCCCAACAGCATGATTAGGTAGAAAATACAACATATCCGATGTCCAGGAGTCTTGCAATTGTTTTATACATCAAGCAGGGGCGAGAAAGATATAAGTCATCTAAAGATTTACATTAGCTACATTGGGGAGAGGGAGGGGAAGTGGGGTTAGTTCTGGGATAGGCCAGCAAAGTCTGCAGTAGACTCCATAAAGCTCATGGGTAAATAGGCAGTGGAGGTTCCTTGGGTTCTGTGGCACCTGACTGTCCTCCCTTTTGGATAATTACAGAAATAGCCACCTGGAACTCAATTCTAATTTCTAACAGATATATGGGAATATGAGCATGAGCAATCTCTTGTCAGAGCCAGGCCACAGCTATTATCAGGCTAACTGTTTTGTCTCTTTCTCTCACTCTCTGACTACTGTAAATTTAATTTAGAACATCTCAGAATTTTTTTTTTATTTTTTATTTTTTTGGTCAGGAGCATTCATCCAAAGACCTTGGCCTTTTAGTGCACAGCATTACAGTAGATTACCCAATGACACAGAGGCAAGTGGTTTACTACAACTGGCCTGGCTACGTGATATTGGGAGAAGGTGGATACCCTGCATCTTTTCCCCAAGACTAATGGAGAGGACTGGAATATACATCCAGTGGCCCAGCTCACTAATGCACCACCCTAGAGAAAAGGAGTGAACGTCTTACTGCAACCAGCACAGTTTTGTGAGACTGGAGGGAAGTTCACAAACATGATTTCTCCAGGAGAGACAAAGAGGGGTGGAGTATTCACATCCATTAAAAAGGGCTTAAGAAGCTCCCAGAGTCTCTAGCTAGGCTAGTTGGGGGAAAGCATTGTCCTATTTATGCCAGTACATTAAGATTGGGAGATGTTACTGTTTCATCAAATGCACAGGCAACACAAACTAAAAGGAACATACAGAACTTGGGCAATGTGACCCAACAAAAAGAAAAAAATGAATTAGTCATTGATCCTAAAGAAATAGAGATCTGTGAATTGGCAGAAAATGAATTCAAAATAATTACCTTAAAGGATCTCATTGAGTTACAAGAGAACACATATAGACAACTAAACAAAATCAGGACATCATACATAAACAAAATGAGAAGTTTAACAAAGAGATATAAACCGTGAAAAAGAACTAAACAAATTCAGGAGTTGAAGAATACAATGATTGAACTAAAAAAATTAACAAATAGCTTTATACTCAGGCTTGATCAAGCAAAAGAAAGAACCAATGAGCTTGAAAACAAGTTATTTGAAATGATCCAGGTGGAGGAGCAAAAAAAAAAAGAAAGAAAGAAAAAGCAATTTGAAAAATATAAGTACTTATGAGAAACCATAAAGCAATTTATGCATTATAAGTGTCCCAGAAAGAAAGGAGCCATACCTGTGGAACAGTAAGCCTAATGATTATCATGGCAGGAGAAAAGACAACTGAAGGGTGGTGGGTATGCTTCAACCAATATATCAATCTTCCCAAAGTCCATTTTCTAGAACTATTACATGTCTCTCCCTGGTTGAAAAGGGGGGCAAGCACATATGGGTAAGCATATATATTGTTTGAGTACCACTATTTTTAAAATTTATTTTTATTGTGGAGAATATTAGAGATGTCCCCCATTCCCCACCCCTTTGTCCTTTCCCACCCAGTCCCAGCCACACCCCAGGCTTTCACCACACTATTGTCTGTGTCCATGGGCTATGCATATATGCATATCAGTTCTTTGGTTAACCTCATCCCAGTCCCTCTCCCTCTTCCTTCTGTTATCTGTCAGACTGTTTCATGTTTCCATGTCTCTGGACCTATTTTGTTCATCAGTTTATTTTGTACATTAGATTCCACATATAAGTGAGATCATGTGATATGTGTCTTTCTCTGACTGGCTTATTTTGCTTAGCATAATAATCTCCAGGTCCATCCATGCTATCTCAAAGGGTAAGAGATTCTTCCTTTTTATAGCTGCATAGTATTCCATTGTGTAAATGTGCCAGAGCTTTTTTTTTATCAGCAAAGCAGAAATAGAGAGAACATACCTCAACATAATAAAGGCCGTATATGACAATCCTACAACCAACATCATACTCAATGGGGGGAAAAAACTAAAAGTATTTCCCTTAAAAACAGGAACTAGGTAAGATTGTCCTTTTTCACCACTTTTATTCAACATAATACTAGAAGTCCTAAACATAGCGATCAGATAAGAAGAAATAAAAGCCATCCAAACTAGAAAGGAGGAAGTAAAACTATCATTATTTGCAGATGGCATGGTATTGTACAAAAAAAACCAAAACACAAAAAACCTAAAGACTCCACCAAAAAACTACTAGATTTAATAAATGAATCTGGCATTGTAGCAGGATTCAAAATTAACTATAAAATATCAAGTGCTGATAAAGATGTAAAACAATTTGAATGGATTGCTGGTGGAAAATAAAAATAATTAAAAAAATTTTTTTTCAGAAAAACAGTTTAGCAGTTTCTCTCTCTCTTTTTTTTCAGTTTTTCATTCAAATAAACATATACCATATGACCAAGCAATCCAATTTCTAGATATTCACCCAAATGACATGAAAACATGTTTATACAAAAATGTTCAGGCAAATGTTTATATAAACTTTATTATAATTACCAAACACTAAATCTAACACAAATGTTTCTCAACGATGAAACAGAATAAGCAATTTATAATGTCCATATAATATAAATACTATTCTGCAATAAAAAATACTCTATTATGACACAGGTAATGGATGGACCTCAAATGCTAAGTGAAAGACAACAGACTCAAAGAGTATATATACTAGGGTTACAGATAAGGACATTCTTATAAAGGCAAAATTATTTGGCCAAAACTGTTTATTGTTTGCAAGGGAAGGTAAGAGAAGGGGTTTTCCAAAAGATCATAGGAATTTGTTTAGTTAAAAGTGGTTTCTTGAATACTAATTTGACAAAATTCTTAGAACTATACACTAAAATTGTGGATATTACTGTATGTAACCTATACATCTATCCTATCTAATAAAAGAGTAATATGCAAATTAACCATCACTCTACTACACCCACAAGCCACACCCACCAGCCAATCAGGAGCGAGTATGCAAATTAACCCAACCAAGATGGCTGCGGCCACGGAGCGAGCAAGAGGCTTGGGTTTCTCCTGGCAATGGAGGAAGCCAAGCTTTCCACACACCCTGGACGGCCCAGGCCTCCACTCAAGGCTACAAAGTTTCAATTATAGAAGATAAATAAATCCCAGATACCAGGGCCTCTGCTTGGGTCACCGGGGTGTGTGGCCGGCCTGCAAACCACCACAGATCCCTCACCCAGGCTGCCCCATGCCCCAAGGGAACCCCCACCCTGATCCAGGACACCCTTCAGGGCAAACCAGCTGGCCCCACTCGTACACCAGACCTCTATCCTAATAAAAGAGTAATATGCAAATTGACCATCACTACAACACACAAGATGGCTGCCCCCATGTGGTCAAAGATGGCTGCCCCCATGTGGACACAAGATGGCCACCACAAGATGGCCAGCAGGAGAGGGCAGTTGGGAGGGACCAGGCTTGCAAGGGAGGGCAGTTGTGGGTGATCAGGCCAGCAGTGGAGGGCACTTGGGAGGGACCAGGCCTGCAAAGGAAGGCAGTTGGGGGCGATCAAACCTGCAGGGGAGGGTAGTTAGGGGTGACCAGACTGGCAGAGGAGGGAAGTTGGGGGCAACCGGGCCTGCAGGGAAGGGCAGTTGGGGGAGACCAGGCCTGCAGGGGAGGGCAGTTAGGGGTGACCAGGCCTGCAGGGGAGGGCAGTTAGGGGCAAACAGGCTGGCAGGGGAGCAGTTAGGCATCAATCAGGCTGGCAGGGGATTGGTGAGGGGGTGATCAGGCTGGCAGGCAGAAGCAGTTAGGGGCAATCAGGAAAGCAGGCAGGCGAGCAGTTGGGAGCCAGCAGTCCCGGATTGTGAGAGGGATGTCTGACTGCCCGTTTAGACCCAATCCTACCTGGGGTCCCAGATTGGAGAGGGTGCAGGCTAGGCTGAGAGACACACACCCCCGTGCACAAATTTTGTGCACCGGGCCTCTAGTCCCATCTAATAAAGAGGGAATATGCTAATTGACCATCACTCCATCACAAAGATGGCTGCACCCACAGACGAGGCCAAGTTCCCATAAGGAGCCTTAATGAGCAATCAGCAGGAACCTGAGGCTACGCCCTCCCCTGCCCCTGTGGGGCTTGACAGGGGATCTCAGGCCATGCCCCCCAACTGGCAGGGCTTGACAGGGGACCTCAAGGTGCACTTCCCATCCTGGTCCTGGGCTAGGGGGCCTCAAGCTGCTCCCCCCGCCCCAGCACCAGGCCAGGGGACCTCAGGCTACACCCCCCACCAGGTGGGGCTTGACAGGGGGCTTCAGGCTGCACCTCCCACCCAGCAGGGCTTGACAGGGGACCTCAAGGTGCACCCCCAGTGCTGGGTCGGGGAATTCAGGCCACACCCCCACCCAGCGGGGCTTGACGGGGGACCTCAGGCTATGCCCCCCACCCAGCGGGGCTTGACAGGGGATCTCAGGCCGTGTCCCCCACCTGGCAGGGCTTGATGGAGGACCTCAAGGCATGCCCCCCCCCGGTCTGGGCTGGAGGACCTCAGGCCACGCCCCCTGTCCTGGCGCCGGGCCACAGGACCTGAGGCTACACTCCCTGCCTGGCAGGGCTTGACAAGGGTGGGACTGGCCAGGTCTGCATCTAGCCCAATGTGGGAGGAGGGGGGAAGGCCAGGTCTGGGTCTCATGCGATTTTGAGGTGCATGTGGGTGGGCGGGGACTTGATTCTGGGTCCCGTGGTCTGCCCCAGATTCTGATAGGAGGAAGGTTTTCATATACATTTTACTAATTTTCTTTCATCTCTGACACTTCTATTATAGAGAAAGGGCAAATAGCAATATTAAATTATTTCCTCTAATTAATCCCCTTTTAATGTGCACAAATTCCATGCACCAGGTCACTAGTATATATATAAAAGCCTAAGCAACAGTTACAACAGAATGACCAGAACAACCGGACTGGTTGCAATGACACACACTGACCACCAGGGGGCAGATGCTCAATGCATGAGCTGTCCCCTGGTGGTCAGTGCGCTCCCACAGGGAGAGCGCCTCTCAGCCAGAAACCAGGCTCACGGCTGGCGAGGGCAGCTGCGGTGGCCGGAGCCTCTCTCAACACCACAGCAGCACTACCGAGCAGCAGTAGCAGGCATAGAGGGCAGGGATGAGTGCTAGTGGCACCTGGCCCCGGTTCAGGCTCCTCCTTGGCCACCTGGCACTTGGTGCACTGCTACATCCCTTGGGGGATGTCCGACTGCCGGTTTAGGCCCGATCCCCCTGGGGACCCAGCCTACACAAGCAGTCAGACATTCCCTGAGGGGTCGCGGATTGTGAGAGGGCACAGGTCGGGCTGAGGGGACCCCCCTCCCCCGCAAGTGCCCGAATTTTATGCACCAGCCCTCTAGTTAATTATAAATTGACATAAATAACAAGAAAAGACAAGTAATAGAAAAAAAGTATGTACAATGAAAATAATCAGCATGTCCAACAGGCAGTTTAATTTCATCTTTCCTGGGAAAGTGGGATGAGGGGCTGCAGATGCTCTCTCAGTGAAAATTCCCAGAGAGCTCCACATCTCAATAATTCTCTCCAAATCCCAGGAAATATGACTCATTGTGACATCATTTTAGTTTCACCAGTTCATACGCTAAATCCATCCGGTGATTATTTATTCATCTGAATATTAATACTTGTTAGTATATAGAGGCCTTATTCTAAGATTTACTATGAGCCTGCAAACATAGTCAGGGAAAACACCCTAAGATAAAAATTACATAGATTGCCTTTCAATGAGAATCTCTTATTGAGATGTTATACAGGTTTTCCCTTATTTGTTATTTACAGACACAGTTCTGTGAATTATGAGACAGAGGTAATATTATATTATTATGTTTATTTTACAAGAAGTAGGTAAGTGACTTCACTAAGGGCATAGAAAAATGCATGTTGTTTCCCTGCTTTAGTGACTTTGGAACCTGATGACCACTACCTGTGACCTCTCCTCTAAGATTCTGCAGCTGATATTCTGTTTGACCCCCAGCAGACAGGTAAGCATCTATACGCCGTGAATATTTTTAGTGAGAAATGTAATTCATGCAAAAGCAGTGGGACAGCTATACTTCCTCTGAGTTATTTGGAAGCTAAAACAGATATTTTCAATATTTTTCTAAAATACTAAGGTGAGACGGGGCTATAAATGTCAAACGTGGGAGTTTACTGAAACTTATGAAACATCTGTCTGCCTCCCTAAAGATATGAACAAAAAATAATAATATAGATGATAATGTGATTGATCAAGTAGTAATATCATCTTGTTCACCAAATGTTGACCCTCTCATTAGATGTAAAACAAACACAAAGAATCATATACTTTTTTTTTTTAATTTTTTATTAAGGTATTATATGTGTACATATCTTACCATTGCCCCCCCACCTTACTCCCATACATGCCCTCACCCCCCAATGTTTTGATCATATACTTTACAATGTAAACTGTAATTGAAAAATGAAATTTAAAAAATAAAGTAAAATGAGAAAAAAACTAACAAGTAAACTAGAAAAGCAAAAGCGTGGAATGATTTTTAAACTACAAGTGTGCCTAATCTGAATTAACAAATTCCAAACTACATTTTAAACTTGTCGCTGTAATCTCGTGCTTCTCATTAATAGTTCATCTACATATGTAGACAGTGAATGGCTACAAACACAGACCCTCTCTTTCAAAATGTGCTTTATGAACAAATATGCTTATAAAACCTGGTACCTCAAATTGTTACACAAATTGAAAGGGCTTTAGCATTCACCCTATCCCCCAACCCTAGCAAAAATCCACATATGGTAGCAGTTTCTACCATATGAAAAGTGTTTTAATTCCAGCTATGTCATTTGTAACTTGGCTAATTTTGAAGTACAATTAAAAGATGATTACGAACTTTTCCCTTGTTAGCTAGAACTCAAGAAGAGTTCTCTTTGTTCTCAACTACTTAATCATCTTTGCAGTCATTTCCAATCTAGCTTTGAAGCATAGACTTTTGATTAGATAAAAAGTGGATTACACAGCTCATACAAGAAATTCTCATATGAGCTGTGTAATTTTAGAGTATTATATAACTTCCCACATCTTCAATTTTCTTGATGGTAAAGTAGGAATAATAATACTACCTATTTTACACACACATGCATACACACACACACAAAGTCTTATTCATTGTAGAATGTACTATATGGTAAAATTGGTCATGTGTGTTAAGGTTGGAAAACATAATGTGATGAAATAGGCTTGGGAAGTGAATTTTTAAAAGTTTTAGGAGAAAGGTGTGGGGGACAGAAAACAGTAAAGGAGGTAAAATATATGGTGGTGGAAGGAGACTTGACTTTGGGTGGTGAATGCACAACACAATATACAGACGATGTATTTTAGAATTGTACACCTGAAACCTATATAATTTTATTAACCAATGCCACCCCGATAAATAGAAAAAAAATTTTAAAAAATAAAGCAGATTTTTAAAATATTTTAGGAGAAAGATGTTAGTAGTTAGCAGAAGATGGATACCTTTCAAATTGAAATAAAAAGATTTAAAATACTGTTCCTACAGAGAACAGATTCAAATAAAATATTTTACAACATAGCACTTGCCACCAAAATAGATCTATAAGCTTAAGACATACCATAAACAAGCAATTTTCAACACTGATCTCTGTGGTTTTATTATGAGATGACAGTAATGAGAGAAAGAATTAATTTAAGAAAAAGGACTATCTCAAGCTAAAGTATGGATTTCAAGGAAGAATTAAGCAAAATGATGGCTCACATATAATTGCCGGAGCAGCCAATACTATGGGTGAGGAAAGGAACTGGAGGAACTGGAGACACAGAAAATCTCAGTGGCCCTCTTGTGAGAAAAGGCAAATTGAAGAGGAAGGCTTTAAAACTTCAAAACCCTTGCACAACTAAAGACCTGAAAACACCCATTTTTCCCAGACCAGCATAAAGCCCATCATCACATCCTAATAATAATATTGCAGCTGCACTCATCAGACTGTGTCAAACACCCACCTTTTAATTGTGGGTTTTTTTTATTGTTCACAGTATTACAGATGTCCCCATTTTCTCCATCTTTGCCCTTCTCCACCCAGCCCCAGCTCCACTCCAGGCTTTCACCATGGACTATGTATGTATGAATATATGTCCTTTGGTTAATCTCTTCCTATCAGTCTGTTTTTTAATTTTTACAATAACACTGTAGGTAAAGTAGGTCTTATTACTGTCTTAATTTTGCAGATGGCTATATAAAGTTCAGGTGAGTTAGGTTAGGATTAATGATTGTTAGGTTGTAAATAGTAGGGCTAATACGCACCTCATCCCAGAGCCCAAGCTCTATACCTGATACTTTGCCTTCTCTTCAGAATTGCCTCTGTTAATTATGCATGCCCCTACTACTCCACTTATCCTACCACATCTGCTATGCATATATCTCTCAGTTATTACACTGTAAACCCCCAAGCACTTAGTTTGGACCAACAGAGACAAAGAATACCTGTAAATTGAATTCAATTTGATTTAAATACAATTAAGACCATTGGACTTAGAAAGCATTCATTGTGGATTCAAGAGGTGGAATGGATCCAAAGTATGGCTTGTCAATTAATATTTGTTTGAATGTTAAAAAAATTATTCAACCTCTTATGCATTCTAATTTAAATGAGGGCAATAACAAAATCCTATATAATAAAAGCCTAATATGCTAAGTGTCTGACCATTTGACTGTTCAACCAGTCACTATGACATGCACTGACCACCGGGGGGGGGGGCAGACGCTCCAACTGGTAGGTTAGCTTGCTGCTGGGGTCTGGCCAATTGGGACTGGGTAGACAGGCGGACATGCCCTGGAGCCCTCCTGTGGTTTTTCCCTGGGCCCGAGATCATCCACCGGTGGGATACCTCAGCCTGTCCTGGTGCCCTCTTGCAATCCGGGACCCCTCGGGGGATGTTGGAGAGCCAGTTTCGGCCCAATCCCCACAGGCCAGGCCAACGGACTCCACCAGTGCATAAATCTGTGCACCAGGCCTCTAGTAAACATATAATGTTCTTAGTGGATATAATGAATATACTTTTCAAGTGTCTGGAGCAGTTTTTGGCAGGTGAGCAAGCATGCATGTGCTTTTACTAGGCTTGGGGAAAGTGAATTGGCAGATATATTCACTCCGGAGAAGCCATTCATCAAGTTATTTGGTTTTCTATATCTCAATTTACAAACGTATAAACATTAAAATTAGGGAGATTTTCCATAAAGATCCTTAAGATTCAATATAACATAAATCTGTACACAATGAATGCACTAAGTTTTATGGTCAAGCAGATTTTTGTCTGGATAATCTTGAAATACAAGTTATTGCTATAATGAAATAATACATATTGTATGGACACTCATTTGTTCTCATAGCCACCGAGCATTTTGTGATTCTCCGCACTGATGGAGAACAAGACAGAAGTGACTGAGTTCATCCTCCTCGGACTAACCAAAGACCCAGAACTGCAGGTCCCCCTCTTTACCATGTTCACTCTCATCTACCTCGTCACACTGATTGGAAATTTGGGGATTATGGTGCTGATTCTCTTGGATTCGCGTCTCCACACTCCTATGTACTTTTTCCTCAGTAACCTGTCTCTGGTGGATTTGTGTTACTCTTCAGCTGTCACTCCTACAGTCATGACTGGGTTCTGTGTAGGAGATAATGTCATCTCCTACAATGCATGTGCTACTCAGATGTTCTTTTTTATAGCCTTTGCCACTGTGGAAAATTACCTCTTGTCCTCAATGGCCTATGACCGCTACGTAGCAGTGTGTAAACCCCTACATTACACCACCACCATGACAACAGGTGTGTGTGTGCATATGGCCATAGGCTCCTATATCTATGGTTTCCTGAATGCCTCCATTCATACTGGGGACACCTTTAGTCTCTCTTTCTGTGAGTCCAATGTGGTCCATCACTTTTTCTGTGATGTTCCAGCAGTCATGGCTCTCTCTTGCTCTGACAAACATATTAGTGAGCAGATTCTTGTTTCTGTGGCAAGCTTCAACATCCTTTCTGCTCTCCTGGTTATCTTGATTTCCTACCTGTTCATATTTGTCACCATCCTAAAGATGCACTCATCTTCAGGGTATCAGAAGGCTCTGTCTACCTGTGCCTCTCACCTCACTGTAGTCGCCATCTTCTATGGAACTATTATCTTTATGTACTTAAAACCCAGCTCCAGTCATTCCCTGGACACAGACAAGGTGGCCTCTGTGTTCTATACCATGGTCATCCCCATGCTGAACCCTCTGGTCTACAGCCTGAGGAACAAGGAGGTCAAGAGTGCACTCAAGAAGGTTGTTTCAAAAGCAGAATTTATTTTCTTTAGGATTATGATTTCAACATTGTGCAATGTTCAATAACCTAGTTTCATTAAGGCCATAGTAACATTAAGGTCCCAAAGTAATATCCTTACCTATTCAAAAGTCTCTTGTCCAAAAAAAGGAAACATCATGTCCAGAAATGTACCTGAACAATGATAGCTAAGATGTCATGGAGCCTGCTTGTCAAAAACCTTATTAAGGATATTGGTTTATTCACTTATTCTACATGCATTTTGTTTTTACCACATCAATGCAAATACACCTAAAATAGGGCTTCAAAGGAAACTATGAACAAAGTGCATGCATGCAGCCCAGAAGGATACCTCACCTTGCAGTATAAATCAGCAATATTTTACATTTTGCTTCTGGAAATGCTTTGTAATTTTTACCGCTGATATTTCATGTCTACTTTTGTTGATTTAAATGATCTTTTGTTACTGCCCCATTCTGTTACTCTACTTCATTTCACACTGATTTTTTTCCTATTTTTCACAATCTGACAACTCTAAACATGTTCCTTCCTCAGGTCATTTGTACTTGCTCTTTCCTGTGTGGAGTGTTCCCTTACTCCATTAAGGCTGGTGCTTAAATGTTACTCTGTTATCGATTTCTTTCCTGACCACCTTTATAAAATAGTCATTCTTTATTTCAATGTACAATGTCTTTTCACTCTGTGTTATTTTTCATAGTCCCTATGAATCATCACCTATTAAAGAATTACTTGCTCACTTTATTATTTATCTTCCAAACTAGAATTTAGACTCTATGAAAACAATAGCTTTATCTGTTTTAATTATAACACAATCCACAGTACCTAAATGACTATTTCATAGTAAATTCTCAATACATTTTTGTTAAATGAATGACTAAAATAATTAAGCTTTGAATCCAACTGTATCAATATGTTGAATATTTAAACTATTTATGATTATACTACACTTGATCTTAGCCAAAAGGCTGAGAAGCGATCTCTATTTATGATTATAGTGTGTCACTCCCATATCATTAACTTTCTAGATAGATGTATAGTGCATTTCAAGAAACACAGCTAATATGCTGCTTTGCTGAAATAGTTTTATATACATTCTCATTCATTGTGTGCATGTCAATATTTATACACTAAGATTTCCTGGATCCTATTAGCAAATGAATCATCTGCAACAATCTTATAATTTTACTTAGAAGTGATGTCTTATTAAGTGCCAAGTAAAACATCTAACAAATACTATTTAGTAAATCACAAAAAGGCATTGAATATGAGATTATTTAAAGGTTTAGTATCTGATTATTTGAAAATACTTCATACATATGAAATATAATGAACTGAAATGATTCTAAATATCTATAGAGAATATAAACATAACAATATATGTCAATAATAAAAATACAGCATATTCAATATGCTAGTATAGGGCCTAAACTTATGCTTTTAATTTTGATCCCCAGGGAGCTCTGAACTATACAAAGTCTAGACACATAAATGTATGCCCTTGTCTAATTTGTTATCCCTATAGACTGAGAGGCTTCAATATTGCAATATCTGTAAGACTGTGCTTGGATATGCTAATATTCTCATGCTGGTACTTTTGGATGTCCCAAATATTCACTTCTTTCTTTATGGTGATATTTCTCCACTTGGAACCATTTCTAATTATTATTATCTTAAATAATTATTTAACTTTAGAATTACTTTATAGTTACAGAAAAAAATTAAAAAGTTCAGATGTTCAGTGTAACCCTGCAGCAGTCTGAACAATGGCCTGGAAAAAGATAACCCTAATTTCTGGAACCTTCTAAGGTTACCTTATATGGCCTAAAAGGACCATATAAGTGAGTAAAGTGAGGATTTAGTCTGGGATTATCTGTGTGTACCATAAGATACTCATATGTTACTTATGATATGGAGCCATGGAGATTTGACCACAGATAAATGATAAAAGGGGAATAGGCAATGTGACCTTGGAAGCAGGTGCTGTGACCACAAACCATGGAATGCCAGAAGCCACCAGAAGATGCACAGCTCTACCAACCAATTGATTGTTGTTTCGGGAAACTGATTTTGGACTTCTGGATGGAGAGGAGGATGGGGTCTGGGTGGAGGGGGTCAAATAAAGGGGGGTAATGGGACATTCGTAATAATCTCAACAATAAAAATAAAAAAAGAATAAATATGTGTTGTTTAAGCTTATAGGTTTGTGGTAATTTTTTATCACAGTCATAAAAAAACTAATACAATTCTTGCCTAATTTTCCCTACAGGGTACATTTGTATAGCTAAGAAACCAAGATTGACACAATACTATTTTCTAAACTTCAGATTTTCATTCGATTTCATTAATTTTCCCACTGAGATAACATTTTCTCTTCTTGCATTTAATGGTTGTGTCTCTTTAATCTCTTCTGGTCTGTGAAAAGCTCTCTGTCTTTTCCTGTTTTTGATTACTTTGACAGTGTTGAGAATACTAGTCAGGTATTTCACAGAATGTCCTTCAGTTGTGATTTTCTGACATTTGCTCATGCTGAGACTGGGGTTAGTTATAGTTTTTAGAGACTCATATGAAGTGTTTTTTCACTTTACATCATATCAGTAAGATTTGTCTCTTTTTTCCTCAATTATTTATTTACTCAGTCATCTATATAATAAAAGCCTAAACAACCACTGGCAGAACAACCAGAACAACCGGTCACTATGATGCGCACTGACCACCAGGGGGCAGATGCTCAACAGAGCTGCCCCCTGGTGGTCAGTGCACTCCCACAGGGGGAGCGCCACTCAGCCAGAAGCCGGGCTCATGGCTGGTGAGTGCAGCGGCGATGGCGGGAGCCTCTCCCACCTCTGCGGTAGTGCTAAGGAACAGCGAGCCAAGCAGTAAGGAGCAGCGAGCAGGTGGGCAGTAAGGAGCGAGGGCTCCCAGACTGAGAGGGCACAGGCCAGGCTGAGGGACCCCCCCCCAAGTGCACGAATTTTGTGCACCGGGCCTCTAGTTTATTTATATTAGTGTGTTCTCATTCATTTTATATTATGGAAAATAACCAATTCTAGGTTATTTAGTTTTTGCTCAAATTGTGCCACTTTCACCATTCATAGCTCTTTCATATTGTTCCTAAGTCCCTTTGACAAAGCTTCACTCTTTTGTTTGTGTGAGCACTCCCTTACTTTCTGTTACTACAAAATTCTCTAGGCTTATCTTGTATTTTTTCTACACCTAACATAAAATATACTATTTCTACAAAGAACCTCCTTTTCTTTTTAAAAAATGGCATTTAAAAGCCCAGGTTTGAATCCTGATTATGCTCATTGGTACTGAAATTTTATTTCTAGATGCTCTAACCCACGGAAGTAGGAGGTATCTGTCTATGTAGTCTGTATAAATTCGTAATTTATGGTTATTCTCCATCTATCCACCATACCTATAGTAAGTTAAACATAAGTATATACTGATGTCCCTGACTCTAATCCAGCAATTTTCAACTGGCATGCTGTAAGAATTTTTAAAACATGCAATACCTGACTATTTAGTCAGGGGCACTAACCTCTTTTCCCTTAGATTGTAAAAGAAAAAGAAAAAAAAGACAACAGTCAACACAACAATAGCTATCTGGTGTGAACAATCAAAATTATACCTATTTTTTGTCAGATTGGCAAAAAATATATTTTTTGGTGTGTCACAGAATTTTAGTAATTAGCTTATGTGTGCCATGAAATGAAAAAGGTTGAAAATTGCTGCTCTAATCTATTTCATCCCAACTTTCCCCTTTCCTTTCTTTTTTTCTTCCTTTCTTTTTTTCTTCCTTCCTTCCTTTCTTTTTTCTTTTTTTTCTTTCTCTCTCTCTTTCTTTCTTTCCTCATTTCCTTCTTTCTTCCTTCCTTTCTTCTTTTCCTCCTTCCTTCCTTTCTAATAAATCTTTATTGTTGAAACTATTACATATCCCCTTTTTTCCCCCATTGCCCTCTCCCACCTCCCTCTCCCACTGCCTTTACCACCCACTATCTGTGTCCCTGGCTTATGTATATACGCATGAGTTCATTGGTTGATCTCTTCCCCCTTCCACCCTCCCATCTTCCCTCTGAGGTTTGACAGTCTGTTAAATGGTTCTATGTCTCTGGATCTATTTTTGTCTGTAACTTCCTTCTCTGACAGTGAGAAACTTGGTTCTCAACAAGTCCCATTCATTAACGTATTGGTGTGACTCACAAGTAAATCAGTTCCATAATTGTTAATCTATACCCCCATGAGAATCAACTTTAGTTACTAAAGTACAATAGTCTTTATGGTTTATTTTTAGCCTTGTTAAACATACTGTTTTCCAACATTATTTAGGTCAGCTAATTTTTTTCCCTATATCCCTTCAGTGAGGTTAACTCATACCTTTGTAATACAATTAGATTTTTTTAACAGTCTGTGTTCACTCCTGTAATTCTCCCATGCTGATTCTTTTTAATTTGTATATATTAAGCATCATGCTTTGCTGTGTATAGTTCTATTAGTTTTAACAACTGCAGTGTCATGTGTTCACCAGCCCAGCACCATGGAGAATATAGACAACCACTCCCTACTCCCCAAACCTTTGGAAATCATTGAGTTTTTTCCCATCCCTGTTACATAAATGCAATCAACAATAAGAACCCTTTAGGTCTTGCTTCTTTTATTTTAAAATCCACTTTAGGTTCATTCATAAATCATTATTTATTCTATTTTATCACTGAACAGGGTTCCAGTTTAATGATGTTCTACAGCTTGTTTAACCATTCACTTTTGGAAGTGCATCAGTTGCTTCCAGTTTGGCAATTCTTAATCTCAATAAAACTTTAGAAAACATTTGTGTAGAGATTTATGGGGTAGCATATGATTTCACTTTACATTTAACATTTAGTTCTTTCTTTTGTATATGAACTGACAATTGTTGCAGCAAAATTTGTTGAAAAAATATATTTTCTCCATTCACTTGCCATTACATCTTTCACAAAAATTATTTGGTTATATATCTGTAAGTCATTTCTGTATGCTATAAGCTGTTTCATTTATTTATGGGTCTATATGTTCCCACTGCTATCCTGTCTTCATTACTCTGTTATAGTAAGTCATGAAATAAAATAACTTTAATACCCATACTTTGTTCTTCTTTTTTATAATTATTTTTGCTTACCTACTACTTTTGGCATTACTTATAAATTTATAATCAGCATGTCAATACTTATTCCCAAAAAAGCCTTACTTGGGTTTCAATTGTTATCACATGGAGCCTGCAAAGCAGTCAACTTTGTCTCCCAATCCATGAATATGATATATATTTACACTTATTTATTTAAAACTTCATTCATAAGTATTCTATATTTTTATGACTTTTAAGACAAATATCTTAAATATGGTCAAAGCAGTAAACAAAATATTGGACATAAAAACTAAAGGAAATCAGACAAATTAGCTATCAAAAAATAGAGAATATTAATAGAGAGACAAAAATTATAAGAAGTAACTAGATAGAATTTTGGAGCAATAACCAAGAAGAGATGAGGTAGATATCAGAAAGGCTCAGATTGCCTGATTTTAAAATATTAGTGTCTTTTTTACTTTTCAAAGAAGCTTGATATTCATTGTCATGCCAGGACAGGATAGCAATATATGAAGTAGATGGAGAGGATGCTGTTATTTTTTTCTTATGAATTAAGAAAATCAAGGCTGTAAAAAAGAATACCTGGAAAGTATTATGTTAAGTGAAATAAGCTAGTCGGAGAAAGAAACATACCATATGATTTTACTTATATGTGGAATCTAATGAAAAAAATAAACAAAAAAAAAGAAGTAAAAAATATTGGGACATGGCAGGTCTATTCACAGCTAGTTTTCAATAAAACTAAGACGGGAATTGATCTTTTGTTTTGTAGTGCAATACTAACCCTACCCTGATACCTCTGAATTCCTTCATCAAAAACACACATTTGTGTTTCTTTATATCTAGGAATATAAAAAGGAGGTTTTGGATAAAGCATTAACTACTTCTTATGTATCAGAAGAATATAAAAAATTAACTATTTTCGGAGAGAAACCAAGATGGTGGCATAGGTAAGCACCTAAACTGCTGCCTCACACAACAATTTCAAAACTACAACTAAAAGACAGAACGGACATCATTCAGAACCACAAGAAGGCTGGCTGAGTGGAAATTCTACAACTAGAAGGAAAGAGGAAAGCTCACGGAGAATCAGAGGAGCTGCAAAGGAGGGCTGAGGTACGAAGATGCACTCAGAGAGGAAGGGCGACTGAGTGCCTGGCTGGCTTTCTCTGGCGGGAGGGGGAAGGAAGCCCCCGACTGCACTGAACCCCAGTTCCGACTGCACTGAAACCCAGTTCTGGGCAAAACCCCATGGACCCAGGCTCATACAGGGGGAGTCTGGACTGTCAGGAAGAGAGAAAGGCACATGGAGACTCAGAGACTGGGAGACCCGGGGGAGCGGCGGGGGGGTCCAGAGGCGCACGTGCGTGCATGCGAGTGCTCGCAGAGAAAGCTGAATGCGGAGGTTGCCACAGGCATTCCCTAGCAGAAGGGAGTCGAAAGCTCCTGACTGCACTGAACCCTAGTTCCAGGCGAGCCCCTGGGGACCCACGCTCTTACAGGGGGAATCTGGACTGTCAGGCAGAAACTCAGGGGAGTGGCCGAAAGCAGAGGTCTAGAGGCGCACGCACAAGGGCAGGGCTGACAGGAAGCCAAGACTGTCTGCTCCGCCCTGAGACTCCGCCCCATCCAAGCTGAGCACAGAGGCTTTTGAAATTTTGCAAGTCTTGTCTCATAAAGGTGTCTCCAGCACAGAAGTTCTCCCAGTGTAGACACAGCTGATCCTCACAACCAATTGGCCTGGAGATCAATTCCTCCCAGTGATACCAACAACAATCAAGACTTAACTACAACAAGGCTGTGCACACAGTCCACAAAGGGGTGCACCAAGAGTGTCCACCTCAGGTAACTGGGGAGGCTGAGCCACTGGGCCCTATAGGACACCTAGCACACAAAGCTACTCTACCAACTCAGGGAAGCAGTGAAAATGCGGAGACAAAGAAACAGGTCACAAATGAAAGAAATGGAGGAAAGCAAAAGACTGGATATAGAGTTCAAAACCATGGTTATAAGGTTCTTCAAGAATTTCCTAGAAAAGGCCAATAAATTTAGCGAGACCCTCAAGGATATGAAAAAGGGCCAACTAGAAATTAAACATACACTGACTGAAATAAAAAAATATTATACAGAGACCTAACAGCAGACTAGAGGACTGCAAGAATCAAGTCAAAGATTTGAAATACAAAGAAGCAAAAAACACTCAACCGAAAAAGCAAAGAGAAAAAAGAATCCAAAAATTTGAAGATAGTGTAAGGAGACTCTGGGACAACCTCAAGCATACCAACATCTGAATTATGGGGGTGCCAGAAGAAGAGAGAGAGCAAGATACTGAAAACCTATTTGAAGAAATAATGACAGAAAACTTCCTCCACCTGGTGAAAGAAATAGACTTACAAGTCCAGGAAGTGCACAGAACCCCAAACAAAAGGAATCTAAAGAGGACCACACCAAGACACATCATAATTAAAATGCCAAGAGCAAAAGACAAAGAGAGAATATTAAAAGCAGCAAGAGAAAAACAGTTAATTACCTACAAGGGAGCACCCATACGATTGTCAGCTGATTTCTCAACAGAAACTATTCGGGCCAGATGGGAGTGGCAAGAAATATTCAAAGTGATGAATAGCAAGAACTTACAACCAAGATTACTCTACCCAGCAAAGCTATCATTCAGAATTGAAGGTCAGATAAAGAGCTTCACAGATAAGAAAAAGCTAAAGGAGTTCATCAACACCAAACCAGTATTATATGAAATGCTGAAAGGTATTTTTTAAGAAGAGGAGGAAGAAGAAAAAGGTAAAGATAAAAATTATGAACAACAAATACATATCTATCAATAAGTGAATCTAAAAATCAAGTGAATAAAAAATCTGATGACCAGAATAAACTGGTGAATATAACAGAATCAGGGGCATAGAAAGGGAGTGGGCTGACAATTCTTGGGGGGAAAGGGGTGTGGGGGGTGAGGGAAGAGACTGGACAAAAATCTTACACCTATGGATGAGGACAGTGGCGGGGGGGAGGTAAGGGCAGAAGGTGGGGTGGGAACCGGGTGGAGGGGAGTTATGGGGGGATAAAAGAGGAACAATTGTAATAACCTGAACAATAAAGATTTATTAAATTAAAAAAAATAAAAATTTTAATTTGTAATAAAAAATGTGTCAGATAAAAAATGAAATTAATTTTTAGAAATATATTTTGAATATTGCCCTAACTGGTTTAGCTCAGCGCTTAGAGCATCAGTCCATGAACTGAAGGTTCATGGGTTCTATTCTGGTCAAGGGCACATACCTTGGTTTCAGGCTCAATCCCCGGCCTCAGTTTGAGTGTGTGTGGGAGACAACCAATTGATGTGTCTCTCTCACATCAATGTTGCTCTCTGTTTCTCCCTCTCCCTTCCACTCTCACTAAAAATCAATGGAAGAAATGTCCTCTGGTGAGAATTAACAAAATAAAACAAAACAAAAGGAACCCTCTTGCACTGCTGGTGGGGATGCAGACTGGTGCGGCCATTGTGAAAAACATTGGAGTTTCCTCAAAAAGTTAAAAAGTTAAAAATGGAACTCCCATTTGGCCCAGTAATCCCACTTCTAGGACTATATCCCAAGAAATCAGAAACACCAATGCACCCCTATGTTCATAGCAGCACAATTTATAATAGCTAAGATTTGTAAACAGCCTACATGCCCATCAGCAGATGAGTGGATTAAAAAGCTGTGGTACATCTACACAATGGAATACTACGCTGCTATAAAAAAAGAAGGAACTTTTACCATTTGCAACAGCATGGATAGACCTGGAGAGCATTATGCTAAGCGAAATAAGCCAGTTGGAGAAAGATAAATATCACATGATCTCATTCATTTGTGAAATATAATGAACAACATAAACTGATGAACAAAAATAGATCCAGAGACAGAGAAACATCAAATGGACTGTCAAACCTCAGAAGAAGGGTACGGGAGGGTGAGGGGGCGGGAATAAGAGATCAACCAAAGGACTTGTATGCATGCACATTAGCATAACCAATGGACACAGACACCGGAGTGGTGGAGGCTTGTCCTGGGGTGTGGGAGTGGCCGGGGAGGGGTCAATGGGGGAAAAGGAGACATATGTAATATTTTAAACAATAAAAAATACAATAGAGCCCAGCCTGTGTAGCTCAGTGGTTGAGCATCAGTCAATGAACCAGGAGGTCACAGTTAGATTCCCAGTCAAGGCACATGCCCGAGGTGGGGGACATGCAGGAGGCAGCCAATCAATGATTCTTTCTCATCATTGATGTTTCTATCTCATCATTGATATTTCTATCTCTCTCTCCCTCTCCCTTCCTCTCTAAAATCAATTAAAAAATAATTTTAAAATTACAATAGATACAAATTAAACAAACTACTTTTGATTATGTAAAAGGCACCTTAATCGTTTAAATGGAGAGAAAAAGACTGAAAAATGTGTTACTCAACATGCTAAATCGTGTTCTTGCACACAGTTGAGTTGTTTCTTCCCTATGTAGGTGGCATGATAAATGATTACCCTCAGGAGAGCCTTGCTCCCCTGAGAGTTCGTGCCAGTGCAATTTTCTCCTTGTTCTCGGTCATTAGGCTGAAATTTCATCATGACTCTGCATAACATTATTTTAAAAGGACCAGACTCCGAGCAGAGCTCATTTGGTCATCATTTAGTGAAGTGAATGCTAATACTTTTAGTATACATCACCTTCTCCCCAAACTAAGGCTGCAACCATGGACAGGGAAAACACCTGAAGACAAAAATTAAATTGATTCATGTCAAAAAGTTAAGCCCTTACTAAGGTATTTTATATATCCATCCTCATTTGCTATTCACAGATATGATTCTGTAAAGTATGTGGATGAGATCACTTTATGTCATAAATAAGGAAATTGATATCAACAGATAATTTTCTGAAAGCAGAAAAATCCTTAGCAGATGAAATAGTTAAACCCAGATTTCCTAGCTCCATGTTAACAATGTTTTCTCCATCTCTTCATGCTTGCGGGACCTTGGAAGTTTTTGATTAATATGGGGGGAGAAATTCTCCTATATTATTTACACATTCTCCTGGGGCTGAGTTTCTGATTTCAGACTCACAATTCAGGATTGGCTTTCCCTTCTTTTCAAGAGCAATGTAAGCCTCTATATTCAATATTCACTTGCAGTGAAAAATGTAATTGATACAGAAGCAGTAGGGAAGCTATATCTACTTTGAGCTCATATCTGGTTGTTTGAATACTTTTTCTGAAACATTGGCATTAGTATAGGATTCAAATGCAAAGCACTTTAATCAGCAAAGAGCAGAGTAATATTAATGAAATCCCATGCTGCCTTAAGAGAATAACAAAAATCTATAATAGATGATACTCTGAGTAGTTGGTAGATGCTCCTGTTTACTATGAGTTGACTTGTCATTGAAGGGACAGCTAACCAAACAGGGTAAAATGACACTTCTTTGGACTCCAGAAGAACCATTATAAAGCTACCAAGATCTTTACTCTATTTTCACAATCATTTCTCCACAATCACACCCTTTTATTACTTGCTCATCTAGAAAATCTGACAATGCAGTGATTAAGTCATAGGCATTGGGATCAGTTAGACATGGGTTTGCATCTTAACTACTTCATACTAGGTGAGGAATTTTAAAAAGATAGATAACCTCTAGAATCATCCATTTCATTGACTGTAAATTAGACTGTGTGTGTGTGTGTGTGTGTGTGCAATCTAATTCCTTCCCTTCCTCCTCTGCTATTTATTATCTATCTATCAATCGTCATCATTAGTATCATCTAGTATCTATATATTTCTCTCTCCATTTATGAGACAAACTACACATAATCAGTAATTTTAAAATGTTACTAACCTTAGGAGATATACTAATATCAATTGATATATTATGATATTTTAATATTTTATATTATGTGGGTGAGGTGTTGAGAAATATGAATAAAAAATAATGTGTTTAGGGGCCAGGAGAAAGATGGTAGAGAAGAGTGATTGCCAAGAATGGATATCTTTCAAAAGGCTTCAACTAAAAATACAAAGATTTGTGCTTTCTCATGAATAGATTTTCAGATTAGGATCAACTCTCAGACCATGAATTTTCACTCCTCAATACTTCAATATCTGCATCCAGCTAAGTGCTGATAGGAATGACAATAAGAATGAGTGTAAGAAGGGAAATCTTTCAACACAATCTAAATGTGGATATCAAAAAAAAATTAAGAAAAAGAGGACCTTGAGAACATTATGCGAAGTGAAATAAGTCAAACAGAGAAAGCTAAGAACTATATGATTTAACTCATGTGGAATATAAAACTGAAACTTATGTATACAAACAGCAGTGTGGTGGTTCCCAAAGGGAGGGGGTGGGGGAAGAAATGGTGATAGGTGACAGGAGAAGATTTGACTTTGGGTGGTGGGCACATGTTCCTATATACAGATTTTGTGAATTAGTAATCCACACATGTAACCTGTATGTTCATGTAGACTAATGTCACTCCAATAAAATTTAAAATAATGGGAATAAAAAAAGAAAGAAAAAGAGGACTTGAAGATCACTATGCTGTCATTCAAAATGACAACAAAGTAAAAAATACATGGGTAGGGGACACAATATCTGAGTGGGAGGTATTGAAAAGGCAATTCAAAGATTAGGTCTACCACACTTCAAACCCACCCATCTGCATCTGTCACCTAACTGACCTAAACCAGCATAGGGACCATGGTTCTATGCTAATAGTATTATAGCCAGTACTCATCAGGATTGTATTTAACACCCACATTGTGTTGTTTTCATGCATCATTTCTTTCAACTCTTATGATAATTCTTTGAAGTAGGTCTCAACACCACCTTCATTTTGCTGGTGGATAAAATGAGTAAGATGAAGTGACAAGAAGAAAATTCTAAGATGTTCCAAATTAAATTACAGTGTCCAGAGAGTGAGACCAATAACTGTTAGTCTGTTAATGGCTGCTGGCCCAGTGACAAACAACTGCTCACATTCCTCCCATTGCCTGTTGGAATCTGAAATGATGAATTTCTGAAGATTATTTTAGTTAAGCACCATCTAACTCCAGGAGCCGCTGCTTGTTGTTTACACGTGGGATTTCTGGCTGCTGCCTACAACCAATCTACAGGAGTGAACCTTTTTTTATGCAGACCTGTGCCTATCCCAGAGCTGGCCCCACCTCACCTTCTCCAACCCTTTTGCCTATAGCTAATGTAAATCCTGTCAGACTCTCTCTTTCCTCCCCCTTTCCCCTACTTGATGTATAAAAACACATACAAAACTCTGGGACAATGGACACACTGTCTTTTGTACCTCACTGTGCTACTGAGGGCTTAGACTCCATGCCCCAAGACTGGTCTTTTTTTGGCTAGTATTTTGACTCAATAAAAGCTTACTTACAAAAAGACTTTAAACCATGAAAGTTAAAGATTTTTTAACATAAGACCAACGTTTTCAGGTAGTAAATGGTTGGGCTGATATATGAATACATACACATATTTTTCTCAGAGCCAAAGCTTTTACACCCAATGCTATACCTTCCCTTTGGAATTGGCTTTGTTGGTTGTGCATGCCTCTAATGCTGAAATTAGTCCACTGCATCTATTTATTTGTGTATTACTCCTCTATGCTACTCTATGAGTTAACTTGGTTACAATAGAAACAACTAAATAAATTGAATGAAATTACATTTAATTCAATTTCATTAATAGCATTTAAGTTGGAAACCACTCTGATTGAGTCTAAAGCTTGGCTCGGCCCATTAATCTTATATAATCTTGAATAAATTACTCAGTCTCTTGGTTGCCAAGTTATTAAATATATAAATGGGAAAAATAGCTAATCAATCTGGTTAATCACATGAGAGGATTAAATGAATATATACATAATGCACCTGGCATGTGAGCCCTACAGTGTAGGTATAAGCTGTTAGAAAACTCAAAAAATCTGATTTATGAGACAAGTTCATTCCAGGCATGTGAACTTGGACAATTTACTTTATTCATATACAAAATCAAGATGTTGGGAAACAGATCTGAAAAGACTTTTCTTCCCCTTGTCTACTGTTTAGATAAGCTATTGCTAAATTGTGTTGTCATGCCAATGCTTTAGAAAGGAAGAGTATTGAAAAACAAATTATTTATTTAATAAAATAATGCTTCTACATTTCATTTGTATGCAACCGTTTTGTTTTGTTGTTTTTTTGTGTGTGTGTGGTTTTTTTTTGTTTTGTTTTGTTTTGTTTTGTTTTTGCTGATCAATGTGTTCCTTTGCTTCTCTTTGCTATAGAGCATCTCCTGAACTCTCAAATCACATCCATGGAGAACAATACAGGGTGAGAGAATTCATCCTGGTAGGACTAACGAATGCCCCAGAACTGCAGGTCCCCCTCTTTGTAATGTTCACCCTCATCTACCTCAACACTGTGATTGGGAACCTGGAGATAATCATGTTGATTCTGCTGGACTCTCGCCTCCACACTCCTATGTACTTTTTCCTCAGTAACCTGTCTCTGGTGGATTTGTGTTACTCCTCAACAATAACTCCAAAGGTGATGGCTGGGTTTCTAATGGGAGACAAAGTCATCTCCTACAATGCCTGTGCTTCTCAGATGTTCTTTTTTATAGTCTTTGCCACTGTGGAAAATTACCTCTTGGCCTCAATGGCCTATGACCGCTATGTAGCAGTGTGTAAACCCCTACATTACACCACCACCATGACAACAGTTGTGTGTGTTTGTATGGCCATAGGCTGCTATATCCTTGGCTTTCTGAATGCTTCTATTAATGTTGGAGACACATTCTGTCTCTCTTTTTGTTTGTCCAATGTGATCCACCACTTTTTTTTGCGATGTTCCAGCAGTCATGACTCTGACTTGCTCTGGTAACCATATTGGTGAACTGATTCTTATTCTTATTTCAAGTTTTAATGTCTTGCACTTTTTGTTATCTTGATTTCCTATCTCTTTATATTTATTACCATTTCAAAGATGCACTCAAGACAGAGATATCAGAAGGCTTTGTCTACCTGTGGTTCTCACCTTATTACAGTTTCCATATTTTATGGGACTGTCATCTTTATGTACTTACAGCCAAGTTCCAGTCATTCCATGGGCACAGGCAGAATCGCATCTGTGTTCTATTCTATGATCATCCCCATGCTGAACCCTCTGGTCTACAGCCTGAGGAACAAAGAGGTCAAGAGTGCATTCAAGAAGGTTGTTGAGAAAGCAAAATTGTCTGTTTCATAATAATGCATAGAATCTACTAAGTTATTTCATCCTTCTTAGATCTTCTCCATGCAATAACTCAAATGTTAATGACCATTTGGGATATTAGAACAAAAGGTTTGCCTGATGTTGTTTATTTCTTTAGTTAAGAAATAGTCCCAATCATTTAAAATGCATAAAAAATAATAACGGTTTTAAATGAAGTTTATTGTAGATGTTTTAATTGGTACATTTTATCCAGAGCTAAATAATTATAACAACTTAATAAATTAATGCTTCAGTCATTACTGAGTGATTTGGGAAGAAAAGCATATGCATGTGAAAGTTTTCACAGGTAAATAGCCATATTTGAATAAAAGTGATAAAGGTGAAGGGATTAGCTAAAGAACATATATGCATACCCCATGGACATGGACAATAGATGGTGAAGGCCAAGGGAAAGAAAGACAAGGGTGGATGGAGATGGGCAAATGGGGGCAGAGGAGGGGGAGAGGGATACCTGCAATAATGTCAACATTAAAAACTTTTAATAAAAAATGGAGAGATGGTTAAATCATTTTTACATTAATCTTTTGAACACCAATTCTTTACTTTTTTAAAAAATTGCACTGGCATTAATAATAATTTCATTTGTTACTTTTGTTAAACTATATCATGTCTTATCACTTTCCTACCATTCATCCTACTTCATTCACCCTGGTTTCTAACAATAGTGGGCAGCTCCAACCTTGCCCTTATTTCAGCTTCTTTGTATTTGCTGTTTCCTCTACATAGAATATTCCCACACTCACTTCAGATGGCTGATTAAATGTTACCTATTCAGCGAGATTGTATAGACCTGTCATGAACTATTTTATAAAACAGTCACTCCCATCCCATGGATTTTATTTTTCCCTAAGCCTGCTCTATTCTTCATAGTTATCATCAACGTTCAGCTCTTGAATTCATTTATTCACTTGTTCATCTATTTCCCTCAACTTGAGTATGAAGTCCCTTTAAGTATTAGCTTAATCTGGTTTTTCATTAGAAATAAATCTTTGAGCCTTGATATAAAAATAATTTTAATGAGCATTGAGAGAACTCCAGAAATTCCAAACTATATGGATAGACGTAAGCTGCAAAAACTCGATATGCTTCAAGGGGAGAATACCACCAATATTCACTTGATAATGACCCCAACTTTTTGCATGAAATTAGTAGTCTCAATAAACTTTCCACCCTAATACTGAATAGCTCTTCCTCTTTTGAAATTCTCCAAACTATTTACCTGCCCACTTGCAGCCAACCAATGATTGACAAAGGTACCGGAGATCAGTTAGAACATCTCTCCCACTTTCAAAAAACTTATCTTAATAAAACTCTTGCCAATTATACAATGACTTGGTATTTATTCATGTTACTCAATAAACTTACTCTCTTTTCTAATACTCTTGAACTCCACTGAAATGAAAGGGACTGAAGATGGTTTCCTTTGCCGCAAGTTACTGAACAGTCTTTGTTAATTTTGTGTGGGGCATGGTTTTGTGTTTGGTATGTTTTAAAAGTGATAATGAAGAATAATGAATCAGAAAAAAATAGTATTCAAGTGGTTGGAACAAAGGCCCAAGGAGAACAGTAGAAAATTGAGTTATACCAGAGAAAAGTAGATCTCAGAGAAGTATCTCCCATAGTCAGGTTTATGGGCCTTTCTAATGTCAATTCAGCAAAATTTCTAAACTGGCTAGTGTGTATTTTATTACTTTCTGTTATGAATGAGAGGTTTACTTTTTCTGTTCATCTTTATACTGGTCCACATTATTTATTTACTGGGTGTGCATGTATTATGAACTAAGTTTTCTTTTTAGTTCATGAGTTGCTGGACATAAAGAGCCATATCTTGACTAGATGGAAAGGATGGTTTAACCCAGTGGTCAGCAAACCACGGCTCACGAGCCACATGCGGCTCTTTGGCCCCTTGAGTGTGGCTCTTCCACAAAATTCCACGGCCTGGGCGAGTCTATTTTGATGAAGTGGCATTAGAAAAAGTTTAAGTTTAAAAAATTTGGCTCTCAAAAGAAATTTCAATCGTTGTACTGTTGATATTTGGCTCTGTTGACTGAGTTTGCCGACCACTGGTTTAACCTATTCTAAAACAGCCTGAATGGGAAACTTCTGTGATGATTAATTGAATTTTGGGTTGTCTCCCTAGAGGAGTTGACCAATATGACCTCTGTATGGAGGAAATGTAAAACAGATATTTGCCAATCGAAGCAGTACAATAGAAAAGACAGGTTAGGGAGATCCAAGATGGCGGCGTAGGTAAACACCTAAACTGCTGCCTCGCACAACAATTTCAAAACTACAACTAAAAGACAAAAAGTCTATCACCCAGAACCACAGGAAAGCTGGCTGAGTCGAAGTTCTACAACTAGAAGGAAAGAGCAAACAGCATTGAGGGGTGCACAAGCTCTGAAAAGCTGAGGTACGGAGACGCTCGAATCAGGCTGGCAACGGGTGACTGGGAGCGCTGCTGTTTTCAACCCAAAGGGAGATAAGCTCCCGATTACTCCAAACTTGTTTCTGGGGAGACGCGGGGGACCCAAACTCCCACGGGGAAAAGCTGGACTGTCTGCCGTGGGGTCGGAAAGTGAGGGAGGCTTGCTTGCAGGGCTGCGTGCAGGAACAATTGTTTATTGTGCTGGGGCGCGGGACGCGGGGACATGGTCAGAGCAGCAGAGCCAGCTTACTGGCAGCCATGGCTGTTTGCCACCCCCTAGCCTAGTCACGCCCTGAGACCCCGCCCTGCACAATCTAGGAACCCACCCAAGCTCCAAGCAGCGGCTTTAGCATATGAATGGCCTGCCCTATCGCAGCTTAACCTAGCAAACTTGCAGCCCTGGTCAGACAGCTCCAAAACCTCCAAACCCCAAGCAAAGAGGAGAAAACTGTAGTTCTTGCTGTAGCTCCTGTTGGGTGGCCTCAGACAGTAGCTGACCTGCACCCCACTGGAGATCCAGAAGCCAGTGTACCTAGTGGTCAGTGTGAGACACCAGATTTCAACTCCTCACAACCATAAGTGACACATTCAAGAGGCAGACTCAGTGAGCACCAAAGCCCCACTGAAACAAGTCCTGCACCATAAGCGTGTCTCCAGTGCAGCAGTTCTCCCATTATAGACACAGCGGGTCCTCACAGCCAATTGGCCTGGAGGTCAATTCCTCCCAGTGTACCAACAGCAATCAAGGCTTAACTACACCAAGACTTTTCACTCAGCCCACAAAGGGGTGTACCAAAGGCGTCCACCTCAGGTGATTGGGGAGGCTGAGCTACTGGCCCCTATAGGTCACCTACCACACAAAGCCACTCCATCAACACAAGGAAGCAGCAAAATGTGGAGACAAAAAAACATGTCACGAATGAGAGAAATGGAGGAAAGCAAACTAATGGACAACATAGAGTTCAGAACCACATTTATAAGGTTACTCAAGAATCTTCTAAAAACCGCCGAGAAACTTGATGAGACCTCCGAGGAGCTTAGTGAGACCTTCAAGGACCTTAATGAGCATGACAAAAAAATGGAAAAAGACCAGTCAGAAATTAAGCATACACTGTCTGAAATAAAGAATATACAGAAACTCAACTGTAGATCAACGTACCCCAAGAATCAAACCAAAGATCTGAAATATGAGGAAACAAAAAACACCAGAAAAACAAAAAGAAAAAATCCAAAAATATGAAGATAGTGTAAGGATCCTCTGGGATAACTTTAAGCGTACCAACATCCAAATTTTGGGGGTGCCAGAAGAAGAGAAAGAGCAAAATATTGAAAACCTATTAGAAGAAATAATGACAGAAAACTTTCCCTACCTGGTGAAAGAAATAGACTTACAAGTTCAGGAAGCACACAGAACCCCATACAAGAGGAATCCAAAGAGGACCACACCAAGACACATCATAATTAAAATGCCAAGGGCAAAAGACAAAGAGAGAATCTTGAAAGCAGCAAGAGAAAAATGGTTAGTTACCTACAAGGGAGCACCCATACGACTGTCAGCTGATTTCTCGGCAGAAACTATGCAGGCCAGAAGGGAGTGGCAAGAAATATTCAAGGTGATGAACAGCAAGAACCTACAACCAAGATTACTGTACCCAGCAAAGCTATCATTCAGAGTTGAAGGTCAGATAAAGAGCTTCACAGACAAGAAAAAGCTAAAGGAGTTCGCTAAAGGAGTTCATCACCACCAAACCAGGATTACATGAAATGCTGAAGGGTATTCTTTAAGAAGAGGAAGAAGAAGAAAAAGGTAAAGATAAAAATTATGAACAACAAAATGACATCAAATACATACCTACCAACTAGTGAATCTAAAAATCAAGTGAATAAAAAATCTGAAGAACAGAATGGACTGGTGGATATAATAGAATCAGGGACATAGAAAGGGAGTAGACTGACAATTCTCATGGGGAAGGGGGTGTGAGGGGTGCGGGAAGAGATTGGACAAAAATCTTACACCTATGGATGAAGACAGTGGCGGGCGGTAAGGGCATGGGGTGGGGTGGGGAATCAGGTGGAGGGGACCTAGGGGGAAAAAAAGAGGAACACCTGTAATAATCTGAACAATAAAGATTTATTTAAAAAAAAAAAAGAAAAGACAGGTTAATTGTTTTCCAAACTATTTCCTTCTCATACCTAAACACATAGCTCGGTTCAATTTCTCACCCTTTGTGAAGTTCATTGAGACCATGTGATTGTGTTCTTGTTAATTAAATGTGTATAAGTCATGTACTTTCAGTGTTCTCATGAAATGTTCCAGGTGATCTTCAACTCACTCTTATTCTGTGTCATCAGTTGGCCAGAGAGGATTCAGACTACAACAGATGGCTGATTGGAAAAACCTCTAAATAGAAAAAGCCCTAGTCCTGAGTCACTCATAGAATAACTAATTAAACAACCTATGTGACCTTGGCACTAAAATATTGGAATTTGCTTGTATGACATCTAGTATTATTTACACTAACTAAGAAAGTTTTCCATAAGTCCATCGATATGTTGTTGGGAGTAAGTCAGTAGTGAGAGGCTATGTAATGAGAAAAACTGTCACACTATTCTAACACAATTTAATACCACGATGGTTTATTTGTGAATCCTCAACCAACCTCCAAATCATAACTGAAATAGCTGACACAAATAAAATTAGCACAGGTCTTGGAGACAGAAAATAGTTCAACCGGAATTCCATTCCAAGTTCTAAAAATACAGCTTTTTGATACAGGGCAAGTTAATTAAATTTTCTGAGCTTCAATGGGAGAAAATAATGCCTACCTCACAAAATTATATACTGATGATGCCAAAACATAGCACAATGCTTAAACAGAATAGATGCTCAAAAAATTTAATTTCCTTTTCTTTCCATTTTATTCCCTATCTCTTTTTTTTGTTTCTTCCTCTATATTGTCACTTTTCTCCATATAACTATTGAAAATTTTATTAATTATATTGGTTGTATTTATAATTACTGTACTACTGAATAGAAGTCCTTTAAGATCAATGATGTTATCTCATTTAGGTTTGTATTCTCAGAATTTAGTCAAATGTTGATTACATAGAAAAACTCAAGAGAGTCTAATGAAATGGTGATTCAGTTAATGAACAAACTTACACTGGCCAAATTCCTCAATATTGACTCTATCAATCATTCCTTCATATTTTGATCAAAATGTATAATTGTGTATCTATATTTGCATGTGTTTATTTATTTAATTTGTGTTCCCGGGAAAAATAAAAGTTCTATGAACACTGAAAACAAATTCTGACTTGTACTCTAATAAAAACTCATGTCTAGAAAAAAGTTAGGGCTCAGAAAAATATTTTGATGAATAGATGATAAGGTAAAGTAAAGCAAAAGACTCATCATTTGTTTGTAAAAAAACAGAACACACAGACAACAAAACCTGCTAGGTCATTCTATAGTGACAAATTAGACAAAAAAATTCAGTTTTTAATACTGCAAAGATTTTGTATTAGTTTCCCATGGCTTCTGTAATAAATTACCATGAACTTGAGAATTTAAAACAACATGAATTTATTTCTCACAGTTCTGGAAATCAGATGTCAGAAATTAAAGGAATGAATGGATCCATTCCCTTAGTTCTAAAAATACAGAAAATAATTTCCCAAAACATCCCAAGACCAGGTCTGTAGTGGTAAGACAAATAGCTATATTTTGTTTTTTTAAATTTCTGTGGAGATTTCTAGGCTTTTAAGAAAGAAGTAAATGTGAAAAAGCTTGCATGAGGTCCTAACATCACCTAAACCAGAGATTCCTATGAGTTTTAATTTTTGTGGCCTAAATTGGCTGTAGCATTGCTGATTTGATGAGTGAAAGCTCTTCCCTCTAAGCTTCCCTCTCCCCTCCCATGTCCTCTCAGCTAAAAAAAAACATACAAACATTATCCTCTGATATCTCCAGTCAGGTTAGGAAGGCCAATCTGGAATTGGAGCCTCCCGAGATATCCACTTGTATGACACTAAAAGCTTCCCCTGAGATTTGTGGTGTGATAGATTTGTAGTCGTCCTCTGCCTTGATATTTGCAAGAGCACACTCCTGAGTTATGCTCCACAGGTGGGGAAGGAGTGTTCCTGGGTGCAGACTTCTGGTCTATAATCTGGTCATGAAGGTTTTCCATACTTCCTCCTTTTACCATCATTTGTCTGTTCCTATGACAAAGGTAAATATGAAGAAAACATACAATCATAGCCAATTAGAATGGGAAAGGGCTCTAAAAGGTTCAACAGTTTTTATTTTGCAAATGTGGAAAATAAAGCCCAGAAAGGTTAAATGGCTAGACCGTAGACACCCTGTTAGCTAGTCATCTTGTCACTCCTAACATGCTGTTCTTTCCACTCTACTATGCTGCTTTACAGTATCCAGATCTTCATGCTCATTGCCATCAGATGTCTCATATAAATGATTGGGGTGATGGTTAGACTACAAAGGGATATTCCACCTCCTAATTTTTTTTATTTAGAATGTGCCAGAATTAAAGTAGTGCAAATACCATCTCTCTTTCTGAATTTCAGAGGTCATAAAACTTTCAACATCTATTTGGGGATCTCAAATGTAAAGCCATTTTCTTTAGGAACATCAAAATTTGAATAGTCAATATTGTTGGCTAAATCTCTTGCAGTAACCAAGAGATGAGATAGACTATGAAAGTAATGGCCTAGATTACCTGATTTTTAAGATGCTAGCATCTTTTTAAAAATTATTACATCAAACTAAAAAGCTTCTGTACAGCAAAGGAAATCATCAACAAAATGAAAAGAGAGAACATATTTGCCAATGATACATCAGATAAGGAGTTAATTTCCAAATTATGTAAAATGTTATTATCTTTTATGCTTGTCAACAAATTTTCATATTCACTTTCACATCAGAGCAAGATAGCAGTCAATGAAGGATATAGAGGAGCTGTGAATTAATTTCTTAATTGATTTCTTGTGAATTAACTTCTGGCCAAGTGGCAGACCTACATCTAGATAATTATCAATAAAACTAAAATTAAAATTGGCCTTGTGTTTATAGTACAATCCTTCCCATAGGATTGATACTTTCTGGGTCAAAAGGAGTTGTTTTGTGTCCTTTTGCACCTACAAATAGAATAGATAAGAAATTTAGTTAATACATTGGCTATTCTTGGTGCATCAGTAGAATACAGAAATTAACTTTTCCAAAAAGAAATTAAATCAGATTCACATGTTTATGCATTTGGACCAACTCTGGCAACTCTAGCAAGCACAGACATGTAAGAATTGATAAACCAGTCTCAGAGGAAGTAACCTCATTGTTAGTAGGGTGTCCTGGAATATTCTGGTTACTTTTATGATCATTTTGTAACATTTATACACACTTTTATTGTAGCACATCACTTTGGGGGTTAACTTATAGATCTACTTGTCTCTACCCCCTTAAAAAGTCAGGAATCGTGTAACACCAGCTCCTGGTATAGAGCTGGTTTATGTGCAAAACTAGTGAGTAGGAGAATGAGAAGAAGAGGGAACTAGCATTCCATGTGCCAGGCATTGTGTTAGTAGGGCTACACATGTCATTTAATTTCACCTTTTCAGCTCTGTATAAAAATACATTGGGTATTACATGAACTGGGTATTTCATAGACAATGAAACAGATACACAGAGTGTAAGTAATGTTCCCAAGGCAGCATTCCATCTAAATTGCTCTTCAGTGAATGACACATCTGTACAATTGGAAAAAAGTATATCTTGTATTATACTTGTAAACAGTCAGCTTGGGCTCTTCTAAATGATTGTAATATATCTATAACCTGACACATTTTTTTCTCTCTTTCAGGGCTCAATTCTACCTCTCTTGTTTCTACCAATTACTTTTTCACATTAAACCCTAGTTAAGATTTTGACTGTGCCATGTAATTTACTTGTTATTAATACCTATCTGCTTATAATTGCCTGTTTACACAATTATGTTTACCACTCCGCGCTTTTATTCATGATGTTTCTTCTGCCTTGTCTAATAGTAGCGGCAGTAGTAGCAGCCCTGGTGAATTAGATATAAAAGTGTAGGTGTCCCTAAAGCAGGGCTCCAAATTACTGTGTATCTTCAGCTATTATTAACAAGCTTGTGAGATATCGCTCCGAAATGGGAAATGTATTTGACAGGGCTTATCAGCATTATATACTAATGACTGACAAAATGTTTACTATATTTTACTTTCTGTTGATTAAGCTTTCTATGTATAGCTTAGACATGGTGCTTGAAAGATATGGAAAGTAGTGAAAAAAAGTTCTCTGTGGTTTGATGTAATAGAGTATACCAGATAGCCAGTAAGCTGAAATGTGTGTCAGAGTCATAATATGGTAGCCCCAATTAACAGGGACATTCCAGTGTCCTTCCACACATCTCCTGAACCACCTCACTCAACGCACCACAAACCATCATTTAGTCCCATTTCTTGCACACAGGCTCCTGACCTTGACAGGAATCTGACAAGAGACTCTGTTCAATTCTCATTATAATCAAGTAGCATTATCTTGTGTTCACTCATTTTGTCATAGATGCTTCTCATGATGTTTCCCCAATGACTTTAATGGAGAACATTTCAGAGGTGACTGAGTTTATTCTTGTGGGGTTAACAGATACCCTAGAGATGCAGATCCCACTCTTCATAATCTTCTCTCTCATCTACCTTATCACTCTGGTTGGAAACCTGGGGATGATCATGTTGATTATGTTGGACTCTCAACTCCACACTCCCATGTACTTTTTTCTCAGTAACCTCTCCCTGGTTGACTGTGTTTATGCCTCAGCTGTCACTCCCAAGGTAATCATGGGGTTTCTCACAGGAGATAAGACCATATCATACAATGCATGTGCTTCCCAGATGTTTTTCTTTGCAGCTTTTGCCACCACTGAAAGTTTCCTCCTGGCCTCAATGGCCTTTGACCGCCATGTAGCAGTATGTAAACCCCTGCATTATACCACCACTATGACAAATACTATGTGTGCCTTACTGGTCACTGGACCCTACATCTGTGGACTCTTGGAATCTTGCATTCATGTTGTCTTCACTTTCCACCTCTCCTTCTGTCATTCCAATATTGTTAATCACTTTTTCTGTGACATTCCCCCATTGCTGGCTCTCTCTTGCTCTGATATTAACACAAATGAGACTGTGCTCTTCATATTGGCAGCGTTCAATGTCTTTTTCACTCTCTTGGTTATCTTGAACTCTTACCTGTTCATTTTCATTGCTATCCTGAGGATGCACTCAACTGAGGGACAGAAGAAAGCCTTCTCCACCTGTGTGTCCCACCTAACAACTGTTTCCATTTTCTATGGGACAATCATGTTCATGTACTTACAGCCAAATTCTAGTCATTCCATGGACACAGACAAAATGGCATCCATATTCTATACCATGGTCATCCCCATGCTGAACCCTCTGGTCTATAGCCTAAGAAACAAAGAGGTCAAGAGTGCATTCAAGAAAGTGATTGGAAAAGCAAAGTCTTCACTGGGCTTAGCCTGCTAACTAGAAATGGCATGCAAACCATTGAAACTTCTAATAGATTTCTAGTATCTATAAATATTTTTTGAATTTATATTATTCTTATCTTTTTAAAAGAGAGGTAAGCCTTTATTTCCTTGTTTCACAAATAAAGCTGGATGAACTGATAATTATATTTTTCTTTAATTTTTTTAGCAGTTCCCTCCAAATGAGATTAATTCTATTCATGTTTTGGGAATATGACTAGGTAGGAGAAATGTTGGATGCATTTTCCCAGAAATACAATATTACTTCTATCTTAAGATCAAGATTATAATCCTAGATCTTATCAAATCCCATACTATATTACTCTATCAGTCTGAAGTGCTTTGTAGGTAAACCTCCTAAGTATATGACATCACAGTTATATTTTCAATTACTAAAATTCAAAAGAACTTCATGCTTCTTTTTTTTCCTGCAAAAAACTTTATTGTTTAATTTGGTCCAATGCATGAAAGAGGGCTCCAGGGTGGTTAAAAGAATGACTAGTAGTTTCAGGAAGAGGCTCAGGTAAAAGCCAGACACCAGGGGATGCAGAGGGGCCCCTCAAAGGCTTCTGGGCTCCAGAGGCTCCTAGTCATGCTTGAGGGTGAGCCTTTCAAAGAGATATTTGCCCAGCCCAGCCTGGGGGCTGCCAGCCTGAAGATGTTAGTCAGGTGGCCGCCCATCTTCTTGATGAGTTTCACCTCCTCACCCAGGAAGTGGTTCTCCAGGAAGTCAGAGAGATGAGCATCTGCGCAGGTAGAACCCGGGGCACCCAGTTCCAAAAGGGCCTGGTTCAAGTTCTTCTCCAAGGCCAGGGCAGCTTCCCTGGCATCCTGAATTTTGCCCACTCATCTTGGGAAGGTTTCAGCACATCCTGGAAGAGAATGTGGCCACCAAGCTTGTTTTGCAACTTTAAGAGATGCTCAGCGCCCTCGCACTTCACCAACTCGGGGAAGAAATGACCTAAACCCTCAAGAGCCACATCGTCACAGTCAAAATAGAAGTCCAGAGAGAGGTAGGTGTGGGAGGCCCGCAAATGCAGGTTGGCCAGGTGGTTGACCACAGCCTCCACCTTGGTGGAAAAATTCTGGTTGTTCAGCAATAAGGAGTTAAGGCAGAAAACAAAAAACAAACAAACAAACAAACAAAAACAAAACAAAACGGTGTGTTGGCTGGTCCTGGAGGTGTTTCTGAAGATGGTGACTGGATAAGATGCAGGAGAGTGGTTGGAGGCTGGAAGAAGGGGCGTCCCTGGGTCTGTTCCGTCCAAACACTGTTGAAGCAAGAGACAGATCCAAGACCACCGAAGGCACTGCCTCGATGATTCTTGTTACATAGTATAGAAGCTTGGTTCTCCAACATTCATGCTCTTAGGAATGATGTTGAGACTGTTGACATGCAGAATCCTAAGATCTAATTTTAAATAATCTAATTTGGTATACCATGGTGGAGCCCAGAAATCTGTATAATTATCACTCATTAGCTGAGATAGCAAGAATGTCAGTGGTGACTTTGGATGATGAGGAATATAATATAAGCAAAATTTATTTAGTTTCTGAATTTCAGAGAAAAAAAAAAAACAGTTCAAAAGGCAAAAATATATCCATACCTACTCCTTACCTGAATTCTAATAGATAAAGTTCATATAAGAGAGTTTGGGTAAGGAAGACTGCCTAATGCTTAAACTACCCCTGTATTCCAGATGGAGTTGGTGTGCAGACCACACTTTGAGAACTGTTACCCTAGAGCAGTGGTTCAAGGGCATTATTAAAAGACCAACAGCATCAGCATCACCTGGAATTTTTCATAAATGTTAATTATAGAAACTCTTCCATCCAGACCTATAGAATCAGAAACTCTAGGAGTACAGCCCAGATATTTGTGCTTTAACAAGTCCTCCTGGTGATACTAAAACATTGAGAACCACCAGACTCATGCAACCTAGGAACACTAGCCTAAAATTTTAGTTCAGCTAACAATTGTTTGATCCTATAACATACTGTAGTGGGCATATTTTAAAAATCTCTTTTAGCAAGGACCAATAGTCTTCTCAGGGCATCTTTGTTACGAAAGCATTACAAAGACTGAAAGAGACATGAAAAAATGGAAATAATATTGATCTAGCATTTTCCTTGAAAGTTTTAAAATCTTCTTTAATGTTGATATTCTGAAGACTCTCCATTACTCACCACCGTCCTAACAACTGTAGGAGCACATTGGGTCACATAGGTTTTTGAGACCATCAGAAGTATATAAAGGGGTTGGAGCCCTTATGTTCTCTTTTATTGCCACTAATTACAACAAAGCCCATGTTATCTGGAAAGACTTGTCATTTCTGTTTTCTAGAAGTTTGTACTGCATGATGAGGAGCTTCACCTAGGGGTCCTCAAACTTTTTAAACAGGGGGCCAGTTCACTGTCCCTCAGACCGTTGGAGGGCCGGACTATAGTTTAAAAAAAAACTATGAACAAATTCCTATGAGTACTACGGGCCCAGGACGAGTTGGCTGCTAAGCAGGACAGGCAGCGGCACCCGGCGGGCTGGATAAATGTCCTTGGCGGGCCGCATGTGGCCCACGGGCCATAGTTTGAGGACCCCTGAAAAGAAACTAAACTGGAAAATTCATATGCTCAATGAACATTGACTTTTAGGAGAGTCAAATACCACACATCTCACTTTCAAGAGGATTTTATCTAGTTTTATGTTTCAAAATTTCTCTAGAGTGCTGTTAGAAATAAGGCAAGCCCCCCAAGTCAGGGGTTCTGGTAGAATAAACACTCAGGATCCAGGAAGCAAGGCAAACATATTTACCTCTACATAGAAGGGTGCACACACATGGTCTGGAAGCGCATGCACACCAAGCAGGTGGGCTGCTTGGGTTTATAATCCCTTATGCATGTGACCTGTCCTTTGCTCTTGGTTGGAGCTCAAGTGCAAGTCTTTCACGATTGGCTAATTCAAAGGGAGGGGTTGGCCTTTGCTGTTTCAAGATGGCACCCCCCAGGGGAGCTGTAAGCCATGCAGCCAACATGGTGGCTGCCAAGTCACGCAGTCCAAAATGGCAGCTGTCTAAATTGTTCTTTGACAGAAAAGATGACTTGTTTATTCTCACAAGTGCTAACAATGAATTTTGGTCTATCATAAATACTACACATTCTGGGCTATTTTGTATAGATCACTGACCATAGGTAAATTTCATACTACCAAACAAGACAATTTGGTCCTTATAATTGCTAGTGAACATAATTATGTCATGTTTAAAGAATTATGGATATTGTAAAGTAACTAGTATTTTGAAGAAACTGTGGTTCTATTAATGGTAAGGAGAGATAATGTGCTCTTAATCTCTGTGTGCACTTGCTTCATAGATGAGTTATCTATATTGTTCCTAAGTCAAAGGATGGCTCTCTCAATTGACCACTGTAATAAAAAAAAATAGTCGAGTTAATGTGCTGTTGTTGTTGTTATATATGTAGACTAGTACATAAAAACCTCTGATAATCCTTAGATGAAAGGTTTTCAAGAAATTACAGGATTAAAATAGAAATTCTGTTAGCAGGTTGAAAATAGAAATTCTGTTAGCAGAATCAGGGGTAAAACAGTACATGAAATTGAAGGGAAGTAAATAAAAGAGGAGTAAATAAAACAACCTGGTTGGGTGAGAGTTAAAAATATAGTTATCATCATAGAAATTAGAAAGAAATATAAATATGACTGACAGGGAAAAGAGAAAGCTAAAAGTGATAAATGGGACGTAAGTCCAATCTAAGAGAAAGGAAGTAGAAATTACAATTTAGAGTTTTGAGGTTAGAAGGGACCATGAACATCATCTAATCCAATCATTTATGACACCTCCAATTTTCCTTAGTAGGCTCATTTTAGTGCACTTTAGGCCTTCTGTGAGCCCTGACTTGTCATGAACATTTCACTGGTTAGGTTTGCCAGAACACAACATCCAGAGGTCCCTATCAGTATAGATAGGAATGAGGACACCATCCTGTGTCCCCAGGTAGCAGTTATCTGTGAGCATCACGTGGAAAGTTGCCTATTAACTTTGCCACAGTTGATCAACCCAGGAAATTTTTTCCAAATATGATTTTAGTTGAATTTGTTTTAAGAAAGCCCATTGGGGAAATTTCTCCTCTTTGGGACCCATTATTTTAAGACATGCTATCGGCCACTAAATTGTCTGGCTAAATCAGGCAAGAATGGCCTCAAGAGTAAAGAGGAGAATGCAAAAGATGAGCCTGGTCCTCCCATGCAAGATTCTGGCATAGGATGATTTCTTGCTATCCCTGTTTATTTTGTCCTATCCTAAGGAAGACATTCTAACATCTGACTCATTTCCTGAGCCCCGGCACATTCTTTCCCACCCACATCTAAATATTACGAGGACATCACCTACCAGCCACTTTTTATTTCTAGGTGTTTGTGCACATCTGAAGCCCATGTATTCTTATTTCATTTCATCCTTAAAGAACAGGATACACAGGGCCAGAAAGCACGTCAGGAGAGCTCCCTTAATCATCTGTGACAGAAACTTTTAACATTTCAAAAAAAATTGTTTTGTCTGTATGAATTTTCTTTGATGTTTGATAGAATGAAGTAAATTACAAAGAGGTAAGAAATCATCTTCAGATCTCTTTCAAAATTTAATTGGCTATTCTTTTCCTAGTTGATCTTAACTTACTGAGTATAATACTTCAGAGCAAGGGAAGTCAAACAAGACCTGCAGACCAAATTCAGACTCTTTTTGTATAGCTCTTGAGCTAAGAATGTGTTTTCACTATTAGAGAAAAGAATGGAAGAAGAAAGGTAGGATGGAAGGGAGGAAGAGAGGGAGGGATGAAAGAATGCATTAAAATTAAGGTCAAAGGATTTCTTTTTCTGGCTACCCAAAAGTCTTCCCAAGAATATAAAAATAAGTGTTTCCATTTTTTTAACTTTATTTTTAATCTCCATTTTTTTAAAAAGCTATAATGATCACCATAAATTTGTTTTAAGATTACATGCCTTAAATTTGTCTTGTTACTATATTACATATATTGGTGTTAAATTTGTTTCACTATTGGGTTTTGAGTGTTCTAAGTAGTTATTGCTTGTATGGAAAAAACTTTTGTGTTTTATATAAAGTAAAAGCCCTTTCATCCAAAGCAATTAGATCCAGTGCTTGATTGGTTAACTGAAAAGGCAGTTATAAGGAAATTAATTTTAAAATGTATGTAATCCTTAAAATCTTCATTTAACTTAAAACATATATTTGTACATTGTACCCCCAGCCTTCTGATATTTGGCCAAACATTTTCTGTGTGCTTTTTTTTAAATATGTTTTTATTTATTTCATAGAAATGAAGGGAGAGGGAGAGAAAGATAAAATCATTGATGAGAAGGAAACATCTATTAGCTGCCTCCTGCCCACCCTGGATCAAGCCCACAGTCCAGGCATGTGCCCTGACTGGGAATTGAACTGTGACCTCTTGATTCATGAGATGAAGCTCAACCAATTTATCCACACCAGCCAGTTCTGTGTGTGCTTTTTGTTGATGGATTATTGCAAACTGAATTGTTTCTTGCATGAACCATACTCACAAATCATTGCCTCAATTTGCAATATCAATGTCTTTAACATAAAATAAATATATAAAGACATTTGTGAAAAAGTGTATGCTATGTCATCTTTTTATGATTTTTCCCTCAAACATATATAGCAGTTATGCCCATCTTAGCAAATTTTCAGTAAATTATTATTTGTTTGCAACTCACTTTTATCAAATATTTCCAAAACATTAACATTGATTGGCATTGAAAAAAATTCTTTTTCACATTCACAGTTCCACATTTCATACACTTTTATTAACTTTAATAATATCAAGAGTGTCAACAAACACAATTGACTTGGTAAGCAGAAACCTCAACTGGAAGAAATACAAGAATCCAGATGTAGAGGAGTTCAGTGTGGAGTGGACACCCACAGTGTAGTTTATAGAGGGAAAGAAAACAAGGTGTTTAAATACAAATTAGTTAACTATTGACCTTCTTAAAAATGTTCCTTGTTATTTCTAAAAACTTCTCAGTTGGCTGCCTTGGGGCTTTCATAGGAACAATTAGTTGTCTCATCTTTTTTTGGCTGGGAATCATGGTTTATTTTATGTTCTAGAATTTCCAGAAAATGTTTGGATAAAAGGAGTAATAGTTTTTATATGACACTGTATTTTTTGCCTCTTAAAAAAATCTTTGTTTTTTAACTCAATCTGAACAAAGACTTTGTATTTTAATAGAGGTATATGTCAATCTATATTGATTGTCCTAATTGATATGTTTTATCCTGCTTCTGACAATTGTCAGAGGGGAGGGGTCCTGGGGGACTGGGTAAGAAAGTGAAGAGATTAAGCGAGGAAAGGAAAGGAAAGGAAGGGAAGGGAAGGGAAGGGAAGGGAAGGGAAGGGAAGGGAAGGGAAAAGGGAAAAGGGAAGGGGAAGGGGAAAGGGAAAGGGAAAAGGAAAGGGAAAGGGAAAGGGAAAGGGAAAGGGAAAGGGAAAGGGAAAGGGAAAGGGAAAGGGAAAGGGAAAGGGAAAGGGAAAGGAAAAGGAAAAAGAAGACCTCATAGAGAGACAGCAGTATGGTGATCACCAGAGGGAAAGGTTGGTGGGCAGAGGTAAAAGAGAGTATAGGAGGGATAATTGGTGATGGAAGGATGCTTGGCTTGAGGTGGTGGACACACAATACAATATATAGATGATGTATTATAGAATTGTACACCTGAAACCTATATAATTTTGTTAACCAATGTCACCCCAATAAATTCAATATGAATAAATAAAGACGATTTAAGCAAAGTTCTAAATTAAAAACTAAAATAATAAAAATAATAAAAATAAAACAATAATAATAAAACAAATTATATGACTATTTTAGTCTGGCCAAAATAGTCATATAACTTAATTATTAGCACCTTTCTAGGATAACTTTGATTATTTGGCTAGGTGGCCTAGAATTTAATTTTTTTTTAAATATATGTTTTTTCATGTTACCAACTAAGCTATCAAAGGGTGCACAATTTTATTATCCAATGTCATTTCATAAATTTAATAAAAAACAAAACAAAGATTTTTGTTCTATACAATTCTTTATTCATTTTGTTCTTTTTTTAAACTATAACTTTATTCTTTTGTGCTTTTTCTCTTTAATTTTTGGGAAAGGCATATTTATATGATATACATTTGGAAAAATATATTTTGTTTGTGCTTAAAGTGATTAACATTAACTGTTAAAAAATATAAAAATTAAAAACTTGTATCCACATTAAATAATAATTTGGTTTATACTGAATTATTATTTATGTAGTTTGAGGAAACTAGCACAATATTACCTATCTTGCTTTTCTATACCCATTTCTCATATTTTTATATAAGTTATGATTGTAGCTCTAGTTTAATATTAGCCCGACCAGCATGGCTCAGTGGTTGAGCATCAACCTATGAACCAGGAGGTCACAGTTTGCTTCCTGGTCAGGGCACATTCCCGGGTTATGGGCTCAGTCCCCAGTGTGAAGTGTGCAGGAGGCAGCAGATCAATGATTCTCTCTCATCATTAATGTTTCTATACCTCTATCCTTTTCCCTTCTCCTCTGAAATAAATAAAAATATATATTTTTTAAATTATTTTCCATAATAAGTTTTTCAAGATTTCTATTTGAAATTTCTGTTCTTTTTAAAACAATATTTGAAATACTTATTTAGACATAACTGTGTTTTACTGTGTTTTAAATCTCACAACTTTCCTTTTGTATCACAAAATACCCAACAATTAATTTTTATTTTAATTATTTTTTTAAAAAAACTAATTATTTGAGTTATTGAGTTAATGTTTCAGCACGGATGTAGATGATATAATTCCAGAGCTGTTACAATTTTTTTAAAAGTTTTTCATGTTATAATACATGGATGACAACTGGGTTGGATAAAATCTCTTAATCAGGACTTATTTTTCCTTAAAACATTTTGAATAGTGGATCATCATCTCCTGGATGTTTTTTATCATAAAAAAACATTTTTTAAATACAAATCTATCAGAAAGTGGTGACTTTGTGAAAAACTGTTATTTTTCTTTTCTTTTCTTTTCTTTTTTTCCCCCTTCTAGGAAATTTCTAGTTTCCTCATCATCTTTCCTTATCTCAGCTAGCTCCACTCTTGTTTCTACCTACCATATATCCAATGCTTACCTGTCAGTATATTTGAACTCTAAAATTTGGGTTGACAATTGAAGTCTTACAGAAAATACTTCAGTAAGGGAAAATATATGTGGTATATGTCAAATATAAGTGGCACCTTGGAATAAAGATGTGTTCCCAGTCCTCTATGTGACCAAAACATCCAGAATGAAGATTTTCATAATTCAAAATGTAATCTATAAAATAAATGTCTACAACAATATATGTATGAATCTTTTACAAAAGCAAAGAGCTGGCACCTATGGATGAATATTGAATGGCCGATGTTTCAAGTTATTTTAGATCTTTTTTTCTTTAGGAACATACATATGAATAATTCTAAGGATTATTATTCATATCTTTTATTACAATTAGAATCTCGATCACAATAAGGTAATTTCCATATCAGAAACAAAACTTAAAAATCTTTATTTTCCTCGGGCAATAGTGAACTCAGCAAAGGAAGATTCGGCACTTTCTGTTCTTTTTTGCAGGAGACATGTTTGCGAGGAGCCCTGTCCTCAACCAGTCCGGCCCCACTGAGTTTGTGTTCCGAGTATTCACTGCTGTCCCTGAATTCCAGGCTCTCCTCTTCCTCCTCTTCCTCCTCCTCTACCTGATGATCCTTTGTGGCAACACAGCCATCATCTGGGCGGTGTGCACACACAGCTCCCTGCGCACCCCAATGTACTTCTTCCTGTCCAACTTGTCCTTCATAGAGATCAGCTACACCACCGTGGTGGTGCCCTTGATGCTTTCCAACATCTTTGGAGCCCAGAAGCCCATTTCTCTGGCTGGCTGTGGGGCCCAAATGTTCTTTTTTCTCACTCTTGGTGGTGCTGACTGTTTTCTCTTGGCAATCATGGCATATGATCGCTATGTGGCCATCTGCCACCCACTGCACTACACCCTCATCATGACCCAGAAGCTGTGCATCCAGATGGTGGGCTGTGCCGTGGGTCTGGCGCTCTACCTGTCCCTGCAGCTCACATCCTTAATCTTCACCTTGCCCTTCTGTGGACGCCTCCAGGAAATCAACCACTTCCTCTGTGATGTGCCTCCTGTCCTGCGGCTGGCCTGCGCTGACATCCACGTGCACCAGGCCGTCCTCTATGTTGTGAGCATCCTCGTGCTGACTGTCCCTTTCATCCTTATTTCTGTCTCTTACATGTTCATCACCTTGGCCATCCTGCGCATCCGTTCTGCTGACGGCCGCCGCCGGGCCTTCTCCACCTGCTCCTCCCACCTCACCGTGGTCTTGCTGCAGTATGGCTTCTGTGCCTTGGTCTACCTGCGTCCCCAGTCTAGCTCTTCCGTGGATGAGGACCGCCAATTTGCACTCATTTACACCTTTGTCACCCCCTTACTCAATCCCCTGATTTACACCCTTAGGAACAAGGATGTCAAAGATGCCCTGAAAAAGGCCATTAGTAGCAAAGGAACAGCTGAAGCTCTCTGAAGAGTTAGTAGAACTTGAAGGAGGTGCCTGAGCATGTGACAACAATGAAACTCTTACATACAGCCCTAACCAGTTTGGCTCAGTGGATAGAGCGTCAGCCTGTGGACTGAAGGGTCCCAGGTTCGATTCCGGTCAAGGGCATGTACCTTGGTTGCAGGCACATTCCCAGTAGGGGGGTGTGCAGGAGGCAGCTGATCGATGTTTCTAACTCTCTATTCCTCTCTGTAAAAAATCAATAAAATATATATATTTTTAAAAAAAGAAACTCTTACATACAAATGCCATAGTTACATTTATTTCCCCACAATTTTGATTCACATTATTTTTTCCTAATACATGTAGTTGCTACAGTTTTCTCTCTCTCTTTTTTATTTTTAAAGTTCTTTGAATTTTAAACCTCTGAAAACTGAACAGGAATACTATAGGCTGCTATTGTTCACTTAGCCCCAAACTAAAAATTTACATTCCCTCTGAAGCAATTTCATTACTTTTAAAGTTTCCTCCTGAGAACCAATTGTATTAATTGAGTCCTTGAACTCTGATTTGGATGAGAAATGTTGATAAAGATACTTCACTCAATCTAACATGTCTTATTCTTGTATTTGCCTTTAAAGGGTGACAAATAACCATCTGGTCAATTTACCTGTTTCTTTCATTGAACCTCTTTTGCATTTAACAATGGTCCCTGTGTGCTGGTCTAATCTATGCTCTCACATTTAATGCAGGCATGTGCAAGTAGGTCAGGAATGGTGGAGCAGACCATTTGCTCTCAGAATTAATATGTGTTGAGGTAAAATGCCAGATTTCTAACCTAAGACACCTAAGTTGTCATAAAATAAGAGTGGGTCATCAAGTGTCATGGTCACACTTTCTAGAGGTCATCCTGTGCATTAGTCAGGGATCTCCAGAGAAACAGAGCCAACAGGATGTCAGATGCAAAGGGAGAGATTTATATTAAGGATTGGGCTCATGTGATTATGGAGTCTGGCAAGTCAAAAATATCCAACCCAGGTTAGCAGGCTGGAAATTCCAGCAAGCATCAATGCTGCAGTCTTGAGTCCAAAGACATTCTGGAAGAGAAATCCCTTCCTTTTTTGGGTATCTTGTTTTTTTTCTCTTGAGACCTAAAAGATAAGGCCCATGCACATTGTGTTGGTAAGCTGCTTTACATGAAGTCTACTGATTTATATGTTAATCACATCCAAAATCCACCTTGACAGCAGCATTTTGACAAGTGTTTTACTAAACAACTGGGTACCATATATAGCCTAGCAAGTTGACATAAAATTAACCATCATAATCCATACTTTGTCAGCTTGGCATCCATACTTATAAACCATATTTAAGGTCTGATAAAGACAATAACAAAGTCATCTGCCTAACCTGGTATAATTATACTATGTATAACTCAGAAGGTATTAACCCTATCCCCAGAAGAGGATGCAAAGTCCTTGGGTGATATTCACCCTTCTACTTTATGTTCTGTAACTTCAATGCTATGTTGTAGAGTTAACAATACTTAAATACTATAATGCAAAGTCAATATATATTACTAGAGGCCCAGTGCACGAAATTCATGCACGGGGGTAGGTCCCCTCAGCCCGGCCCACACCTTCTCGCAATCCAGGACCTTTCAGGGGATGTCCGACTGCTGGTTTAGGCCTGATCCCACAGATAAGGTCTAAACCAGCAGTTGGACATCCCTCTCACAATCCAGGACCTCTGGCTCCTAATCGTTCGACTGCCTGCCTGATCTCCCCTAACCGCTCTGCCTGCCTGATTGCCCCTAACTGCTCGCCTGGCTGCCTGATTTCACCCCTAAAACTCAAGCCTCTTCTTTTTTTATTTTTAATATTTATATTTCTTCTTTATTTTTTATGTTAAAAGTCAGGCTTCTTGAGAACATGAGACATTTAACATTATTCCATATTCCTTACAGAGAGCTAAGCATGGTAAACACAGCAAATACTTAATACTTAGGGGCTTCTATACAAACACTTTCCAACCAGGAATGTTTAATAGGCAGTCTCCAAAAACTTGAACTGGAAAACCTAAAAGAATGCTCAGATTTCAGGCATCAGGTGCTATTAGGAGGATTTCTATCACAATTAAACTCTAATTCTTAGCTCTCAACAGTCTGGACAAACTGCCCTTCACTGTCTCCAAAGTTTCTTATTCGTCACTATCCCATTCTCCTTTTTTTTTTTTTTTAGTTCAATGTTTTATATCCACATCAGTATCAATGTACCATACAAAAACCCACCTGCCAGCCTAGCTGGGCATGCAGGAGCGGGGTCCATAGAAAACCGGGGTTCTTGTCTCAAAAGAGGAGAAAATGGGTTTACAGTCAAGGAAACAAAATCAGAACCCAACATGATCAAGGAGAAGCCTTGAAACTGCATCGCGCGGAGGTGCTGTGGGCAGCGGTGCATCTCGGCTGGCCCAGCAGTACCTGCAGCAGCCTCGGCTCCTGGGAAGCCCGGGGTCAGATAGGGCCCAGCTCCTGAAGTTATTTTTAATGATTTTGCTTTTGGGGGAGGAGAGCTTCTGGGCAGCAGCTCCATGTGGGGGTAACCGGTGCGGGTTTCACTTCAGGGTTTGGACTGAAAGTTGGGTCTGTGGGGCGGGACCCGCCGGGCCCCAAATGTCACAGCTGAGGTTCTTGGGAAGTGGCCCAGCGAACTTCCTTCCTGCCTTCTTCCTGCCCTGACCCTAGGTCTATGGCTTAAAAATCAGGGCACCAGGCTAGGGCTGAGCACCCCAGGGGCCTTTGTAAACATGGCAGGTACAGGCAGGGGGAGCTTAGGGGAACTGTAGGAACTGGTGGGGGCAGCCAGAGCCAGGGGAGGGCAGTGCCCATGGGGAAAGGGGGCATGGTGTGGAGGAGGTAGAGAGGTACATAGAGAAAGATTCACAAAGAAGAGAGACAGACAGAAAGATGGAGTCCTGCTCTATATGTGTTGGGGGTGGGGGGAGGAAGCAGGGCCCAGGGCTCACACGGGATGTGCCAGTGTGACAGTAAGTGCATCGTTGTGTTGCACGAGGGAGGTGGGCTGGTAATGCAGCACCAGCTCCTTCAGAGACCCGTACAGGTAGTAGAGGTCCGCAAAATCCAAGCCAGTGGCCATGTGATAGATAACACAATGCTTGGTATCGCCGTCCACCACCACAGAGCAGGCATAGCAGCCCCGCTGGCTGCTCCCACAGATGAGGACGGTACCATCCCGCTTGCCGTTCAGCATTTCCTCAGCCTGCATGCGGTGATCTTGCCCACATACCAGGCTTGCTCCTCATGGTGGGGTGGCCATCCTCATCCTCCATCAGTGCATACTGGTCTCCGTCTCCTTTTTGATTCCCAACCACTGGTTGGTTTTCTTCTGCCGGCGCCTTTCTGGGTGAGCCATACCAGGCACTGGTCTCGGATCTTGCGCAGCTGTATGAGGTCTGGCTTCAGGCTGTTCATGCACTTATCGATCTCCAGGTTGTCCCAGGCCTGTGTCCGCAGCTCCTGTTCCAGTTTCCCACGGCTCTCATGGGTCTCGGCGATGGGAGACTTGAGCTGTTCTGAGTTCAGCAGGATCCTCTGCATCTCTTTTCCATTGCCCTCACGCCGGAAGCATCCAGATACTCCTTGCTGCACTTCCCTTGAGTCTGGCCCTGCTCTTCGAAGATCTTGATGTTTTCATTGAAGGCTTTGATGGCGGTGCACTTCATCTGCAGTTCCTGGGAGGTGTGTGTGTACTCCACGTAGAACTGGTCGTACTCGCGGCTCTTGTCCTCCGCTTCAAACCAAGGTAACAAAGGAAACCTTTAATTCTGCTCTTCCTCGCCGCAAGGGAACAGCAAACCTCAATAGAAATAATTTCCTGCCAGAAGTCACATCCAAATACTGTGATACTGAGGACTACAGGGTTGACTATGTACATGCGCAATAACAGGCTCATGTTCAGGCGCCCAGGCATCCTCCACAATCCCACAATCCTCTGGTCGCATACTTCCGGTTTTTCTAGCTCCTCCTTAAGTGGTGTTTCCTTCAGTCGTGTTGCAGGTCCAGGGCCTCTAGTTGGAGAGGATTTTTCTGTTCTTTGACGTTGATAGCTGTTTACTATTTGGAATCAGTGACGTTTCGGGAGTACTGCCGCTGCCATGAACATGTCGGTCCCAAGCGCACTCATGAAACAACAGCCCATTCAGTCCATGGCTGGTGCCCTCCGGTTCACAATGAGAAAGGTACTGTGCTGAGCCGTTTTCCCGTCGGATCTTCCTCTTCCTTCCCCAGCACACTCCAAACCTACTCCGGGCGACCACCCCAACCCCGCAGACCCTTAAGACCTTCCCCTCTATTTCTTCACTTTCCTTCATCAAACTCACACCCTATCCCGTTGCCTAGGGGCGCCCCTAACCACTCCCTGGGGGGCGGGGCCAGCCTGGGCAAGGGGCCGTGGTGTTCTGGTCTCTGGTTGTTCTGGTCATTAAGGTAGCTGGCTATATATATATATATATATATATATATATATATATATATATATAATTATACAGTAGGAGGATAAGAGAGGGAAGAAAACATATACTATAAATATTTCTCTCTTTTCCGTGTACAGTGAGGCTAGAGAGCAGTCCAGTTCCTGAGTAGGGGCAGCTGGGGATTGAGAAAATGAAAGAGACAGACACAGAGATAAAAGGTAAAAGCTGGAGCTGAGTGAGACAGCTATCCTCTGATGGAGAGACAGAGACCCAGAGCTGATACAGCACTCTTATTATAACAAGATTAACATGTATACAAATGTTCTTGTTTTGGCAACACTTGCTGCACCTTCCACAGCCCATTAGCTACATAGGAAGGAATTAGGGAGGGCTACAAGGTCAGGCTTAACAATGCCAGGAGAGTTCTGTTCTCCAGGCCAGGACTTGTTTGTGGCCTTGCCACAGGTCAGCCCCAGGCTTGACCCTAGAGCCGCTCCCTACAATATACATACATATAAATATTTTTATAAAAATGAAGAAATACGTGTAACATTTCAGTCTTCATTTCTGCAACTGCTCATATGGTCAAAACTGGTATTTATAATCCCTTTTTCCAATGCCCATCCCATATTCTCTTTGTCCTCAGGAAGTTCCACAGCTTATTATGGTTCTTTGCCTGGTGGTGTGACCCAATTCTTCATTCCTTAAGGGTACAGGATTTTAATAGTCTTCAAAGGACCATTCACCAATTCCGTTGAGTCAGATGGCTTCAGGATGGTGAATATGCTAAGACCAGTGAATTCCATGAGTATGGACTCATTTATGTACTTCATTTGCTATGAAGTGAGTTCCTTAAGCATAAATAGTGCTTTATGGAATACCATGACTAACAAAACATTTTGTAAGTCTGTAGTTTTGGCAGAAGCTTTGTGTGCAGGGAAGGTAAAACTACATCCAGGGTAAGTGCAATTACGCATTCTGTAAGATGAATCTTAGCTAAAAACTCCACTGATTACATGGCATCCATAAGCACCTATTCTGACTGGAGAACTACAGTGACTTTTGGATGTCTGGAATTAGTGTCCGTTCAGAATCAGTCAAACACCAATCTAGATGTTACTGCTCAACCCTGCCTGGCTGCTGGCATCTGACTATACTGCACCCATGTGCGAGTGTACGTGCGGGCCGAATCCGGCCCGTTTGGCTGTTCTATCCAGTCCGCGGAGCGGAAAGAGCAGAGGGTTCTCTTGCTCTCCCCTCCGCTCCTTTACTTTGAATTTATATTAGTTCACACAAACACTCCATCCATGCTTTTGTTCCGGCCCTCCGGTCCAGTTTAAGAACCCATTGTGGCCCTCGAGTCAAAAAGTTTGCCCACCCCTGCTCTAGACCCACACAGAGGACTATCTTTGAATAAATGGGGCACATGGGAGCATATATTCACTCACAAACGTATAAAAATTTATATACACATGACCAACCAATATTTTTTCAAGGAATAAGCAAATTTGCTAAGACCTATTGGGTATACCAGTTAATAATGCAGATTTTTTTCAATAGATAGAGTTACATGTATGTTGATATATATGCGATTTGATATGTATGCTATTTTGTTGTATTGACAGCAAGCTTCAAAACTACATATGTCAAATTTGCTGAAGGTGTTAACATCATAGATATTTTTATGCTTAAAAATGTCGAATTTCGTGCCAAAAAAAGAGCATTTTCAGGAAGTTTTAATTCATTATTTTGAAGAAAAAGTTATCATATACTTTGGGAAGTTTATGGTGAACATACTCCATCTCAAGATACTTGTGAATGCTGATTTTGATGTGAAAGACAAAGAACGTCCAGGCCAACAAAAAAAGTTTGAAGACCAACAATTACAAGCATTATTGGATGAAGATGCGTGTCAAACTCAAAAACAACTTGCAGAAAGATTAAACGTTGCTCAGCCAACAATTTCCAATGGTTTACAAGCAATGGGAAAGATTTTAAAGGAAGGAAAATGGGTGCCACATCAACTGAACGAAAGACAAATGGAAACCCGAAAAGTCATCAGTAAAATGTTGCTTCAATGGCACAAAAGAAAGTCTTTTTTGCATTGAATTGTGACTGGCGATGAAGTGGATTTATATTGAGAATCCCAAATGCACAAAATCATGGGTTGATCCAGGTCAACCATCAACATCAACTGCAAGGCCACATCGCTTCAGAAAGAAGACAATGCTCTGTGTTTGGTGGGATCAGAAAGGTGTGGTGTATTAATGAGCTTCTAAAACGAGGTGAAACCACTAATACTGATCACTACTGACAAGAAATAATCAATCTGAACCCAGCTTTGATCATAAAACAACCAGAATATGCCAGAAGACACGGCAAAGTAATTTGGCTTCATGATGACGCACCATCACACACTTTAAAACCACTTAAAGACACGTTAAAAGATTCCCACCCGCCATATTCACCAGACCTTGCTCCTTCAGATTACCATTTGTTTCGATCGATGGCACACGCACTTTCTGATCAGCACTTCAAAACATATAAAGAAGTGGAAAATCGGGTCTCTGAATGGTTTGCTTCAAAACAAGAAAAGTTTTATTAGGATGGTATCCACAAATTATCTGAAAGATAGGGGAAATGGGTAGCTAGCGATGGACATTATTTTGAATAAAACACTTTTGATGTTTCTCTTTAAATTATTGTGTTTTCTTTGATTACAAAATCCACATTATTAACCTGTACACCTAGTATAAGAGTGTCTCTACTCAAAGAGATTCAAGCAAGAAAAGATGCCATTGAAAATATAACACATTTGATAAATATTCATTGAGGTGCTATTAAATATATAGCACTACCCTAGGTCCCATGGAAACCATATAAAAAATATAGTCTCAGTTCTCCAATATGGGACTTAAGTCTAAACCCAGCTATGATAATCTAGTGGGAATAAACTCATTGAAACAGCAGTCTCAGGTGACCTTGATTAGGGAACTTCATATTTCTCAGGAAATTATGTCAAGCACTGAGAATGTCACTAAAGGGTTTAATACTGGCCTTTACTTTGAAAAGCACTCCCCAGATCTTCTATTGACAAGGAACCCCAAGTGTAGGGACAGTTTTAGTTTGGACCAATTACCTGCTAATGTGGGAGATCAGCAATTACTACATTACCTTCTTCTGGGAGACGGAACCTATGAGACAAGACCCTAGATAGCAAAGTAATTGACTCCTTCCGTGGCTTTTCATTCAGGAATTTTACATAAAATTTCAGTTCTCTGAATAGTCTCTCCAGGCTCATGGTCCTTCTTTAAATATATCCAACAGAGCAGTCAGATATCACTTACTAAGCCCTGTCTTTTAGAATACAACTGAGAAGGTTGGTTCGGTATACTTCTCTTTCTTCTCATGCCAAAGGTAAGAGAAAGTTTTTCTACTTCCTTACAACATACTAGGCACTTGCTGATGCTGGGCTAGAAAAGCAAGTAATGTGCTTTACAAGTGGAGACTCCAGGATTTCAGAACCAGCTCAGCCCATGACTTACAGTGTTTCTATTAATTCACTTGGAAGGTCTAGTCTTCTGATTAAAAAGGTAATAATCCCCATTTTCAAACAATGAGCATAGTACTGATTTGAATATTTTTTAAAAAGGTAATAATCCCAGTCTAAGAAATATTGAGGGAATGATTAAAATAAATTATGATAATGTTTAAGGATAAATGGAAACTCTTTTTGCATAAGATATCTTATTTATCCTCTGCTATGAAGCAGATATTATTAATATCATACCCTTAATAGAGTCAAAGAAAGTAGGGAAGAATTAACATTTATGCAACTTAATAGGTTTCATACATCAAACCAAGTGTTCTAAATACATTAGCTCATTTAATCTCATCACAACTACATTAAGTAAGTATTATTGTTTAAATCTTTCAAACACACGGGAACAGAAATTAATTTGAGATGATCTGCTCAGGCAACAAAGCTATTAGTAATAAATTGAGATGCTTCCTCAGGTCTGTTATTGCTGAATCCACTAATTCCCTTTTTTTTACAAAATGCTAACTAGAGAATTGGACAAGCTGCTCCAGCCCAGACTCTCTTATTTCCAGAATAAACAAGGATGATGTTTCTCATAACATTCTTGCCAACTGGGGCTGGTCTGTCTGTAGAGGTAAGAAGGAAGATGAGGATATATTGTGGGATGTGACTTGGAAGCACAAGATGGGCTTGGAATCAGCCTGGGGAAGATTCCTGGATATGACTCCGAAGAGCTGTCTGGTCCTGCCTCTGTTCTATTCAACATATTTACTAATGACTTAGAATAACAAGTTGATTTTATGCTGATATAAGTGTCACTCTCTCAGAATCATAAAAAGCACTATTTTTCTATCCAGAATATGGACCCCATTACTCTATCTCTCTTCTCATAGTTAATTTCCATTTTTCAGATCTAAACTTAACATCACTTCTTGGAAGCTTTTTCAGGATCCTTTAGTCACAAACTATGTCAGAGTCCCATGTTGTACAACCTTACAACACACTATTTTTTTTGTTACAGCACTTATTCACAGCTTTAATTATACATATAATTAAATTATATATGTTATGTTAATGAGTGATGGGATTTTTTTCACAGTGCAGCCCAAGGATTGGATGCTAAGTTGTTTTCTATAAGGCCTCTTAATAATCTTAAAAGTAAAAAAGAAAAAAATGGAAAAAGTGTAAATTACATATTTTACAACATATTTATCCATATGTGTCTATAATTTGTAGATTAGGTTTGGTGATATAGGGGGAAATATAAATAAGAGAGGATGGGTGCCTTTGCACTTACAAATAATAATCTTGGCTATATGTTATTAGGTTGCTGTTACTGTGGGCTAGGCATTGTGGTAGATACTTTATATTATAATCTCATTAACCCTCATAACAGCCCTCAGAACTAAGCATAATTATTGTCCCCATTTTTCAAGCCACATCATTTAATTTCAACACTGATTTCACACTGATACACTGCCCCTCCTCTGAATGTTGTAATATAATATTAAATGTGCTCAGTGACATTAGAAATAATTCAAAATATTATTGAAATTCAGAAGAGGAAAAAAGAATGGATTAAATGGATTCTACTTGTTAAATGTTGGAAAAACAACAGAGACCCAGCCGTTCATGCCTACAGTACTCTCAATATTAAGAACAGTGACTAATCACATTTCTCCCTATGCTTGTGACAGCAAGGTGGGGTTTTGTGAATGATTTTTACTGGAAGTCATAATTCTGGATTATGACTTTTCTTCAAAGCTCATAAAAATAATAAATATTAAAAGTGGGAAAGTTGAAACAAGGTCACATGATGCCTATTTTCTACCTTCTTTAATATGAGTTGGTCATTGAAAAGAAGTAGAATAGATGCCCTGTGAGAGTTATATCTCTTCATTAGAAGGTTTTCAAGGAAGCTGAATCATTTTTTCTGGATTTCAATTTAGCTCCTTAGTAGAAAAGAAAAATAAATGAAAATTGTCTTGGTCTTTCCTATTCATCCCCTAATTCACAGAAGGGATTCTTAGATCTGCAATAGCTTGATCTAAGATGAGAAATAGCACATATTTCTCATCTTGCCACAAGCCAGGATGAGTCCTATAATAACACTGTGTTTCCTTCAAGTCCCACACTTCTTCTGTTAGGAAGGAAGGGAGGGAAGGAGGGAGGGAGGGAGGGAGGGAGGGAGGGAGGGAGGGAGGGAGGGAGGGAGGGAAGAAAGGAAGGAAAGAAGGAGGGAAGGAAGGAAGGAAGAAAGGAAGGAAGGAAGGAAGGAAGGAAGGAAGGAAGGAAGGAAGGAAGGAAGGAAAGAGAAAACTTCCCACCCTCACCTTAATGACTCCTGCTGTCAAGAATTTCTTGACACTGTCTTGTGGAATTACTGAAAGTACTTAATTTTTATTTTACTTGTACTGAAAATGGCTTTGAATTCCACAAACTTCCTCTGCCTCTTTTTCCTCAAAAAAAAATTTCTACATAATTTAGCCCAACTTTTGGCAGTTAGAAATTAAGTTGTAGATATTTATGTTGTGAAGAGTATTGGTAAAAGGGAAGTTAAAAAATTAATCCTGTGGGGGGAGGGGAGGAATGGAAGGGGGTAATGGAGGAGGGAAATCTGTAATACTTTCAATAATAAAGATAAATTTTTAAAAATCCTGATTCTTCTAGTTTGCAACTCCAACTCTGATGAGATTAGATCATGGCTCATGGTGTGAACTAATATATTGTCAGTTTGATTATTTCTTCTGTTCTTGTAACTCATGACAGACAAAACCTGTTAGCTCAATGACCTGGGGAAATCGCTCAGTGTTGATGGAGTTTGTGTTCCTGGCTTATCCCTCTCACGCTGAGCTGGGTGCCTTGTCCTTCCTTGGAGTCAGCCTGGTATATACATTGATCATCAGTGGGAATGTCCTCATTGTGGTGGCCATCCAGACAGAAGTCCGCCTACACACACCCATGTACTATTTCCTGGGCAGCCTCTCAGGAGTAGAAATATGCTACACTGCAGTGGTGGTGCCTCACATTCTGGCCAATATCCTACAGTCAGAGAAAACCATCACCCTCCTGAGCTGCGCCACTCAGATGGTTTTCTTCATCGGACTTGGCAGTACCGATTGCTTCCTCTTGGCTGTGATGGCCTATGATCGTTATGTTGCTATCTGCCACCCCTTGCGGTACCCTCTCATCATGACTTTAACTCTTTGTGTTCGCTTGGTTGTTGCTTCCGTGGTCATTGGCTTGGTCCTGTCCTTACAACTGGTGGCTTTCATCTTCTCTCTGCCGTTCTGCCAGACTCGCGGTATCGAGCATTTCTTCTGTGATGTGCCACCAGTGATGCGCCTTGTTTGTGCCAGTAGCCACATCCATGAGCAGTCAGTGCTGGTGGCAGCCACACTAGCCATTGCCGTGCCTTTCCTCCTCATCGCCACCTCCTACAGCTTCATCGTGGCTGCTGTGCTCAAGATCCATTCAGCAGCTGGCCGCCACCGGGCCTTCTCCACCTGCTCCTCTCACCTCACTGTGGTCCTGCTGCAGTATGGCTGTTGTGCCTTCATGTACCTCCGCCCCAGCTCCAGCTACTCCCCCAAGCAGGATCAGTTCATCTCACTGGTGTACACATTAGGAACCCCACTACTCAATCCACTTATCTATACTCTGAGGAATAGTGAGATGAAGGGAGCCATAGGGAGAGTTCTTACCAGGAGTTGTCTCAGATAAACTAGGGGAGAGTACAACCTATCAGGCAAAGGTTTGGTTCCAACCCACCCAAATCCCCATGCAACTAAGATTTCTCTCAGTTGATGTTAAAACTGACCTTTAAAAATAGTATAAATTGTCTGGATACTGTTTAGCTATGGGTACCAGAGACCTTTAAAATGTTTCTACTTTTTAGTAGACTCAGTAATTTTCTTCTAGAAAAAAAATTAACAAATGAGCATAACATAATAGATAGCGACAAATATAAGACTGCATCTCAGGTATCAACTGGAAGCAGATATGTCATTCAGTACATTTTAATTTTAAAAATGTAATAAAGAGATTATATGCCGAAGTATGAGAGTAGGAACTAATAAGAGGTGGCAGCACTCTTACCTACTAGCAATAGTAGGAGGCCATTATAACCCCTAGACTTCACGGGCAAAAAGAAGGTACAGTATTAGTGGACACCAGTGAAAGATAGATCTATCAAGAGAAAACACTTGGTCATAATTGTGACTTTAGAAAAATAAAAAAGCAACTATGACCATGCAAAGAGATACAGGGAGATAACTACCCCAACCTCTCTCTGCTTGTTTCCTCCCATCTCTTGCCCTGTCTCCCATTGGCCAAATCCAACTAGAACAGTGGTTCTCAACCTTTCTAATGCCGCGACCCTTTAATACAGTTCCTCATGTTGTGGTGACCCCCAATCATAAAATTATTTTCGTTGCTACTTCATAACTGTAATTTTGCTACTGTTAACGAATCTTAATATAAATATCTGTGTTTTCTGATGGTCTTAGACGACCCTGCTAGCAGTTCTCAACCTGTGGGTCGTAACCCACAGGTTGAGAACCGCTGCTGTTAGAGCCTAAGACCATCGGAAAACACAGACATTTACATTACGATTCGTTAACAGTAGCAAAATTACAGTTATGAAGTAGCAACGAAAATAATTTTATGGTTGGGGGTCACCACAACATGAGGAACTGTATTAAAGGGTCACAGCATTAGAAAGGTTGAGAACCACTGAACTAGAAGCAAGAGGGCAGGGGAGACTGAATGATTCAGTTCTCAGGGGCTAGTCTTTTTGGACAGGGCAGAGAAGAAAAGGACCTTGAGAGTTGTGACAGAGAATAACCAGAAAAAGATAACTTTACAAACTAATTTCCCCAAAATAAGGTATTTGCTAAACAATGATTGCATGAAGGAATTTTTTTCTTTGTGGCTATTCTTGTATTTATTCATTTATTCAGTAAATTTTGAGAATTTAAATATGCCAGGCATTAATCTTCCAAGAAACCATATAAAAGGGTATATAGCTCTATGAACTTCCTTCATTCTGGTTCATTCACATCCATTCCCATGGCCTCACCTTGGATTTCTTTAGCCTTAAATTTATGTTCTCAAATTTTAGTTATTTGTAATGACTAGCATTAAGTGCTTATTGTGAATCATAAATATATTTTTTTCTAATCTTCAAAATTTCTGTGAAGTAGGGTTGTTATTATTCTATTTCCAAGGATGAAACTAAGTCACATAGTTTAAGTAACTGGTGTGAGTTCATGCAGATAATATGAGATGGAGTTCAAATTTGGAATTTGAACCCAGAGATTCCCGCTTCTGAAGCAATGTTTATTTGTACTTTCAGCATAAAATGATGATGAGTATCTTTTCATAAACTTACTGGCCATTTAGCTATCTTCATTGTGAAGTATTATTTTAAGAATTTACCAATTTTGCCCTAACCAATTTGGCTCAGTGGATAGAGTCTTGGCTGTGGATTAAGGGGTCCCAGGTTCAGTTCCACTCAAGGGCATGTACCTTAGTTGCAGGCTCCTGCCTGGCCGGCCCCGGCTCTGGTTGGGGCTCATGCAGGAGGCAACCAAAAATCGATGTGCTTCTCTTACATCAATATTTCTCTCTGTCTTTCCCTCTCTCTTCCACTTTCTCTAAAAATCAATGGGAAAATATCCTCAGGTGAGGATTAGCAGCAACAACAGCAACAAAAATGAATTTACCAGTTTTAATTAGACTATTTTCTCTTTCTGAGTTTATTGTATATTCTGGAGATAATTCCTTTGACAAATGTATTTATTGTTAACATTTTCTTCCTAATTTTGACTTAAACTGCTCATTGGTATCTTTTGTTCAGAAAAAATTTTTTAATGAAGTCCACTTTATCATTGTTTTTCTTTTTGGTAATGACTTTTGGGTCCTATTTTAGAAATACCTCCCTTCCCCAAGTTTGTGAAGATGCTTTCTTATGCTTTCTTCTAAAAGCTTTATAGTTCCAGCTAACACATTTATGTCTATGACATATCACATTAATTTGACATATTTTTCATAGTACATATGACTATTCCAGTGCTGTTTTGTTTCTTGTTGAATTTTTGTACTTTTGTGGAAAATCAGTTGAACATGGTCTGTGTTGTGCATGTGTGTATGAGTTTAATTCTGCACCCTCTATTCTTGTCCACTTTTCTTTTTTTAAATGTTTAATATTACGTTATTTGACCTTTTTGTTGGTTTGTTTAAACAAAACGTGTTATTGTCATGCCTTCTGCAGTTTCCAAAATTGTTGGAATGGTTGAAGAAGTAGATGAAGCTTTCAGGAACAATTTCTAGCCACAGCATTTTACTGTTTCTGCCAAAATCAAAAAGCCACCAAACCAAGAAGCTCCTTACTATAAAAATCTTAATCCCTGAGCTATGATCCTTGCCAGCAAAATAGGTGCCTTATATCTTTCCTTATTCCCCTCTTAAATTTTTTTATTGAGGTATAATTAGCATACAACATTACTTCATTTTAGATGTACACATAATGGTTTGATGTTTGTATATATTGCAAAATGATAATTACACTAAGCCTAGTTAACATCTGTCATCAAAACATAGTTACCAAATTTTTTTCTTGTGATGAGAATTAAGGTTTACTCTCTTAGCAACCTTTACATATACAATACAGTATTATTAACTATAGTTGTCATAATGTACATTACATCCTCATGACTTATTTATTTTATAACTGGAAGTTTGCAACTTTTTACTCCCTCTCTTTTTTCATTTTAATTGTGATAAGAAATCTTAACATGAGATCTGCCCTCTTAAACTTTTTTTAAAATATATTTTTATTTATTTCAGAGACGGAAAGATAGAAACATCAATGATGAGAGAGGATCATTGATCAGCTGCCTCCTGCATGCCCACACTGGGGATCGAGCCTGCAACCCCAGCATATGCCCTGACCAGGAATTGAACCACGGCCTCCTGGTTCATAGGTCAATGCTCAATCACTGAGCCACGTCAGCCAGGCCTACCCTTTTAAACTTTAAAGTGCAAAGTACAGTATTGTTAACTATAGGCAAAATGTTACACAGCAGATCTCAAGAACTTATTCACTTTATATAACAGAAATTTTATGCCCATTGAATAACAACTTCCCATTTCTTCTGCCTCCAGGCACTGGCAATCAGCAATTTCATTCTCTCTTTCTATGAGTTTGACTATTTTAGAAACCTCATATAAGTGGAATCATGCAGTATTTGCCCTTCTGCAATTAGCTTATTTTACTTAGCATAATATTTTCCAGGCTCCTCCATGTTGTCACACATGAGATTTACAAAGGGCTGAATAATATTCCATAATATGTAAATATAGCACATTTTCTTTATCCATTCATCCATTGATGGGCATTTACATTGTTTCCATACCTTGGCTATTGTAAGTAATGCTGCAATGAACATGGAAGTTTAGATATTTATCTGAGCTGTTGTTGCAGAAGTCCCCCATTTCCCCCCATTTGCCCACCTCCTCCCAGCCCCACGCCCCCTCTCTTGGCCCTTACTCCATTATTGGCTGTGTCCATGGGCTATACGTATATGTTCTTTAGCTAATCCTTCTACCTTCTTTTATCCAATCCCCCTACACCCCTCCCCTGATATTTGTCCATCTGTTCCATAAAAATATTCTTTCTACACTTTTTAAAATCCAGTGTGATAAAAACACTTAACATGAGATCTTTACTCTTAACAAATATTAAGTGTACAATACATTATAATTACCTTCTAAATTATACAAAAACATCCAAGTAAATTAAACATAAGGGCAATAAGAAAGGAGACATTTTTAAAACATAATATGGAATTACTAACTGAATCAAGTCATCTAAATTAGCTGTATTTTTATCTAAACTCATTTTAAAATTCCAAATATCCAATGTTAAGGAATCTATATATATAAAAGCCTAATATGCTAATTGTTCCTCTAACGCCAGTGGTCGGCAAACTCATTTGTCAACAGAGCCAAATATCAACAGTACAACGATTGAAATTTCTTTTGAGAGCCAAATTTTTTAAACTTAAACTTCTTCTAACGCCACTTCTTCAAAATAGACTCACCCAGGCCGTGGTATTTTGTGGAAGAGCCACACTCAAGGGGCCAAAGAGCCACATGTGGCTCATGAGCCGTGGTTTGCCAACCACTGCTCTAACCTTTCGACCAGTTGCTATGACACACACTGACCACCAGGGGGCAGATGCTCCGACCGGTAGGTTAGCTTGCAGCTGGGGTCCGGCCGATGAGAACTGGGTGAGACAGGGCCCGACACACCCTGGAGCCCTCCTGCGGTCCCTCCCTGGCCCCAATCATGCACCGGTGGGGTCCCTCAGCCTGGCCTGCACCCTCTCACAATCCAGGACCCCTCAAGGGATGTCGGAGAGCTGGTTTTGGCCCGATCCCCACAGGCCAGGCCAAGGGACCCCACCAGTGCATGAATCCGTGCACCAGGCCTCTAGTAGTTTAATAAATTGTGGAACATTAATACTATTCATATTATGTAGTCACAAAAAGTATAACTATGAACACTACATTTAAAAAGAAAAACATTTGCCCTACCTGGTTTGGCTCAATGGATAGAGTATCAGCCTGAGGACTGAAGAGTCCCGGGTTCAATTCTGGTCAAGGGCACATGCGGTTTGCAGGCTCAGTCCCTAGTATGGGGCCTGCAGGAGGCAGCCGATCAATGATTCTGTCTCATCATTGATGTTTCTATCTTCCTCTCCCTTCCTCTCTGAAATCAATAAAAATATATTTTAAAAAATAATTTAATTTTAAAAAATTTATAACCTACTGTTACATAGAAATACCATAGGTTCTCATTGCAGGAGTGAAAAATACATTTGTAGAAATGAAGTCATCTGAACAAATAAATATATCTGGGTGAGGGGAAGGAAAATAAGTCTGCATATAGCCTCCATATGCACTTAACCACCCATTCAATTATAAGCACAGACTCTTTTAATTGACCATTGCGAGGAACATAAAAAAGCAAGCTGTCTTCATTCACATGGATTTTAGATATTTTGGACCTTTAATGGGAACATCTGCATAAATCTGGATAAATTATATACATTTATTTTGGCTTCAGAAAAGACATTTTTATGTGCTATTGCCTCTGCCCTAAAACATTTTCCCTTCCCCTCTCCTGCTGGCTTGTCAGCTATTAGATCATCATTGGACCATTGCCTCAGAGAGGACTTCGTGGAACACAAAGCAGCCTCTGCACCTGCTGTATCTGTCACAACACTTTTTCACACTCACTTTCCCAGTGCCCTTTCCCTGTTCTGCCTTTATTTCTATAGCACTCACCCCTTCAAACACATAATTAAATGTTCCTATTCTCATATTATCTTCCCCCCTCCAAGAATATATTCTCTATATGGGCAAAATTGTTGTCTGTTTGGACACTGAAGTATCTCAAGCATTGGAAATAGAACCTGGCTCACAATAGGAATTCAATATATATTTGTTACCTATTGAACAAAGATTTTATTATTGATAGTGGACATGAGACAGGGAAACTAAAGATGGCTAAAAATGAATGGCAGAAATGAGGAGAAAGTATGTGATTTTAAGTTTGTGAGGTCTGGAAGGAGTTGGAAAGGTAGAAACATTAAAAAATATGATTAGGCTAAGAGTTGGGAATATAACTATACATACACACACACACATACATATATGGCTTGTTTTTTATATTCATGGCAATGGCATATATATACCTAAGTGACCGTTATAACTGAACGACCAGAACAGCCAGTCAACCAGTCGCTATGATGCGCATTGACCATGAGGGGGCAGATGCTCAACCTAGGAGCTGCCCCCTGGTGGTCAGTATGTTCCCACAGCCAACCTCCTGCAGCCCCTCATCCCTCATTCTCCCCCACCAGCTGCCCCCCTGCCATTGGCCCCGATGGGATGGGCGGCTGGCCAACCTCCTGCTGTCCCTCTTGCTGGCTGGCCACCCCCCCCATAGGCCTCAATCACCTGGCAGGCCCAGGGACCCACCTGTGCACAAATTTGTGCACCAGGCCTCTAGTATATACATATATATATATATATATATATATATATATATATATATATATATGGAAAGTATCAGCAGAGAGAAAATTTGATCAAGAGACAGAAATAAGTAGAATAAGGAAAACTGAAACCAAAGATCAGAAGGATGATTATGGAAAATTCTACTTCTAAAGAAAATAACACAATTCACAGAATTTTAGAGCTAGAAGGATCCATGGAGTCCAGTTAATCAACACCTCATATCACAGATGAGGAAGCCCACATAAGAGCTTCCCTAGTTGGCAGAGGTCAACAGTTACCACATGGCAGAACCATAACTAGAATCCAAATCTCCAGATGCCTAGGCTACCGTTGTTTCATGAGCTTAAACTAAAATAAATGTTTTCCTTCAACAGTGCTCACTGGGAGACTGTCTGGAGCACAACACTAGTAAGTTCCCTGTGCATATAGGAAAGGAATGAGAACATCCCCCTAGAATTCCCAGATTATAATTGTTACGGTGACCACACAGTAGAGTTGTCCATTAATCCTTATTAGTTGATCAACTAGGGAAATTTTTCTCAAATATTTTCCTTAGTTGGCTTTAGTTTAAAGGGGACCACTAGGGATATTTCTCCTCTGTGGAGACCCATTAATTTTAAAGAGATTTCATAATTGACACTAAATAATCTGACTAAATCAGGCAAGACTGAACTCTTGGTAGATGTATCAGAATTTGTTTTCTGTTGTAAAGGAGGAGACAGGTCTCATTCAGGACTTGATTTAGGATTATTCCATAATATCCTTCCAAATGATATGCCTCTCACCCTGCTCCAACCTAACCACACATTTCTAAGAGGTGTCTCTTCTTCTGAATACTAGCTTCCAATGGACACTTCTCCACTCTCATCTGGATATTATGCAGGTATCATATATTGTCTACTTGTTCTCTCCAAGAGAGACTGCACAAAGTATGTGGATCCTCATTCCATTTTATCCTGTTAGAAGAGAATAGAGGGGTTAGTGAGCTCTCTGGCAGAGCTCCTTTAGTATCTTTGGCAGAAACTCTTAGCATCTCAGCAAAAAGTTAACCTAGTCTTAGGTGGCTGATGGAATGAAGCATATTTTCAAAGTGGTAAGGAAATACCTCAATAAACATAAATTGTTTGATTGATTGGATTTTGGTTTTATTTCTAAAAATAATAGTAAGACACAAATTTCTACAATGCTTTACAATTAGGGGAGAATATTCATATATAGCAATATTGTAGAAAACAAATGAGTTATCAGAGTAGGTATTACTATTCACTTTTATGGATATATAAAATGAAACTTTGATAAATGGCTGAAATACCCAACAGCATATATGTAATGAGTGTAAAGCTAGGATGAAACACGGATCTTTTGCCTCTTCTTTGAGTATTCCCTCCACAGAACTAGCTTAAAGAGTATGGTATGGGTCTCACTTTTTTCAAGTAGCATTATTAAATCATAAGCATTTAATAGTGCTATGTGGGGGTGAAGCGTATTCTATGATGAAATAGACTTGGAAAATTTTTGAGGTAAAATTAAGGTGTTTGTATTACAACAGGACTTCACAGAACTTTACTGTGCTAAAGTTCTTGCATTGTGAATCTTGATTTTTTTTTTAAAAGTGTGAATGTTTTCTAATTTGACCATGAAAAGTTTCATTTCTGAAGTGCCATGAAGAATTCTGTTCTAGGAAACACAGTTTAGGAGTTAGCTTCTCAGATGATGTTTAAATTCTCTTCCTGTGTCATGTTCCTTTATGAGGCTAAAGTCTTATAATTATCTTATATCCCCCCACAGAGCTGAGACCAAGACTTGAGTTCATAGCAGATATTCAATAACTATTTCTCTTCTTGATTTATGTATTGATAAGGAACAGCAGTCTTTTGGTTGAGGTGAGGAGGTTTTCCGAAAGTTTATAGAAGGAATACCTATCCCTAGAGTTGGGGAAAGGTAAGAATCAGGGAAAACTTTCTGGGGGAGATGAAATCTGAATTAATCAATGAAGCAGGAGTAAGAGGTAGTTAAGGAGTGGGAGGAGACGAGTGTCCAGGGCAGACAGAAGAGATAATGTATAGTCTCAAGAGCAAGAGAGACTGTGGAACTAAAAGTGGTTCAGTAGAGCTGATGCAGACACTGCAATGAGTAAAACAGTGAAATCTGGCATTTGATTTTGTTGGAGAAGAGCATTCATGTGGTGCAGAACTCTTCTGAGACAAAAGGAATCAAACAGACAAAGCTAAAGCCTCTCTTGAGTTTTGTCTATGCTTTGTAAAATAATTTCTGCAAAAATTTAATAATGACCCATGAATACCAGTGACAAGAAAAATCAAATTCCCATGGATTTTGGTACAGTTTATGAATTTATCAATGCTACTGGAATCCATGTTCTGAGCTGACATAATTGATCTTGTGCCAAAACCATCACAAGCTGGAGAAACAAGATTCTCAGGAAATTGAGAAACCTTTTTAGTCAATAAATTATTGCATTTTCATTATAATATAACAATATTTTTTCATTATAAAATTAAAAAATCATCATAAGAAATAAATTGCTTTCTAACAAATAATTCATTCATGCAAAAAAAATGGGAAAATATCCACTAAAAGTCAGGCAGAGACTTGATGTACATTATTGTAAATTCTCACAATATCCTGTAAGACAACTATAGCATACCCTTTGTAGCTAAAAATCTGAGATTCATAGAAAGTAGGTAACTGTCCATGGTTCTAAAACTAGTAAATGGCAGATACAGATCCCATACTCTTGAGAAATTTACTGTCTCCTAAAGGTGAAAATATCGTGGGAATGGTACAGTGATCACCATTAGGGGAAACAATTTAGATTAGGAGAAGTTTTGAAGTGTTCTCAAATTATTCTACAAAAGATTTTGCTTCCCTTACCTGTGTGCATTAGCACCAGACTGAGTTTGGGCATGTTTCTCAGCAGCACTGCCAGAATCAGATGAAATGTTCTTTCTACATGGAACTTTGCACTCCCTTAACTAAGTTACATAGTCTTTGATGTAAATGAAAAGTGTGTGTGTAGACTCCACACTGCCAACTAATCAAATAGAATGTGGATTCTGGCCTCAGGTATGCACATAATTGGCCATGTGCTTTGGACAAGGCTTAACCTTGGTGGACTTCAGGTTTTGCATATACTAGGATATGAGAGGATAGGACTAGCTGCCTCTTGAGTTCACTTACAATCCCTATATATTGAGATTTAACTTTACACATGTTTTATAAATGATCACACATTTGACCTATGACTGGGCTTTGCTCTTGGTTTCTTGGCTCCCTGACATTTTCAAAACTGTTTTGTTTTTATGTATGCACTGTGATTATGGGTTAGCACTATGCACATATTACACATTGTAATACTGCTTCATAACTATTAAGGACTAATTGCTACCTAGATGAGTAACCCAACATTATCAAACTTATTTGTTCAACAAGTACATCAATAGTTTAATTGCTTTGCTGCCCACCATCCATTATCAAATGAATCTATTTCACCCACATCTTCCTTTACTGCATGTAGCAGACAAATAGAATCAAAATAATCATTGGGCTGAGAAATTCCCAATCTATGTGGGGCTAAAGAAATTACAGCATAATGGGGATTTCACTACAAAGTATTTAATCTGTTCAAAACAAATCAATTGTGGTTGGGATATAGTAGTGAAGAAGACAGGCTTTCTTGCCCTTGTAGAGCTTAGATAGAGCCCTAATTGAAATGTTAATCAAACTGGCATTGCCAAAAATTGAGTGCTTTAAGCATCAGCTCCCCAAGGAAGAAACATGGGAACCCAGAAGTCAAGTGAGTTCTATGGGTAGTGATGATAACAGCATTAGGAGATTATCTGAGGACAGCTTTGAGAAGACTGAGAATAATAAATACAGTTTTTGGCTTTGCATGGACTGTTAGGTGATACAGAAATGAAGTTTTGAATGCCTCACATCATGCAATAGGATGATAAAGACTCAGAACAGAGAAAGGAGCTTTTTTAGACATGAAATAAAGAGCTGGCACTGGGAAGATGTCTAATAATAACTTTTCAAAATGCAATCAACCTCTCACCCATTAGCCAGATGAAAATGTTGAAATGGTCAGACATTCCATTTGTGCCAGTGGACAGTTTATTTCAAGGTCAAAGAATTGAAATTGAATGATGGAATCAGTTATTTAGGGTTGAAAACGTGAACATGAAGGAAATTTATACTGTGCCACACATCTTGCTTAATAAACCTAATGGCAATGATGTTTATTCTTATATGTCAAAAAATTGAAAAAAAACATTTTTCATGCTTTTTACAACACAACAATATTAGCCTCAAAACTCCTATTTTGAGCAAAATTTATAGTGAAGAATGCGACCACCTAAATTATTCACTGTATTTCATCTCACTGTACCTTAAATGTTTTGCTACTAGTTTTATGTTCTCCAAGTATGAACATATATCACAGCTGATGACATTCAAGAAAATGTGCAGTCTTTGAAAATAACCCCAGAAGAGCTCCAGATATGGTTTGAAAGAAACACCATTAAGAGTGAAAAAGTTTTAAAAGTTTTGAAGTACAAATTCTGTTGCATTTGATTTTTTAAATATGTTATTACCTCACCTTGGGTATATGTGCTAGTACTTTCTTTGAAATCGCCCTAGCTTGCCTGTCCCAGCAGACATCAGATTTCAGTACTACATACCTTGCTTTATCTACAGCTTAAGGATGTTTTACACAAAAATTTGGTTGTTCCTAGTTGGGTATAATGCTACTCATTTGATGTTCATATCTAATGAGATGGAATCATTTTTTAAAGTTTTCCTAAGTCAAGGTCTATTTTATTTGGTTTGATGATATATAATTAGAATTATTTTACTGAAATCTCTCTTTAATTTTACTTTTTCTTATTCCTTTTCTCTTTTACTCTTCTAATCATTCAAGGTTCAGCAGAGCAACTGCAAGGCCTGTGAGGATGCAGCTCTAGAGGAGCCTCACGGTCTACTCTGGAAAAGATAAGGCCTAAAAGGTAAATATCCAAGTGAAACTCACCGTGGTGAGGGAAAGAGAGGGGAGGACAGTTATGCTCACTGGACACCTGCCATGTCTCGAGCACATTATACACTTGACACATTTAATCTTTTTTTTATGTTGTTATCTTTTTTTTAATTTTTATTTTTTTATTGTTTGAAGTATTACAAATAGTAGTACATATGTCTCCTTTTTTCCCCCCATTGACCTTCCCCCGGCCTCCCCTACCCCCCAGTATATGCCTTTACCTGCCCCCCCACCACAGTGTCTTGTATCCATTGGTTATGCTTATATGCATGCGTACACATCCTTCGGTTGATCTCTTACAGCCCCCCCTTATAAGGCTCTATATTCACATCCCCAATCATTAGAGAACCAAAGCTCAGCAATTAACATAATTACTAGGAAAATTAAATTAGCAAATAAGGGGACTAGGTTTCAAACCCAAATCTGATTGACTACAAAAAATCCATGTAATTGACATGCTACTATCCTTCCTTCTCAACATTAGGTTTAAATACCAGAGATAAACTTAACATTTAATATATGATTGTAAAATTATGTATATTCACTGTAAAATTTTTAAATACAGAAAAACATAGAAATACATAAAGGTCCACCAACTTGGTATGACTCACTATTAACATTTTAAGGTAAGGTTTTTATTATTAATAGATATAATTATTTTTAAATGGAATTATGATATAATACTTTCTTATAATCTGCTTTTTCATGAGCCTTCCAGATCTTATTATATGTTTTTCTATAACATAATTTTTAAATGATTGCAATGTTTCATCACATGGATAAACCATAATTAGCATTTTCTTACTATTTATGTTTAAGAATTTTTAGCCATTATATTGAAAACTATGATGAACATTCCTGTGAATCATTTTATGCACCTACTCATGGTTAGTTTATTTTAAAAATTCCTTAAAATAACATTCCTGAATTAAAGTGTATGCATTTCTTCAAGTCTTTTATTGTATACTAGAGGCCCGGTACACAAAATTTGTGCACTCGAGTGGGGGTCCCCTCAGCCCAGCCTGCACCCACTCGCAGTCTGGGAGCCCTTAGGGGATGCAGGCCTAAGCCAGCAGTCAGACATCCTTAGCGCTGCCACACCAGCCATGAGCCTGGCTTCTGGCCAAGCAGCGCTCCCCCTGTGGGAGCACACTGACCACCAGAGGGCAGCTCCTGTGTTGAGCATCTGCCCCCTGGTGGTCAGTGCGTGTTATAGCGACCAGTCATTCCACCATTTGGTTGATTTGCATTTTAGCATTTTATTATATAGGATTATCAGTTTGCATTCCACACATTTTTACAGCACTTTATATTTCCAGTAGCAATATTTGGGAATATTATCTCTCCTTGCAACTTTAACAACACCAGTATTATCTTTTTCCATTACTCTCAGTATAAAAACAGAAAATAGTACCCAATTTTGTCTAATTTTATATTAATTTGAATACTATTTAAATTGAATTTTTATATACTTGTTAGCCTTTGCATATTTTTTTTTGAATTTCTTATTTTCCTAATGATGGAGTTTATTTTTTGCTGGGTTAAAAATTTTCATTTTCTCTTTAGTTTGCTTATTGTATTTTTCCCACAGACCTTTACATTTTTTTTCTGTCAAAGTATTTTTATGGACTCTGCTCATTTGGTTATAATTTGGTTACACTCTGAGACCTGAAAAAAATCTTTTAGCTTTCTTCCATTTATAAAAGTATTTGAATCTACGTCAATCAGAAATAAATTTTGATGTATAATGTATTGACTTTACTACATTTTATATTTCATATTATGTATGTTTTCAAGAATTATTCTTGGAGAATTATTTTGCTTTTAACAATATTTGCATTTATTGGAGCATTTAATCCATTTACATTTAAAGTTATTATTGATAGGTACTTATTTGTTGCCATTTTTATTCTTTACCCCTGTGTTCCTTCTTCGCTTCCTATTTCTTTTTTTACAGCAGACCCTTTAGCATTTGTTGCATTGCTGGTTTGGTGGTAATAAATTCCATTAGTCCTTTTTTGTCTGTGAAACGCCTGATTTCACCTTCAATTTTGATTGATAGCCTTGCTGGGTACAGTATTCTTGGATTTAGACCCTTCCTTTGCATGACTTTGTATATTTCATTCCATTTCCTTCTGGCCTGATGAGTTTCTATTGAGAAATCAGTTGCTAGTCTGATGGGGGTTCCTTTGTATGTAACTTTCTGTCTCTCTCTTGCTGCTTTTAAGATTCTTACTTTGTCTTTGGTGTTTGCCAATTTAATTATAATGTGCCTTGGCGTCGGTCTTTTGGGGTTCATTATGCTTGGGACTCTGTGAGCTTCTTGGATTTGTGTGGTGTTTTTCTTCCCTATATCAGGGAAGTTTTCTGTCATTATTTCTTCAAACAGGTTTTCTATTCCTTGCTCAGTATCCTTTCCTTCTGGAAACCCTATTATGCGGATGTTGTTTTGTTTTGTGGTGTCTCAAAGTTCCCTTGGGCTCTCCTCCTGCTTTTTAATTTTTTTTTCTAGAAGCTGCTCTACTTGGGTATTTTTTCCCATCTTGTCTTCTAGCTCACTGATGCGGTCCTCTACTTTTTCTAGACTACCCTTGATGCTTTCTATTGAGTTCTTTACAGCAGTGATGTCATTTTTCATTTCTTATTGGTTCTTCTTCATTTCCTCTTGGTTCTTACTCATATTGTCGAATTTGTCTTCCATTCTTTTCAGCCACCTTATGACCATTTCTCTGAATTCTTTCTCTGGAAGATTGCTTGCCTCCATTTCGTTTACTTCCTTTTCTGGTGATGCCTGCTTTTCTTTCATATGCGGCTGTTTCTTTGTCTCCCCATGGTCTCTCTTCTCCAGATGTCTGGTTCTGTAGTTCTCTCTCTCCTTATCCTAGGCGAAATTTGACCTTTCCGTGGTGGAGTGTAGAGCTCCTCTGAATCCGCGTGTTTGCGCCAATTGGGGACCGGTGTTCTGGGGCTTGCAACTGTTCAGTGGGTGCCACAGTTTGGATTTTCAGGCTTCTGATAAGCTCCACTTTCCCTTTCAAGATGGCGCAGTCTCCACGTCTGAGCCCGTAGCTCCGGGAGGGTACCCAGCTGCAGTGGGGGCTGCCTGGTCAGGGGAACCCCATCTAGCAGTCCCCCCACCTTCTCCTGGAGGTTAGCTGTCCCTTAACTTGCCAACAAACACTCCTCGTGCGACCCTCAGCTGTTCTTTCTTTCTGCTCTGGGACATGGCTCAGAACACATCTGTCTATTCTGCCGCCATTTTTCTCCTTCTGCTTTTAACAATATTTGCATTTAACCATTCAGTCTTAAATACATATTTTACTATTTGATTTTTCAAATCCAGTTTTTATACTACAATTTCCTCAATCTTGAATTATGTATTCTAATTAATCACCCAGCAACCAAAAGTCTTTGTTGAGGAATTCCTTTAACTGTATTTAGAATTAACTGTATTTTTAAATGTTTATAAATCTGAGAAAGCCTGTGCTTTTGAACGTAAATCACTAAATCCTGGTTACAGAGTTATTTCACAAGAATTTGTTTTTCTTAAAATTCTGTAGACATTTTTCTATTGTTTCTTGAGTTTTTATATTGAAAATAAAGTTGTGTCCAAACCAAAATTGCCTAATTTATAGGTATTTTTCCCTTCCCAGATGCTTATAAAGCTCTTTCTTATTCATGTAATATTTTTTATGCCTGTTTCAATTCTGCTACTGCATTTATAGTTTTCTTATGGTCTTTTCTTATCTCATGCAGCTCCACTCCACCACTCCACTTTCATTTTTACCTGAATCCCTTACCTTTTTCTTTCATTTGAACCTGAGTTCTAAAGTTCAAGTTAACTATTAGAAACTGAGAAAAAAATATTTAAAAGAGAGAAAATAAAGAGTATATATCAAGAAGGATTAGAATGAAAGGTGAGGTTTTTTTAGTTTTATATGGAATCCAAACAACTGACTGAAAATTGAACCACCCATGAATAAATCATTGGATAGCCATAAAATGGGATACCACAAAACCAATTAAAAGAACAAAGTCTTGTTAGAACAGCAAGCAAGAATGACCTTTGCACACATCATGATGAAGCCAGTTACAATACAGTACATGCTTTATCATTATACATATAAATTGAAACATAAACTAATTTCCAGTCATAACATTCAAAAAAGTAGTTACCTTTGGGAGGTATAATACTGAGAGGAGGTACAAAAGATGCTTGTAGGTTATTAGAATTGTTCTATTTCTTAATTTTGGTAGTGGTTATACTAGAGTCTTTACTGTATGAAAAATAAATCAAGCTTTATACTTAAGATCTATGAAAGCTTCTGTGTGTATGTCATATTTCAATAATAATTTACCAAAATAGTGAACTACACACCCATTTAGCTAATTTTTAAAATATCTACAATACAACTTTTTAGTTTTATTAAATGCAAGCAAATAATTAGCCCTTGTCAATTTAATTTAAAATGCCAGAATAAAAATTTTAAAAAGTGAAGTGACTGAGAAATTCAGATTGATAGTTACAAAATAATCATGAGGATGTAACATTCAGCATAGGAAATATAGTCAATAATATTGTAATATGCTGCCAGTTGGGTACTGAAAATACCAGAGGATATTTGTAACCTATATGATTGTCTAACCACTATGCTATACACCTGAAACTAATACTGAATGTAAATTGCAATTGAAAAAATTATTTTTAAATGACAAAATGATCATAACAACAATAATAATAAAATATACAAAAGTAAAAAAAAAAGACATTGCACCAGGAATATCTACACATCTTTGTCACCAGAAATGTCTAGAGATGAGTATATATCCCATTCATGAGCTTTCCATGAAAACACATACCATACTGTCTATGTACATTTATTCCAAGCATTGATATTGGCAACTGGATGCTAAATAGGTAATTCTAAATAAAAAAACTGAAGTTAAAGTCACTTATTTTCCTCAGGCAATAGATGAACTCAGCAAAGGAAGATTCAGCACTTTCTGTTCTTTTTTGCAGGAGACATGTTTGCAAAGAGCCCTGTCCTCAACCAGTCTGGTCCCACTGAGTTTGTATTCCAAGTATTCACTGCTGTCCCTGAATTCCAGGCTCTCCTCTTCCTCCTCTTCCTCCTCCTCTACCTGATGATCCTTTGTGGCAACACGGCCATCATCTGGGCGGTGTGCACACACAGCTCCCTGCGCACCCCAATGTATTTCTTCCTGTCCAACTTGTCCTTCATAGAGATCAGCTACACCACCGTGGTGGTGCCCTTGATGCTTTCCAACATCTTTGGAGCCCAGAAGCCCATTTCTCTGGCTGGCTGCGGGGCCCAAATGTTCTTTTTTGTCACACTTGGTGGTGCTGACTGTTTTCTCTTGGCAATCATGGCATATGATCGCTATGTGGCCATCTGCCACCCACTGCACTACACCCTCATCATGACCCAGAAGCTGTGCATCCAGATGGTGGGCTGTGCCGTGGGTCTGGCGCTCTACCTGTCCCTGCAGCTCACATCCTTAATCTTCACCTTGCCCTTCTGTGGACGCCTCCAGGAAATCAACCACTTCCTCTGTGATGTGCCTCCTGTCCTGCGGCTGGCCTGCGCTGACATCCACGTGCACCAGGCCGTCCTCTATGTTGTGAGCATCCTCGTGCTGATTGTCCCCTTTATCCTTATTTCTGTCTCTTACATGTTCATCACCTTGGCCATCCTGCGCATCCGTTCTGCTGACGGCCGCCGCCGGGCCTTCTCTACCTGCTCCTCCCACCTCACCGTGGTCTTGCTGCAGTATGGCTTCTGTGCTTTGGTCTACCTGCGTCCCCAGTCTAGCTCTTCCGTGGATGAGGACCGCCAATTTGCACTCATTTACACCTTTGTCACCCCCTTACTCAATCCCCTGATTTACACCCTTAGGAACAAGGATGTCAAAGGTGCCCTCAGGAATGCCATCATCAGTAAAGCAGCCTCGGACATTGATTGAATTCTTAGGCCCTAAGAAGACTTAGGGGAACTAGGGTGGTGTCTGTAGGTCTCCATGACAATGAATTCTAAACAACAAATATAAAATTATAACTCTGAATTTCTCACACTTTGCAGTTAACATTTCTCTTTTGCCATATTTGCTCCATGTCTATAATCCACAGCCATTTTCCAGAAGACTTGAAAACTTGGACAAACCTTTCTATGGAGGAGCTCTAGTCTGCTAGTCCTAATTGAAAGATTCTCGGCTCAGACATGGCATTAGCTCTATCAGGGAACCCTCACCCCATACACGCTGTGAGTAAAGGTTGGTACCTTTAGACAGCCTGTCTCCTGAGGAGGCAATGATATTAATTTATCCTGTGAAAGATGCCTCAAATAAGGACTATTCATTAAGGCATATATTTCGCTCAAATAAGTATATTTTATTATTGTTTCAGTTATGAGTGTATGGCTAAACATAATTAATTTAATGCATCCATATCCTTTACTTCATGCATCCCAACTGGTCACCTTCATTTCCTTTCATTCTTCCATGCAGGGAGCTGTCAGAATTAGCATTCACTGGCAAGGCTCTGACGCTATGTGTCATCCATGCAAGAGTATAGAAGAGAGCTTGGTGCTGTTGCCAGCACTGCTTTCATGAGCTGCCTATGCTGGTGGCTTCAGGAAGCCTTGTTCTTACCCCTTTGTCACCTCTTCCTGTGCCCTCATAATGGCTGCTGCTCAGATATCCACTCAGCAGGTAGCACTACTGCTCCTCCCACCTCAGCAAGTTCCTGCTGCAGGATGGTTGCTACACCTTCCTGTCCCTGCACCCCAACCACAGGCAAACCCTCAAGTAGAATGGGCTTCCCTCTCTGGCGTTCCTGGCTAATACCATACTGTTCAACTTATTCACATCCTGAGGAACAATGAGGTGAAGAGGACTTCAGGGATAGTTTTCAACAGGGATGCCCTCACCCAGAACAACTATCAGGCAGGGGTCTGGATCCAGCCCCTGAAGTTGATGTTACTTAGCAGCAACTCCAGGAGGAAGAGTGAGAGTGCCCTCCAGTGAATATTAAAAGTGGTGGAAGAAATTGGTGTAATCCTTCTGAATGTAATACAACTAGGTGTACCAAAGCCTAGAAAGGTTCTATTCTTTGATTCAATGATTCCTATTCTAGAATCATAACTTCAAAAAAGTAAGAATCAAAGCTGAAAATATAAGGTGGTTTCTCACTTTTATAAACTGAAAAGCTATTAAAATCTAACTTGCCGCCCTGGTCAGTGTGGCTCAGTTGCTTGAACATCATCCCATGCACCAAAAGGTCTCTGGTTCAATTCCTGGTCAGGGCACATGCCCGGGTTTTGGGCTTGATTCCCAGTAGGGGCATGCAGGAGGCAGCAGATTGATATCTCTCTCTCTTCTCTCACTCTTGCTCTCTCTCACTCTCGCCCCCCTTCTTTGCCCCCCTTTCTCCTCCTTTCCTCCCTCCCTCTCTCTCTAAAAATCAATGGGAAAAAAATATCCTCAGATGAGGATTAACAACAAAAAATAGGAGCCCAGTTCTGTAAAATACATGCATAATGATGAATGCAAAAACACCAAAAAGTTAACGGTTGTTATCTGTGGTTTGTAGAATTATAAATACTTTTTTTCTTTATTAATTTATTCATTTTTCATGTTTTTAATAATAAGACTGTGTTCCTCCTATAATAAAAAAATAATGATTTCTAAAAAGAATCTGATATGCATATAGATTTATTTGGCACATAAACTTCCCATAATCACAGCACCATGATCCTTCTCCACTTGTCACACTTTTCCTAGATTAGCACTTCTTTTTTTTTGGTTACTTCTTTTTTTCTTCAAACCTACTGTTGATGCTTCAAATTTTTTTAAGCTGATTTCACATGGGGATAAGGAAAATGAATTACAAAGTGTTACTTATTCTGGAAAGAGTTATGGATTTAACAATATATTAGAAATGTCTTTGTTTCCAACTAAATGTTGAAGAAGAACAAAACTCTCTGGTTGGCAGTTTGCTTATTAACAAATGCAGACCAAGTCACATCAGACTATATGAATCAATTAAATGTAAATAGTGTGCTAGGCATTGTCTGGAATGCCAATAAAAGATAAGTTTGGCCCTGACCGGTTTGACTCAGTGGATAGAGCATCAACCTGTGGACTGAAGGGTCCTGGGTTTGATTCTGGTCAAGGGCATGTACCTTGGTTGTGGGCTCAATCCCCAGTAGGGGGCATACATGAGGCAGCTGATGGATACTTCTCTCTCATCAATGTTTCTAACTCTCTATCCCACTCCCTTCCTCTCCATAAAAATCAATAAAATATATATTTTTTTTAAATGTAAGCTTGCATGCATTTCCATGCCTCCTTTCACTTCTATTTAATGCCACAAATCATTTAGAAGACTAACTTGGAACTCAAAAAGAAGGGTCTATCAGTCCTTTCAACTGAATTACTGGGCTCCCTTAGTTACTTTCCTATACCTATTTTAGCTGAATAAAATTAGCTTCTCTTCCTTAATGAAAAATTGTCCCTTTAATATAAAATTGTCCCCATGAAATTGTTAGATCCTGGAATTAGAACATTGAGTGGAGTATATCAGGAGTCAAATGATGGAACTGAAATGTCAATCAATGATGTTTCCCTTGAGAAAATGCTGATCTCCCTGGTTTCCCTAACTGGTAGCTTTCTGGTAGCATAAGTGGAAGTCAGAACTTGCAAAACTCTTTCAGGTTTCCTCTACTTTTCCTCTCCTGCATCTTCAGCACTTCTTCTAAAATTCTATTCCTTCTTTCAAAACTCTGCTCATCCCCTTCATGCAGCCTTTTGGGTTTGTGAGTTCGTTCTTTGTATCAACTGACTTACAGAGAAGTACTTGCCCAGGAAGTAACCTCTCCATCCACTAACATTCTCTTTTTACACCTCTCTTGTTGGAATTTTATTAAAATACATTTTATCATGTAGTGTAATTAATCGAGTATATGTCTCCCTACAAATCAATAAGCAACTTGAGTCCAGACAACTTGGCAAAATCATCACTGCTATGACATATTGTCAAAGTGGATTTCTCCAACTCTTTTCTTAGAATTTAATTGGTGGATGAAAGGAAGGGTTAGTCACAGTGATGGGAGTAGTATTTCTAGGTGGGAATTTCTTCCCAGCATTTCTCAGATATATATATATATATATATATATATATATATATATATATATATATATATATATATATATATATTAAATCCAAATTCTAAGAAAAAGTAGTTGAGAAATCAAGAAAATGGGGGGAAATATTATACTTCTCCTGCATGAATCACAGCATAATGATCAACACAGAGAGGCAACGGGTTCAGAGGAGTCATGTTAAGAGGAAAATAGGAAACATGGCACACAGTCAGAGGTTAAGTCTGCATTTCTGGAATCTGGACAAGAAGCATTGGAAGAGGAGCAGTCACCATCTAATAAGTCAGTCTTGCTAGTAGCTGCTTCTGAGTGAGTGTGCATGGTCCGATCTGCTGCCAACATGAGTCATTCTTGCAAATAAAATTAACATTTGTAAGTTTGTATGCATAGGATATTATACAAATCCTATGAGTGATGTTCCAAGAAATAAATTTTGGAAGTAAATTTAACTCTTTAAATTGGAAATTTTGACATGTGGTTCTATGTATTGCTGTTCATCTTACTGGGAGATCTGAATGCTTAGTTTTTAAAATACCACACAATAATACTCATGGGTATATTCCAGTATTTGGCTATTCACTATAGTATACATACTTGATATATACTAATATACCTAGTATTTGTAGTTATTAAACAAATTTAGATATCTATAATAATAAGTAAAGTGTATAAAGAATGTTGAAATGTTTTAAGAATGGTATAAGTTTATGCATTCCTGAAAATTCCTAGGGATTTAAATTTCTCATTCTCATATGTTAAATATATAAGGAGTGTGTGTTTGTTCATGTCTGTGTTGTCTAATTACAATTATTAGTGTAGATAGAGAGATGGCTAGATAAGAAAATGATTGAATGAAATAGATTAGACAACACATCCTGGGCAGACAGTTTGTTTTATGGATATGGGATGGATCAGAATAACCCACAGTACCACATCATCAAGAATCTCAAATGGTGAAGGGGGCAGGGATTTAGGATAAGAAGAAGAATATTGAGATACAGTGACTTGGAGATGAAGAAGGGACCGTTTTATGTGTCAGACACTGGGTTGTATGCTTGAATTTATAGACAGAAACACAAGATATTTGTTTTCAAAGAGTTCAGACTATTGGGAAAGTGAACATACAATTATGAGTCAATCTTTTTTTTATCTAGAGTAGAAGAGAATAACATATGCAAGATGACAATAGTGTCACATAGGTCAGTGTCTTCCTCAACATAAGTTTTGGTAAGTTCTGTTTTCTCCAAGAAGGATTTACTTAATTTTTTCCCATGACCGAGGAGTTCTCAGAAGCCCTAGCTCCAAAATGTCTAAATCGACAGCTCCCTCCTACCTCCCATATGAGGACAGCAAATCCATGTATTTATACGTAAGTGCCTCCCACTTACTTGTTCTATCCTGGGTCTTATTTCTGAGTAAATGCCACATATCTGGTCTCTTACCTCTTGCCTAATGTGGATTAACTTCCTATGCAACTGGGAGGATGACTCTTCACTCTGAATGTTATCATATGTAGGAGCATCCTTGGCTCCACTCTGTCTCCCAGAATCTGCTTCCAGAATTCCACCAAAGATTTAATATCTCAACCTCTGCTTGTCTGGGAGAAAAGATAAGGCAAGAAAATATTTTCCATTGATTCTGATGTGATAATAGATTTGAATTCCATTTGAAGCAAAAAGAAAAAAGTGGGAGCTTATTTTTATTCTATTATAATGTAATCAAAGTGTAAATAACATACAATAAAATACATAGATCGCAACTGGTTCAGATTGATGTGTTTAGACAATTGTACTCAGTAATGAAATGTTTTTATCAACCCAAAAAGTTCTCTTGTGCCCCTTTCCAATCAAGCCCTCTCCCAGCCCAATAAACCACTGTACTGTTCTGGCTTCTATCATTCATATTTCCCTCCTAGCTGTGGGTAGATATGTAAATGATAGATGACAGGTGATGATAGATAGATAGATAGATAGATAGATAGATAGATAGATAATAGATGATAGATAGATGATAGAAAAACTTGCTTTTTCTTTTTTTTCCATTGCCCAATTATTTTATTTTATTTTTTTAATTTCTTTATTGATTAAGGTATTACATATGTGTCCTTATTCCCCCATTACCCCCCACCTCCCATTCATGCCCTGTTGTCTGTGTCCATTGATTAGGCTTATAGCATGCATATAAGTCCTTTGGTTGATCTCTCCCCCTTACCCCCACCGTCCCTTACCTTCCCTGAGGTTTGACGTTCTGATTGATGTTTCTCTGTCTCTGGATCTATTTTTGTTCATCAGTTTATGTTGTTCATTATATTCCACAAATGAGTGAGATCGTGTGATATTTATCTTTCTCTGCCTGGCTTATTTCACTTAGCATAATGCTCTCCATCTCCATCCACGTTGTTGCAAATGGTAAGAACTCCTTTTTTACTGCAGCATAGTATTCCATTGTGTAGATGTACCACAGGTTTTTAATCCACTCATCTGCTGATGGGCACTTAGGCTGTTTCCAAATCTTAGCTATGGTGAATTGTGCTGCTATGAACATAGGGGTGCATATATCCTTTCTGATTCGTGTTTCTAGTTTCTTGGGATATATTCCTAGAAGTGGGATCACTGGGTCAAATGGGAGTTCCATTTTTAGTTTTTGAGGAAACTCCATACTGTTCTCCACAGTGGCTGCACCAATCTGCATTCCCACCAGCAGTGCACGAGGGTTGCTTTTTCTCCGCATCCTCACCAGCACTTGTCACTTGTTGATTTGTTGATAATAGCCATTCTGACAGGTGTGAGATGGTACTGCATTGTTGTTTTGATTTGCATCTTTTGGATGATTAGTGACTTTGAGCATGTTTTCATGTGTCTCTTGGCCTTCCTTCTGTCTTCTTTCAAAAGTGTCTATTTAGATCAGTTGCCTGTTTTTTGATTGGGTTGTTTATCTTCTTTTTGTTAAGCTGCATGAGTTCCCTGTAAATCTTGGAGATTAAACCCTTATTGTTAAACCCATTGGCAAATATGTTCTCCCATGCAGTGGGCTTTCTTGTTGTTTTATTGATGGTCTCCTTTGCTGTGCAAAAGCTTTTTATTTTGATGTAGTCCCATTTGTTTATTTTCTCTTTAGTTTCAATTGCCCTAGGAGCAGTATCAGTGAAGAAATTGCTTCGGCATATGTCTGAGATTTCTCTGCCTGTGGATTCCTCTAGTATTTTTATGGTTTCCCGTCGTATGTTTAAGTCCTGTATCCATTTTGAGTTTATTTTTGTGTATGGTGTAAGTTGGTGGTCTAGTTTCATTTTTTTGCATGTATCTGTCCAATTTTCCCAACACCATTTATTGAAGAGACTGTCTTGACTCCATTGTATGTTCATGCCTCCTTTGTCAAATATTAATTGAGCATAGTGATTTGGGTCGATTTCTGGGTTCTCTATTCTATTCCATTGGTCTATATGTCTGTTCTTGTGCCAGTACCTGGCTGTTTTGAGAACAGTGGCTTTGTAATACAGCTTGATATCTGGTATTGAGATCCCGCCTACCTTGTTCTTCTTTCTCAGGTGAGAAAGAAGAACAAGGTAGGCGGGATCTCATTATTTTAAATATTAGTCATGAATAACTATACAGTTAGTCCATAAGTGAAGTTGCTTCCTGCTGAGGTGAGTGCTCTTGGTTTGGGTGAGAAACAACTGTACTATATTATAAGGCATTTGTAAACATTATAAGAAGGAATGTACTGATTTGGGCTGGGTCTCTGGCTATACAGCCTCCCTTGCTCGTATCCATTTCAGGGTCTGTTTTTTTTTTGTTTGTTTGTTTGTTTGTTTTGGGTTGGTGGGTTGTTGTTTTTTTTCAGCTTTCCCAATATATCTGTAAAACACTCAATATTATTTCAGTACGTTTCTTTTCAGTATTAAAAAAACAGAGTTTATTTCTTTTACTTGCAACTAAGAGTACTGAGTGCTAAATCAAGGGGTCCTTAGATTCCCTTTCCATGCTGACATTCATTCAAGTAATACAGAGGCAGTAGCCCACCCTTTCCACTAGAGATAGCATCTCTTGGGACTCATTGCCCCTCCTGCATGAATTAAGTCAATTCTTGAGATATTTACTAATTGCTCTCCCTCTACTAGGCACTAGAGGGTAAACAGAGAAGAAATTCTCAAAATGCTTACTATCTCACTGGGAACATAAGACACACAACAAACAATTCACTCTCTACGAAGAGCAGGAACCAACTAAGTTACAAACAGGAAATCACAGGTAGGAAAAGGTACCAGAAGATGAACAAACAAAAAAAATCAGAGTTAACTGTCTATTCCCCATTTACCTCATAGAGACTGGGATGTGAAAACAACTGTTTGTCTTGAGGAAAGCACCTTGGGGATACAATCCCAAAGGACTTAGAAGGTGCTAATGTCCTATGTGAGCTCAGCATGATGACTATTAACTCCGGTTCTTGGGAAAAGAGTCTGATTCTGAAAAACACATAAGAGCTGCTCTTAGTCACTCCACTGCTACACTGCCAACAAGTTAAACTGCTGAGTCTAGAGTCCAGTCACTTTCTGACATCCTACCATCTTTCAAAGGTGAGCTTTTTTAACTTTAGTGCTGCTCTTAACCAGTGAGGCAGATTCCACGGTAACTCAGCAAAATTTGTACCGTGTGGCTGGTGGGTGGGAGAGGCAGGACAGGAAGGTGAGATTAGAGATTGTCCCTCAAAAATATACAGTTCTACATTCTGGTTAAGCCCACGCCATTTTGGCATAGTGAATTTTCACCCTCATCTTCCTATGATTCTTCTTTCCTAAGAGAGCCACTCCATGACCTCCTACTGCTATAATCTCCTCTATTCCAGCAGGCTGCTTCTTGGTTGGAGTCCCAATGACATGTTTTGAATCCAACGACCTCCTGCAGCATCTACTTGGCCTGTAAGAAAATCACATATTCATTCTATGCCATGGATGAGGAAGCATTGCCCTACCATGCTTTTCCCTATCTCTGCCATACTGGGCTGATCCAGTGAGCCTTCTCATTTAGAAGTGAGAGGCAAACACAAGTCTTTAGATCTTTATGTGTCCTCTAAACTGTCTTTGTTCACCCAACATCTAGCCATGAGTAAAGTAAAATTCTGGTCTCCCTTCTTGTACACATTCTGCAAGAGCAGTTCTTTTGGAGTCCTCCCTAAATTGAGGAGGAAGTAGTATATGCCCATAAGTATTCTTAACCCTCAATTGTTTCTCCTTCCCCAAACTCTTCACTTTAATGATTCTTCAAAATTCTATCTTCTTCAATTTAAAGGATGAAGATGGATGGTGGGAAAAGTCTTAGAACTAAGTTGTTCATTTTTAAGTAATTCCTTCAGAGTGGGGTATCTAGCATCTTTAGAATGTGGCATATACCTCAAATATTATCTTAATTTGGGGCATTTAACTACAGTTGGAGCCCACTGTAAAAATCACATTCAGAATTATGTTAGAGTTTAAAACATGTTCATTGAGAAGTATCTGTCAGGTCCCTATCTTTTCTTCGTGAGGCATTTACTGGAGCTCTACACTGCTGACACAGTTCCTTATTAAGTAATCTTTCTCCACCCTTTATTGCCCTTCAGCCTAAAGGAAGTGCCCACCTCCCTGCAATGGCTGTAACTAATTGGTACTATATTGGGGTTCCTTGTGGGGATAAGAAGACCATGTGTTCCTTTCTTCAGATCAATAGAAATATGCATCAAGGAAACCAAACCAGCATCTCTGAATTCCTCCTCCTGGGACTCTCCAATGAAACTGAGAAGCAGAATCTCCTCTATGTGCTTTTCCTTGGAATGTACCTGGTCACTGTGGTTGGAAATGGCCTCATCATTCTGGCCATCAGCTTAGACTCTTACCTTCACACCCCAATGTATCTCTTCCTTGCTAATCTATCCTTTGCTGATATTTTCTCCATTTCCACCTCAGTCCCTAAAATGCTGATGAATATCCAGACCAAGAGTCAATCCATCTCCTATGAGAGCTGCATCACACAGATGTACTTTTCTATTGTGTTTGTTGTCATTGACAATTTCCTCTTGGGAGTCATGGCCTATGACCGTTTTGTGGCTATCTGCCACCCTCTGAACTATATGACCATCATGCAACCCAGGCTCTGCATTTTACTGACCATTATTCCATGGGTCCTCAGTAATATTGTTGCCCTGACACACACTCTTCTGCTCCTTGAATTGTGCTTCTGTGACAACAACACTCTTTCACACTTCTTCTGTGACTTGGCCTCTCTACTCAGACTATCCTGCTCAGACACAATGATCAATGAGCTTGTGTTATTCATCGTGGGCTTATCAGTCATCACATTCCCTTTTGCCCTCATCCTCTTCTCCTATATCTGCATTGTCAGGGCTGTCCTGATAATCTCATCCACAGAGGGAAAGTGGAAAGCCTTCTCCACCTGTGCCTCTCACCTGACAGTTGTATTGCTCTTCTATGGGACCATTGTAGGGGTTTATTTCTTCCCCTCATCCACTCACCCTGATGATAGAGATAAAATTGGTGCTGTACTATTCACTGTGGTGACACCCATGATGAACCCCTTCATCTATAGCCTGAGGAATAAGGACATAAAAGGTACCCTGAAGAAGCTCATCAATAGGAAAACTTCCTGCCTTTGATGTCCCAGGTATCTGAATTCCTTTTATCCTCATAACCAGATGGATGGTTCTGTCCAAAGTTTGTGGCATAGCTGTGATAGTTCAGCTTTTAATAAGCTTTAGGGTATCTGCCTTCTATTCTAACCTCTGAAGATCTGGGGCTTTTTCATGTTGCTCTGATCTTGGAAACAAACCCCTTAATTCCCTTAAGTCACAACCATAAATCACATCTGATTATAATGTGTATTACTATAAACTTTGACACAAATTGTACATCACTTAGATAATAACCTAGTGCATGTGGTACCTACAGTCTAGCTTTTGCAGCTTTGAATATGTTTATTAGTAATTCCTTTATTCAATCTGGATTTCTCTGTATTGGCTTTCCTGTTTTGCCAAGTTACCATTCAGTGAGATGTTTAATAGCTGTAAAAAGAAGGATCCACGTTCAAACAATTTTGGACCACTCAGAGTTAAGTAAAACAAAATGTTTTAATTAGACAACTTCTCAGAGCTTTTAGTATAGAATAAATCTCCAGAAGGGTAATATGGTTTGCAGTATTTCTCAAAACTAAACATGTTCAATCATACAGGACTTGATTCATCACAGACTAGTTCATAGGTCTAGTGTTGTGCAAAACACACTTTGGGAAATGTATTTAGATGGAAAACCAGAGAGTGTGCATATAGAAGCCATCAATTCTTATCCTGACTCTGTGCCCAAATAGCTGTGAGATTTTAGGCATGTCAGTTCACTTTATTGAGCCTATTTTCTCATCTATAAAATGAGGCCATTGGTCCCAGTTGTTTCCAACTGTGTGTGTACATCAGAATTACTTGGGGTACTCATCTTCTTCATCTGTAAAATGAAAATAATAATCCCAACATCTTAAAGCTGTTTGTTACTAAATGAACATGTATATTATACAACTACCATTCTATTTAATATACCATAGACACTAAAATAAAATTAAAAAGATGTTCCTTTTTTTGTGACTGTCCCATGGCTTCCAACTTTAATATGCCTTTCCTCCTAAATTAGGTTTTTCTGTCTCCAGTCTAAGCTGAATTCTATTTTTCTCTAAACATAAAATCCAACTTCTTTAAGAGAAACTATATTATCAGACACATGCTTTTCTCTGTGGCATCTCTTAAACTTTTATGTTTCATGTGCATTTTCATTACAAATGTAAAACCACCTGTTTTTATATGGGTTACCAACTAGCCTGTTCACTGTCCTGCTTTCCTCAAGTGCCTCAACATCTACTCTATTCTACCCATAGCTTCAACATGAAACATCACAGAGCTCTGCTTTCATTTTTCCACTTAGAATAGCAGAGAGTCCTAGATTCGTAATCAAGAGACTTGGAGTCTGGCCCAACTCTGCAGCTAACTCACCGTGTGACAAGCCATGTTACTAATCTCAGTTTCTTTTTCTGTAATAGGACCATTGGTCTAATTATAACAAAGCAGGTTCTATAACAGCATGTATCATGTAAAATAGAAAGAGATGCCTAGCAGGAGAGTCAATAAAATATTAACAGTGGTTGTGGCAGATTGTATTGTCCAAAGATGCTCACAACATTTTCCATGCTCTTGAAGAACTTGGCCATTTCCCTGTCATGAAATGGAGGTTATGTTCCTCCCCTTTCAGCCTGGAGGGTTTGGGGGACTCCTTTCACAAATAGAGTACCCCAGAAGTAGTACTGCATATGGTTTTCAAGAACCATCTAAGAAAAGTCAACACAGCTTCCACCTGGCACTCTTTCTTTCTGGACATGTACCTCTGGAACCCTGAGTTACCATGTAAAAGGTCCCACTACCCTGAAGCCACCATGCTGGAAAGGACATGTGGAGAGGCCACAAAGACTTAGAGAGAGAGATACCCAAGGAGCCCTAGCTGTTTCAGACTACAAGTCTCTGAGTCCCCCTAGTCAATCATCCAACTTATGAGCAAGTGAAACTTAAGCTGATCTGTCTCTGCTCTGTCTCCAAGTGAAAACTGCCTACCAAAATCCAGCCAACTTCTAGAACTGTGAGAGATAGCAATAAAATGATTATTACTGTTTTGAGTCACTCCATTTGGGGTTGATTTGTTATATAGCAATATGTAACCAAAACAGTGGGTTTTATTTCAAAGAATAGAGTGATTCATATTATACCCTGTTATTGCTTTAAAATTTTAGAATAACTATCACACTGGGAAGAAAATAACTTGTTGTTGTTGTTGTTGTTGTTGTTAATCCTCACCCGAGGATATTTTTCCCATTGATTTTTAGAGAAAGTAGAAGGGACAAGGAGAGACAGAGAGAGAGAAACATTGATAGGTTGCCTCCTGCACACACCCTGATCAGGGCTGGGGATCAAACATGCAACCCAGGTACGTGCTCTTGAATTGAACCTGAGATGCTTCTGTCTGTGGCTGACACTCTAACTACTGAGCAGCAAAACCAGCTAGGGTGAAAATAACTTTTTTTATTTTTAAGGAAAATAAACTATCTTGCCTATTTAAATCTATTAAACCAACATGTACCAGAATCTTCTCAGTTACATAAACATCATTTGGGCCAATATGCAATTTTCTCTGTTTATTCTGGTTTCATCTAGCCCATGTTTGATATAAGAAGCAGCAGGGTTATACCAAAGTCATTTAGTTTAATTTGGTTGCCATCCTTGTGGACCTGTCCTGGCCCTCTATTACTTCCAACTTGTATTCTATAGGAGGCTGTATCCATACTAAGGTATAGCTCCATCTGCAGTGAGTAATGGGAAGTTGATTTGGCTAGGAATAGACTTGTACGTAAATTGGGAGTTTGCCTGACAAAGTGAATTAGGATTAAGTTTGGGACACAAAGGGCAACTGATTAAGAAAATGCAGAATCACAAACTTTTATGAAAACCTTGTTAAGTTTTCACAGAGGAGAAGCATAAATCTGTACCTAGATGCTTGTACTTCCCTGAATCCTTCTCCTATTTGTCATTTTCAACAAACATCTATTGTAAACCTTCACTTTACCAGGCTCTGAGTCTGGCCCTGAGACTAAAAGGGTGAATGATTCACATTCCATGCCCTCAATGCACTCACAAACTAGAGAGAAACTGACATAAAAATAATTTTGTAATTTTTAAGACCAGATGATCAAAAGACAATATTTAGCATCATGAAATTTAGAAAGCATAAGATGTGCAAAACACATTCAACTGAGTTTTATGCTATCCTTGTTCTTTTGTGTTAACCAACTTGTGATTTTTAGTAAATGAGCAGAAACCCCTGTCATCTTAGTGTAGGTAACTTAAATGCAAAAGAAATGCCTAGAAAAACAAACCAAAAATACACTATGCATTGGGTAGAATTTACTTGTTAAACTTAACATGTAAAGTGTCAGTAAAATACTCATTTATTTATTCACTAAACAAATCTTTTTTTGAGTACCTAGTGAGAGGTAAAATGAAATACAATATCCTGGCTCTTCTATCACAGTGCAGAGCACAGACAATGAACATATAGATAAATAAATAAGCAATGGCCATAAATATGAAGCAGCAAGAAGGTTGTGATTTAAAAAAAAATCAAGCAGGGTCAGAGGACAGACGGTAACATAGGGTGGAATAGCTATTTTAGGTAGAGGGGTTTAGAAGTTGGCGAAGGCCTCTCAGTTATTTTACTGAGAACTGAATAAAATAAGGAAGTGAGCCATGAGAAGATCTGGGGAAACACATTCCAAGGAAAGGAAGAGCAGGTGTAAAGATCCTAATGCGGGAAGAGGTTGGCTTGAACTAGAGAGAAGTAGAGGAGGAGATAATCATGAAGGCAGTTGGGGACCCAAACTGGCTAAATATCATAGTCGGTGGCAAAGACTTTGAATTTTATTTAGATACTTTAAGTAAATATTTAAACCCATGGGACTGGATGAAATTAACCTAAGGAATGACTACATAGGGAAAGACCTGTGACTAAGCCCTGGTTAACTCACATTTAGAAATAAGAACCCAACATGGAAGTCTGAGAAGCTGCAACGAGGGAGGGAGGAAATTAGAACAATTGGTGTCTAGAAGATGGAGGAAGAAACTGAAAAGTCTGCCGATAAAAAGAAGGTACCAACTGTTTTAAATACCACTGGAGCCAAATCATCACTCCTGAAATCACGCTTTCTAACCTGCCCTCTTCAACTCTTGCAGCTATCACTCCTAGTGATCTCTCAACCAGTCCTGCATCCTCAAGGTTGAATTCTAAGTGAAACCGTCTAATTCAGAACATATTTCTTAGAAGATTAAAATATCCTGAATTTCTTTTTTTCCTCCATCTTCCTCTTACTGCCTCCCTCTTACTCTCTTTTTAATAGAGAAATTTAGAGGACTCAAAACTACAAATCCCTTGCAGTGCCCTCGGTGGTCTCGGATCTGTCTCTTGCTTCCACAGTGTTTGGCATGAACAGACCCAGGGATGCCCCTTCTTCCAGCCTCTGTCCACTCTCCTGCGTCTTATCCAGTCACCATCTTCAGAACCACCTCCCGGACCAGCCAACACACCGGGGTTTTTTTCTACCTTAACTCCTTATTGCCAAACAACCATGAGCTCCCAAATTCATCAGAATTATTCCACCCAGGTGGAGGCTGCGGTCAACCGCCTGGCCAACCTGCATCTGCGGGCCTCCCACACCTGCCTCTCTGAGTGCTTCTATGGATGATGTGGCTCTCGAGGGTGTGGGCCACTTCTGCGAGTTGGAGGAGAAGAAGCGAGAGGGCGCTGAGCATCTCTTAAAGCTGCAAAACAAGCGCGGTGGCCGCATTCTCTTCCAGGACGTGCTGAGGCCTCCCCAGGATGAGTGGGCAAAACTCAGGATGCCAGAGAAGCCGCCCTGGCCTTGGAGAGGAACCTGAACCAGGCCCTTCTGGAGCTGCGAGGCCCGGGTTCTACCTGCGCAGACCCTCATCTCTGTGACTTCCTGGAGAACCACTTCCTGGGTGAGGAGGCGAAACTCATCAAGAAGATGGGCGGCCACCTGACTCACCTCTGCAGGCTGTCGGCCCCCAGGCTGGGCTGGGCGAATATCTCTTGGAAAGGCTCACCCTCAAGCATGACTAGGAGCCTTTGGAGCCCAGAAGTCTTTGAGGGGCCCCTCTGCATCCCCTGGTGTCTGGCTTTTTCCTGAGCCTCTCCCCGAAACTACTAGCCATTCTTTTAACCACCCTGAAGCCCACTCCCATACATTGAAACAATAAAGCTTTTTGCAACAAAAAAACTAAAAACCCCTTTTTAAATTGGCATATGGTGTTAGAAAATACCATCTGTGACCTTAACAAACCAAGAAGTCTCAGGAACATCTACTTTCTTTGATAATAAAAAGAATACTAGACAGCATGATGGACCTGGATAATATTATGCTAAATGAAATAAGCCAAACTGAGAAAGACAAACATCACATGATCTCACTTATTTGTGGAATCTAATGAACAAAATGAATTGATAATAAAATAAGACCTGAAGCATGAAGGCATGGAACAAACTGACATACCTCGATGTGGGGTTAGGGGGACAAGAAGAGATAAACCAAAGAAGTTATATATTTATATGTATAGTCCATAGACACAGGCAATAGGATAGTGAAGACCTGGGAAAGAGGTTAGGAGAGGTGGGTAAGGAGTGGTGGACATGGGAGATATTTGTAATACTATCAACAATAAAATATGTTTTTTAAAAAATAAAATAAAATAAAAAGAATACTACATGTCACCAAGTGTGGTTTATCCTGGGATTATACAAATCATCTGAGAGATGCAAATCAAAACAATGAGGTACCACCTCACACCTGTCAGAATGGCTATCATCAACAAATCAACAAACAACAAGTGCTGGAGAGGATGCAGAGAAAAAGGAACCCTTGTGCACTGCTGGTGGGAATGCAGATTGGTGCAGCCACTGTGGAGAACAGTATGGTGTTTCCTCAAAAAATTATAAATGGAACTGCCATTTGACCCAGTAATACTACTTCTAGGAATATATTCCAAGAAAACAGAAACACCAATCAGAAAGGATATATGCACCCCTATGTTCATAGCAGCACAATTCACCACAGCTAAGATTTGGAAACAGCCTAAATGCCCATCAGCAGATGAGTGGATTAGAAAACTGTGGTACATCTACACAATGAAATACTACGCTGCTATAAAAAAGAAGGAATTCTTACCATTTGCAACAGCATGGATGGAACTGGAGAGCATTATGCTAAATGAAATAAGCCAGTCAGTGAAAGAAAAATACCACATGATCTCACTCATTTATAGATAATAAAGAATATTATAACCTGATGAACAAAAATAGATACACAGGCAGAGAAGCATTGAACAGACTATCAAACGACAGCGGGAAGGTTGGGGAGGGTTGGGGGGCAGGGGGGAGGTAAGAGATCAACCGAAGGACTTGTGTGCATGCATATAAGCATAACCAATGGACGCAAGGCACTGGGAGGGGGGTGAGGGAATGTGCCGGGGGGTAGGGGAGGCTGGGGCAAGGTCAGTTGGGAAAGAAAAAAAAGGAGACATATGTACTACTATTTGTAATACTTTAAACAATAAAAAAAAAACTGTTTAACGTTCCAAAAGCAATCAATGTAATTAATCATATTAGTAGAGAAAGAAGAAAACTATATGATCATCCTAGTGGATGCAGAAAAATCTTTTGACAAAATCTAAAATTCATTCTTGATTTTAAAAAACAAAAAATTCTCAGCAAACAAGAAGTCAAAGGGAACTCTCTTACCCAGATAAAGGCATCTATGAAAGATCTGCATAACAAATGGCAAAAGACTGAGAAGATTCCTCTAAGATCAATGACATGATAGAAATTTACACTTTCACTGCTTCTACTCAACATTATATTGGAGGTGCTAGCCAGAGCAACACAGAAAGAAAAAGTAATAAAATCACTCAAATTAGAAAGGAAGAACACTGTTTTTATTTATAGATAACATGATTATATATGCAGAAAATTCAATGGAATCTATTAAAAGTTACTAGAACTAATAAGTGAGTTAGCCAAAATCAAAAGTAATTGCATTGCTATACACAAAAAAGAAACAATTTCAAATGAAAATTTTAAAATTGATACCATTACAATGGCATCAAAAATAATAGAGTACTGCCCGACCGGCATGGCTCAGTGGTTCAGCATCAACATGTGAACCAGGAAGGTCATGGCTCAATTCCTGGTCACGGCACATGCCCAAGTTGCAGGCTCAATCCCCAGTGGGGGGGTGTGCAGGAGGTAGCCGATCAATGATTCTCTCTCATCATTGATGTTTCTATCTCTCTCTCCCTCTGCCTTCCTCTCTGAAATCAATAAACATATATTTTTAAAAATAAATAAAAATAATGGAGTACTCAAGAATAAATCTGGCCCTAGCTGGTTATTCTCAATGGTTAGAGCAATGGCCCATGGAATGAAGGGTTGAGGGTTCAATTCTGGTCAAGGCCATGTACCTCAGTTGCACTCTAGCTCCCCAGCCTCAGTCAGAGCGCATGTGGGAGGCAACCAATAGATGTGTCTCTCTCACATTGATGTTTCTCTCTGTCTCTCCCCCTCCCTTCCACTCTCTCTAAAGATCAATGGAAAAAATATCCTCGGGTGAGGATTAACAAAAAAAAAGAAGAAAGAAAGAATAGATGTGACAAAAATTTGAAAAAGCTACATACACTGAAAAACACAAAGCAATGATGAGATAACTTAAAGAAGACCTAAATAAAAAAAGAGAAATACATTAAGTATACATTAAGTTCATGGATCAGAAGAGTCAATTTGTCAATTTTCCCCAACTTGATCAATAAGAATCAATACAATCCCAACCAAAATTATAATAAACATTCTTATGAACAGCCTAAATGCCCATCAGCAGAAGAGTGGATTAAAAAACTGTGGTATATCTACACAATGGAATACTACGCTGCAGTAAAAAAGGAGTTCCTACCATTTGCAACAACATGGATGGAGATGGAGAGCATTATGTTAAGTGAAATAAGCCAGGCAGAGAAAGATAAATATCACATGATCTCACACATTTGTGGAATATAATAAACGGCATAGACTGATGAACAAGAACAGAATCAGAGACTGAGAAACGTTGATCAGAACCTCAAACCTCAGGGAAGGAGGGGGTCGGTAGGAGTAAGGGGGAGAGATCAACCAAGGGACTTGTGTGCATGCATATGAGCCTAATCAATGGACACAGACAACAGGGGGGTGCGGCATGAGTGGGGGGTGGGGGGTAATGGAGGAATAAGGACACATATGTATAAAAATCCTATCTAATAAAAGAGTAATATGCAAATTGACCATACCTCCGCTACACCCACAAGCCATGCCCACCAGCCAATCAGGAGGGAATATGCAAATAAGCCCAACCAAGATGGCTGCAGCCACAGAGAGCAGGAGGGAGGCTTGGGTTTCCCTGGCAATGGAGGAAGCCAAGCTTTCCGCCTGCCCTTTCCAGCCCAGGTCTCCACTCAATGCTACAAAGCTTCAATTATAGAAGATAAATAAATCCCAACAGAAATGGCGGCAGTCACGGAGCTGGAGAGAGCAGGAGGCTAGAGTTGCCTGCGGCAATGGAGGAAGTCAAGCTTCTGCAGCCCTGGCCTGCTTTGGCCTCCGCTTAAGGCTACAAAGTTTCAATTATAGAAGATACATAAATCCCAACAGAAATGGCTGCTGCCACAGGGCGAGCAGAAGGCTTGGCTCTACTCCAGGCTACAAAGTTTCAATTGTAGAAGATAAATAAACCCCAGATACCAGGGCCTCTGCTTGGGTCGCCGGGGGGCGTGGCTGGCCTGCAAACCACCACAGGCCCCTCGCCCAGGCCGCCCCATGCCTCAAGGGAACCCCCACCCTGATCTGGGACACCCTTCAGGGCAAACCAGCTGGCCCCCACCCATGCACCAGGCCTCTATCCTATCTAATAAAAGAGTAATATGCGGACTGACCATCACTCCAACACACAAGATGGCTGCCCCCATGTGGTCAAAGATGGCTGCCCCCATGTGGACACAAGAGGGCCACCACAAGATGGCCAGCAGGGGAGGGCAGTTGGGAGGAACCAGGCCAGCAGGGGAGGGCAGTTGTGAGAGACCAGGCCTGCAAGGGAGGGCAGCTGGGGGCGATCAAGCCTGCAGGAGAGGGCAGTTAGGGGTGACCTGGCCGGCAGAGGAGGGAAGTTGGGGGTGATTGGGTCTGCGGGGAAGGGCAGTTGGGGGGGACCCAGGCCTGCAGGGGAGAGCAGTTGGTGGGTACCAGGCCTGCAGAGGAGGGCAGTTAGGGGTGACCAGGCCTGCAGGGGAAGGCAGTTAGGGGTGACCAGGCCTGCAGGGGAAGGCAGTTAGGGGCAAACAGGCTGACAGGGGAGCAGTTAGGCATCAATCAGGCTGGCAGGGGAGTGGTTAGGGGGTGATCAGGCTGGCAGGCAGAAGTGGTTAGGGGCAATCAGGAAGGCAAGCAGGCGAGTAGTTGGGAGCCAGCAGTCCTGGATTGGAGAGGGTGCAGGCTGGGCTGAGGGGACCCCCCCCCCCGCCCCATGCACGAATTTCATGCACCAGGCCTCTAGTAATAATATAAAAAATAATAAAAATAAATAAATAGAAAAAAAAATTCTTATGGACATTGACAAATTGTATTTTTTAATTATATAAAAATTCAAAGGGCCTTAAATAATTAAAATGAAGTTGAAGTACTAGCCCTACCTGATATCTAGACTATTGCGTATTGAAGACTGTGTGGTATTGGCATAACAGCAGACAAATAGAGCATTGAGACAGAATTGAGTTCAGAAATAGGCCCAAATATATGGACAATATATTTCCAACATATATGGATAATTGATTTTCAACAAAGATGCGAAGGCAGCCGAAACCAGTTTGGCTCAATGGATAGAGCGTCAGCCTGCGGACTGAAAGGTCCCAGGTTCGATTCCGGTCAAGGGCATGTACCTTGGTTGCGGGCACATCCCCAGTGGGGAGTGTGCAGGAGGCAGCTGATCGATGTTTCTCTCTCATCGATGTTTCTAACTCTCTATCCCTCTCCCTTCCTCTCTGTAAAAAATCAATAAAATATATTTTTTTAAAAAAAAAGATGCGAAGGCATCTTAGTGGGGAAAAAGACAGTCTTTTCAACAAATGGTGCTGAAATAATTTGATATCCATATGCAAAAATATTTATTTTGACCCATACCTGGTTCCATCTATAAAACTCAACTCAAAATGGTTCCTAAACTTAAATGTAAAACCTAAAACTATAAACTTCTAGATGAAAACAGAGCAGGAAATCTTTGTGAACATGAGGATAAGCAAAGATTTCTTAAATATAACAATAAAAGCACAAGCCATAAATGGCAAAATTGATAAATGGGACTTCGTCAAAATTAAAATATTTGTTCTTTGAAGGACACTGCTAAGAGCAACAGAAGACAGTGCAAGAACTGGGAGAAAATATTTGCCAATCACATATCTGATAAAGGACTTGTATTCAGAAATATAAAGAGCTTTCAATATGTCAATTATAAGAAAACCAAAAGTGCACTTAAACAGGAGCAAAAGATTTGAACAGACACTTCATCAAAGATTTACTAGTGGCAGTTGAGCACATTAAAAGATTAAATATCAACATTATTACTCAACATTATTACAAACTAAAACCACAGTGAGGTAGCTATTAGAATGCTAACATTAAAAAGGTTGGCCATAACAAGTGTTGACGGGGATGTGGAAGACCTGAAATGTTCATGTGTGGTTGGTGGAAATGTTAAGTAATACAACCACTTTGCAGAACAGTTTAGTAGTTTCTTAAAAAGTTAATCATATACCTACTATATGATCCAACCATTCTACCCCTAGATAGTTAACTAAGAGAAATGGAAGTATATATTCATACAAAGATTTCAGGAATGTTTATAGCAGCATTATTTAAAATAACCAAAAACTAGAAACTACCCAAATTCCCATTGACATGTGAATGAATAAACAAATTATGGTATATCCATCAAATGGAAAAATACCCAGCAATAAGCAATGAACTACTGATGCCTGCAACAACATTAATGAACCTCAAAATCATTATGCTAAGTGAAAGAAGTCAGATGTAATTCTATTTATATAAAATGTATATGAAATTCTAACTAATGTATAGTAAAAATCAGATTAGTGTTCTGAAGGGGAGGGTGGTGGAAGGGGCATGTAGGAGAAAGTACAGTAGAATAAAGGAAACTTTTGGAAGTGATGTATATGTTATTATCTTGATTGTGGTGATGGTTTCATGGGTGTGTGCCTATGTTAAAACTTACCAAATAGTGCATTTAAATGTGTGCAGTTTATACATGTCAATTGTACCTCAGTGAAGCTGTTTTTAGAAAGACATAGCATATCAAAAGAGATTTCAGACACATCCTTTGAGTAATCTTATGATAGATAGGTTGTAGATGATAGATGATTAGATAGATAGATAGATAGAGAGATAGATAGATAGAACAAAATAATGTTATGTATATTTTTAATGGTAACAAATAAAGTTTGAAAAATAATCTTGAATTCTTAGGCAATCACTGAAAGTTGAAAAAGAAGATATGAAGGCAAGGTTGGTGACTGCTTGGAGGCACCTTATGGATGAAATATTTATTGGAGGGAGCTTTGACTCAGAGATAGATGCTCTTGAAGGACTTCAGAAGGCAATAGTTCATCTGAGTAATCCTGCTCTTCCTGAGGGAGTTGTAAATTCCTTCATATCCTCCTCATTGACCTACAAGAGGACAAAGGTAAATTCCATGAATTTCACATTTATGTCTGGCCATAAGATGCACCCAACCCAGCCCAGACCTATCAAATATTGAGACCAAGAATACTGTTAAAATCCAGACACTTCCAAAGCAAACTTCAACTGAGAGTTGGGACTTGGTAGAGAGAGGAGAAAATGCAGAAGGGCAGATAGCATGTAAACATACATACTTCTACTAGAATTATGGGGTGATTGCTCCCTAAGGCATATAAATGTCTAATCACTGTGTAGTACACCTGAAACTAATATAATATTGTATAACAACTGCAATTGAAAATTTTTGTAATTTTAAAAAAGGGTACATACTTTGGAGTAAGAGAGACGAGATCAGATCCTCCCTGGACTGCCATTTTCTTGATGAATAAACTTGGGCAAGTTATATAACTTCTTTGGGTCTTATTTCTTCCTTTTGTTAAAAGAGGTCAATAATAATTACTTTCTGTTAAAATTGTTAGGAGAGCTAAAATAAATGATTCATGTAAAGCTTTTAGCATAGTGATTAGTATTTATTTAAGTGTTTATTTAGGTGTGTATTAGTTTAAGAATTAAGTTTAAATTATTAGCGAACTCTCCATTTCTGGAGATGTCTGGATTCAAGGCTGATCTCAGTCCTGGAGAGATAGTTCCAACAGTTCTGAAGTGAAGAGGTCCACTGATCAGCTATGGGTCCCTATGCCTATCAATGCTTATTTGGTTGTGGATCCTGTGACAGTTACCATAATAATACTAATTAATGTTTGTGTAATTCACCCAGCATCTTCCCATTCTCCATGGACACCAAGTTGTTGTGGGAATAAATGAGATACATATAAAACCTGGTCCAGAGTAAATGCTCTATAACTTTTATTTCACAGTTGAGAAAGCAGGCTGAAAGGCACTAACTAATTCGAAGCTATAAAGCTGAGAAGCAACAGACTGCACATTTTGGTGTCAAATTCTGAGCTCTTTCTAAAACACAAATGCCTCTATCACCTGCTACAGAAGTTGATGTTGTATTAGAAGGACATTTGCATGGCAGTTACTATTTGTAAAATGGCCCCCAGATGCACTCTTTAGAGTTAGTTGTTCCACCCCTATTCTGAACTTTTTAAATGATTTGTGCAAAAACAATAACAAAAGCTGATGTGTGAACCCAAATCTCTTTGGCCACCAGTGCAGTTTTTTCCATGTATCTTTTTGTAGACATGCTCACCCAATTCTTTCCTAAATTTTTGTCATATGTCCTTAAAAAGAAAGTTCCTAGAGTCCAGAAACTGCCATTTATTGAATCTACACACATCAGCTTCTCATATACAACTACACGCGCACATGCATACACACACACATACACACAAATCAACATGTGCTGTCACATTACACAATACTAGCACATTGGGGCTATAAAGTGACTGTTTTTTACTGCCGCAGACCTCTACAGATTGGACTTTTACCATTACAGCATAGGGAATATAGTCAATGATAATGTAATAACTATGTATGGTATCAGATGGGTACTAGACTTACTGGGGTAATCACTTTATACAGTGCATAAATGTCTAATCATTATGTTGTACACCTGAAACAATAGTGTATGTCAACTTTAAATGAGAAATAAATTACTTTTTTTAAAGTTTGAACTTTTGCCTTTTCTTCGCCAGGTAAAAGGAATAAAAGAAATGCAATAACAATGAATTCCAAAGGAGTAACTGTATAGAGTAGACAGTATCAGTGGTTCTCAACCTTTCTAATGCCGTGACCCTTTAATACAGTTCCTCATGTTGTGGTGACCCCCAACCATAAAATTACTTTCGTTGCTACTTCATAACTGTAATTTTGCTACTGTTATGAATCATAATGTAAATATCTGTGTTTTCCAATGGTCTTAGGTGACCCTGGACCCACAGGTTGAGAACCACTGCTGTAGAGCCTAAGACCATCGGAAAACACAGATATTTACATTACGATTCATTAACAGTAGCAAAATTACAGTTATGAAGTAGCAACGAAAATAATTTTATGGCTGGGGGTCACCACAACATGAGGAACTGTATTAAAGGGTCACGGCATTAGAAAGGTTGAGAACCACTGCATCATAACAGGAGACTGTGTGTATGGCAATTAAGTGCTCAGGCTCTGATTGGGTGGAAGCCCCACTCTACCACTTACATGTTTGCCGACCTTGGGAAAATTGCTCGACCTTTCTAAGTCTCAGGTGCCTCATCTACCAATGAAGCAGAGATAATAGAACAGACTTCATAAGGTTGTGGTGAGAATTAAATCAGATAATTCCTGTAGCAAACATCACAATTCCTGGAAGGTGATAACTGCCTAGTAAATGTTAGTTTTTATATATCATCATCATCGTCATTCAAAACCACAGAAACAATAAGAAAGAAAACAATTAAATAATAAATGATGGTATTTGGAAAAAGAGTAGTTGCATTTGTAATAACTTTTTTATTTTCCAAATATTTTTGCTCCATTCATCTAGTATTGTTGTGCCAGGCAATGTACTTCATTCAACAGACACTAATGAATACGACAGATGTCGCCCCTGCCCATTTATGCACTGAATCCCCCAAACATAGTCCTATAAAGTAGATAAACTCACTTGGCAGATTAAAAAAAAATGAGGACTGAAGAAGTTAGAACTTAAAAGTAGACACTGGAACCTGAGATTAATTTATTCATTCAACAAATACTGGAGCTAAGTGCTTTGCTAGGCACTGGCATACAAAAATGAATCGCACAGGTAAAAATGCTTATTCTCATGTAATTTACACAATATCAAATACGTAAAACATAGTACATCTGATAGTGACAAGCATTGCATAGATTAATAAATTAATACGTGGAAGTGGGAAGTTCGGGTGCAATTTTAAGTAGGGCTGGGAAAGTCTTCCCACGTAGGTGATATTTGAAGAAAAACAGAGGATGGAGAAACTAAGGAATGACATATTTGATAAGGATCCATCAGGCAAGCATGTCAAACTCAAAGGCTAACACGGGCCAAATAAACAAGATTTAAGTTTATGTGGGCCGCAAAAAAAAAGCTTCAATTTTCATAGAAGCATAGGTTTATTTCGATAGAGACATGCTGAATACAAAGGGCTGAAATAAATGAGTAATCATTAACATAAAATAATAGAACATTTTAATAAAAATTAATATTTTTTTCTTGAACATTAACTTACCAGACACTGAATAACTGCACAAATTAATAAGTGTAATGCAAATAAACCTATTTTTCTTGTTCTCTGAAAGTGAAATATTTCCTGTTGTGCACATCAAACAAGTCACTCCAAGACTAATGACATGGCAATTGGCTACTAAAATATTCGCTGCTAGTATTAGTGGAGAGAAATGGTGCACCTATGTGTAAAACACCTAAGGGAAATGAATGCAACACGATTATAGTAACCAGTCATTAGCGAATGTTGTAGTTCGTTATTAATAATTATGTATAACAGGATATTGTAAAAATTAAGTTACAAAGTTTTTTGGGTTTTTTTAAAATATATTTTATTGACTTTTTTTACAGAGAGGAAGGAAGAGAGAGAGAAACATTGATGAGAAACATCAATCAGCTGCCTCTTGCACACCCCCTACTGGGGATGTGCCTGCAACCAAGGTACATGCCCTTGACCTGAATCGAACCTGGGACCCTTGAGTCCGCAGGCCGACGCTCTATCCACTGAGCCAAACCGGTTAGGGCTAAGTTATGAAGTTTTTATGAAAACATTTCTTACATACCGTTATGTTGGCTGGGCTGCAAAAATATTCATTGTGGGCCACATGCAGCCTGCAGGCCATGAGTTTGACATGCTTGATTTAGGGCCTTCCAGAAGCCTTTGATCTGCTCAGAGCTTTCCTGACAGCTGCCTTTACCTCCTTATTCCTCAGGCTGTAGATGAGGGGGTTCAGCATTGGGGTCACCACTGTGTAGAGTACAGACACCACTCGGTCCTCCTCTGAGGACTGGCCTGAGTTATCCCGCAGATACATGAAGATGAGGGTGCCAAAGAACAGTGACACAGCCATGAGGTGGGAAGCACAGGTAGAGAAGGTCTTGGCCCGACCCCCAGCAGAGCGGATCTGCATGATGGCCACGATGATAAACAGATAGGACACCAAAATCACCAATATACAAGCAGGCATGACAAAAATGGCAAACACTATAATCACTACCTCCTGAGTGAAGCTTTCCCCACAAGTGAGTTTTAACAGAGGAGGGAGGTCACAGAAAATAAAGTCGATTTCATTGTTTCCACAAAAGGAGAGCGTGAAGGCTGTGACCGTTCGCACAAAGGCACTGGAAAAACCAGCAATGTAAGCCCCAGCTACCAAGCCCCAGCGGGCCTTCTCAGTCATGATGGTGACATAAAGCAGAGGTTGGCACACAGCCACATAGCGATCATAGGCCATGATGGCCAGGAAGTAACAGTCGATGGACGCAAAGAAGGTGAAGAGGAAGAACTGAGCTGCACAGCGAGCCTGTGAGATGGCTGTGCCATGGTCCAGCAGCACAGCCAGCAATTGAGGGACGATGACAGAGGAGTAGCACATGTCCACGAAGGAAAGGTGACCGAGGAAGAAGTACATGGGGGTGTGGAGCTGGTGATCTTTGTGGATCAGGATGATCATCCCCGTGTTCCCCAGCAGAGTGACAAAATAGAAACTCAGAAATAACAGGAAGAGAGGCAGCCCCCACTGGGGATGTTCAGTGAATGCAATAAGGAGGAACTCGGTCACTAGGGTTCGATTCCTCCCAGCCATCCATTCAGTGGTGTATGTGAGAGGGCTAAGACAAGGGCCAGCTGGGGGGAAAGTTCAAGTTATTGCAAGTAATAAAGCTTTAAATTGGTTGACATGTAGGTACCTGACTTCAACAAACTGCAGTCTGATGTGGAAGTAGGTGAATATAGATCTCACTATAACATAAGATAAAAAGTGGTGAATGCTTCTCTTAATCCTAAAAATGGAAAGCCAATGATTCTCTGCCTTACAAGTCAGCCCTTGTTTTTGCAACTCTGTCCCCAATTAGCTGTTTGATCTTACATAAGGCACTTAACCTCTCTGAACTTCAATTTCCTCTTCTGCCAAAAGGGAATCATAACATCCGCTCTGCTTTATGAGATAAGGTTAATGAATAGATTAAAACAGATGAGAAAATGCTTTGGAAAGCTAAAGGCACTCCACATAGATATGGTGGCTATTTAAATTTTTAAATGAACATTTTAAAGAAGGAAAATGTATATTCTATGAACAAAAGAGCATGAACCCCAAAAAACCCATTAGCAATCAGCAATGGGCTCTGCTTTTAGAAATATTTCTATTTTCAATCAACATGAATGTTTAACAAACAGCTGTTATACTAATTAGAGCTGGCTGACTTGTGTTTTTTTGTTTTCTGAAAATACTAGCATTAACCTTGAAATCAAAAGAGCAAACATTAGCTCATTTTAGCCCCTAACAAAGCTTCATAATCATAGCCTGGGTGTCCTCACGGTCTTAATAAAAGCAGTAGTATGATGACAAATGGCATCTGAATTTGAAAGCAGAGATAGCTCTGGTGTTGTCTAAACGTTTTTGGAGGAATCTGAGTTAATGGATCTGTGGGTCCTAAATAGAGTTCTATAATAGGCTGAAAAAAAAATGCTTTGATCAAGTTTCATTATCTGATAGAACATCAGTCAGATCAATACCAGCTAACTCCTTAGGGGTAACAAATAAAAGAAATTAGATCTGGAAGCCATGAGCTGGGCATGAACCATCCTCACCTGAATTTCACTTCGTTAGTGGCTTCCTCCTTTGTTTAGCGTTTCTTCTGCTGGTGATCTGCTGACCCAGGGGAGACCTGGATTCTAGGTCACCCACACTAGATGTGTGAGCCTGGACAAATCACTTTTCCTCTCTGGACTTCAATTGCCTTATCTCTGTTCCCTTTCAATAAAGAACAGTGCAGCATGAGATGTTCATCATAGCAATCTCCTTGAGACGGGGTCACCCCCAGAACCTCTATGTTCTATTCTCACTTCATGGAGTCCCTCTCTTTCCTCTCACCCTTCACAAAACAGTACATCCCTGACACTAGAGTTCCCTGGGATCTTTTTTTTTTTTTTTTTTTTTTTTTTCAGACTCAGCCCAGGATCATAGGGCTAGGGGCCCAGCTTCATTCACTGAGCTTCTGATTCAGCACTAGACCTTGCTGGTGGTGCTTCTTATATTAACTGCACCAGCATTGTGCACTAATTGGTTCCTGATGTGAGTCTCCAAGGACAGGCAATTTATCTTCATGTGACTTCCAAACAAGTCATCTAATATCTTTGAATATTTCTCTTTTATTTCAAACTCCCAAAGCCCCCATCCCATGTCCTGTCATCACTCAGCAGGGCCTCATGGGGCTAGTTCCTACTCTTGCCTTATCTCTGTCTTGTGCCAAAAGAAATGAATTTCTTTGATGTTTTCTGTATCTCTCTTGGAAATTTAGTCAACTGTTTTGCACAATGGTACCCTGGCTGGCACAAATGGATCCCAAAAGGAGGCTGTTTTGTTGGCATAAGCTTTTGCTTCTCATTACTGAGACACACTGTAATGGGAAACTCTGAAAGTTCATCATTTGGCAGAAACATGATGGTGCAAGTGCAGGAGTCATGAGATGAAATGATGGAAAGTCAGGTGTGAGCAGGTCATGAATAGACTTCTACCAGGCAAACTGACCAAATTCTTTTTTTTTCTTTTCTTTTTTTTAATTTCTTTATTGATTACATATGTGTTACATGTGTGTCCTTATTCCCCCATTAGCCCCCCTACCCCCCCTCATGCCCTCACCCCCCTGTTGTCTGTGTCCATTGGTTAGGCTTATATGTATGCATACAAGTCCTTTGGTTGATCTCTCTCCCTTACCCCCACCCTCCCCTACCTTCCCTCTGAGGTTTAATGGTCTGATTGATGTTTCTCTGTCTCGGGATCTATTTTTGTTCATCAGTTTATGTTGTTTATTATATTCCATAAATGAGTGAGATCATGTGATATTTATCTTTCTCTGCCTGGCTTATTTCACTTAGCATAATGCTCTCCAGTTCCATCCAAATTCTTAATAGTGACCAACCTCTCCTCCAGAGCACTGGCTCTCAAACTTTACTGTGCGTAAGAATCACCCAATGAATTTACTGAAAATGTGAATATTATCATCCCACTCCCATATATTCTGATGCAGTGTGTCTGCCATGGGACAAGGCATCTAGATTAATGGCTATCCCAGGTGGTTCTGGCACAGCTAATCCCAAGAAATTATATCTTGAGACAATGCCTTGGGAAGTGTTCTCAGGAGCTCTAACTCTACTTGACCTCCTGTGCATTGTATTGTAAACAAAAATATTAAAGGTGTGTTCTTGAAGAGCATGATTCCTTCAAAGTCCCATTAGCACCTCCCTTCCTCACAGGAGATAAGATAGTCAGAGTGGGCTTGATGGTTCTCTGTATTATAAAATTTAAAATGTAAATACAGAGCAGGTTATGCAGCTACTTCTTGGTAAAACAATGACTTGAACTAGGTCAGTGGTCTGTTGAATAAGCCTATTCAGAGAATGACACAAGACAAGAAGAGTCAAGGGCAGTGGTTCTCAACTTTGATGCAAATCAGAATGACCTGGGCTGTGGAGCTTTGAAAATCCAAGGCTCAGCCCTAACCGGTTTGCTCAGTGGATAGAGTGTCAGCCTGGGGACTGAATGGTCCAGGTTCACTTTCAGTCAAGAGCATGTACCTTGGTTGCAGGCTCTTCCCTGGCCTCAGCCCTGGTCAGGGCACATGCAGGAGGCAACCAATTGATGTGTTTCTCTCTGTCTTTTCCCCTCTATTTCACTCTCTCTAAAAATCAATGGAAAAATATCCTCAAGTGAGAATTAAAAAAAAAACAAAAACCCAAGGCTCAGAATGTACCCCTTAACAATTAAGTCAGAATGAGTGTAGAAGCCAGACGTAAGTATTTTTTAATCCCCAGGGAATTGCAATGTGCAGTAAGGTTTGAGTACCACCACAAAGGGCTCCTACCTTGCTAAGTCTTATTTCCCCCAGGTATCTTAGGTAGATAATAAATTTATTGTTCTCATAAGTTTGAAAATCACTGCATATTATATTCCCACATGGAAAATCATGTTTCATTTAATCATTTTAAAGGATCTATAAAGTGCTATAATGAAGAAACCTTGTTAACTTTCTTTAACCCACTATTTATAAAAAATATTTGACCAAATGTACTCTTTTTTCATTGAAAGCAGATTAGCATGCTGCAGAACCAAAGTTCCTAAGGAAGGATGCCACTTAGGCAGCACAGCTCTAAAAAATCTCAGCAATTGTCCAAATGCCAAAGAGCAAAGCAGTAACCATTCCAAGAAAAGGCATCTCCTGATGACTCATCTCAGAATCTGGCTCCTTTAAGTCTCTGTCAGACTGGCTGCCCCAAGAACAATGGTTCCTACTGGGAAAGGAGCTGGGAGGCAGCCAGGAGGGGAGCACCATCCATCCAGATGGATCCCCTGGGAGCTATGGAAGAGGAATCCATCTTTCCTTTAAAGAAACACTTTTCCTCCAGTTGTGAAGTGAGTCCAATGGCTGAGCCTGGCAGTTCTGCTTCATAGATAATAGTGAACCTACCTTACCTCATCCCCCGATGAAATAAGCTGCTGGGAGGTTTATATCATTCACATACCTGGGATCATGTGTTTTGCTAATGCAAGGAACAGGAAGAAAAGGAGTTTGAATTGCAGGAATAAGGATAAAAGAAAGAACAGAAAATAATGAGTAGATGAGACCTGTTCCTTCCAGTACCTTGGGTTTGATTGAGGCACCTACAGTTAGAGAAGTGAGCCATCAGATTCTGGGAGGCTTTGGACACAGGCTGAGCTCTTGCAGAGCACAGTGACACTGTGCAGGCCAGGATTCCCTCCTGCCCACCTCTCTGTGGAATGCAGCAATGTTCTGCCTCCCCAAAAACAAAAGCTTTAAGAATATAGAGTGTTGATATCTACAGTACAGACACTGCAGATACTATTATGAGCAGTGGTAATGGTATAAATTGACCAAATGGATTCTCAGGCAAACCATGTGATGAGTGGGAGATAGAACAGATGGAGAAGAAGAAAAAGCAGAGATATTTCTGTCCAGATAGTAATTCACAGACATGTTATTGTGGACATTTTTTTACTGATTCAAAAGAGGCATTGCTGTGAACTAGTACAAGAGTCTGAAAAATACCTTGAGCAGGGTGAGCTTTATTAACTGGACCATCAGACTACTGCCTTAATTTAATCATTAAAAATAAATGTAATCTAAATGTTGAATTCTAATTGATGATATTATTCTGTAGCATATAGGGGTGAAGAGTACTAATACCAATATCTGCAATTCATTTTGAAATGCATCAAAAAGTAAAGCGTATTGATGGATAATTTGTTGGCTTGATAAATGAATAAATAGATTATATATATGGTAATGCAAATATGACAAAATATTAGCAGTTGTGAAATATAAGTATTGAGTTTAGGAGATTCACTGTACATTATTTTCAATATTTTTAAATATATTTTTATTGATTTCAGAAAGGGAGAGGGAGAGAGAGATAGAAACATCAATGATGAGAGAGAATCATTGACCAGCTTCCTCCTGCATGCCCAACACTGGGGACTGAACCTGCAACCCAGTCATATGCCCTGACCGGAATTGAACCGTGACCTCCTGGTTCATAGGTCGACGCTCAACCACTGAGCCACGCCAGCTGGGCTTATTTCAATATGTCTATTATGGAAATATTTCATAGGAAATTTTTCCCAAATAAATGTAATTGTGTTTTATAGTCATAGGCCTGTGAAGTATGCCACACCTAGATTACACAGGATTTAATTTCGGATGCTTTCATCATTTTTCCTGGGAGTTAAAGCTCTCACCATAATCTCTCTTCTGAGGCTGCATCTTCCTCTTCTTCCTTTCTCTCTCTGAAACTAAAATTTCTGGTCCTTTTACCAAGGCATATTCATTTAAACATTGAGTGTGCTATAAACAATGTCACCAGAATGCTGGCACTTATAGAGGAGGTGATTCTCAGGATTGCCCAAGGTTGGGGATAATTAGAACAACTTGGCTCTGTTGAGAATTTTCCTCAGGGCCTCCTTCACTTCCTTGTTCCTCAGGCTGTAAATGAGGGGGTTCAACATGGGGATGACAGTTGTATAGAACACAGACACCACCCGATCCTCCTCTGAGGACTGGCCTGAGTTATCCCGCAGGTACATGAAGATGAGGGTGCCAAAGAAGAGTGACACAGCAATGAGGTGGGAGGTACAAGTAGAGAAGGTTTTGGCCCTGCCTCCAGCTGAGGGGATCCTCATAATGGCCACGATGATAAACAGGTAGGACACCAAAATCACCACCAGGCAGGCAGGGATAACAAAAATGGTAAATACAATAATGACCACTTCCTGGTTGAAACTATCCCCACAGGTCAGCTTTAAAAGAGGAGGGAGGTCACAGAAAATAAAGTCGATCTCATTGGTTCCGCAGAATGAGAGCGTGAAAGCTGAGACTGTCCGCACCAAGGCACAGAGGAGAGCAACCGTGTAAGCCCCAGCCACAAAACCCAAACGGGCCTTCTGCGTCATGATGGTAACATACAGTAGGGGTTGGCACACGGCCACATAGCGGTCATAAGCCATGAGGGCCAGAAGATAGCAGTCAATGGAGCCAAAGAAGGTGAAGAGGAAGAACTGAGCAGCACAGCGTGTGTAGGATAAAGCTGCCCCCAGCTCTAGCAACACAGCCATCATCTGAGGCACGGTGACAGACGAATAGCAGATGTCCATGAAAGAGAGGTGACTCAAAAGGAAGTACATTGGGGTGTGGAGCCGGTGATCCACATGGATCAGGATAATCATGCCCAAGTTCCCCAATAAGGTGATGAGATAGATAAATAGAAAGAGGAGAAAGAGAGGGAGTGCCCGTTCAGGATGGTCAGTGAATGCTATAAGGAGGAATTCGGTCACTAAAGTGAGGTTCTTCTTTGCCATGAAGCCAGAGGTACCTGAGAGGGCTAGGATGAGAAGCAAGTTAGGAAGCTATAAATAGGACTTAACTGCCTTTCTAGTTTATATTTTATTAAATATGTACTATGGACAAAATATGCCAGGTGCTGTGTGGGGCTTCAGAGATGACTGGGCTTAGCTCCTACCTTTAAGGAAATGCTCTGACATGAAGTCATTTTAGTATATCAAGAAAGCCAATACAGGTAGACACTTTTAGAATAAGAATACATATTTTCCCACCCTTATTACTAACTGTGGGAGCCCTTGTAACTCAGATAACCACTCTTTTTTAAATTAAATTTATTGAGGTGACATTGGTTAATAAGATCATACAGCATTCAAGTGTACATTTCTATGATACATGATCTGTATATTGCATTGTGTGCCCACCACCCAAAGTCAAATTATCTTCTGTCACCATATATTTGATCCCCTTTACCCTTTATTACCTCTCAAACCCCTTTCCCTCTGGTAACCACCATATTGTTGTCTGTATCTATGCGTTTTTATTTGTTTTTCTTGTTCGTTCATTTACTGCTTTCAGTTTTATACCCCACATATGAGTGAAATCATATGGTTCTTAACTTTTTTTGCCTGACTTATTTCACTTAGCATGATATCCTCAAGGTCCATCCATGTTGTTCCAAATGACAGTATTTTATCTCTTAACCAAAATTTTCTTATTGCTCCATTAGGGGGTGGTACATGGAATCCTGCCTACCATGGGAATATCCATCTAAGGACTCTGTCCCCTTTCCTTTATGACAACAGCTTCTCCCTTATTTCAAATCTTCATCTCTTGCCTAGATCAAAACAACAGCCATATAACTAACAGCTCTTCCTGCCTTCAGACTTGCTTCTTGCCAATGCTTGCTCCTAATTGTGACTAGAGTGATATTTCTAAAACTTTAATTTGATCACATCTCACTCGCCTGTTAAAAATTCAATCATGGCACCCAGAAAAGCTAGAATATTATTTAGACTCTTTGACATGTCAGGGAATGCCCTCCATGAGTTGCCCCCTGCTTTCTTCCTCATGTTTCCTTCTTACTTCTCACTCCTCACACTCACACCCCACCCTCTCCAGTCACACTAAATTATTTGCAGCTTCTCTAATCCCCTATGTTCTTTCACATCTCTGTGCTTTCTACAGGTCACTCCTTCTTGCTAAAACACCTTCTTTTGCCCATCCCCATAGTCCTACCCAGCTACTATACAACCTTCAAACCTCAGTTAAGATTGTACTGCCCACAAGAAATCTCTCTTGAGCCTGTCATCCCTGGTCTTGGTATGTGCCTTGGAGCTCAGCACATAGTAAGGGTTCCATACGTTTTTGTGGAATAAAGTTATCAAATGAGATATGAAGCAACTTGCAAAGGGAAAGTTACTGTACAAATGTTCAAGTGATTATTTTTATGTTTATGAAAATATTTAAAAACAAAAAAATGCCTGAAGTATAAAAACTCATTAAAATCAATCAACATTTATGAAGGTTATAGCCATCTTTATGATATGGGATTTTTGGACTGGAACACACAGTGTTCCCCTGGGCAGGATGGCTTCCCCGGATTCTTTGTCCATCGGAGTCGAAGAATGAAATCCCCGGACAGAAGATGGTATAGCAAAGAATGAAATTTATTGAAGACCAAGTACAGACTCCCAAGTGGGGAGGGGAAAGGATCTCACAGCACAGACTCCCACATGGGGAGGGGGAAAGAGACCCACCGAGTTCCTTTTTCCCCGGTTTATAAAGGCTGCAGTTTTGTGCCTCGATATCCCCTCTGATTAGCCACTATTCCCTTTGATTTGTTCACTATATAACTCCTGAGCTCAAAGGTCAAACCTCACATGGGACATGTAAGGCTCTCCTTCTTTATTTTGTAAATATAGACCTTCGGCTACTCCCAGTTCCCTTGTCTTATGGGAATGCAACTGCTGCCTCTCCCAACTTCCTTGTCTTATGGAAATGTAACTTCTGCTGGCTCCCTGCTCCCTTGTCTTATGGAAATGTACCCTTTTGCAACTCTGTAGCACTGTGTTTTTTTCCATGGACCCCCTTAATTTTAAAAATTCCCTAAATCTGCCTATTTCACCCCTAGAAATTCCTATTTCATTTAGTTTGATATTTCCATTCTCAACTTACCAATGTCCTTACTTAACAGAAAGCTGCTGTCTTAATTATAGCCTCTTAGTTTGCAAAAAAAAAATTTATAAGAACTAGTATTGTACTAAATAATAGAAACACATAGAACAAAACTATTTTAAGTGATCTACATATTAACTCATTTAATCCCCACAACCACTTTTTTTAGGTAAGAACTTTTATTATCCTCCTTTTATAGATAAGGAAACTGAGACAATAAGAGTTTAAGTAATGGGCCCAACATTGTACCAGTACATGGTGGAACTGTCGTTAGGAACAAAACTACCACAAAAGCACTATTCATCTTATAAAAGAATTTCATATTCATCATGTATCTGCTCCAGCAGCCCAGCAGGACTTAGGAAATGTCTACCTTTAAGTAAACAAGCATAAATACCAGCTCTGCAGTCTATTCATATCTGAAGGCTGATGGAGATTTTTGTGCTAATGGACAGAAGTCCTTTGGCAGAGTTGCAGTGTGGCAGGATAAAGAAGATATTTGATCGTCTTAAAGCATTAAACTTTGGCAACTATTCCTGTGTTGGACTGACATATTGGGGAAGATGATAAACAAAAGAAATTGGATCTGGTGATCCATACTGAGCATAAATCAAAAGAACTGGATCAGTTTTCTCACCTGAATTCCACTTCACCTTCACCCGGCAAGTCCTCTTCTCTCTTTGTCCACTAATTTTCCTTCGTCTCTAAAGGTCATTTCTCTTTCACTGCTTGGAGAAGCATCCTAAGTGTGTAGAGGAGAACACTGGTCTGAGTGGTTCTCGTCCTCCCATACCTGCTCAGTTACAATGATGAGCAAGTTACCTAATCTCTTGGGGCCTCCGTGCCCTTCCACCTCCTCCTACTCTCCCCTCAGTGAATCAAAATGGGGACGATAATGTCAAAGCTGTTTGAATGTCAGTCCCTGTACCATATCTTTCTCAATACTAATCTGTCAAACACTTTTTTCTCTGTGTTTCCTTAATATTTCTGTTTCCATGACCTGGTCGATCTGGTTAATATGCAGTCCTCACTGTGGGTTTTGTGCAGATGCAGGATGGAATAGCAGATGTTGGAGAACAGCCTCTTCCTATGGGCTCCTGGCCCCAACACAATTCCCTCATGGAGAAGACACTAACAGTTTCTACAAAAGCTCTGAAGTCCCCAGTTGATGGCTAAAGTGGTCTCTAAGGAAAGGCAATTATTGCTTATGGTAATCTCAACTCCCAGTCCCAACTCCCAAAGCCCTAAGACACACTGAGTATAGTGTAAAAGCCCTGAACCCCAGTTCTGCACAGTCCCTTGAGGAGTGAGATACCTCTGCTTTAACTTCTCCAAACAGAACAACATCAGAAATTGTGCCTGTTGCCATCCTCATCAGCATAGTCATATCCTAGAAGAGGGGTATTTTGCAAACACAAGGCTTTGCAGGAGGACACACTAGGGACTCTACAGACACAGCATATCTTCTAAGTTTGCCCTCCATGTGGGTCAGGTGTTTTATTAGGTCTCCCCCTTTTTTTCTCCTTAAAAGAAAATGAAATTATAGGGAAAACAATAGCCTGGGATGTTGCCCAGAGGAGAAACTGGCAAGTTCTTGTTGGCATGACCTTTGCCAGCTCTCTGCATCTTTGACACTGAAGTGTTTTTAGCCCCAAATTCATATTTTGTTAAGTCATTGAATTTCAACATGTCCCAATTTAGAAAAGGAAATGAGAAACAAGAGAAAGTAAGACCACATAGTTCATTGATTCATCATTGTATTAAGAGTTCTAAACAAAGAGCAAGAGATACAAAATGAAACAAAGCCCTCAAAAAAAAAAAAAAAAAAACCACCCACAATGCCTGTCTATAAGGAGTGTGCAGCTTAATAGATAAGTATACATCCTATAATATAACGAGGCCTAACCTCTAAAGCAAGATGTAGATAAGATGCCATGGGGATTCAATGTAGGCAACATTACTTACATGGGGTGAATCAAGAGTGACTTCCCAGAGGAGGTGACAGTTAGTTTGGACAGAGATTGGGGTGGAAAGGTGATGGGAACACTCTTCAGGAAAGGGGACTAGTGTGAGCACATTCACAGGGTAGGACAGCCCAGGGAATACTCCTGGGATGATGAGTGCAAGGAACTTTGGCAATAGAACAGGTTGTCACTAGACAAGTCCGGAACTAGGGCGAGGTGAGTGAGCCACTCTCCTTAGGTACAAAAGTTAAGGAAGCACCAAAAACATTAGTAAACAAGGTAAGTAATATTATTTAAAAATCAATGCAAAAATTTTATTATGAACAAAACATCATTTTAAACAAATATAGCAAGAGTGTCATGGATTTTTCTTTTTGCCTCAGTTTCTAATATGTCTTAGCATAGCACTGGTATCAGGAGATATGCTTTAAAAGGGAAGGCAAGCCAAAACCGGTTTGGCTCAGTGGATAGAGCATCGGCCTGTGGACTGAAGGGTCCCGGGTTCGATTCCGGTCAAGGGCATGTTTCTAGCTCTCTATCCTTCTCCCTTCCTCTCTGTAAAATATCAATAAAATATATATTTTTTTAAAAAAAAAAAGGGAAGGCAAGAGCAAAGGGATTTCAGGCGACTGGCTTTAAAAAAAAAATGCCTTTTAATCATCTAGGAATATTTCACTTCTTTCCTCTCTTCCCTCCACGTAAGAAAGAAAAGAAAATGTAGGAAGGTCAACTTCATGAGATTGAATACTTGCAGAGTATTTTCACCATTTCAAAGCACTCTCTTCATCTACCTTCACAAGAGCCCTAATTATTGAGAGAGATAATGGGACTCCTCATTTGTCCTGATGTAAAAACAAGGCAAGAGGAGCCCGAGGACATATAGTTAGTTACTTGTTAAGTGGGGACTAGAAATGTTGCCTATCTTGTACACATTGCTAATGGACTCTGCCTAAGCCACAGCCCTCGGTGCCCAAAGGGACATTTATTTATGACCACATGGACACACATGCATATGCATGCCAGAGTTCATTAGGTGAAGAGGTGAATCCTCTGGGCTACGCTATATTAACAAACTACCTTAAAACTATAGTGACCTTACACAATAAGTTTTTTTACCCATGAAAAATCTAGTGTGCTGAACACACTATGCAATATACAGACAACGTATTATAGAATTGTACACTTGAAACATATAATCTTATTAACCTCAACAAATTTAATAAAATTAAAAATAATACAATTATTTGCCACAGGAAAAAATCTAGCATGAGTTAGGTAGTTCTCTTCCATCTCGTAGCTATGTCATTTAGAACAAGTGGCCTTCAAGATTACTAGTACAAGGGAAGAGCAGGTGAAGGTCATGTAAAATATCGCTAAGGACCAGGCCTGGAAGTGTTCTATTTCACTTTTTCCCACATCCCAGTGACCAGAATGCAGTCACATGGTCCCTACACCACTGCAGGGGATCTAGAAAATGTACAGGAACATGTGAATATTTGTGCAAAAAAATATTGGGGCTAAAATCTCTGCCACAACCCTCTTTCTTTGTTGAGTATAATTTCTGGAACCCACCCCAAAATTTCTGAGGACACTCAAGGGCTCACTATTGCATTCATATGGCTCTCCATTTTTCCATTTCCACTAAAGCATTACTTATATTGTACCCACTTCCCATGACTGCTCACCCTGCCCAGTACCACACTGTGCAGATCATAAAACATGGTATTTTTTCTTTTTTTTTTTCTTCATTCTTTAAAGCAAAATTAACACAGTGCTTGTTTGAGTAACAGACTTATAATAAAGGCTAGAGGCCCGGTGCATGAAATTCGTGCACTGGGGCAGGGGGAGATATCCCTCAGCCCAGCCTGCACCCTCTCCAATCTGGGACATCCCTCTCACAATCCAGGACTTCTGGCTCCCAACTGCTCACCTGCCTGCCTTCCTGATTGCCCCAAACCACTCCCCTGCCAGCCTGATTGATGCCTAACTGTTCCCCTGCCAGCCTGTTTGCCCCTAACTGCCCTCCCCTGCAGGCCTGGTCACCCCTAACTGCCCTCCCTTGCAGGCCTGGTCCCTCCCAACTGCCCTCCTCTGCTGGCCTGATTGCTCACAACTGCCCTCCCCTGATGGCCTGATCCCTCTCAACTGCCCTCCCCTGCTGGCCATCATGTGGCAGCCATCTTGTGTCCACATGGGGGCAGCCATCTTGTGTGTTGGAGTGATGGTCAATTTGCATATTACTCTTTTATTAGATAGGATAGAGGCCTGGTGCATGGGTGGGGGCCAGTTGGTTTGCCCTGAAGGGTGTCCTGGATCAGGGTGGGGGTTCCCTTGGGGTGTGGGGTAGCCTGGGAAAGGGGCCTGTGGTGGTTTGCAGGTCGGCCACACCCCCCGGCAACCCAAGTGGAGGCCCTGGTATCTGGGATTTATTTATCTTCTATAACTGAGACTTTGTAGCTTTGAGCGGAGTCAAGCCTCCTGCTTGCTCTGTGGCTGCAGCCATTTTTGTTGGGATTTATTTATCTTCTATAATTGAAACTTTGTAGCCTTGAGTGGAGGCCTGGGTCAGCCAGGGTGTGCGGGAAGCTTGGCTTCCTCCATTGCCAGGGAAACCCAAGCCTCCTGCTCACTCCGTGGCCGCAGCCATCTTGGTTGGGTTAATTTGCATACTCGCTCCTGATAGGCTGGTGGGCGTGGCTTGTGGGTGTAGTGGGGTGATAGTTAATTTGCATATTGATCTTTTATTAGATAGGATATTATAGAAAATCTACAGGTTAGCCAGGATGTGACTCATCTGGACTGGGGTTGGTTTACTTGGCCAAACTGGAGCTCAATTCCTGATTTGTTTCATGTGTCTCTCATCATCATTGGGTCAGCAAGATACTCAGTACATCTTCTTTTTCTAACAATGGCAGAAGCACAGGTGGGCAAAGTCCAATGACCAAAACACATTTAATCGGGTCTGCTAATGTCCATCTGCCAAAGAAAGTCCCACTGTCAAGTTTAACATCCTGGAGCAGTGAGAGAAGACTGGAGTGAATATTTTCTGAGTAATAATCCAGTCTTTCCTATCATCCATAAATACTCATGCCCTACCACCCCAATCACATGCAAAATTGATTCGTCACCATCCTGAGACCCCCACCCACTAGCTCCAACAAATTATATCATTGGGATCAAAGTCTAGCATCTTGAGATCTCTATCAGTCTAAATGCAGTTGCCCTTGCTGTAGAGAACCATGAACTAAAAAGACAAGTTATCTGCCTGCCCTAAAAACACCCAACATGCATTGGTGAACCAGGCCGGATAACCTCGGTAAACAAACGCACTAGAAAAGGGGAAGAGTGACAGTCATGTGGCAATTACTGGTTCACAGCAATTCTGAGCTCCTAATGGGCAAATATTGCCATGTTCCTCTCTCCTTAGAATAAGTGCCTTGTTAGGCCATTAACCTACTCCCTGGTGGAGATAGAGCACCCCAGCTGGGTGTTCCTCATGGGTCTTAGAAAAATATCATGACCATTAGATATTTTTCATACCCAAACTTTAATCCTCAATGCAGATAACTTCTATTTTAGCCTTTTCTCTTGCCATTAGCATTCTCTAAGCACTTAGAGTTTACCAGAAAGAAGACATTATAAGTTTTGGTTAAGAGCATGGATTCTGGTATTGGGCTGCTTGTGTTTGAATCCTGGATCCATCTTTTTCTAGCAGTATGATTTTGGAAAATATGCATAATTCCACTACTTCAACTTCCTCATATGCAAATTCAAATAACAGTACCAACCTCATAAAGTTATGAAGGGAATCAAATGAAATAGAAATGAAAGAGAGAAAGTAAAGCCAGGTTTCAGTAAGGTTCCTGATCTTCACCATCAGAAGGGTGTTCCCCAGACCACTACCCAAATTCAATCTTTCTTCTACTTCTTATATGAATCTTTATACATTCAATGAGATTGTAGAGTCCAAACCAATGGGTTACTCTAAAATAGCAATAAAACTTCTTATCTGAGATACAGAGTCAGAGAAGCATCCAACAGACTGTCAAATTACAGCGGGAAGGCTGGGGAGGGGGGTGAGGTAAGAGATCAAATGAAGGATTTGTATGCATGCATATAAGCATAACCAGTGGACGCAAGATACTGGTAGGGGAGGCTGCGGGAAGGTCAATGGGGGGGAAAAGGAGACTTATATACTACTATTTGTAATACTTTAAATATTAAAAATAATAATAATTTTTTAAAAACTTCCTATCTGGGTTATAATGAATGTAGATCCCACTAATAATAATTGTGAGGTCCACAGAAATAGCCAACATCCCCAAATGTCCACTGTGTGCCAGGCAACATGCCAAACACTTCACATGTAACTTAAAAATTAAACACAAATAATTAAAACAAAATGTAACATTTCTAATCCTATGTGGAAATATCCTCCTCAAAGATAAAGCATTCTTTCTTATGGTAGTAGGCCTCATAAATCCATTATGCAACTGTCATCTCATCACCTCCCTATTTCATTTTGCTATTCCCTAGCTCAATATTCATGTTACTGCTGATGTCACCTTCCTTGTTGTTGCCATTACATAATTTAATTTCAAATCTTTATCAGTATTTCTCCCCATTAAATGTGGAATTTCCTTTGTTGACATTTTGTCTTTCATGGGTTTCCCTGGAGACAGGCTTCATGGAAAACTCCTTACCTGAGGATTCTCTGCCTCTGGGGCCTGATTCCATGCTGTTATGTGCTGCAAACACTTGCAAATGATAATGACAGCCCAGATGGGTAGAACAACAGAGGAGGCTTTTGATGGGCATTTTGCAGAGCTGTAAAGATAATTAGTACAACCCGGTTTATTCAGAGCTTTCCTCTGGGCCTCCTTCTCTCCCTTGTTCTTCAGACTATAAAATCAGACAGTTCAGCCTGGGACTCACAAGTAGGTAGAACATGGTCACAGCTTTTTCCCTTCCAGGGCCTTTCCTAAATCACTGCATGCATAGATTAAAGCTTGGCTCCCCAAGAGCAACCAACTGCTGTTATATATGAGGCAAAGGTAGAGCAGGTCTTAGCCTGGCGACCTGAGTTGCAGATGTTTAGATGGCCTTGTTGATGAACAGGCAGGTGAACAGGATCACAGACAGTCTGGTCAGAATCATATATAGAGCAAATCATATGGAGTAGCAGAAATCACATAGCAGCCGCTGCTACAGGAAGCAATCCACTCAGGTCAGTGCCAGCAGCGATGGGAGGTCAAAGAAAATGAAATCAATTGGTGAGGGCCCTGGAAGGAGAGAGAGACAGTGAACTGTGTACATAGGCTTGATTACATTTGTCAAACCTCCTAAAATATGAAGTCACCAGCTTCTGCCATGGGAGTTGTGATGATGACATAAAACAGGGGTTGACAATGGCTGAAAAATAATCATAGACATCTGAAAATCTAACTAGTATTTCCAAAGATGAGACCTTAATTTCACTCAAGTAATATTTTAGAACGTTAAGCACCAGCTTCCCACCACCACCATCAATTCTTCCAACCCGACACCCTATGTTCCTTACAGCCCTGGTTTTACCTCCATGACACAGGAAGCAGGGATTACTTGTTACGCACTTTCCCTTTAGGAGCAAGCCTGATGCATATTTTCAGACTAAGGTAGAAGGCATATACTACACATTAATGGGGAGAAAAAAAAAGAACAACAAGTGATCTATAAAGGGGACAAGAGACAAACTGCCATCAGTTTTTCACCTACTGTACTGAACACTGAAAGTCAAAGGAAAGGAAATTGTCCATAAAGATCAGACAAAATGATTTTGAATTTAAAATTTAATTCCCAATCAAACTATCCTTCAAATGTTCATTAGTCATACAAGGCATTTTATGACCACAGTGTAAGGCATACAGCATTTAATAGGTCTAGCCAAAAAGGATATCAACCATTTGACATGTTGAAATAGCTGGTTCAGTTACACTCAGGATAAAGTGGCACTCATCCTGAAATTTCACGTTATGTAGAAATAACTGACAAAAGGGATTGAGGAGTCATGAAGCCATGGGAGGTGATAGTAAATGATCAGGATACTTTTAAAAAGAACCCTTGGAAGAAACAAAATGTGTCTTCTTGCATGCCACAGACATCGAGCCTGTGTTAGATGCCAGGAACAGTGAGGAATGTGTTCAACCTGAAGGAGTGCATTCATGTGCTCGTCACATCACCCATGTATATTTACTGGGTACTTACTACATGCCAGGCTGTATTAGGCACTGAGCACACAGCAGAGAATTTACATAATTGTGTGGCAACAGACAGCAAAGCACAAAAGGAAAACATATTATGTCAGATGGTAACAAGAGCTATACATGAAATTATAGCAGGAAAGGATGTTAGGGAGGTTGTTTGCCATTTTAAATAGGATGATCATGAAAACCTCATCAGAAGGTGATATTTGAACAATGGTTTGAAGGAATCAAGGGAGTAAGTTAGACAATACCTAAAGGAATAGGATTCTAATAGAGGGAACAGCAAGAGCAAAGGTCCTGAGGTGAAATCATGTCTGCTGTGTTCAAAGGTCAGCAAGGAGTTCAGAGTCTAGGAGAAGAAACAATCATTCAAAAAAGGAACTATTTAATAATTCAATGTGACAAGTAATGATGCTGGGAATTTTGTTAATTAATTATGGGAAGCTGTGCCAGAATTCTGGTGTGGGACTGCGGAACGAGAATGTCTGATATTGCTGGCAGCAGTGGGCAACAAGGTCAATGTTAAACTAAACCTTTGTGCACATGACAAGTGAAAAAAAATGCTATTTGGCAGCTTTGGGATGGGTGTGGACCAAGTAAACCTGATCCGTTTCCTCACCTGAACCCCACTTCACCTTTCTCTGGACACTCTCTTTCCCTCTTGTTTATTGTTCTTTCATTGCTCATGACCTTGTACTCTTCCACTGATTGTAATCTCTGGCTGAGGGGTAGAAAAACAGCACCATATGGGGTGGTCAGTCACCTGGGTCCTCCTCCCCACCCCCAGCCCCATCCTCACCACTGTCCTTGACTAGCTGTTCATTTCCTGACTAAGTCCTTTAAGCTCTCTAAGCTTCCACTTCCTCAGCTGTTTATTATGCACCCCCCAAAAAATATATGGTAGTCATGACTTAGCCACCTGAAGACAGGAAGCTGGAGGTACTCTAACTTGGTAACTAACTTTTCTTCCTATTTCCCTTTCCATGAATTCCTGCCTGTGGTTACTGTATGTCCACCCCTGACCCCATGCGAACACAGGGAAGATGGGGGAATAGGAATACTCTTCATCTGGGGCTCCTAGCTCCAGCATAAGACTCTAGTAGTATGTTCTAGTAGAATGCACTGTTGTGTTCTATCAGTGGCTGACCTGGGTCCCCAAGAAGAGATTATTGCTATATATTGGGATTCCTTACATGCAAATGGCACCCTTAATGTGCGAATAGAAAAGGTCTCTTCTCTCCCCATTTTTAAAAAGCATTTGCCCATTTGGGCCATCTCTAACAATGGTTGAGGGAGTCTGAATTCTGGTTCTGATTTGTTCCAAGAGGAGTCGTTTGTCTTCCAAGGTCCGATTCCCTCATTTGGAATAATGACGAATCACAGGCTTTGCCCCCCTCACTAGCTGTGACTAGAAGAAAGACGTTTTCTAAAATACAGGCTCGGCTCCCCCTCTATGCTTTACCCAGAGATGGTATAATGGGAACCTATTCACCTGGGGAAAAACAAGGCCTATTGTAGCCACAGTTTGCCCTCTTGGGGGTCAGGTGCTTCATCAGGTTTCTCCCTTTAATCTTTAACACAAGAGAAACCTCAGGGGAAAAAATAAGTAGGACAAGTACATTGCCCAGAGAAGCAACTGGCACAGTCTGCAGGTTGGCATGACCTTTGCCAGCTCTATGCAGCTGAGAAATTGTGGCAATTATTCTTAGCATCTGAAGCACAAGCATTTTTCATGAGTCTCAAAATGTCCAGATAAGAAAAAGGAAAGGCACAAGGTCAGGAAGAAATCCTTTGATAAAAATGGGACCAGGAAGGGGACAGGTGGTAGCCACCTGTACATTCAGTCATATGGTCATTGTTTACTGTGCAAGGTGCTCTACAGACCATGGACTGAAACTTACACACACACACACATACACACACACACACACACACACACAAATACTTCCTGCTTTCAAGAATTTTATAGGCTATCATGTAATCACTTGATTGTAATTCTAATTGTCATATATGTAATCAATCATTTCCACACCAGGATAGAAATTCAGGGAGATGATTCTCAAGGAAGTGGCATTTGGACTGAAGCTTGTCACATAAAATTTCAAACTCCCTATTCTCCTTGCCCTGTCTTATCTTTCTCCAGAGCAATTATAACCTTCTAAATAAAATGTAATTCACTTATTACATTTATTGTCTATCCACCTCGCCCCTATGCTAACTCTGACCAAGGCTGCTCCTTCATTTTCTTCCCACTGAATTACTCCTAGTTGAGAAAAATGCAAAGAAAGAAAAATGAATGGGCTCTTATATTTGTAGAGTACCTTTGACTTTTCAGAGCAATGTCTCATCTCAGATGAGCTCTGTGAAGAACAAATATCATGTGAGCCTTCTATTCTGCTGGAGCAGTAATATAGGTAGGGGTGGGGGAGAAGGATGGAAGGTTACTCAAGGTCATTCGCCTAATACCCACCAACATTATAGAGATGTCACTAGAATTTCTTCCAGTGTATAGGAAGCTCTCAAACTACAGAAGTCATTATTTCATTTTTCTTATATCACATTTTGCAGGGGGGGAGGTATTAAATTACATTCTTAGTACTACCATCTGGAACTGTGAATATTCTTCTGACTCCTTTGCCTTTCCTGCCTCCTTACAGAAAATAAAACCACCCTTTACTTCAGTGCCCTAGCTTTCACAAAGACCCAGGAAGAATTTTTTCCAACTAACAGAGGGTGATAGAGACAGCTTCACTAATGCAAGGCTCCTGCCTGGTCCTTGCTTCTGAAAAAATTGTTATCGTCATTATAATGTATTCATGAACCACATCCTTAGTAGAGTCGCAAATCAGAGGTCCTGAGTTTTACCACCCTGACAGCCCATAGTTAAAATGATATTCTTTCTATGTATCATCACATAAAACAGATTCAAACAAAATACAATATTTCTAAAAGGGGACTTTCTCAGGAATGTTAGGACATTTCTACTTATGCCTTCTCCTGGCAACTGGTAACGATAATGGCTTGTTAACATGTTACACAGTACGAAGAAGGTGAGAGTAACTGTTGGGAGCCTTCCTCAAGCACTGCTTCTTCTTCTTGGGTCACGAGACAATAAATCAAAAAGTTCCATGTAAGAACTGAACGTTCCATTGCAATGATCACATCAATCCCTTATACAGAAGACAGGCAAAATCCCTAAAAGATAACAAAAGACTGCTCTTAAATAGTATCTTCTTAATTAGGCTATTAATTTGTAGCCCCCTGTAATGCCCGTGTTATTTTTGTCTCTTCTAGTAGAGGCCTCATCATTCTGAAAGTCAGTTAAATAAAGGAGGATTGTTTCTCATTTCTTACAGAACTTCACTTTGCCAAAGCTCAGCATGCCTTCAGTCAAATTTCACTTTATGCATCAGTGCCATTGGCCTCAGAATGAAATTTAACTTTAAGGTCACTCATTCTTGTTTTCACAGTAAAGAATTTGGGTTCTTTTACACAGGCCAAGTGGTCACCATTCTCATTAGTACTTGGAAGTTCTCTTTGCCTCAAGTTCTGTATCTATATTAGTCTGCTGGGGCTGCCATAACAAAATGCCATGGACTGTGTGGTTTAAACGACAGGAATTTATTTTCTCACAGTTCTGGAGTCTGAATCCAAGACCAGAGTGTCAACATGGTCACATTCTTGTGGGAGCTCTCTTTCTGGCTTCCTTATTGTAGACGACTGCCTTCCTGCTGTGCCCTCACATGGTGGAGGGAGATGTCTCTGCTGTCTCCTCTTACAAGGACACTGATCCCATCAGATTAGGGCCCCAACCTTATGACCCGATTTAGCTGTAATTATTTCCTTACTCCAAATGCAATCACACCAAGGATTAGGTTCCACCATATGAATTGGGAGGAACAAATTTCAGTTCACAGTAGTATCCAATAACCATATTCAGGCCTTATCTATCTGGAAAAAATTGAATGGTGATATGATAAAAGTTCAATAGTCTGACAATTTATAGGGACTTACCCTTAGAAGGTCTGAAATTAAGTAGTTTATATAAAGTAAACTCTAATTATGGAGAACTTTTCCTTTGTTCCCTCATAAACATAAGCCCTGCCTTTATTTATGTTCTTGATTGCAAAATTTGGCTGTATAAGTGTATGTTTGTTTTCCCGAGATAAAGGTACATCACTATTATTAAGTTATCAAAGTCTTGGGGCAAGAAACCCCTCTAAAATTAAAAACCCTGGGGATTATAGATAAATATTATATATTGAGAATAAAAAGCTCTCTCTCTCAAGAAACCAGCAATAAATATCTAAAGACAGATGTTTGCCTTCATTCCTAACTTGTCACAGCATCTGATACCCAGTAGACGTCAGCAAATTAATTAATTCAATTGAATTACACAAGTCCTGAACTACTGCTCAAATAGTACCTTCAAGAAATAGACCATGTTGCTGTACACAGGTCACATCAAGATGGGATCAAGACCTCATACCAGAGAGAGGCTAGATGGTGAATCTGACCTCACTTCCGGAATTCCTTCTCCAGAAACAATGGTCAGGAGGTTAGTGAAGAAATTCTTTTGAGCCACATGTGCCATGTGAAGAAAAACCATCTCTCCTTGGCGGTGCATTTAGCCCTCCCCAATAATGGATAAAAAGATGTGTTAACATCATGTTGGGTTGAGAAACATAACAATTCCCACTCCTTTTAGGCTCTCTCAGCTTCATCACAGAACAAAAAGTCCATAGCATTCATTTTTATTACTAAGCCAAACAAACATTCCATCTTTAAAGTCAATAATGCAACCTGCAGAAGACTCTGCTTGGAGTAGAGACTATACTCTTAGTTTCCCATCTTGTACATGGAAGTTTCAGTCCAGAACTGCTTTCCTTCATTCTCTCTCTCTCTCTCTCTCTCTCTCTCTCTCTCTCTCTCTCTCTCTCCCCTCACATCTCTCTCTTTTACTCCCTCACACCCTTACTCCCCACTCTCTCTCCCTCTCTATCTCTTTATTGCCACTTTAAATGTTTCCTGACTCTCTCTTATTAAGACTTGCTTGTATAACTTCCTTACACTCAATTATTTACCAGCAATTAATATTTATTGCCATAAAATGATGCCATAGAATAGCAGACTAATTCCAGAGACCCTCTTCCCTCTATCAAACACTAGTTATTTCTTCTGTCCACTTTTCTTGTATGCTGAGTCATACTGTAATGATACACTGACACTATTAATAATCCCTCATATTTATATAGCTCAGGAAACCAGAGAGCCAAGGGCAGAAGAGTTTTGAAAAGTAATCTAGTCTAGACACTGATGCTCTGTATGCAATCTCTCTTCTATCTGAAGCAGGGGTTGTAAACTGGTGGGCCAGAAGAGAAATTCAGCCAGATAAATTTGGTTTGGCATATTTTTTTTAAAAAAAGTGTTTTTAAAAATCAAGAAACTTTACATTTAAAATTTAATTTTAAACTTTTCTTGGAAAAAAAAAGTCTTGTTTTAACTTAGGGTAACACTTGGCTATGTGGTTGCTCCTTTAGGCAGGACAGAGCCTCTCGGATTCACAATTCCCCACCCCTCCCTATAGAGTTAGCTTCAACCCATATTGCTCTGTTGTTTGACTCTTTGTCTGTTGGGGAAATCAGTCCCTTATGTTTTATTCTTCTACAACAATCCCCAAGAATTCCATAAGTGTATGTTTGAGTACCCTGGGGAAAAAGAACTCACCACCTGCAAACACAATCCATTCCTTCTTGGAGCAGTTCATTCCCAGCTCTTCCTTCAGCTCTGAAAGCCGAAGCATCCCCCGCTGGTTCTAGCCCATCTTTCTACTACTAGACAAAGGAAGAGCTCCCCAGTGAGTTTTCTCCATGACAGCATCCCAGCTCCTTGTCTAGCTTGGTTTCAAGTTCCTTCACCATCTTGGTTTTTATTTCCTGGATATGGTCCACTCTGTTTTTATTCCTTTTAAAGTATAAAATCCAGAGATGAAGGTTTTCCTTCTAATAGACTCAGCTCATCCCTGTATCTTTTAGAATTTCATTCAAGTACTAATTAAAGGAGTGTGTACTAAACCCTTGTGAGGTGCCAGGCAATGGCATCACACTGACAAGCAGTGACAGCTCAGTGCCTTCCTGAAGCTCACGTTCCAGTGGGGAGACAGTGTTACTCAGCCATCTCCCATACAAATGCAAAATAAATTCCAGATGCATCCAAGAATTCGGGCATGGAAATAAAATGAAAATTAAACAAATCTAAGGGTAAACATGGGTGAATAATATGACAATCTTAGCCCTAGCTGGTTTGGCTCAGTGGATAACACGTTGGTCTGGTGACTGAAGGGACCCGGATTCAATTCTGGCCAAGGGCACATGCCAGAGTTGCAGGTTCAGTCCCCACTAGGAACAGTGCAGGAGGCAGCCAATCAATGATTCTCTCTCATCATTGATGTTTCTAGCTATCTCTCTCCCTCTCCCTTTCTCTCTGAAATCAATAAAAATATATTTTTAAAAATATAATAATCTTAGAGAGGACTTTCTAATCACAACAGGAAACTTAGAAGCTACAAAGGGAAAAAAGGAATAAATCTAACTTCATCAAATTTTAACTTTTTTTTTAAGACTAAATGCACCACAAGCAAAGACAAAAGATAAACTTGGGAAAAGATTTGCAAGACAAATGACAGACGAAGGACTGATTTCCCCATTTTACAAATTACTCTTACAAATCAATCAACAAAGCACATAAAAAATTTACAAAAGGAATATAAATGATGCAAACAAATGAGACGATTCTAAACTTCATTAATAATGAAAGAAATACAAGTTAAAACAATGAGATGTTTTCCAAGTAAATATTGGCCATGATATTTTACTCTTTTTTTATTATTTTTATTGATTTCAGAGAGGAAGGGAGAGGGAGAGAGAAATAGAAACATCAATGATGAGAGAGAATCATTGATCGGCTGCCTCCTGCACGCCCCTCACTGGGGATCGAGCCCACAACCTTTGCATATGCCCTTAACCAGAATCAAACCTGGGACGCTTTAGTCCGCAGGCTGATGCTCTATCCACTGAGCCAAACCAGCTAGGGCTTGGCCATGATATTTTAAATGTGAACTCCCTGCTGCTGTCAATGTGTCTGGGATTTGGCTCTCCCATTCAGTACACGTGGAAACAGCCCCTCTGCAGGGAATTCATCGGAGTAATGAAAATCAGCATCACGCCAGGCTGGTGTTGCTCAGTGACTGAGCATCCACCTATGAACCAGGAGGTCATGGTTGATTCCCCGTCTGGCACATACCCAGGTTGCAGGCTCGATCCCCAGTAGGGGGTATGCAGGAGGCAGCCGATCAATGGTTCTCTCTCATCATTGATGTTTCTATCTCTCTCTCCCTCTCCCTTCCTCTCTGAAATCAAAAATATATTTTTTACAAAGGAAAGAAAATCAACATCACTAATCCTTAAAGTAATGAAAATCACACCTATTGGAATGACTATCAGAGAAGAAAAAAAAAACAACAGAAAATAACAAGTGTTGGTGAGGATGTGGCAAAACTAGAGCCTTGGTGTATTGCTGATGGGAATGCAAAATGGTGCAGCCACTGTGCAAAACAGTAAGTCATTCCTCAAAATGTTAAGCAAAGATTTACCATATGATCCAGTAATTCCACGTCTAGGTATCCCACCCAAAAGAGTGGAAAACGGGGGCTTGAACAGAACACGTACACCAATATTCATAACCGATATTCATAACAGCATTGTTCTCAATAGCCAAGATATGGAAACAACCTAAATGGCCATCAAAGGATAAATGAATAAAGAAAATGTGTCATATACATGCAGTAAAATATTATTCAGCCTTAAAAAAGAAGGAAATTCTGACATTTGCAACAACATGGATGAACCTGAGGACATTACGCTAAGTGAAATAAGCCAGTCACAGAAGGACAATACTGCATGATTCCACTTATATGAGGCATCTGAAATAGTCAACCTCATAGCAGCAGAGAATACAATAGTGGTTTTCAAGGACTGGAGAGTAGACAAAATGAGGAGTAGTTATTCAATGGATATGGTTGAGATTATGTTCATCCTAGAAAGGAAATAACTACCTCCTAGCTTTTCATCCAATATTTCTGACACAGGGAATTACTCATGTTATAAAATTTATGCCTCCATTTCTTTTCTATAACACTTAACACATTTTAACATACTATACTGCTTTCTATATCATTTACGTATTTATTATATTCAGTTTATTGCCTATCTCCTTCACTAGGATGTATGTTCCACAAGGGAAGAGATTTTTGCCTATTTTCTTCATTGATAGAGCTCCCAAACTGCTAGAACTGTGCCCCACATATATCATCCTCTTAGAAAATAGTTAATTTATTGAATTAATAAACATTTTAGACTATGTCTCTGGTGAAAATGTAAGTAACAGGTGCAGGCAGGCTATTTATACAACACCTTTTGGGGGGAAGGGGGTTTCAAAACCCAAAGCACATTTACTAAGGGCAAAATCAGAAAGATTTCAGATGTCCATTCCATTAAAGAGGGGAAAGCACTTCTGCTGTAGCTGTCACTGTCATTTTTTGTGCATTTGCAATATTATGTTTTATATAAGGATAAAGGCAAGTTGCAAAAAAGACACAATGTTCTTTTCAACAGTTTTCAGAACAGTTCCTGGTTTTTGAAGCGAGAAGAGTGAAAACAGCTGAGGCCTTCTTCCCTGAGAGGATTAAAGGATGGTTTGTATAGTGTCCACGAAGCATCTTGGGCTCCACGCACAGGCTGGCAGATGCACCACGGGGAGGCAGGCAGCCTTCTTTCCTTTCAACTTCAGTCAGCTTTCCCTAGTTTCCCAAGTGATTTATCCTCCTACACTCCCTACCTAAGATTCAGGAGAAAATACTGTTGGGGATTTGAGGAGGCAAAATGAGATTCAGAGCCTAGAGTTATCACTTGAAACCTATATAATCCTATAAACCTATTGACCAATGCCACCCAAATAAATTTGAAAGAAAAGAACCTAGACCTATCTTATCTTCTTTGAACTCCATCGCCAACCAACCAAACAAACAAAAAACCTTTTAACCATAATGCTTCATTTTCCTTTTACCTTCTGCCACTATTGCTGCCAAAAAGATATGGGAGATCCATGGGGTGAGAGTGGGAGTTGATGCTGGGGCCTGAGCAGCTTATGGTCATTTGCACAAGGCTATGATGGTATTATCACTTCCCTGTAGGTTAGACAAATAGGTTGTGAGCAAGGAGGGCAGAAAAAGAAATCTAAGCAGTATTTCTATCTGTACTGTATAGATCTCCATGACAAAATCCTATATAATAAAGAGGTAATATGCAAATTGACCCTCACACCCTCATGTCACAAGATGGCCGCCCCCACATTGTCACAAGATGGCTGGCAGGGGAGGGCAGTTGGGGGTGATCGGGCCTGCAGGGGAGGGCAGTTGGGGGTGATCAGGCCAGCAGGGGAGCAGTTAGGTGTCCATCAGGCCAGCAGGGGAGCAGTTAGGGGGCAATCAAGCAGGCAGGCAGGCGAGTTGTTAGGGGCCAGCTGTCCCAGACTGTGAGAGGAATATTTGACTGCTGGTAGTATGACATCCCCCATGCGGTCCCAGATTGGAGAGGGTGCAGGCTGGGCTGAGGGACACCCCCCACAGTGCACGAATTTCGTGCACCAGGCCTCTAGTAATAATAATAATAATTTCTTTGTGGTTATTGATCTTAACTAAAGCATTATGACTCTCCCTGATGATAGTCATACCTATATACAAAAGTAAATATAGCCGAAACCGGTTTGGCTCGGTGGATAGAGCGTCGGCCTGCGGACTGAGGGGTCCCGGGTTCGATTCCGGTCAAGGGCATGTACCTTGGTTGCGGGCACATTCCCAGTGGGAGGTGTGCAGGAGGCAGCTGATCGATGTTTCTCTCTCATCGATGTTTCTAACTCTCTATCCCTCTCCCTTCCTCTCTGTAAAAAATCAATAAAATATATTAAAAAAAAAAAAAAGTTAAAAAAAAAAAAGTAAATATATATACACTCTAACCAAAGGCCCAATATATGTATTGTGTGAGTTATACTTCATCATTCTACCCTATACCCATGCCCTTATGTAATAATCTAGTTAACTTGGCTTTACACCTGCATTCATTCATTCAGATTAATATATGTGAAAAAGGAAAATCACAATTAAAGTATTGGTGGTGTTCTTTTCTCCCCCTAGCTCTAATGACATATAATTGACCAAGTTTAAGATGCACAGTGTGATGGCTTGATGCACATAATACATCAAATGTTGTGAAATGTTTACCACAATGAGGTTAGTTAACACACTCTTAATCTCACAGAACGACAATTTTGTTTTTGTTATTATGGGGAAAACATTTGAGATCTATTCTTACAGCAACTTTCAAGTGTGTGATTATGAACTACTAGAGGCCCGGTGTATGAAATTCGTGCATTTGGGGGTGGGGGTCCCCTCAACCTGGCCTGTGCCCTTTCACAGTCCGGGAGCCCTCAGGGGATGTCCTACTGAAAGCGAGCAGGCCTAAGCTGTCAGTTGGACATCCTTAGCACTGCCGCGGAGGCAGGAGAGGCTTCTGCCACCGCCACTGCACTTGCCAGTCATGAGCCCAGCTCAGGGCTTGTGGCTGAGTGGCACTCCTTCTGAGGGAGCACATTGACCACCAGGAGGTAGCTCTTGCATTGAACGTCTTCCCCCTAGTGGTCAGTGCATGTCATGGAGACTGGTCATTCCGTCATTTGGTCGATTTGCAAATTAGTCTTTTATTATATAGGATAGTCATGATGCTGTACATTAGATCCAGAGCTTATTCATCTTAAAATGGAAAGTTTACAGCCTTTAACCAACATTCCCCATTTCCCCAACCCCCCATTCCTGGTAGCCATCAATCTACTCTCTGTTTCTAGGAGCTCAACTTTTTAGATTCTGCATAAAAGTGAGATCATACAGTATTTCTTTTTCTGACTTATTTCACTTAGCATAATGTTTCCAAGGTCTATCCATGTTGTTGCAGAATTTAGGCTTTTTTTTATGTTTAAGGATGAGCAGTATTAATGTGTGTGTGTGTGTGTGTGTGTGTGTGTGTGTGTGTGTGTGTTGTCACATATTCATCTGTCAATGGACACTTAGGTTGTTTCTATGGGTTGGCTATTGTGAAAAACACAACAATAAACATGGAAGAGCAGATATCTCTTCTATTACTAATTTCAGTCCTTTGGATATGTACCCAGAAGTAGGATTGCTGGATTATATGGTAGTTTTGTTTTTAAAAAAATTTTTAGAAACTTCCATACTATTTTTCATCATGGCTGCACCAATTTACACTCCCACCAGCAGTGCACAAGAATTTACTTTCTTCAATTCCCTGCCAGCATTTGCTATCTCTTGTATTTTTGATGATAGCCATTCTAACAGTAATGAGGCAACATCTCACTATAGTAGTTTTGATTTGCATTTCCCTTATACTTAGGGATGTTCAGCATTGTTTCCTGTACCTGTTTCCCATTTGTATATTTTCTTTGGCAAAATGTCTATTCGGATGCTCTGAATTATTTTTTTAATTGCTATTGAGTTACATGAGTTCTCTATATATTTTGGCATTAACTCCTTATCTGATATATGGTTTGCAAATATTTTCTCTTATTCTGTAGATTGCCTTTTTATTTTGTTGTTTGCTTTGCAAAAGCTTTTTAGTTTGATGTAGCGTTGCTTGTTGATTTTTGCCTTTTTGTCTTTGCTTTTGGTGTCAAAGGTTGTTGGCATGCATTCTTGTGGCTGCAGAGGCTTGCTATAGGCACGTGCACAGCAGAGGAGGCCAGTGATGGGAGTCAGGCTGGAGGTGGGCATGTGCACAGCTGGAGGGGCTAGTACAGGTGAGCCCAGTGGCACAGGCCAGTAACAGGGGTCAGAGAGAGATCCAGGCCCATAAACAGCTGTCAGACCCTGGTTATAGGTGTATATTCTTGCTGCTGCAGGGTCTAGCCACAAGCACACTTGCAGCAGTAGAGGCCAGTGATGGAAGCCAGGCCTGCAAGTGCTTGCATAGCATTTGGGGCCAGCTATAGGATTTGGGACTGGAATTTTGTGCTTTAACTAGGGGCCCAGTGCACAAATTTGTGCACCTGGAAAGGAACTGTGGCCAAGGCTGCGGTGGGCACAGGGGCAGGTCTTGGCCCATCCTCCACGCCCCTGTCCAGCCCCTCCCACTACAAACCCCGGTCCCCTGTCTGCTGGTAGCCCTGCTCCCACCGCCACCTCTCCCAGGTGCTCATGGCACTGTTCCCGCTCGCACCCACTGACGGTGCTGAGTGATCGGGGCCAGCGACGGGTGCCAGCAGCAGGTACAACGAATGGCTCTGGCACCGGCAGCAGGTACGAGCACCAGGCAGGACTGCAGCACATGGGAGCAAAGAATTTTCAGTAACCACCAAAGCCTGCCCCAATGACAGCGACCGGTGCCCCACCTTGGTCTGGCACCCCTGCTTACCTGCTCCACCATCCCGCCATGGCCAACGCCCACCATCTTCTGCACTCTGCCACCTGCTGCCGATGCCTGCCATGTTCCGTGTGTGCCCCCTGGTGGTCAGTGCACATCATAGCAATTGGTTGTTTGGTTGTTTGGTTGTTCAATTGTTCCGCCATTCGGTCTATTTGCATATTAGGGTTTTATACATATAGATTATTTTAGGATATTATTATGAAGATGTTTCTTAAGCCACTTTGTTAATGCAAATGGATATATTAAAAATTGTACATATTTAATGTATACAACTGGCTGAGTTTGGCAACAAGTATATATCCATGAAACCATCACCACAATCTATATTGTATACTTAAAATTTTGCTAAGAAGGTAGATATTATGTTGTGTTCTTATCACAAAATAATAATAATTAATAATCCTATATAATAAAAAGCCTAGGTGGCATCATGCCCTCGTGCAATGTCATCACAAGATGGCCACCACAAGATGGCCGCCCTCACGTCATCACAAGATGGCCACCACAAGATGGCCACCCTCACGTCATCACAAGATGGCCACCACAAGATGGCTACCATAAGATGGCCAGCAGGGGAGGGCAGTTGGGGGTGAACAGGCCTGCAGGGGAGGGCAGTTGGGTGCGACCAGGCCAGTAGGGGAGGGCAGTTGGGGGCAACCAGGCCTGCAGGGGAGGGCAGTTAGGGGCAACCAGGCCTACAGGGGTGGGCAGCTGGGGGCAACCAGGCCGGCAGGAGAGGGCAGTTGGGGGCGAGATCAGGCCAACAGGGGAAGGTGGTTGGGGGTGACCAGGCCAGCAGGGGAGGGCAGTTGGAGGTGACCAGGCCTACAGGGGAGGGCAGTTGGGGGCAATTGGGCCATCAGGGGAGCAGTTAGGCATCAATCGGGCTGGCAGCAGAGTGATTAGGGGGCGATCAGGCTGGCAGACAGAAGCAGTTATGGGCAATCAGGCAGGCAGGCAGGCGAGCGGTTAGGAGCCAGCAGTCCCAGATTGTGAGAGGGATGTCCAACTGCCGGTTTAGGGGTCTCAGATTGGAGAGGGTGCAGGCCAGACTGAGGGACACCCCCCCTCCCCTGTGTACGAATTTCATGCACTGGGCCTCTAGTAATAAAATAATGTGATGATTTGGAGCTGATGATTTTTTATTGCATGGAAGGAGATTTGTAATAAGGAATTGTCTCATATGATTCTTCACATGGAAACTGAGAAGGCCTACAATCCAGGAGACCCAGGAAATCAGTGGTGAGGTTTAGTCTGAAGGTCTGAGAATCCCACTCCAATTGCAGAAGACCAGTGTTCCAGCTCATGCAGTCATGCAGGGAAGGAATGAACTCTCCCTTCCTCCACCTTTTATTCTATTCAATTTCTCAACCAATTGGATGATGCCCGCCCACACTGGGGAGAACAACCTTCTTTACTGAGTTCACCAATTTAAATGCTAAGCTCATCTGAAAACATCCTCACAAATACCTAGAAATCACGTTTAGCCAAATACCTGGGCACCCTGTGACTCAGTTAAATTGACACAAGAAAATCAACCATCACAAGATTCTGTTTTCTAAAAGATTATGTGTAGAATCCATTTTAAGAATGAGATAAATAAAAAAACTCTTGGCACAGGGCCTGAAACACAATAGGTAATTTATGAATATTTTCATTCATTTATTAATATACTAGAGGCCTGATGCACGAAATCCGTGCAAAGGGCTCGGCCCTCACAGCCCTGCCTGGCCCTCGCAGCCCCTAGCTTCCCTGGCCAGCCCTCTCAGCCCCTCGCAGCCCCAGCAGGCCCTCATAGCCTCAGCTTTGTCCTGACGGTGGTTCTGCTGTTCGGTCTAATTAGCATATTAGCTCTTTATTATATAGAATATAATTGGAAATTCAACATAAATGCTATTTATTCCAGTGCTTTCTCACATTAATCAGAAGATAGTCCCCTAAAACACATTTAAATTCATTTTATTTTATCCACTTGTGCATCCCTGACACAATTGTATATACATCACATATCATGCATGTATCAAAGGTCATTTATTTATGGATAGAGTTGGTTGCTGCTTACCAAGTAGAAGGTGGGAGGAGTGTGAGGCAAGCTCCCACAGCTACCAAAATAGCACAATCATTGTTTAGTATTTTGCCCATTTATTCGTTTTTTAAGTTGAAAGTTTTCTCTGCCTTTAAGTATGCAAGAAGCTTTGCAAGGGGTGATTTCTTCAGCCTACTAGCACAACCTGGCATATAGTAGAGGTTAATGAAAACGTGTCGGCCTCTTAAAAGGGAGTGGTTGATGACCATTTGGATGAGAAACACATGGTGTGTACATGAGTATACCTGAAGAAGGTCACAATTCAGGAAAGGAAAGGTGTACTAATGAAAAACTAGATGCCTTTAAAACCATATTTCCCCAGTTTCTCCATTGTGCCAAGAATCTCTCCTAGAATGGTCATGCTCCTGCTAGCTTTCCGTGGCCTAACATGTATTCTAGAAGGAAGCACACAATATTGTGTGCAAAGGAAGCACCATGCCCTGGGATACACCATTTGTTTCTTAGATGAAGTAGGTATGCTTCCTTCCATCTCCTTCCATCCATCACACTGAAGTCAAAGGGATCTTTTTAAAATTCAGATAGGATCATTTCATGTCTTGTTCTTGGAGTCAAGTCCACAAGTCCCTGAGTGAGCCTGCAAGGTTCTCTGTGACCAAATTTGTCCTGAATTTGCCAGCTGCATCTCACATAAATTCCCTCACTCCTTATGCTACAGTCTCTCACTTCTCTCAGTTCCTCAAGGCATTCCCTGTTTTACAGGTCCTTGCATTTGCAACTCTTTCTATTTGGAATAGTCTCCCCCACCCATGATTTTGCCATACTTATTCCTTAAGCCTCAACTTAAATATTAGTTCCCTCAGTGAAGCCTTTTCTGACCACATCAAAGTAGATCAGAACCCTATTATGTAGTATAACAATATTCTGTGCTTCTTTTGTTCCATTTTCCAATATCATATGAAAAAATCAACTAACTGTGTAGCGGTTTAATATCTAGGATGGTTCTAATCTCTAGGAGGAACCGTGTCTATCTTATTTACTACTATATACTGGAACCTAGTATTATGTCCAATACATAATAGATTGTCAGTAAATATTTTCTAACATGGTGAATAAGATTGAATCTCCATGGAAATGTTTCCCAAGTAATATTTCAGCAGATGCAGAGGTCATTAAAAGGTGGCACTTGAATTCATAGTTATCTATCTTCTGATAATAAAGTAAATGTCCTCCAGGAGATGGAAGTAGATAGTGGTTTTCATTATGGGAGAATATAAAACAGCTTGAGTTGACTAAGGCAGATGGTCCATGGACAATGCTTCAGAAATAAAATAGTTCTTCTGATCTTCGGTGATCAAGAAATATTTCAAAAGTCATATATGATACTCAATTCAGCTCTACATCAAGATCTACAAATTGTTTCTAGTAATTAATGCAAACCATTACATCTTTCTTTTATTCTACAATGTCTTGATCCTCTATGTTATCTTGGGAAGTAGACTAATACATTCTAGTTCAACATTTCACAGTCACATCTCCTTTCCCCTCTATTTTTTCTTTCTCTGTTTAACTACTTGTATTTTCCATGACAAATACTTAAATTGGATATGATTTAATGTTGAGAAAAGGTTTTGTTTTTGGTCAAGGCTGATTTCCACCTCACTACCGGCAACCAAAGAATGTGACTGCCCTTACTATGTAAATAATAAGCTATTGTTTTGTAATTACTTCAAGTGCAAAAATTAGCTTTGCAGAAAAAAAATTGAGTTCCTAAGAAAACACTCAACAATACCCAGGTCAGGTCAGAGAAATAAATTTTACATTTTATAGCATGTTATTATTCATTAAGTCTTTTGACATTCCATCTCTCTTAATCCTGACTATAACCACAGCAAGGCAGAACTTTTTACTGATGTGAAAACTGAGGCAGAGAATTTCTGGATCAAGGTCATAGAGCTAATAAATAAATCGCTAAAATTCAAACTATAATTTTCTGCCTCAATATGTCTTTGTAATTATAAGCTCTGGATCATGTGTTAAGGGAACAAGCCAAAAGCCCAAAAGATGATTTGTAGAAACTTTTAAATTTTTTTGCTACTTGGAAACCCTCACCCTATGAAGGTTCTTCTTCAGAGCCTCCTTCACTTCCTCGTTTCTCAGGCTACAGATCATTGGGTCCATTGTAGGAGTGACCACAGTGTAAAATACTGACACAATCTTGTCCTCCCTGAGGGATTTGCTCATGTTACCTTTCAGGTATATGAATATGAGTGTCCCAAACTGCAGTCATGTGAGAAGCTCAGATGGAGGAAGTTTTGGCTTTGTCACCTACTGTACAAATCTTCAGAATGGCCCAAATGATAAACAAGTAGGATATAAGAATCACTAAAATGCTTTGGTTGTTATGACCAAGAAAGCAAAGGCTTATTCCCATAGCCTGGTCTCGCTACAGGAAGCTTCAGCAGGTGTGGAAGGTCACAAAAGAAGAAGTTCAACCTGGTTGGACTTACAGAAGGAGATTGAGAAAGTACACTCAGTAGGGGTCGAGGAATTGAGCATGCCACTAGCATATGTACTGGCACCAGCGCCAGGCATGTCTGTGGTGTAATGGCAGTGGCATAAAAAAAGGGGTTACAAGCAGCCACATAATGATCAGAGTCCATCACAGCCAAAAGGAACCATTCGGTACTAGCACAGAGTGTGAACAAAAAGCACTGGGTCACACAGCGCTCATAGGTAATGACCATCTTATCAGTATCCAAGGTCTCAAGCAACTGAGGGACAATAGCATAAGAGTAGCAAATGTCCAGGAAGGAAAGGTGGCTGAGAAAGTACCTGGGAATCTGGAGGCAAGGGTCACTCTGACTCAATACTATCATGCTCAGGTTGCCCCCCTAGTAATGAGATAAAGAACCAAGACCACAAAGATGAGACATAGCTGCAGCTCTCCCTACAGCTGGGACCCCATCAGAACGAATTCTGTCACCACAGTGCCATTCTCTGCCATGAATCCTAGATTGCACACTGAATTTTTTTTTAAAGTCTCATTGAAGATAAGTAAAGGTGAATATGGCTGGATTTGATCATTTTTAGTAATGATACCAATCTTCTAAATTTGTAAAGCACTTGACATTCTTCATAAACTTTATTTCATTTGACCTTAGAAGCACAAATTGTTAATCCCATTTCCAAGAGAAGAACATGAGGGTCAAAGAAGTAAAGTGACTAGTTCATGATTTCACAGTTAGTCAAGAGGAAAAGCCAGAGCTAGAGTTCAGTTCCTTAAACATTTCCATACTTCTGAAAGGTTCCAAATTAGTAACTTCAACAGTCTCACCGCAGAGCCAAGAGAATTCCACATTGTTAGAGAAACCCTACTGGTAGAGTTTTAAGGTCATACACTGTGAAATCAGACCTCAGTTCAAATTCCTAGAGACCTCAGGCAAGTTAATCCACCTTTCTGAGCCTTAATCTCCCTATTGATTTAATGGGGATTTCAACACCAAAGTCACAATATCATTGTGAAACACATAATGTACATACTGTGCCTAGCACATGGTCTGACTCACACACTGAGAATTATTTTTTTCTAAATTATGCAACAATGTAACATACTTCTAGGTTCATGAACATTTGGAATCTTATCTCCTAATCCACAGCCCCTGGGAGTCCCAATATCAACCCTATCATCCTTTGCAGTTCTTTTGATGTGCATATAAACAAATGGAATTGGTGCAAGACAGTGAGCAGTGAGCCGTGAAGAGCAAGCACTGTTAGGACCTCTACAAACTGTCATAGGCCAAGTCACTTTTTCCTCTCTGTTCCTGCCAAGCACCATAGCCTGGTTTCCAAGTTCTTCTCTTATTCCAAAGGACCTGCCCCATTTTTTTTTAATGCCAGATCAATATCAATTCAAAAGATACATGAATCAAGCCATTCCAGAATTAGCCTGCACAGCTCATCAAGGGACAAAGCCATCACACTGAGTTTAGAATTCTAATACAGATGGAGTTCTTGCCACGTACTCGGACAATCTTGCCTCGGTACCTTTGGGTGCTGATAATTTGGGGTGCTGGAAATACTGAATGTGCACTTCAAAGGTGGTTCTTCTTGTAATTCTTCCAACCTGGAAATAAAAACTGAATTTGAGAAAGATCTCATAGGCTTTCAGCTAAATAAGAAAATGAAACTTTGATCAATGTTTGACAAAATCTGAACTACTGGTGAAATAAAGGCCCGCATCTGATTTTCTCCCCCTCACCAATTTCCTGATGATGTAAGTATTTGGAAGTGTCTTTCTTTCCTTAGGAGCTATTCTAATTCTGACCTTTGACCAAAACAATGACTTGCTCTGTTCTGAAAGGAATTTACACAAATCATTCTGACCAAAGGGGGAAGAAGAGAGAGAGAAAAAGACTACCATTTATTTATTCAGTAAGAATCTACTGAGAACTCACCATGTGCCAAGCATGCTTCTGGTTGCTCAAGGGGAGGGATGAATGGACAAAGATCTTTGCCCTTAATAGAACACACATGCTAGCAGAGAGCCAAACGTATACAATATATTTTTAAAGTATATTTTCTACAATAATGGATGATAAATGTTATGAAACTTTTTTTAAAAGGAGGAACAGTTAGGCGTGGGAAATTGGGTGAGTCAAGTAAGGAGAGTAGTATTAAATAGGACTGTCAGGAAAGGTTCATTGGAAAGATGACATTTGAGCAGAAATGCTGGGGATCAGGCAACTATTCAGTTTATTTGCACACATCATTATCCACTAACAATAGAAAACAAAGACATAGTTCACCTGCAGTTGACCACCCCACTTCCAGTTCAAAATATGCTAAGTTCTTCAGGTCCTTGTGAGAGGCTTTCAAGGCAACTGTGTTCCAAAGGGTCAGCCTCCTAAAACAAAGAGAGGCCCCTAAGGTATCAGAGGCCCTACAATCAGCCAGTGATCACTTGGTGTAAAAGTAAAACTAGAGCTTAACAAAAGGAAGATAAACGATCCAATCAAAAGATGGGCAAAGGACCTAAATAGACACTTTTCAAAAGAGGACATACAGAAGACCTAGAGACACATGAAAACATGATCAAAGTCACTAATCATCCGAGAGATGCAAATCAAAACAACAATGAGATACCATCTCACACCTGTCAGAATGACTATCATCAACAAATCAACAAACAACAAGTGCTGGCGAGTATGTGGAGAAAAAGGAACCCTCATGTACTGCTGGTGGGAATGCAGACTGGTGCAGACACTGTGGAAGACAGTATGGAGTTTCCTCAAAAAGTTAAAAATTGAACTCCCATTTGACCTAGTAATCCCACTTCTAGGTCTATATCCCAAGAAAGTAGAAACACCAATCAGAAAGGATATATGCACCCTTATGTTCATAGCAGCACAATTTACAATAGTTAAGATTTGGGAATAGCCTAAGTGCCCATCAGCAGATGAGTGGATTAAAAAACTGGGTACATCTATACAATGGAATACTACACCACTATAAAAAAGAAGGAACTTTTACCATTTGCAACAGCATGGATGGAACTAGAGAGCATTATTCTAAGCAAAATAAGCCAGTTGGAGAAAGATAAATATCACATGCTCTCACGCATATGTGGAATATAATGATCAACATAATTTGATGAACAAGAATAAATCCAGAGACAAATGGCAGGGGAGGGGGATCAGAGAGCAACCAAAGGACTTGTATGCATACATATGAACATGACCAATGGACACAGACACTGGGGCGATGGGGGCTTGCCCAGGGTGGGAATGGCTGCTGCGGGGGAGGGGTCAAGAGGGGAAAAAGGAGACCTATGTAAAACTTTAGACAATTAATTAAGTAAGTAAGTAAGTAATTAAAATAAAGTAAGACTGGAATCCAAACAATAGAGCATAGTGGCTAAGAAAGTGGGCCCTGGAAACAGACAGAACTTGTTATTCCAAACTCAGACTCAGTCATTTCTATTTGTGTGACCTTAGGGAAGGCACTTGACCTCTGGAATCTCAGTCTCAACATCTATTGCAACAACATCAGCACTGCTGTCCTGTGAGAGGTAAAAGAGATAATTCATGAAAGCACATGCACTGCACCTAGTACAGAGAAAAGAATCCATATAATTGTTACATAAGTGACTTTTCAACCACTAAGTAGTTCCATCATTCAGAAATGTAATGTATCCCCATTTTATTGCTGAGTAAGATGAGGCTCAAAATGGTTAAACCAACTTTCCCAAGTCCTGGCAACAAGACTTCAGGCTCCAGATTCACGGTACTTTCTATTAACCTACACCTTGGCTCATCCCTTTGGCCCAGAAAGTAGGATGCTATAGTCCAGCTTCAGACAACCCCAGCTGGGGACGCACAAGTCAGGAAAGCCACCTCACTCCACTGCTCCCCTAAGAAACACCTTTAGGTCTCCTCTGGGGGAGGGCAGCTATTTTCCTTTGGAGAGGAGTGTCATGATAGGGGAGGGGCAGTTGATTATGATAAGCCAGAGAGAGCAGATATGGTAGGAAGGCTGGAAACAGCATCCACAGCCCTGAATTCAAGTCCAATTTCTGCCTCTGATGTACTGTGTAAATTTAAGCTACTGTCTTCCCATCTTTAGGTCTGTATCTGCCCATGAGAAGGCTGCACTGAACAACCTAAAATGCTGCATCTTGTTCTATAACATGAACGTCTCTCTTCTCCTCTTAAAATTCCAATGAGAGAGTGAGAGAGCATCTCTTTATATATAAAAGCCTAATATGCAAAGTGTCCCCTCTGGAGTTGGACCAAAGGGGAGTTCGATCACTTGCTATGACATATGCTGACCACTAGGGGGCGGCGTGAAACGAAGGAAGGCCCCAGCCAGCAGGCAGCAGCCAGCAGCCACTAGGGACCCTACCTATTCATGAATTTTGTGCACTGGGCCTCTAGTATATTAATAATGACATTAAGACAACACTCACTCTGTGTCAGATATTGTTCTAGGTGTTTTACACAAACTGCCTCATTTACTTCTCACAACACCCAAACACCAATAGTATTATTATCCCCACTTACAGACTGGGAAGCAGGGCCTTGTAGAGATTAAGCCATTCGGTTTAAGTAAACCACTGAGCTGGGATTTGAACCTCAGTCTGTCCGACCCCAGCTCCCACCTGCCATCCCATTGCTCACGAGCATGGTAATAATGAGTTGCCATGTAGTGAGCACCTTTTTATGACCAGAATTTATATACATTGCTCTCTGCATTTGAGCAAGGAGGACAGTAACATAAGTTTAATAAAGGTTTGGGAAAATGACCCCAATTCAGAGTTGGAAACACTATATTTGTTCTTTTTGTAGTATCTCCTTTTTTTCATATCTTGCCTGCAGGGAGGGGAGGGTAGAAAAGAGTCACAGGACTACCATCAAACTGAACTCTAATGAGGAGGGTGCAGCCACCGAGGAACCATCCCCTCTAGTGCAGGCTTAAGGGACCAGACAAAAGCCATGCAAGCCAACCTTGCTGCTGCTTCCTCATTATCGCCTGCCTACCTGTCCTTTCCCTTCGCCCAAATCTCATTCCTCGTTTTTAATTTCTTTTCTCTTGCTTCATGCCATGCTTCTTACAAACCACTTTACATCTCTTTTGGACAGAGATATTGACGAATAAATAAATGCAAAATAAAATGGCTTGTTGACCAGGAGCCAGTATAATCAGAAGGATTGGTCCTATCAGCCGCAGACCAATAATAGTGCCGCCAGAGGACTTGGCCAGATGGGTTCTGGAAAGACAGCGCGTGCACGGTGGTTCAACCTAAATCAGACTAATCTGCGGGTGACGAAGAAAGGCAGAGGCTCGAGAGAGGACATGGAAAGCTTGGGGAGGTCTCCAGGTCTGTGCCCCTGACGCCACAGGGGTTTCAGAAGAAAGCCCAGCAGGCGTTGGTGTTTAATCATCTTAGAGCAGAGAAAGCACTGAGCTAGGAGTCAAGAGGCTACTATGGATCAAACGAGAAAACTGACAGGAAGATGATTCTAAAAGTAAAAACATTTGCACTTGGAAGACATTGCTAGGAGGGCCCAGACACCAGCTTTATAATAACACATATAATAAATTCAAGTCTCCAGGCAGTGACCTGGGCCTCCACATTGAGACAGTGAGCAGCAGGGAAGTTCCCTTAACTCAATACGACTCCATGTGATCCTTCCCAAGCATCAGTGTGCCCATTTTGCAAAGGGCAGAGGAAAATTTTAGAGAAAACTGAGGTTTCCCAGTGTTGGCTGACCTTCTGAGGAGTTGGAAAGTTCGGTTCTCTCCAAGAACAGTGCCGCTTTGCTTTGTGATGCATTGTTTACATTCCTGAACTGGTCCGAAATGATTGATTATTCCACACAGAACAGCAGATCCATTCCCTAATGATTAAGATTAAGGAAAACAAACAGCAGCTCCACAAAATCTCCAGGCGGGGAGAAGAACCATGAATCAGTGCAGCCTCAGAGGAAAGTATTTGGTCCCGGGCCATTTAGATAAACTAAGTTGCTGGGGAAATATGAACAGAGCAGCAGTTTCCTATTTTTGAAGCCCACAAAAAAGTTGAAATTGCTGGCTCTTAAGGATGCACAGGAAGAAAGTGAATCCTTAATGCTATGAACCCACCATGCTCCATGGTATTGAGTAACGTCAGCATTTCATATTCTCAGAGATCTGTTATCTAATTGATGATCAGGCACAGAAGTGCTTCTCTCCCACACAGGCCTCCCCTGGTGCACTTCTGTAACCCTAGGGTTATCTTTCTCCCACATTAGTTATGTCTGCTCAAGACCCACAGCCCCATTTTTATGTCAGCCAATGGCAAACACACCTAGGACATGGAATTCCAAAGCTAAAGGAGAAAGACCTTGAGATTACTAATGCTCCCCAAAACAAACGTCCACTAGACCTCAGAAAACTCACAGGGGTTTCAGAAGAGAGAAATCCCAGCAGGCGTTGGTGTTTAATCATCTTAGAGCAGAGAAAGCACTGAGCTAGGAGTCAAGAGGCTACTATGGATCAAACGAGAAAATTGACAGGAAGATGATTCTAAAAGTAAAAACATTTGCACTTGGAAGAAATTGTTAGGACGGCCCAGACACCAGCTTTATAATAACACATTCTGTGGAAAATATATCACCATGCATCTGAAGAGTATTTATATAGCTCGGCAAAACTAACCTACTTTGATCCTCCAAGTCAGGCTTCAAGTTATTTAAAAATGGTGAGGAATAAAGATTGTATGATGTGCCTAAAGGTAAGTAGCCATTGCTCTCAGCTGGAAGTATGCAACAGAGATTCATAAAGGACATGTCTTTATACTCTGTGCCAGGCAGCAAGCTGGACACTGGGGAGGTAGATGAATATACAGAACTAATGGACATAGATGACAATGGTTCTCCCGCTGTCGCTAAAATAGAATTGGCATCATCTATTTGTGATGGCTTAAAGACGAAAGGGGAATAAGGGAAGGAGTTACAAGATGCTTTGATGGTCACTCAAAGTTGTCAGTGTGGACTTGGGATCTCAAAATATTTGAAAGGTAAAAAACAAGCATTGCCCCCTCCACCCACACTCTCTCTGTGTTCAAGTAAAGAAGTTGTTCAATCTAGAAATGAAAATAAAGTTTCTACTTAATTTTCCCTTTTCCTTAGAAACTTGTTTGGAAATACTTCAGTTGTTAATTTTTTAGTTGAATTAAAGCACACAAATATATAAAAAATATTCTCCAGTGAGCCTCTGAAAATAGCAGAAAGGCAGACCAGCCTGATGTCATGGAACTGGAATGCTTTGAAGGACTACCACAGGGGAGTCAAATCCTAGCCAGTTGCTTAAAATTCTCAGAACTTCAGCTCTTTCATCTATAAGATAGACATGAACAGTACCTGACTCATAGGAGTGCAACCCCTCTTCTGGGTATCTACCCGAAAAATTTGAAAACACAAGCACCCTTCTGTTCATTGCAGCATTATTCATGGTGGTCAAACATGGAAACAACCAAAGTGTCCCTCACTAGCTGACTGGATAAAGAAGATGTGATACATATACTGTATATAACAGAATACTACTCAGCCATAAAAAAGATGAAATACTGCCCTTTGCAACAACATGGATGGATCTTGAGAATATTATGCTAAGCAAAATAAGTCAGATAGAAAAAGTTAAGAGCCCTATGATTTCACTTATATGTGGGTTATAAAATTGAAAGCATAAAATGAACAAACAAGAAAAACAAACAAATACAAACTTGTAGAAAACAGAATAATAGTATGGTAGTTACCAGAGGGAAGGGGAATGGGGGTAGTAAAGGGTAAAGAAGGTCAAATTTATGATGATGGAAGAAGATTTGACTTTGGGTAGCAAACACAATAAAATATACTGATTTTCACAGCCAGATTTTATGTGGGCATCCCTTCCCTGATCTGGTGCTCTGGCCTGGGGACCCCAGCTTGGGATTGAGAACCCACGCTCGTCAGGGGGAACCTTAGCCCCTGAGATATCTCTCCAGGACCTCAGTCCAATTATATACAGAACTGGGAAGAGGTCATATGAGGTCACGTTTGCATTTATACTCCACCCCCTCTCATTTACTCCTAGGAGGTAAATCCAACAAGAGATGCCTTCTACATATGTCAGAAAAACTTCTTTATGGTTTTATTTTTAATAGGGTGTATTTGACAGATGGAATTTTAAACATTTTACTAGTATGTAGATAAATACATATGCCTTTTATGGTTTCTTTCTGTGTGTTTTTTTATTTATTTGTTTTTAAAAAATACAGTTCCCCCACTAAAAGCTGACAAAGATTCACCTATATTTATAACCTTTGATATATCTGAAGTTTGTAAGCTGTGAAATAGATACAGGTCAAATTTCTCTTCCTTCATAGTTAACTAACAGTTCCACCATCAGTGCTTCAATTAACGTTTCTTTCTCTAATTATGTAAAATACCACCTTTATTATATCCTAGCCTCTCATGTGTACCGTACTTGGACATGTCTGAAAAACAGTTTCAATTATTAAAGCTTTATAGTAAGCTTTCCTACTATTGTTATTTTTCCAGATTTTCTTGGCTGCTTTCACCCACTTATCCTGCCAAATGTATTACAAAGATTGAAATATTTTTGTAGTAATATATAATTTTTCTAAGAAACCCCCACATAATGATTATGAAGTGACATCCTTTTCATAACATCCAATGATACTCATTTGGACAGTTTGGAAGATATTCTTCCAGATATTTCAATGCCCACATAAATATCTATATATATAAAAGCCTAAGTGACCAGTAGCTATGACGAGCACTGACCACCAGGGGGAAGACGCTCAACGCAGGAGCGGAAACCACAGGCATGGAAACATGAAACAGACTGATGAATCTCAGAAGGAAGGGGGGAGAAGGGAGGGTGGGAAAAGATTAACCAAACATCTTATATGCATACTAGAGGCCCGGTGCATGAATTCATGCACCAGTGGGGTCCCTCAGCCTGGCCTGCGAGGATCAGGCCAAAACTGGCTCTCTGACATCCCCTGAGGGGTCCTGGGTTGCAAGAGGGCACAGGCCAGGCCGAGGGACCCCACCAGTGCACGAATCCATGCACTGGACCTCTAGCAAAACAATAAATTCCTCAGACCTTTTTCCATTGAAATTGTTAGAAAACACAATAAAATTGACTTAAATAAAAAATGAAACATACTGACTCAGGTAACTGAAAATACTTGATCTGGAGCAGAGCAGCCCCAGGAACACAGATGATGTCATCAGGCTACAGGCTTTCTTTTTATAATTGCGATAGAATTGACATTGAGATATAGGTAACATTGTATAAGTTTAAGGTGTCCAATGTGGCAATTTGATACATGTATATACTGCAGTATGATTACCACTATAGTGTTAGATAATGCCTCCATCTCCTCACCAGTTATTATTTCCTTTTTGCAGTGAGAACATTTAAAACCTAGCCTCTTAGCAACTTTGAAGTACCTATAAGTTGCTAACTATAATCACAATGCTGTGCATTAGATCTCCAGAACTTAACCATCTTCTAACTGCAAGTTTGTGGCCTTTGGCTCACATCTCCCCAATTCCAACATCTCCCAGCCCCTGGTAACCACTATTCTCTCTGTTTCTATGAGTAAGGCTATTTTACTAGTAGAGTCCACATATAAATAATATTATACCATCTTTCTCTGTCTGACTTATCTCATTTAGCACAATGCCCTTAAGGTCCATCCATAATTCAAATAGCAGGATTTCCTTCTTTCTTATGACTACATAATATTCGTGTGTGACACTTTTTTTATCCATTCATCCATGATAGCCCCTTAATTTTTCCCATATCTTGACTATTGTGAACAATACTGAAATGAACATGCGAGTGCAGATATCTCTTTGAAAGAGTGATTTTCTTTCTTTTGGATTTATAGACCCAGACATGGGATTGCTGGATCATAAGATAGCTATTCTTTCCCAGGATTGCTTTTGCTATTCAGGGTCTTTGTGGCTCCATACAGGTTTTAGGATGGTATATTCTACTTTCGTTTAAAAAAAAAAAAAAAAAAGAATGCCATTGGAATTTTGATAGGGATTGCCTTGAAGCCAGTCTTTCTTCATCTATTTCTTAAGAGTCCTCTGGTCTGTCTCTGATCCTCATAGTGGCATCAGAAGCTCCAGCTATAAACTCAAATGTCTATCAGGAAGAAAGAGCATCCTTAAGTATCCCAGTTACCAGATAGTGCAGCCACCTGCAGCTGCTGTTGAGAGTTGGCTGCTAATCACTCACAGCTACAGACTTCTCTGAAGTATTGACCTCAACCAAGGAATCTGCTTCTCCAAGAAATGTCTAGGGGGTTATACCTCCACATCTTGGGGGCAGCCCACAGTCAATGAATAATTGACATAGGCTATAAAAGGCCAACTCCCTTGCCTAAAGGCAGAACTGAGCGTGTGGTATAATTCATACTCCAGAGTTCCCCTAAGGATCAGACCAAAGCTAGATTCCAACAGAGACTGCATCTTTGCTTATTTATTTTCTGTATCCTTCACTCCTTTACAGGTTTCTTCTGAGAGCACTCCCTCCATGAAACACTTTCCCAAAAATCTCTGTCTCTGGTCTTTTTTAAGGAACCCAACCTAAGACACAATATTATATTCAGATTAGAGGCCCAGTGCATGAAAATCATGCAAGGTGGGGGGCGGGGGAGAAGACCTTCAGCCTGGCCCATACCCTCTCCAATCTGGGCACCCTTGGGAGTTGTCTGACTGCCAGGGATCAGGCCTAAACCAAGAGTCGTACATCCCTCTCACAATCTGAGACTGCTGGCTCCTAACTGCTCACCTGCCTGCCTGCCTGATGCCCTTAATTGCTACCATGCTGGCCTGATTGCCCCTAACCGCCTCTGCCTCAGCCCTGCCACCGTGGCTTTGTCCAGTAGGATGTCTAGAAGGATGTCCGGTCTATCCGGTCTAACTAGCATATTACCCTTTTATTAGTATAGATTCCCCCAAGGAAGAAAGGTAATAAATACTCTACAATCACCCATTTCCACAAGTTCCCCAGGGGAGGTTCCATGGAATACTATTATTATGGCATATTCAATCTCCTTCTCTACTTTGTCCCCAATTGCCACTCTCCCTTGTAAACCACTCCAGGGAAGACAGAATTGTCAGTTCCACCAAAAGTTCTGATCTATGGCTGCCTCCATTCTTTGTAATATTTCTTGCATCATTTGACATCTACAGTTGCAAAAACCACCCTGGCCTGGCTGAATGCTTGTTAATTACAGAAAGGGTTTATCCCAGCCATATCACTTTGGAGTGAATGGGTACAGTAAGTGGCCTCTCTGACTGCCCTCTTGCTGAAAAACTTCTGATCCTACATTAATGAATGGATGAACACATACAGGGCAAAGGGGCGATTCCCCTGAGAGGACTGAGTGTCTGTGGAAACAGAATACAAGTTATTAGAAGGAAACAAGACTGGTTCTCCAGAAACACACAGTCTAGCTGGGGAGATGAAACTAACCACCAAGGAACAGCCATGAACAATGTAAGGCAAGTGGAACTAAGTGCCAAACTGTGTGGTGGTAACAAAGGGAGTACAGGCTTCAGAGACCAGGGAAGACATGCGAGCTGAAATAGCCAGAGAAAGCTGCCAATAGAAACTCTGGAAATAGATCTTTACAGAAGGCTAACTAACAAGCTACTCTGCATATAGATTCAAATGACTCATATTTATACCACCCTAGCCTCATTCCCTCCTGAACCAATAATTCTTCCTTATGAAATTCTGAGCAGACAATACAGCTAGGTTTCGGCAGCTGCAACAAGACCTGACATCAGGTCTAAAGATGGATGCAGGTGAAAGAGAACTTCACTTCACACAGTCCTCAGATCTGAGTTCCGGTCCTGGCACTAGCACTGATGAACTGGTACAGCGGGACATTGAGGGCCACTGGCAAAGAGGAACCAAGTTCATTCATTCCCTATAGAAACAGCAAATGAGCTTTCAGACTAATAAGACTTACGAGTTGCCACAAAATCCCACAAGATTTGTTTTCTTAGCAATATTTTTATTTTTCAATTATAATTGACACACAATATTATATTTATTTCACGTGTACAGCATAGTGGTTAGACACTTATATAACTTACGAAGTGATCACCCTGATAAGCCTAGTACCCACCTGGCACCACATATAGTTATTACAATATTATTGACTATATTCCCTATGCTGTACTTTACATCCCTGTGACTGTTTTCATAACTGGCAATTTGCACATCTTATTCCCTTCCCCTTTTTCACCCATTCCCCCAACCCCCTCCCTCTCATCTGGCAACCATCAAAATGTTCTCTGTATCTATGAGTTTGTTTCTGTTTTGTTTGTTCATTTATTTCCACATGATTTGTTTTTAATCCTCTCAGATGTGTGAAGAAGATGAGATAATGAGTTCCTGCTGAAGTGTGCTCTCCCAGATAAGACTGGCTTTTCCCAGGAGCCATGGGGGCTGTCCCAGGTGCTGATTTATGGTTCTGGAATAACATTTGTGCTCACTGCCTCCCTCCCACAAGACCATCCCCAAAAGCGCTTTAAATATCTCACTGGTTTTCTTGCTTAAAATCTGTCAGCTACATTCATCTATTTGAGCAATATTAGCTGCTTTCTACAAAATGCTTAAATAACCTTGAATTACTTTGATTCCAAACCTACGATAAACCCAAATGGATTATTTCATCAGGTAATTAAGATGGAATTGTGACCTTGGTAACGTTGAGAGGATAGTGGCTCTGAAGTAAGGTTTGCACAAACTAGGGAAGGTGAAACTGGGCAAAGAATCTGGTCATTGTCATTGTAACTTGTCATTGAATGGGACTGTGTCCAGACTGAAATTTTAGCTCTTGTATAAAATATACAAGTAAGATTGGGTAGATTTTTTTAAATCTATAGATGTAATCTCTTTAAACTTATGTGTCACCAGGTAAATTTTAGAAAATATAAACACTTTCATGGGGCAAGAATGGGGTATTGGAGTGCAATACTTAGACAAGGGACATTACTATAAATTGTGGTACTGCCTGTAATTATGCTGGAGGTGGGATTGATCATATGTACTATAGCTTTGGCCTTAGAATAAGACAGAAATGAGTTAGAATCTGAGCTTTTTCGATGACTAATCATGTCATCCTAGGCAAGTAACTTAACTATTCCAAGTTTTCATTTTCTTCAGGACAAAATAATACCTTTATCACGGGGTCATTGTGTGGGTTATGTAAGATAATGTATGTAGAATGTTTAACATCCTGATAGGCACATAGCAGGTGCTTAATAAATGACTACCAATATTAGGAAGAGCAGCACACCATAGTGGTTCAGCCCCACAATTCTTGGATCCAGGAGACCAAGATTAAGATCTAAACATCTTGTCTTTCTAGCTATGAAACCTCAGGTAAAATGCTTAATGTTTCTAAGTCTCAGTTTCTTCAACTGTAAAATGAAGATAAATATTTCACTCTCATAATGTTATTGTCAAGTTGAAATGAAATAAAGCTTTTCAAGTGCTTTACATGCTACCTGAGTCAGGTCAATAGCTCAGTAAATGTTAACAATAATATTTTGAGACACCAACCTCAGTAAGGTGAGGAGAAATTTTGTTGAGCTCCTTCATTCTCCCCAATGAACTCAACCTTTGGAGTCAAGAGAAAGAAGAGTTTGGGATAGGTTTCAAGTTAAAGTAAGCACAAGGTTTAAGGGCATCGCTTTTCTGAAGGGTTCCTCTTGGTAAGACTGTCACTTTTTCCAGACTCCAGAGATCTCATATTTTTCTACATTACATATTATAATCAAAACATTTTACAAGTGAGGATGTCAATCCATGTGTCCCTTGGCCTTCTTAAAATGTCTACTGGTCATAGACCTTGGCTTTTCCTCTTGAAAACTGTTCTAAGCTCAAGGAACCTGTTGCTGCCTTCTACTTTGGGCCCATCCAAGCTACTGGCACCCCAAACCCCTTCTTAAATAAAATCATACAAAACTGGGTGCTTCCATTCTGGTCCTGAAATTTTTCCTTCTGGGAAATATTCTGGAAATTGACTTTCTGAAAAATAAACACACTCTTACCAAATTAGGTAAAAATCCACTTAGGTTTTCAAAAATCATGATTATGTTTTCATTTTATTATTGAGAAAACTTGGACTCTAATTTGGTTAAGCAGTTTTCCCGAGAACATAACAAAGGTGAGATATGGCCCAACTAAGACTATCTTAATCTTAAAAGGAGAAAGAAGAAAAGACATGAACTACCAAAAAAAAAAAAAACCTCCAAAATCAAACTTAATCTTCTTCTCCCATGGAAGTTGAGTATTTGCCTAATAGTCTTAGAGGTGCTATGATTTTAAAAGTTGAGACTTGGGTCTACAGAACATGTAATTCTTTTTTCTGTAGAAGGACAGCATGTTGTGGCAGAAAAAGCACTGAGATTTATGGTGAGAAAATACCAGATTTAAGTGCTGATTCTGTTTCTCCAGGTGTGTGGCAAGTTAACCAACTTCCTTCACCTTTGTAAGCCTAACTTCAGTCATCCATAAAATAGTCCTGGCTATATCCAATTTGTGGGGCTGCTGGAAGGATTAGAGCTAATACATGAGGTGGACCTGGCATGCATGTGGCACAAACCCAGTGTGGCTGCATCTGTAGCCCTGTGACCTGCCACCTTATCTCTGGTCATATGCACTAAACAATCTTGTCCTTAAATTAGAGGGAACATCTGGAACTTGCCATGAGATGGACAGAAAGTAGACTATGACAATTTCAGAATTAGATGTTGAGAAAGATGTTAAAATTAGTCAAGTTTTCTTATGAGTTAAAAGTAGGAAGGATATGGTTATCCAAAAAACTACAGGGAGATTTTCTGATTCTAGTCATCATAAATATGAAATAAAATGTAGAGAGCAGAATGAATTGATAGCAAAAAGCACAGAATATGCCATCAAATCAAAATCATTAGCCTTCAGAACTCAGATCTTCCACTTATTAACTAGATGGCCTAAGACCAATTTATCTCCCAGAAGTTGAAATTCTTCATTGGTAATAAATACATAAATAGATAGATGATAGATAGATGATAGATGATAGATGATTAGATAGATAGATAGATAGATAGATAGATAGATAGATAGATAGATAGATAGATAAATAGATAGAATAAGATAATAGCAGTTGCTTGAAGGTCATCCAGCCTGTACTGCTGAAGTGGGTTGGAGGGAGCAACCCAAGGAGGTTATGTTTTATATAGTATGTCAGCGTCTCCCTCTCACTAATGACCCCTGATTAGAGCTGAAGGAAGCCCCCAAATCAAGACTAAAGTGGACAGAAAGACTTTTAGTTATCTTTTTATTAATATGATGTGATATAACTGGCAAAAACATTGTGTAAGTTTGAGGTGTACAATGTGTTGATTTGATACATTTATATATGACAATATGATTACCACCATAGTGTAAACTAACATCTCTATCATGTCACATAATTATGATGTCTTCTTTGTGGTGAGAACAATTAAAAACTAGTCTCTTGGCAACTTCAGAGTTTATAATACAGTATTGTTGATTATAATCATTATGCTGTGCATTAGATCTCCAGAATATATATCTTCTAGCTACAAATCTGTAGCCTTAAATAACACTTAATATCATGTGACTAAGAAATTTTGACCACATGATTAATTATGTAGTTAGAAAAAATATATCAACAGATAAGATGAGGGAATAGTCAATATACAGAGCAGATTCATCATCTCCCAATTTCTGAAAGGTTTTCATGAGCAGGGATTAAATTGTCATGATTGTCTGGAAGGTGTAAAAACTAAGCCAATGTGTGGAAGATAAAGGTAGAGAGAATCCAGGTTCAAAAATAGAATTAACAAGTAGAGCTGTCCACAGATGGAGGCTCACCCAGCAACTTATGACTACGTGGAGCGTATGTGGTAGAGGAGACTCCAGCATCCAATGGGGACTAGAATTGATGCTGAATAGATTCTTTCCAAATCTAAGTCTATTGTCTCTTATCTTCACAGAATTGTCCAAATATAAACCAAAATTTGTTTGAATGAAAGCACCAGCTCATGGCTCAGCTCCAAAAATACAGGCCAAGAAGAATCAGCCAGGTAAAGGATTTCTCAAAAACAAGCTCAATAAATTTGCCTGAAAATATAAACCTAACCTCCAGAGAAAGAAACTGTATTTCAATTCTAAGGTTTTCTTCTTCTTTATTTTATTCTCATCCAAAGTTCACATTGAATCCATGGCCAAGAATAATATCACCACAGTAACCGAGTTCATTCTCATGGGCTTTACTGACTACCCCAGGTTGGAGATTCTCCTCTTTCTGGTGTTTCTGAATTTCTATATAGTCACCTTTCTGGGGAATGTGGGGATGATTATTCTGATCCAACTGGATGTCCAACTCCACACCCCAATGTACTTCCTCCTGAGTCACCTCTCCCTTCTAGATACCTGCTACACCTCAGTCATCACACCTCAGATTTTGGCCACACTGGCCACAGGCAAGACGGTCATCTCCTATAGCCAATGCGCTGCCCAGTTCTTTTTCTTCACCATTTGCGCAGGTACAGAGTGTTTCCTGCTGACGGTGATGGCCTATGACCGCTGTGTTGCTGTCAGCAACCCACTGCTCTACACTGTAGCCATGAATCCCAGAATCTGCTGGAGGTTAGTGGTAGGAGCCTATGTCTGTGGGATATCAGGGGCCATCCTTCGAACCACATGTACCTTCACCCTCTCCTTCTGTGATAACAATCAAATCAACTTCTTCTTCTGTGACCTCCCGCCCCTGCTGAAGCTTGCCTGTGATGACACAACAAACACTGAGATTATCATTGTCTTCTTTAGCAACTTTGTGATTTTAGCCAATGCCTTGGTCATCCTGATTTCCTACCTGCTCATCATCAAGGCCGTTTTGAGAGTGAAATCTTCAGGTGGCAGGGCCAAGTCTTTCTCCACATGTGCCTCCCATCTCACTGCTGTAGTCCTTTTCTTTGGGACTCTCATCTTCATGTATCTGCGGAGTGGTTCAAGCAAATCCCTAGAGGAAGACAAGGTTGTATCTGTCTTCTACACTGTGGTCATCCCCATGCTGAATCCTCTGATCTATAGCCTGAGAAACAAGGATGTGAAAGCAGCCTTCAAAAGGGTTGTTGGTAGATTCCAGGTGTTTTGGAACATGTACATCTGAGTGAGAGGACCTCTCCTTGGATCCATTTTCTTCCCATATCAATATAGTCTAAGAGGCACCAACATTATATGCAACCTCTACCCACCAACAGAAGGAAGGTAGATAGGAACCATGAGGCACACAAGAAAAAAATGCAAATGTGGTAATATTTGTTTCCAGCAACCCTATAGTACTTTCTTCTTCTCCCCATCTCCCACCTCAGATCCATTCCTAGAACTCAAAAATCTCATGTTACACTCTGACATTATGACTTATAGAATCTCTGGGGCTGGAGGTGCCTTCAGTTTTTCTCTTTCCACCCCATTAATTATTTTTTCTTTTAATAGCTGAGTAACTGGTTATCTTAGCAAACAGGGCATGTTGTACTGGTATAAGACAAAACTGAGTCTCTAAATGGTCAAAGGAAGGGATTGATTGATAAACAGGCTTTGCTCTTCACCATTCTAGAGACTTGGGTCACCCCACCCCCTTTCCAGGGATGTCTTTCTTCTTGCTAGTGCCAAAAGAATAGAATTTCTAAATTTGTAAATTGCCTTCCCACTTCAACACTCATTGATTTTGTGTTCCTGCTTTAATGCTACTCTGACATCTTCAAGATTAACTAAACCATCTTATCTTTGGGGCTGTCTGCTCAATGGCCAGTACCCTAGTTTCTGAGGGATATGGTGTGACAGGGACATACACCCCACAAGGCCAGAAAACCACACTGTGCTGAATGACCTTACTCAGAATGTGTTTTGTATTCCAAGGCACTCATCCAAACACTGCCCAAATGTCAGTGTATCAAGCTAATCTGAATCTCTAAAAGAAAATACTTAAAAGCTCAGTGTGGTAGGTGTTGGGGAAAGCAAAGACTATTAGGGGGGAAATCTCTGTTAAAAATCAAATCAATAAAAAATGAAGGTGGGCCTCATCTTTAAGACCATTTGTTCCATGAGACAAGCTGTTGTTCTAGACCAGGAGGTGGCAATTTTTTCTGTAAAGGACTATATAGTAAATAATATAGGTTTTGCAGGCCATAATTTTTTCTGTTGTAAATATCTTGTCTTTTTAGAACATCAGTTTCTTCAAATAAAAAACCAATTACTATTTCTCTTTTTTATTTAATTTTAATCTTCCAGTGCATTGTAATCAAAATTCTGTCATTGAGTGGATCCAGAGACATGGAAGCATGGAACAGAGTGCAAAATCTGGGAGGGAAGGTGTGGGAGGAGGAGTAAGTGGGAGGTAATCAAACAAGGACCTTGTATGCATCCATGCATGGCCCTTAGACATAGACAATGGGGTGATGAGGGCCTACAGCCAAGGGCGGGGACAGGCTGGAGGGGGTCAAGGGAGGGAAAAAGGGAAGAGATGTAATACTTTCAACAATAAAGTACTATTTTTTAAAAATTAGAAGAGTAGCATACATTGTCAGGATGGGCGTGTCAATTCAGTCCTACAAATGGAATTTCCATAGATTTATACATCATACATGTATGAAAAATAAAATATATAATATCTAGCTTTATAAAGGTCCCCACTTAATCACTTTATATTTAAAATAATTAATACTACCTCTGTCCAATAGATTAAGCATCCCGGAGTCACTAATCATATGTCAGCCAAATAACATCCATTTCCTGAAAAAGTTCTGGGGGAAATACTCAATTAATATTTCCTTTTTGAAATAATTGTTATAAGGATTAAGGAAGATGATAAAAATCAATTTTGAGGTTTAGATTAGTCAGAACAGACTGGGTTTGCTGTGGCAACAATCAGCTCTAAAACAAAGGTTTTATTTATAATTCACAGTTTTTCACCTGGAAATCAGTAGCAGGATTATTGCAAGCAAGAAACCACCAGAGAATTTTAAAGAATCAAGTAAATTATTATTATTATGCTAGAGGCCTGGTACACGAAATCTGTGCACTCGGTGGGGAGTGCGGGGGTCCCTCAGCCCAGCCTGCACCCTCTCACAGTCTGGGAGCCCTCGGGGAGTGGGCCTAAGCCAGCAGTCAGACATCCTTAGCACAGCTGCTGCGCTCACTAGCCATCAGCCCAGCTTCTCGCTGAGCAGCTCTTCCCCTGTGGGAGCCCACTGACCACCAGGGGGCAGCTCCTGTATTGAGCATCTGCCCCCTGGTGGTCAGTACGCATCATAATGACGGGTCATTCCTCATATTCAGTCGATTTGTATACTAGCCTTTTATTATATAGGATGTATAAATATATTTATTATAAGGAATTGGCTCATGCAGTTATGGAAGCTGAGAAATCCTGCAATGTGCAGACAGCAAGCTGGAGACCTAGGATAGCCAATAATATAATTCCAGTTCTTCAAAGGCTCGTTCAAAGTCCTGAGAAACAGGGGAGCCGGTGGTGTAGGCTGCATTTGGGCCTGAGTCCGAAGGCAGAAGAAAGCCTATGTTCCATCTCAAAGACAGTCAAGAAGAGAGAGCAAATTCTTCTTTACTGAGCTTTTTTTCTCTATTCAGGCCCTCAATACATTGGATGAGGTTCACCCACATTGAGGAGGTCCAGGTGCGTTACTCAATTCACCAAATTAGATGTTATCTCACCCAGAAACACCCTCACAGGCACACCCAGAAATAATGTTTAACCAAATATCTTGGCACCCCAGTCAATTTGTCACATAAAATTAATCATCACAAGACTGACTATGTTGCCTAAATCAGTGAGAATTATCTAGTACTAGTGACCCGGTGCACGAAATTCGTGCACATTAAAGGGGGATTAATTAGAAGAAATAATTTAATATTGCTATTTGCCCTTTCTCTATTATAGAAGTGTCAGAGATGAAAGAAAATTAGTAAAATGTATATGAAAACCTTCCTACTGGCAGAGTCTGGGGCTCACCACGGGACCCAGAGTCAAGTCCCCACCCACCCACATGCACCTCAAAATCGCGTGAGTCCCAGACCCAGCCGCCCCTCCCGCACTGGGCTAGATCCAGACCCAGCCAGTCCCACCCTTGTCAAGCCCTGCCAGGCAGGGGGCATAGCCTCAGGTCCCCTGGCCCAGGGCCAGGATGGGGGGGCGTGGCCTGAGGTCCTCCAGCCCAGACCGTGGGGGGGGGGGGGTGCCTTGAGGTCCTCCGTCAAGCCCCACCAGGTGGAGGACATGGCCTGAGATCCCCTGTCAAGCCCCACTGGGTGGGGGGCATGGCCTGAGGTCCCCCATCAAGACCCACCAGGCGGGGGGGTGGGGGGGGCGCAGCCTCAGGTCCCTCAGCCCAGCACCAGGAGGGGGGCACAGCCAAGCCCCACTGGCAGGGGGGAGCAGCCTCATATCCCCCGTCAAGCCCTGCTGGGCAGGGGCACGGCCTGAGTTCCCCCAACCCAGCACTGGGGGTGCACCTTGAGGTCCCCTGTCAAGCCCAGCCAGGCAGGGGGGCGCAGCCTCAGGTCCCCTGGCCCGGTGCTGGGGTGGGGGGCATGGCCTGAAGTCCCGTCAAGCCCCACCTGGTGGGGGGCATGGCCTGAGGTCCCCCGGTCTGGTGCTGGGGCGGGGGAGCAGCCTCAGGTCCCCTAGCCCAGCACCAGGACGAGAAGCTCACCTTGAGGTCCCCTGTCAAGCTCTGCCAGGTGGGGGTTATGGCCTGAGATCCCCTGGCCTGGCACTGGGGCAGGGGGCGGGGCCTGAGGTCCCCTGTCAAGCCCTGCCAGTTGGGGGGAGTGGCCTGAGGTCCCTGTCAAGCCCCACGGGGGCAGGGGAGGGTGTAGCCTCAGGTCCCTACTGATTGCTCGTTAAGGCTCCTTAAGGGAACTTAGCCTCAGCTGTGGGTACAGCCATCTTTGTGATGGAGTGATGGTCAATTAGCATATTCCCTCTTTATTGGATAGGATTATGATATAGGATGCAGACTACTGTTCTTTCATTACATAGTTCATTGTGGTTGGACAACCAATAGATAATGAACAATGGTCTCTTAAAATGTGATGCCCAGTAAAAGCAAAGCTTTGAGAACTATGAGGTCTCTGTTACGCAACAAATGGTAAGTAAGGCATGAGGAATTCAAGACGGTGTGGTAGGTGGTTGCTTCTAAAGGCACTGGATAGTTTCAATTTCTTCATTAAATACAGAATAAAAATCAGAGACTATAAATTATATATTTTAAAATATCTGAACTCTTTCAGCCTTAGGGCTAACATAATGAAAACAAAACCCAGCATTTGAACTGTGGCATTCCAAATTACACTGACAGAGGAATTATTTCCCCTTGTCCAGAACTGAGTTTCTTATCCACCTAGGCTTAAAGTTGTGGTACTAATTGAGAAAGAATGAGACAGAGAGAGAACAGCTTACTGGAATGGAAACATAAGGGGAAAATTACTTGGCTCAGGCACAAGGATCTAGGGAAGGTTCATTTATCCAGTCTAGGGCAATGGTGAGAGAAATTTTCAATCCCAGGAGCTACTGGTGTACCAACCAGTGTATTGTGGCCCATTTCATAGCACATGAAGCCAACAGGTTGTCCATTGTAGTTTCTTGGGAGTAAATGAAAAATGTGCAGAAAATAAGGACTAAGAACATATATAGAGTAGTCTGAAAGTTTTTGCAGTAAACACTTTTGGTAGCAATAAACTCAAAACAGACATGTGTGTTACTAAAGAAAGTTGATGATGAACATGCATTTTGCACAAAATGTTTGTTGGCTTTTATCATCCATTATGGGAGTCAAAGTGAGGACTTGAAAAGTAGAAGATACAAATCTGCTGTAGGTATATCAACACCTGCTTTCAAACACTGAGCCTGCTGATCATGGCTTAAAATAGCAGGTGTGTTTACATTTCTCCCTGGGAAACGTGACTTTTCAGTCCCATCAAAGGTAATTTAGCTCAACATTTCTTTCTTGCTTCTTATCCACAAGATGGTGAAAGTATGTAAGCCTTTGAAGTGCTACCTTTTAATCAACCTAAGTGATCTGCAATAATATAGGGCTCATTTGTTAAAATGTTCTCAAAATTTCTATTGTATTAATTTTAAATCAGTCAGAAATCTTGTATCTTTTATCAAAGCATATAATGAATAGAGCACAAAAGCCTTCAACTTTTGAAGGCTTTAGCAAGTTCCAAGTATTGAAAACAAATCTTGCAAACTGGAAGACATTGAAATTTATCCCTTCCATTGGATGGGGAAAACTAAATAAAATAAACAAGCTAAAATAGTGCATAAGATGTTATTTTGAAATTATATAACTGTGGCTTGGAATATATTGACTGTGGCAGGGACAAGTAATGTGTTGAATCTTGATCTAGAAACTCAAGTGTGTTAAGATTATGAAAATTCATGTATGATATTATTTTTTCTGAATGTTATAATTCAATGACTTTTTAAAAAATATCATGGTCATTAAGCATATTCCTCTACATGACTATAATATTATAATACCATGAGCACACCTAAAAAAATTACCAATTTCATCCCATCATACAATTTAATATCTAGTTTACATTCATATTTTTATTATTTATCCAAGAATGAGTTTTTTATTTATATCCGTTTTAATCTGGATCCAATCTAAGTTCAAGCACTGCATTTGATTGTTACATGTCTTATATTTGTTTAATCTAGTACAGTCCTCTTCCTTTTCATTTGTCCCAAGACACTGAGAGTTGTGCTATAAATATTCTGTATTCCAGATTTGCCTGGTTGGGTGCTAATATCTGTAGGCAGAATTCTAAAATGACCTCCAATGACATATGCCCTTAGGATCCCCTCCCTTAGAATGAGAGCAGGACCTGGGAATATGATGGGACACCACTCCCATTATAAGGTTACCAGATTTTGAAGATATACTGGTAAGTAAGGTCCTGAATTAGTGGACTCTGAGTTCATTAAAAGGGACGTTATCCTTTGTGGGGAGTAATTAACCCCCAAAGAGAAATTCAAAGCAGCAGAGACATTTTCCTGCTAACACTGAAGAAGTAAGCTGTCATCATATGAGAGGAGGGGCCACGTGGCAAGGACCTGAGGGTGGGTGCAAGACCAGTCCCTGGCCTACTGCTAGCAGGGAAATGGGCACCACAGTCACACAATTACACCGAATTTTACCAACCACCGGATGGAGCTAGTAAGAAGATTTTGAGTCTCAGATGAGATGCCCCTGCCAATACCTTGATTTCAGTCATGGGAGATCCTGAGCAGAGGACAAAGACAACCACACCCTAATTCTTGTCTTGGGAAAGTTATAAGATAATAAGTTTATGTCATTTTTAAGCTGCTTTATATTGACTATCATGAGGACCAAATGGTAAACTGGGTTCAAGGAGACTTTATGCACTGTACAGCTGTTTTGCTCCCTGACACTGCCCTTCTGAGGCCCCTGCACCAGCCCCCTTTTACCTACCCTCACGTGTTTACCTGGATCTCTCTGGAAACATTGCTGTGTTTGTCCCAGAGACTAGCTACACTATGCCAGGGCCAGTACAATTCATAAAGAAACAAAGTTCTGTTGGCTCTTAGTTTATTAATATTTCCTGCCCCTTTGGGGTTTCTAATCTCCTTCAGGGCAGAGGGCAGAATCCCAATGCTTCCCCTTCTAGCCAGAGTCTCTGGACACTCACCGGCCTCTCCTCAGCCCCACCCTCTCCTGGGTCAAGAGTTACGACTATTCCGCACTAATCATCCGAGAGATGCAAATCAAAACAACAATGCAGTACCATCTCACATGTATCAGAATGGCTATCATCAACAAATCAACAAATGACAAGTGCTGGTGAGGATGCGGAGAAAAAGGAACCCTTGTGCACTGCTGGTGGGAATGCAGACTGGTGCAGCCACTATAGAGAACAGTATGGAGTTTCCTCAAAAAACTAAAAATGGAACTCCCATTTGACCCAGTGATCCCACTTCTAGGAATATATCCCAAGAAACTAGAAACACCAATCAGAAAGGATCTATGCACCCCTATGTTCATAGCAGCACAATTCACCATAGGTAAGATTTGGAAACAGCCTCAGTGCCCATCAGCAGATGAGTGGATTAAAAACTGTGGTACATCTACACAATGGAATACTATGCTGCCATAAAAAAGAAGGAATTCTTACCATTTGCAACAGTATGGATGGAACTGGAGAGCATTATGCTAAGTGAAATAAGCCAGTCAGAGAAAAATAAATATCATGTGATCTCACTGATTTGTAGAATAAAATTAACAACATGAACTGATGAACAAAAACAGATCCAGAGACAGAGAAGCATCAATCAGACTGTCAAACCTCAGAGAGAAGATAGGGGAGAGTGGGAGTAAGGAGGAGAGATCAACCAAAGGACTTGTATGCATGCATATAAGCCTAACCAATGGACACAGACACCAGGGAGGTGAGGGCATGAGTGGTGGAGTGTGGTGGGGGAGGGGCAATTGGGGGATAAGGACACATACGTAATACCTTAATTAATAAAGAAAAAGAGAGAGTTATGACTATTCCAATGCTTACCCGATCATCCTCACTTGAAAATTAGAGTCAGATCTCAAAAGAGCCTTAGAGGCAATTCAGTCCCCTTGCATCAAACTGTGGTCCTTAGAGGTGGAGGACTCTTTGAAGAGGCCCAAGAAGCCACTGAGAGGGCCAAGGGAGGGTCCAGCTGGCAGAGTCAAGGTCACTGACCCTGCCTAATAGAGGGCAGCTCCACCCCTATCTGATTTTGTGCATTGAGCTTCTAAGTGTGTTATGAAAGGATTCTTCTGTTGAAAGAAAGTTTGAGAATCACCTGTTGATTCCAATATTTTCCCATCACAGAAGGAAAAACTGAGGCCCAAGAAAGAGGAGGTGACTTGCCAAGACCACTCAGAGCATTCACAAGGGAGTTGGGAGTAGAATTCAGGCCAAAAACAGATTGAAGCTGAGCCACCGGAAGCTTGATGTTGGATGTACCCACCCACCCCAGAGACAGATACACCTGAGTCAGGCCTGTGGCCACACACTTAACAAGGCTGCATTGCTGGCCTATTTTTTCAGCCTCTCCCTGAAGACCTCAGATCTCTCCTGTGCATCACTGGATGAATTCTGGCTTTGAAGGTTATGGGGTGTAAGCAATTCCCAGAGGCCCTGTTGCAGGGAGTTCTGACTCCTTCATAAACACAGGCCCCCATAACAGGGTCCCTTATTGAATGGAGGTATTGATGAACAGGGCACACCTCCCATTCTCACTGTCTCTGCCAGTCCCTGGACCAAGAAGCAAGGAAAGTTAGCAGTTGTCTGGATGTGAGAGGCAAGGTTTTGGGGTGCTGGGGCCCAGAGTCACACAAGTTCATAGAGCCCTGGAGAACTCCAAAGATATAGTGAGGAGCTCAGCCACACTCCCTCTCCTTTTCGGGGTCCCCTGAAGACCCAGCAGATGTACCTAGAGCCTCCCAGAAGAAGTCAGCCCAGGCATTCTGACTACAAAGGACCCTAAGTCTCATGCCCACAAAAAAAGGACAGCCCCCCATGACCTGTCCAGTTGCCCTCATGGTCCTGCTCTCAGCACTACCTATGGGGGACACTATCTGGGCCCCTGGCTACCTGCCAATCTTCAAGCCCTCACACATCTCCGCTGAAGGATACGTGCTCATTAGGGTTGTGACGCCCTTACACACAGTGCTGGGTCAATTACAGGTCACGTTCCAGCGGCCTTGGGAGCAGCCTCTGTGCCAACCTTGGGTTGTGCTCTTTATCCCTTGGGAGCGAGGGAGTGGAGGAGCAGCTACCTGATCACTGCAGGTAGCTGGGGTCCCCAGGCCTGTCATCCACTATCCAGGGCCCCCTGGCACTGAGACCCTTGACAGTGACAGCCCCTCGCACTGTGCACCCAGGTATTAGAGACTCAGTGCCAATACCAGCTCTCCCAAAGTCACTGAGTAACCCCATCTGCACATGCTAACATTCCTTCAATTTGATGGAGAGAAGAGTTCAGCAGCCTTAGGCCTGGGGATGGTTTCAAAATCACAGCAGCTGGAGCCCTAACCAGTTTGGCTCAGTGGATAGAGCATCGGCCTGCAGACTGAAGGGTCCCAGGTTCGATTCTGGTCAAGGGCATGTACCTCGGTTGCAGGCACATCCCCAGTAGGGGGTGTGCAGGAGGCAGCTGATTGATGTTTCTCTCTCATCGATGTTTCTAACTCTCTATCCCTCTCCCTTCCTCTCTGTAAAAAATCAATAAAATATATTTGGGAAAAAAAATCACAGCAGCTAGAGCTATAAGACACATTTACGGAAGTGTTCATGGGACAAAGGGAAGGCAGCCCAGGCCCACCCTGTCAGCAACTCTCTCCCAAGAGCCCAGTTTTCACAGGTATCTAAACTGTTTACAAGGCTCTGCTGATTTCTAACCACATTCAATCTATGAGCCTATAGTGTTTGTTTACAAAGATGCCCAGGAAGTATGTAGCCAGACCTCAATGTCACTCTACCTCATATCTGTCTTATTTCTTCTGCCTAAGTCTCTGTCAAAGGCCTTCTAGCACGTGTCTTTTGCACCTACTCATGGCTCTCTGCTATTTATCTAAGTAAGTGTTTGCCTGTGCCTGAACCCATCTGTATGCCTGTGTATACGGCTACCAGTCTCTACATGTCCATCCCAGTCACTATATCTGTGTTGCCTGTCTCCCTGTCTCATCCATACCTGAGCTTCTGTCTCTGCATCTGATCATCTGTTTAGTTCATGTGTCTGCTGGTTCACAGGTCACATCCACTCACCTGGTAAATGTCTCAGTCTGTGGACTCAGTGCTGTATGTCTGCCTCTATTGCTGTCAGCCTCTGTCTCCAGGTCTAGGAGCAGGGAAGACTTTGTGTGTCTCTTTACCCATCTCTAGGAAGATGTCAGCCTTTCTCCATGTCTGTCCACTTGTATATGTGTCTTCCCTAGAATCTGCAACACCCCAAGACTTCTTTCTTTCTGCAAATGTACATCTAAATTCAATCCCACATCATCTGGCCCTCACTGCTCCCAAGGAGAGATTCTCAGGGCTGTTTTGTGCAGCTCTTTCAAATGCTGCTGACTGATTCTAACACCCCCTGTCCTTCACCCTCTGTAATATTCAAAGTCCGCTAATTCCTGCACATCCTGGGTATTCTCTTTGCTGTGACTGAGGCAAAAAGGGACCCAGCCTTCCTGTATCTCTTGATTCATTGCTGAATAACTGAAACTTTTATGAGACCCTTGCTTCAAGTTATTCTATCTTAATAAGTTTTGGGAACCTTCATACAGGCTAACGTGTATCCTTACAAGCAAAGAGCTTATGATCTAACACTCCCAACCTAACCTGATTGGAGTAAACTAAATATATCTATTTATGAAACTCTTTTATAAGAAGTCAATGACCTGCACCTGCTCTGGTTAGCTGCTTGTCTTTGGTGAGATGAGGACAGGTGATGGGCACAGACCCAGTTGAGCAACCACTGGAACAAAGTCTGCTCTAAATGAAGGCCCACCACTCCCAAGAGAATGTGGGATGTTAATGAAGCCCACAAGTACTGGGCATCAATTAATTAAGTGATAGTGCTCCTGGACTGCTCTCTGGGAAGGGACAGAGTTGAATGGTGTTACACAAACTGTCTCAAGGTGTCAAGGCATCCACATTTCTGAACACTGAGATCCATCCTAAGTTCCTGCTGATGGGGGTTTAAAATGCTTCTACCTTGCCATGGCTGGCTGACAATGTTTTTACACCAATGACAGTGAAGCCAGCAAAGGGAAAAAAATCTATAGATAAAGAAGACTCATTTTAGAGAAACAGAGAGCTGTAGCATCCCATAGTCAAAGACAGAATTTCCATAATTGTGCCTTGGAAATAAACTTCTAAATGGTTGGCATGTGCAAATTGAAAGGCAACTACAAACCCTGAAAAAAGAAATGGGAAGCCAATCACAGGTGCAAGGAATAAAAAGATTATGGCACCAGAGAAGCAGGTCCATCCAGATGGGCCGCAGTGAAGTAGACCCACATCAAAGCCTTTGATGGTCTTACATAATGGTACACAGCAAACTGTAGAGTTCTGATTTCAGAGTGTATCTGTGGTCATTCTCACCAAGTCCCAAGTCAAAGTACCATCTCCAAGATAGAAACCAGGTTGTTCCTTACTAATAGTTAAGTCAATATCCTGATACGCAGAATGGGTAAAGCAAGATAAACAGCACTGCTTACAGAATTCTATCTTAATAAGTCTTGTTTCTCTCTGGAATCACTCCCTGTGACATTTCCTGGATACCAATGAAGTCGTGACTATGTTAAGTTAGCACCTCCCATGACTATTTTTCACTCTGTGAATAAATATACCCCCAAAGAAGGAATTATATTTTCAGAAATTTTCTATTTGCAAAAAAAAAAAAAATGCATTTTCCCTGACATGATTTCATGGTTTATTTTTATTAGCAGTGGCTTTTAAAACTTTAGCTGTCCATAGGAAATATAGTCAATAATGTTGCCATGACTGTGAATGGTGCCAGGTAGTGCTGGGAGTATCAAGGGTAATACAATTGTCTTTTTTTTCCTTGTAATTGTCTTTTTAAATTTCATTTCAAGGGAGCTGACATTACCATAGATATAGTTTTATTTTTTTTAATATATTTTATTGATTTTTTACAGAGAGGAAGAGAGAGGAATAGAGATTTAGAAACATTGATGGGAGAGAAACATCAATCAGCTGCCTCTTGCACACCTCCTACTGGGGATGTGCCCACAACCAAGTACATGCCCTTGATTGGAATCGAACCTGGGACCTTTCAGTCCGCAGGCCAATGCTTTATCCACTGAGCCAAACCAGTCAGGGCATAGATATACTTTTAAAACAATTTTCAAAGAGCCATGTGATATAGAGGAAGGACCATTCTATATTTCAAATAAGATAATGTCCTTACAAAGCAGATAAATGTATGGATTACATGGAAAATCAGTTGTGATTCTGGGGACATTGTGATGGAAATTGCTGGTTGTCTACCAAAATTTGTTCTTCTCTTTTCTACAATTATCATTTCTGGTTGGATATCTGGCAGCTTAGCTATAGACTGTATTTACCATCTTTGCAATTAGATATGACCTATGGCTAACTTCTTATCAACAGAGGTGAGTGGAAGTGATGATTGCCACATCTAATGGAGAAACCTTAAGTCATATTGTGTGTCTCCTCGATGCTCCATCCTCACCCTTCCTGCCCACTGGAACACAGTGTTGACAATGCAAATTATAAGAAGGCGCTAAGTTGGGGGTTGGCAAATGGTCTTTGTCACAACAACTAAACTCTATCATGGTAGCACAAATGCAGCCAGAGACAATTCATGTGGTGTGACAGTGTTCTGATAAAACTTGATTTATGGACACTGACATTTTAACTACATAAAATGTTTATGTGTCATGAAATATTATTCTACTTTTGATTGGTTCCCAATCTTTTATTTTTGTAGTTGTTGTTGTTAATCCTCACCTGAGATAATTTTTCCATTGCTTTTCAGAGAGAGTGGAAAGAAGGGTGAGAGACAGAGGAGAGAGAAACATCAATGTGAGAGAGATACATCGATTGATTGCCTCTAGCATGAACCCCAACTGGGACCAGAGATCGAACCTGCAACCCAGGTACACGCCCTTGACCAGGAACCCAACCCATAACCCTTAAGTGCATGGGACAATGCTCTAACCATACTGGCCAGGGTAGTTTCCAACCATTTTAAAGTATAAAAACAATTCTTAGCTCACAGGTCATTAAAAACAAGTGTTGAGCTGAATTGGTTTCACAGGCCACAAGATGAAGGGAGCTTGGATCCTTATATGCTGTTGAGCAGAGCCACCCACCAATCGAGAGCACTCACCTTTGACTCCTGCAGGAAAGAAAAAAATCTCCTTCATTATTTAAGTTACATTATAGCAGATTGGAATTTTATTTTGTTATAGCAGATTAGCATTTTATTTTAACTAATACATAGTCCATAACGCTTAAATACCCAGACCTCTGCTGCATTCCATAATCCTCACCACCCTCTTTCTAAAGGGCAAGGAAACTGGACCCTATCTGCCCCCTCACTGGCCTTTCCAAGACTTGAGGGAAATGGCTCTACTCAGAGCTCCCTTCACCTCCTTGTTTCGAAGACTGTAGATGAGGGGATTGAGCATTGGCGTGACAATGGAGTAGAAGACAGACACCACCTTGTTGAAGTTGATGGAGGAGGCCACTTTGGTCCGGACATACATAAAGAAAAGAGTGCCATAGAAGAGGCTCACTACAGTCAGGTGAGCTGTACAAGTGGAGAAGGCCTTCCGGCGCTCAGCCGCAGAGCGGATATGCAGCAGCGTCCAGACAATGTTACTGTAGGACACAGCAATGACCACAGAGGAGGTCAGGAGTACCGCCAGAGAGACCAGGAAGTCTGTGGTCTCCTTCAGGGTGACATCCGAGCAAGACAAGGCTAGCAAAGGTGAAGCATCACAGAAGAAGTGGTCAATAACATTGGAGCCACAAAACGTCAGCTGGGACATGAGGTAGATGGGCAGCATAGGTGTGAGGAAGCCCACCAACCAACAAGCACCAGCCAGACGGATGCAGGTGCCCCAGGACACCAAGGCCCCATATCGGAGAGGCATACAAATGGCCACATAACGGTCATAGGCCATGGCAGCCAGTAGGAAACATTCAGTTGCCCCAAGAAAGGTGAAGATGAAGAGCTGGGAAAGGCAGCCAGCATAGGAGATATTCTTGTCCCCTTCTCCTCCAATAAAACCAACCAGCATCTTGGGCACTGTGACTGAGGTATACCCAATTTCAAGGCAGGACAGGTGTGTCAAGAAGAAGTACATGGGTCTCCGGAGCCGAGGGTCCAAAATCACCACCATGATGATGGCCAAGTTCTCCAATAAGGTAAACAGGTACATGGTGAGGAAGAGTGTAAAGAAGAGAAGGCGTGTTTCATGCACCCCGGCAAAGCCCACCATGACAAACTCTGTCACGTGGGTCCAATTTGGGGTATATAGCTGCATATTGGAAGTGGGAGCTCAGTAGACTCATAGTCTTGTAGATAATGACAACTGAGAGAGAACCTCTATGACGATGTTGGACTGAAATATCTTCCACTTCAGAAGAGGAAAGTTGAAGTTAAGACACTATGCCCTCAAAGAATTTATAGTCGTTTAGGGCTACAAGAAAATGGAAAATTTCAGTACAAAATGAAAAGTTCTACATAGCAATAAGACAGGGTATAATGGGAGGAAATAGACCAGAAGCTCAACCAGTCTTGAGGAATCTGAGAAATCTTCCTGGAGAAAGGGCTATCTAAACTGGAACCAGAAAAATAATTGTAAGTTACTGAGATAAAGATAGTAATGTAGAGATGACATAAGTATAAAATCTCAGATGCCAGAGAGAACATTGTGCATTTGAGAAACTTCAGGCTGCTCTAGTTTACTGCAGAGCTTAAGAACTTAGCTTTCTGATCACGCATACCTGGCCAGGACTCCACACCGAAGAGGGGAAAACATGAATCTTTTCTCTCCCTCTCTCTCTCTCTCTCTCTCTCTCTCTCTCTCTCTCTCTCTCTCTCTCTGTGTGTGTGTGTGTGTGTGTGTGTGTGTGTGTGTGTGTGTGTGTGTGTGTTGAGGAATAAAAGCAGTTTTTTTCTATGTAACTTACCTGGACAGGAAACAAACATCCTCAGGGTCTGGCATCCTCTCTCTAAGTCACGGATCAGAGAACTGAAACTATTATAAGACAATACCTACTCTGTACCAGGTACAATGGTGGATGCTGGAGGTGCCAGCTCTGTACCAGGCCCTGTCTTGGATGCTGGGGGACAGATGCTCTGTGCCAGGAAGCCTCTCAGCATCACCATGTATCCTGCCTGGTTCAGAGCAGGTGCCCTGTCATGTGTTGACCTGAACTGCATACAAGTTTGGAGGAATGAGGGAAGGAAAATCTTCCTAGTGAAGACAGGACTATCAAACTCAAGTCACAGCAGAGAGGACAGGTAAGATTTAGGAATAGCCCTAACTGCTTTGGCTCAGTGGATAGAGCATTGGCCTGTGGACTGAAGGGTTTCAGGTTCCATTCCAGTCAAGGGCATGTACCTCAGTTGTGGGCATATCCCCAGTAGGGGGTTTGCAGGAGGCAGCTAATCGATGTTTCTCTCTCATCGATGTTTCTAACTCTCTATCTCTCTCCCTTCCTCTCTGTAAAAAATAAATAAAATATTTTTTTTAAAAAAAAGATTTAGGAATAATAATAGCAATGCATGGATGAAGCAGCCCAGCTAGTAAATTGCAGAGCCAGGGTTTGATCCCAGATGTGTTTGACTCTGTATCTCATGCTTTTAATGACTTTGAAGAAGAATAAACATTTCAGAAAACTTTATTATGAAAATTTACTGTCTATAATACAAAGTCAGGCTTCTACAATAGTGAGTGTCTCTATGAGGAAGGACATCTCCAAAGAGTTAGCATTCTTCCTTAGCTACAACATTGTAAGCCAAATTGCTAAGGGGAGGGATGTGCAGGAATGTGCTCTGAAATTTCCTAGAGCCACCAGAACCATGAAGCATTTGGGGCTGCAATGCAATTATTTGGCCAGGAAGCCAGTGTTTATAGACCACCCACTGTGGGGATGAGGGGGCCTGGACTTAGGCCTGGTGGAGACAGGTACAGAAATCTGAAGTCTTTGACCTTGTTCATTTCTGACTTTGTGTATCTTCATGCTTTCATTGCCATGAAATCATGGAACATTGAAGCCAGAGGGAACCTGCTTAATAATTTTTAGGGAAACCGTAAGTGAGGGTTTTAGAGCCTGACAAACCTGGATTCAAATTTCAGTCTCGGCATTTTTAATTTTTTGTTTTTTTGGGGTTTTTTTTGTTAATCCTCACCCAAGGATATTTTTCCCATTGATTTTTAGACAGAGTGGAAGGGAGGGGGAGAGATACAGAGAGAGAAACATTGATGTGAGAGAGACACACCAATTGGTTGCCTCCCGAGCACAACCGAGCCTACAACTGAGATACATGCCCTTGACTAGAATCGAACCTAGGACCCTTCAGTCTGCAGGCTGACTCTCTATCCACAGAGCCAAACTGGCTAGGGTTAGGCATTTTTAATTTTAGGAAAAAGAAAAACAATTTCTCAATCAGATCACAGTGTGTGGAGTAGGGAAGAAGGCAACCTTTAACCAACAAAACCAAGTTTAGCAGGAGGAGAATGAGGTGCTCCCAGCAAACCAGGGGAGAGAGGTGTGGAAGATAAATCCATGAGAAGAGACTGTGAGTCCACTAGAGGCAGGAACACAGAGTGGTTAAAACCATATTCAGGCATTAGATTACCTGGAGCCTTCCAGCCCCAGGTCCACCGCCTCCCAACCGATATGCGAAGAAAAAACCTGCAGGGAAGGCAACGCCTAACCCAATGGAATGAATTTCTGATGGAACCCTTTAAGTCAACAGCCATGAGTTAAATGAGGAGAGCTTTTTGGGCAAGAGTTTCAGGATGAACTCAGCCTCACCTCCGAGCTCTCAGATCATGTGTGGTAAGCAGATGAGCTTCCCTCCAAAAAAAAGAGAGAAGAGGTCTTTTTATTGAGCCCCTCCCATGGCCAGATTCTGCTGGGCTTAGATTATCTGATTTAATCCTCACAACCATACTTTGGTCCTATGGCCTATCCTTCACTCCTGGGTTTCATGCAACTGAAAACACTGAGGCTCAGAGAAAGAAAGAAATTTGCATCCGATCAAAGAACTAGTGAGTGGCAGAGATGGGATTCAAACATAAAACCCTGAGCTTCCCCCACACAGAGACATCTCCCTCTGTCATTTCATCTCTCCGAATGACACACCTGCAGCCCTGGCTGCCAGCCTGCCTGTGAGGTTAATGTGTCTGTGTCTTGGATCCCCATTGGCGGAATCTACCACAGGTTCCAGCGACCTGCAGGGGCACCATGAAGCTCCCATGCCTATTAACCACATGAGCTTCCTCCCTGAGGCTGAAAGAACTTATCAACCAAGTGTAGCCTAGGAAGCAAGTGGCCAAGTGGAGTGGGTCATAGGGGACAATCACTGAATGAGGAGAGAGACCAAACAGGAACTTGGCCTAATTTGGTGTCCTCAGAATGGAGCTCTCTGGGCTAAGGTTTTCCCTAACAAATATGGAAAAACAGTTTGGGACCCATGCAGGGAAATTAAAACTTGGCTCCTGTGGCAACGTACTTGTGCAGACACGTGACGAGCCTGGTGAGAGGTTGGCTTCCTCCCCCGTTCAGTTCTCTCCACCTGGCCTCTGGGAAACTTGTCCCCAAACATGAAAAGAATTGGAAAATGAACTTACTAAGATCTGGACAATGATTTCTAAAAACAAGCACCAAATCCAGGTGAGCAGATGATGGAAGATGGGCGCCATGAGACAGGTGGAAGGGGCCGCAAGATGCTCGGGGTGCTGCTCTCAGCTTCCTCTTCGCTCTCACTCACTGTAGCCACCTCCCTGTTCACTGCAACGTGACAGCAATAGCATAACTCACTTCCAGGTGCACAGATAGCCCCCTGAGGTCACAGCACGCTCTCTAGAATTAGAGGAGTGAAGTTTGACCCTGGCTCCATCAGGTATCCGCTATATTATGGGAAAGTCACTTAAATGAGCGTCAGTTTGTCATCCTCAAATGGAAGGCATAGTCCATACATTTGCAGGGCTCATCTAAAGATCGAAGGGAACAACATTAAGTGAAAATTCGGGGCCTTTGCTCTTATTGTTCCCTTTGCTTTTCTGTGTGGCTTCCTCCAGCACTTCCTCCAATTCTCTGTATGAGGCTATCTCAACAGAGAGGCCCTTTCTGACCACCCATCTGAAAACACAACTCTCTGACCCCCTTCCTCAGCTTGATATTTTTGTCACAGCCTCATTGTCATCAGTCAGGTATTTACTAATATTTGTTTGTCTATAATATCACACAAACACATACACATACAACCCTAAGCTCCTTGAAGATAGTGCCTTTCTGTTTACTCATCACTGTGTTATCAGTGGCATAAAGAGTCATTGGGTTGTAGTTTGTATGCAGTAAACATACTGATGTCATCATAAAAGAATGAACACTTGCTCCAAGCATCATGCTGGCCCAAAGTATTGTTTTCTTTCCACTTCCAACTACCTGTTTCAAGGAAACAGGAAGGGAAGGAAACCCACTAATACTTAAGGAAGAGCTATCCAATTTGGGTGTTGAAGTCCATAGGACCATCCTGCCAATCAGCTCCAACACTGCAGGCACCCACTCTCACTGGTCTTGCGTGGGGGACAAGTTGAATTGATTTTTACATATAATTTCTTTTTCTTAGCTACTGAATTTAAATTTTCTAGAAAGCTGTTCTATAGCCGCTCTTTTCAAAGTCTGCTCCACCAAGCCCCACATTTCTCCAGTTGCCAGGAACTATAAATGGGAGAAAGGGACCTAGCATGTGAGGCTCCCATGAACCTTGCTTCAACCAGCTAGTAAGTGGCAGCTGGTAGGTGGTAGGTCCAGACAAGAATACAGCCCAGCCTGACCCCACCACCTACCATCTTTCCACCACACCACCTCCCTGGGGTGCTGGCATTGCTCAAACCAAATTAACTGAGTGCTTCTCTCATTATTCCAGCAGCTTCCCAAATGAGCAGGCGTGACCTGCTCCTCAAAGCTGCTCCCAGATGGTCTCTTCATGAAGGAAACAAATGAGAAATTGGAACATAAGAAAAGAAATGGAGGTCTCTCCAGTCATACATGCAGCAGAGGCCCCATCTCCAGGCACACTGGAGAGTTCACTACAGCAGAAATAACCAAGGTGGGAATCAAACTTTCTGAGCTTCTGGCTCCTAATGTCCAAATAGGAATGCCACCTGCCGAATAATGTTCCCAGGACATTATGGGAATTGATGAGATAGTGAGTAGGCAGGCCTTTTGAAATGTTAAAGGGACACTCTGGGAAGACCTTCTTATTATCTTGCCTCCATTGCTATGGACTATGCTATTACTGCAGAATTTTAATAATGGGAAAGCCCAGGGGATGGTAGTATCAGTGGGGCCTTGGGGATGGCCTTGAAGCTGCACTTGAATAATAAGCAAATTAATTTTGTTTAGATTGTAGCTTTATTTGAGGTGGACAGAGACAGTGAGGAACTAAGACCCCCCAACATCCTTGGCAAACCCCCTACAATATGCAAGCTTAGGAAATCAGTTGGATTCTGTGTGCCTCAGTTTTCTCACTTGAAAACAGGTTAATATTTAAAACCACAATGACTCTGTAAAAGAGTTTTTGAAAGATTAAAAATAAAATAAAATGGGAAAACTTTGAAGAAAAGATTGGGTGAATCTGAAGTCAGAAATCTTTACTCTAGGTTTGGTTTATCTTTGGTTGATGACATTCTTTCCATACACCACCTTCTGATTGCTCTTTGGATATATGCCTGTTAGTTTCCAGCACTGCTGTAAACCAAAAGCTAAAGAGCCCATATCCAGGTGCTCAGGGGTTTCTAGAAGAGCCACTCACCTGTCCCGTACTATTTCTTTGTTTCTTCTTCTCTTGGTGGAACACAAAAACCCAACATTCTCAGTACCTGGATCTCATTGTGAAACAAGGACCCCAACTTCAAGGATCACAGGTTTCCTGAACCAAAAGAACAGGGCAAAGATCCATCATCAGCTGAACTGGAAAGGGAGGGAACTGGGTTTGTCACTGACTATAAAATGACTCATACCTTTCTATATGCCTCTAACACCCCAGGGGTGGCCCATGGGATCGGGTCTCAATGGAGGTTTGAAGCACTCAGACAACAAAGGAAAGAAAATAATAAATCATGGAAAATTTCTTTCCCAGAGGATGTGCAGAAGCTACATGGGAATCCCAAGTTTGTAGACTAATTGGACAAGTACCAGTGGAAGATGAGGGGCCAACCAAAGAAGGTCCCATGCCAGCTAGACTCTTTGCCAAGGCCTCTGGCTCTAACCAACTCTGGAATAGGGTGAAATGAAATTTCCAGAGTTCCAGATTTATCAAGAATGCAATGAGCTCTTCCTCTATTAGGATGAGTTAGATATCCCCACCCACCAATCTCCCTTTATCCCCAGGTGGAGAAAATCTACAATGTTAACAACAGACATTACTGAGTAGTCACTCTGGGCCAGGCTATGTGCTGTACAGGTGTGAAATAACCAGCCTCAATCCTGAAGGAGCTCAGAGGCTGTGACTAAGGCTGTGACTAAGGATCATTTTTATCCAGAATGTAACTATACCCAGTTGCCTTCATTCCAAAGAACTTCCCTCAGAGTATTTGAGGATTATCTACAGGCTGAGCAATCTTTTTCCCCAAAAGGAAATACGACATCATTTCATTATAAAGCAAAAGGAAGATCAAGGTTGTGATTATTTACTCTATTTGATTGTAGGAAGCAGCCAAGCCAAAGCTATCAGGGCACAAGGTGACCGGTCCTTTAACATATTCTAAACAAAAAGCATATGTCCCTTGATTTCATATGACCTTTCAGTTGCAGATGTCTTATCTTTCCAACTAAACAATAAAGCTCCTTAATGACAGGGCCATTGTCATATGTTACTGGATCCCACAGAGGCTAGCGCAGTATAGCTCAATATAAACCATCACAGACATGGACCTGAGTCCACCTAAGCCTCTTCATGGATGTGCTACCGTGGGCAAGTCAATCCCTCTGAGCTTCTTTTCTCACCTCTGAAGTTGGGAAAATAATCTACCTGACAAGGGTGTGTTTAAGAGATAAATGAGGTAACAAAGATGAAGTGTTCGCTAACCTAACAGTGGATGTGAGATGATTTTACTATAAAACTTCAGGCTTCTCTACATTGTTTACATTAGCCAAGACATGCAAGCAACCCAAGTGCCCATCAGTAGGTGAGTGGATAAAAAAGCTGTAGTGCAGCCCAGCTGGTATGGTTCAGTGGTTGAGCATCAACCTATGAACCAGGAGATCAATTGAACCAGGTTCAATTCCTGGTCAGGACACATGGGCAGGTTGAGGGCTTGATCCCTAGTGTGGGGCATGCATGAGGCAGCCGATTAATGATTCTCTCTCATCATTGATGTTTCTCTCTCTCTCTCTCTCTCTCTCTCTCTCTCTCTCTCTCTCTCTCTCTCTCTCCCCCCTCTCTCCCACCCTCTCTCCTTCTCCCTCTTCCTCTCCCTTCCTCTCTGAAATCAGTAAAAACATATTTTTTTAAAAAGGCTAAGTTTAAAAAAAAAAAAAGCTGTAGTGTATTTACACAGTGGAATACTACTTGGCCATAATGAAGAAGAAAAGCTTACCTTTTGCCATGGACCTAGAGGGTATTAGGATAAGTGAAATAAGTCAGAAAGATAAGTACCATATGATTTTACTTTCATGTGGAATCTAATGACTAAATCACCTCCCAAAGGCCCCACCTCCTAATACCATCCCATTGGGCACTAGGATTTAACATATGAATTTGGAGGAGACACAAACATTCAGTCCATAACAATTGCCAAGGGTTAATATTTGATCGAGTTGGGAAGTGTGTATAACGTTATCATTGTATTATGTTCCTTCTTGGGTATCAATTGAATTATTTCATGACAAAAATGCATTAAAAAAGAATACCTGCAAAAATACCAGGTCAGACTTTGCTTCTGGGTGTTTTAAGGCTGAAAAAAAAATCATTTGGAGGAAACTGAGCCTCTTTTGTGAAATGAGAACTATCTACAATTCCGTAATGATATACAAAAATTCCAAGTACAAGAGGTGATTTCAAATCCCTTTCAGAGGAGTGGCAAAGGCCCTCAGCGTTTCAGTCTAGTCCATGTTCCTCCTCATTTGTCACAGATCCTCCTCTATGTGTCCCAGTTTCGGGGCTGGGATATTTGATTCCTCGGGCAGGAGGAAAATAAAAGGAATATGATCATTCAAAGCCTCTTTCATTACCATCACTCGCAGAGGAGAATTCCACCTTCAAATCGCTCAATTCTGGACTTCTGTGGTGTCAAACTGGGACAACAGATAGGGTGACAAAAATTAAGGCACCAGCAAGGCTTGATGGGTTTACATGGTAAAGGCAGAATATTCCAGGCTGAAGAGAAAGAAAATGACTGGAAGGTGAGAGGAGAGGGCCAGGCTTGAGAGCAGAGATTTCGGGTCTGCCTGTGTTTCTTTGGCCCTCCAGGCTCAAATTCAGCACTGTCTCCCTGCCCTGTGTGGGTGCGGGACCTGGTCACAGACAACAATCTTCCCAGGGATGCGCAGCTGTGCTCAAATTCAGGACTGCCTCCCTGCCTGGGCGCAAACAAATCAATAAAAGACAAATGTTGGCGAGGATGCGGAGAAAAAGGAACCCTCGTACACTGCTGGTTGGAATGCAGACTGGTGCAGCCACTGTGGAGAACAGTATGGAGTTTCCTCAAAAAACTAAAAATGGAACTCCCATTTGACCCAGTGATCCCACTTTTAGAAATATATCCCAAGAAACTAGAAACATCAATCAGAAAGGATATATGCACCCCTATGTTCATAGCAGCACAATTCACCATAGCTAAGATTTGGAAACAGTCTAAGTGCCCATCAGCAAATGAGTGGATTAAAAAACTGTGGTACACCTACACAATGGAATAAAAAAGAAGGAATTCCTACCATTTGCAACAGTATGCATGGAACTGGAGAGCATTATGCTAAGCAAAATAAGCCAGTCAGAGAAAGATAAATATCACATGATCTCACTCATCTGTGGGAAATAATGAACAATATGAACTGATGAACAAGGACGGATCCAGAGAAAGGGAAGCATCGATCAGACTGTCGGGCCTCGGAGGGAGGGGAGGGGAGGGTGGGGGTAAGGGGGAGAGATCAACCAGAGGACTTGTATGCATGCATATAAGCCTAACCAGTGGACACAGACAACAGGGGGGTGAGGGCATGAGTGGGGGGGGGGAGGTAATGGGGGGATGAGGACAAATATGTAATACCTCAATCAATAAAGAAATTAAAATGCAAAAAAAAAAGATTAAAAGGGATTAAAGGCAGTGTGGACGTTCTGAGAAGATGGATGTGACTTGTCAGTGAGGAGCTTTCCTCTATGGTGATCTAAGTAAGCCATTTCTTGGGGAATCCCCAATGTCTATATCTTTAGGACTTCCCTCTTAGGTAAATTCTATTCCTCACGGAAGAAACTTCCAACTCCTTCTGGAGGGTAGTGTTTGAGCCACCAGCATTCTGAAAGCCAAGAGGAAAGAGCCTGGGTGCCTCACCATTCAGTATTGTTTATGCATATGGTTACTTAACACTCCTACTATAATGTGGTAGCCTCACCCTTAGCTGTGCCTGATGTACTCCTGTCCATACACACTCTGTTTTATCATTTCCAGGAATGAGCCTTTAAAACCTTCTTGGAATGAGAGCGGGACAGTGGGAAAGAAGATCTAGAGAGGTATAACTGCTTCTCAAACAGCTTTCACCCAGTTCTTTTGTTCTAACCCCTACTTTTGCTCCAGGTCACAGGTTTCTGAAATTGCTAGTTTCTGAGACTGAAAGGGTTCTCAGCATAAGCTGGGTTTATTTAATTTTTCAGCTTTCTCAGAACATAATGGCATAGAGGTCTAGCTTTCTCAGGTTTGCTAATCAGTTATTACTCATTCATCTCCTTTCCAGATTCCAAAATACTGTTGCCATTGTCTCTTCACCTATACTCCCATTCTTGTTGGTTTGGGGTTTTTTTTCTTTTCTTTTTTTAATCTCTTTACTGTGCTTTAAAAAGGTAAACATAGCCCTAACCGGTTTGCTCAGTGGATAGCGCATCGGCCTGCAGTCTGAAAGGTCCCAGGTTCGATTCTGGTCAAGGGCATGTACCTTGGTTGTGGGCACACCCCCAGTAGGGGATGTGCAGGAGGCAGCTGATTGATGTTTCTCTCTCATCGATATTTCTAACTCTCTATCCCTCTCTTTCTCCCTTCCTCTCTGTAAAAAATCAATAAAATGCTTTTTTTTTTAAAAAAAAAAGGGTAAACATGGCCAAACAGCCAATGTAACTCAAAACCCCACATTTTTTTATTTCAATGACTCTATTTTTTTATGTTCAAATATTCCAATTGGTCCTTTTTTCCCTATCTCCTCATTCTTGTTTTCAGGCTTTTTCTCATAATTTTTATTATTGTAATGAAAGTTTTTATTTCATTTACTTCTATGAAATAATCCATGTATTTACTTTAAAGCCTTGCCTGATCATTCTATAAAATCACTTTCATCTGAAGTGAATCCATGCTCTGATTGTTGGTTTAGTGGCTGGTTTTTCTTAGTATTCACTTTTATTCATCAGTTTCTTTATTTGGTTTAAGTCTCATTTTGGAATATGATGTGGTTGGGTTTTTGGGTTTTTTTCCTTTTCTCTTCTCCCCTCTAGTTTGCCTTCATATTCAACTTTCCTGCAGAGCAGCTTTGGGGTCCCCAGTTCAGATCCAGGTCTAGTAAGGACCTTACTTAGAGTGGCCGTCCTTCAGAACCACTGGACTGCGGCAGATCCAGGCTTGGTTAAGGGTAAGCTTGACTCAGCTCTTGGTCACAAGGTGATGTCTCATCCTTGTCTCCAAGCCTGGAGCTGGATAGGAGCCAGGGCTCCTATCCAGCTTTATTTCTAGCCTCCTCTCATGAGGGTGGGGTATGAGAAATGACTATCAACCTCGCCCAGGGCTTCAGTCAGTGAGCCTGCCTCTGCGTTCCCACCTCACAGGAAATAGTTTTGATTCACTTATTAACACTGACTGCCTCGCCTTCCAAACCCAGCAAGTCCACCCACCCTTTCAGCCCTGATCATTGTGTGTGTCCCTATGCCAGCTTGGAGCTTCAAAAATGCTTGTCTTGTATGTAAGCCTGACTATCCCTTCTTCTTTTTTCTCTTTTTGTTTTATGTAGCACTGAGTGGAGCAGAAGGGATTCTTCAAGCATGGACTCCACCTTGATCTGGCTTTCAGTAAGTGGTCTTTAAAGTTAGATAGTTGGACCATGTAAATCTCAATTGTGGTTAGAATTCTGATGCCCAAAGTGGCTGGATCAGGTCAGATGTGGTACTGAATGCTGCCTTAGCTAGGCTGAATTTTCTCTCTATCTCTTGCACATTACCATAGCACTAGGAGTACAAGACGCAATCGAATTAAATATTAACTGAACATATTCTGAATACTCAAAATTCAAACAATAATAGAGTAGAATTGAGTGGAATAGAAATAAAGATTTGAAGTTAACTCATTTTAGATCAATTTCTTCCTAAAATGCACTATTGTAGCATCCACACGGCTGTGGGATTAAATGAGTGGTTTGTGTAGGACGCTTAGTACACTATCTAGCACGTCTTAAGTCTGTTAGGATGCACCTGGCATTATAATACATTCCAAAGGAACCAGAGGATCCAGTGGGTATAGAGGTTCTTTTGAGAATCAACAGGAAGAGAGAAACAAAAGGGAACAGGAAATAACTGTCCAGCCAACAGGGCAAAGGATTAAAATCACAGAAAGATGATTATCGCCAATAAAATGAAGTTTTCCTCCCTGCCAGTAACCTTTGCCCTGTACACAATAAACAAGGAACTGTTAGCTTAAATCCACAGGCTTTGTAAATCCAGAGTAGCTACCAGGAAGACATCACATTCCTAGACCCTCTGGAATGTATTGTACATTCTGTGAGGGTTGGGATTTATCTGTGTTGCCCATTGCTTTCTGCCTAGGTCATAGTGAGCATTTAATAACTGTGGGTAGGCTAAAGGTGCTCAAACAGGGATTGGTGTAGTAGATCCCAATGCACACACTTGTGAGATGAATTTATATTATGGATACAGAGGGGTAGCAAGTCAGCAGAGGATATATTCTGTCAGCCTCCAAGATTCATACAACTGAATGCACAAAGGAGAATCAGACATGTGTCCAACATTGGCCATGTGGAGGATTCAAGGAGGAGAATTCAGGGACATACTTTTAAGCAGGGAAATAGTGAAGTCTGCATCATCAGGAAGCCCGCCCCACAGGACCTCACACATGAGTAAAGCATCATCAATGAAATGGTGTGTGTGTGTGTGTGTGTGTGTGTGTGTGTGTGTGTGTGTTACAATACTCTGTCAAATAAACACATTAACTCAATTGTATAGTAAGAATTCTTGACCTGAATTTCAGACATTCCTAAAATACTAGAAAAGGAAAATATAATAACAGGAACAGCCCTTAAAACCAATTATGAAGAGATTCAAATATAAACTGCATGGATTACAAGGCTGTGTAACCTCTATGTACTCAGAATGTAGCTGGTTTCTAATTCCAAGGTTCATTAGAGATGAGTGGCGGAGTAGATGAATGCTACTTTCCACACATGTGCCATCGGGACACCACTTCCCCCTCTCTGGTTCTCACATTCTTTATTGATAAAATGAAACCTTGCCTATCAGGAATATGTTGATTGCAAATAACAAAAAAAACTTAATCAAGAATTCCAGGTTATGGGCTTGTATATGAAGAGTCCTAGGGCTGTAGCCCTGCCAGTGCTGCTCAGGAGGTGAGTGTCAACCCATGCACCAGGAGGTCACCAGCTCGATTCCAGGTCAGGGCATCTGCCTGGGTTTCGGGCTTCATCCTCAGAAGGGGGCATGAAGGAGGCAACCTATCAATGTTAATGTTTCTCTCTCATTGATGTTTCTATCTCTTTCTCCCTCTCCCTTCCTCTCGCTCTAAAATCAATTTTTATTTTTTTTAATTTATCGTTATTGTTGAAAGTATTACAGATGTCCCGTTTGTTTGTTTGTTTGTTTGTTTGTTTGTTTGTTTTTCCCAATGACCCCCTCTTCCCCACACCCACCCCTCCCAGGCCTTCACCACTCTATTGTCTGTGTCCATGGGCTATGCATATGTGCATATAAGTTCCCTGGTTAATCACTCCCCACCCAGCCCACCACCCCTGCCTTCCCTCTGAAAATCAAGTTTTTTTAAACCTATTTAATAATAATTTTAAAAAGAGTCCCAGAGATTTAAACAAGATTTTCAAGGTCAACTTTTTCCATCCTTCTGTTTTGTCCTCTATTTTGACTTCATTCTCAACAAGTCCTCTCCACTTGGTGACAGACTTATATCCTCACATGTGTAAGTCCAGTGGAAAAGAGAGCACACCTCTCCAACAGTCTAAGTCATGAGATGGCACCTCACTGACTCCAAAGTAGTCAGGTCAACCACCGTCGCCAGAGGGACTTGATGTTCTTATTCCGTTCATCTGAGATTCATGCTCACCCCAGGCTTTCCCCACCAAGATGCAACCAGACGGTCCCATCCACAATCCCACATTGCCTTATGTATTAGAGCAGTGCCTTACAGAACCTTCAATATAGTCTTACAGAAACTCAAGATAGACCAGCGGGGAAGCAAAGAGAAGGATTCCCAGGCTGAGTCTGATTCCCAGGCTGAGTCTTGGAAAGGATGTTGCTGTTGATTAGCAATGTCTGCTATGGAGCTCAAGCCAAGAGAGACAGTGACTCACAAGTGACATAGATGAGCCATCCCTAGAAGAGGCCATCTAGACCTTCATTCCCAGGATCAAAGGGCAGAGAGAGCACTACCTGTGCTTCTGTTACCCTAGAGACTCCATGGAATGAAGACTTAAAGTATGCTTTTATGTCTAATATAGGAGGGAGAAAGGAAGACTCAGAGAAAACGTCATGAAGAAAGCAATGGGAATAGTTGTTGAAAGAACACAGGCATGATGGTTTAGTTTTATTAAAAAGAAAAAATCATTAAAATCAGAATAAGCTGGGTTTAAACCCCAGATACACTATTTGTCAATTTGGTTAATACAATTCTGACTAACTAGTTAAATTCAGAGACCTTAACTAATATTATCCCAACACCAACCACAGTATCCAGCAGATAATAAGTGGTCTTTAACAGTAGGTAGAATAAATACTAACAAATGGATAACCATGAGCAGATTAATACATCCCCTCTGCACTTCAGTTTTCTTATTTGTAATAGAGACTTAATAATTCTCCCTATGGACTTGCTGTGAGGAGTCCATGGGATTATGTATGTACAGTGATCAGCATGTAGTGGAAACTCATTAAGGTACTCTAAACACCCACATCAGAGTCACCGCTCTTAAACATTAATCAATAAGAATATTTACTAGTCCATACTATATACTCAGCACCTGGAGAACAGAGGGGATAGAGGTAAAATAACCAGAAGAGAAAACACAGGTTGTCACTTTAGAGAGTGTCAGAACCAAAGTGTTCATTACAGCAGCCACTTCTCACTAGATCATCATTGAGGAAGTCAAGAGCGGGCAGCAAAGAGCTATGGGGCTAGAAGGGAAGATGAGCCTTCATCTCTGATAGCCTATCCCCCAATTCAGAGTAAGTTCTAAAACCAAGCCAGGAATCAGGACCTTCACACTGGCATCCTGATTCAGCCACTCACTTGCTGTGTGACCTCAGATAAGGCACATAATCTCTCTGGCCTACATTTCCCAATCTCTGAAATGAGGATAATTAGGGCTCAAAGTTGTTGTAAAGGTTGAAAGAATTGGAAGAGTTGCTGAGCTCTGCAGTAGAGTGGCCTCAGGGCAAAATGGAGACTCCACGCACCCAAGCTCAGAAGCAGAGGCAAGAAGAGAGCTGACTTTGGGGGTTACATAAGTAGTACTTTATAAAGAATATCACATATGTTATAACCAAAATATAGTTACAATTTCATGATGGTACACATACTCCCTTTGACATTCAGACACATATGTATCCTAAAAAGTGATTGAGGCAAAGACCATAATTTTTGTTCACCAAATCCCATTTCTTTTTCCTTCCTGGGCACATGTAAGACTGGTCTGGTCAATAAAATGTGAGGAAAAGAGATGTCCGTCATGTCCAGGCTGAAGCAGTGGAAAACCCCTATGGGACCCGCAGCTTCTCTCCTCTTCTGACGTGGAACCAGAACCATCACTTAACCCGAGTACCTCTTGCCCACTGGCTCTGGATACCTAAGATGAGCGATAAATAAAACAATGTTGTGTTAAGACAGGTATTTGGAATCTATATGTTATTGCAGCATAGCTGAAGCGGCCCTGATAGTAACAGAAGGAAAAATATTTAAAAGGGAAGCATGTGTGGCAATATTCATTGAATAAGAAAGAACTTGAAGCCCCAAAAAAGCACCCAATATCATCTATATTGAATAACGATACACCTCACCAGGAAGATATGTCATGGTACTTTATTAATTTAAGCTCAACAATTCAAAATTTTATAAAGTAAATTGTTTGAAAATGTAAGGGAAAATGGCATTCCTTGAAGGAGAGTCACATGGGAAGCCAGGGAAGAGGTGTGAGTAGAGGGAGCAGAGACTGGAGTTTTTAAAGGATTGTTCTAGCTATTTAATTTTTTTTTAATAGACTCCAAAGAGGCAAAGGCAGAAGCAGGAAGATCAGTTAAGAGGCTATGCAGTAACCCAAATGAACAATCACAGTGGCTTTGACCAGAGACGTTAGTAGTAGAGGTGATGAGAAGTGGTCAGCTGCTGGATACATTTGAAAAGTACAGACAATAGGAAGTTTTGGTTGATGGGATGTGAGGTTCAAGGGAAAGAGAAGAGAGGACAATACCAAGGTTAAACCTGATCACTAACATGTGATCAAAGCTAAGAGCATGCTTGCTGGGGGGAAGACCAGAGTTTGGTTTTGGACCTAATAAAAATGCCCTTATAGACATATCCAGGTAGAGAGATTAAAAGGGGAACTGGGTCAGTAAGTCTGAAGTCCAGAGGAAAGCTCTGGGCTGGAGATATAATATCTGGAAGTCTTCAGTTTACAGAGCATTGTTAAAGCGAAGAGACTTCCTGAACATGCCTAGGGAGTGAGTGTAGATTAGAAAGAGAAGCCATCCAAGAACTGTGCCCTGGGCACCTGTGCATGATGAGGTTGATAAATGAGGAGGAACCACAAAAGAGACAGAGAAGGAGCAACCTACAGTAGGAAGAAAACCAGGAAAACCTGCTGTGCGGATGCCAAGTGGAGAGAGTGTCTCAGGGAATCCAACATCGTCAACTGTCAAACGCTGCCAATATGTTAAGATCTGAAGAGTAGAGTCGAAGCTTACTGGAATAGGTTCAGAGAGAAAGGGGGAAGAATTGAAGATAATGAGTATGGACAGCTACTTAGAAAAATGTGTCTGTAAACCGATGCAGAAAAAAATGAGGCAATAGGTGAAGGGGACGTAAGCTCAAAAGAGGGTTTGGGTTTCTTTCCAGCTAGGAAAATTAGCCAAATGTTCATGTGCTATTTTCATGTTTGTTTATCATTAAATGAGTGAGAGACTGACTCAGTGCCCTTTGCCATATCTTGGTTCCCAGACCTTCTTTTCCCACAGAGAGTAAGAGAGCATGATAAGCTCGTGATGACTTCAAAGAAGATACCGCATTCGCATGACTAAGCCCCAGTGATGAGCTGTCTCCAAGCCCTCACTGTTAACACCAGGCCATGAGTCCAATCAATTAAGGTTGAGTTGGTAGGGAAGGCCAGTACCTCAATAGTATTGCTTTTCATTTAATGATTTTTTATTATCAAAGGACTTCATTGTGCGGTTTAAAAAATCAAACAATAACACGAGGCTCAGGACAAGAAAAAGCTTCCCTGTTCCACTCCTCCCTATGCCCAAGCTCCACGCCCCAAAGCAATTGTTTCCAGCTCTCTCATTTGTTTCTTATGGTGTCTAACGTCATATTTCCAGAACACATGCTTACAGTTTTTTATTTCAAGATTTTCATTTTTTACTTCAAAACAAAAATTTTGTTCTCTTAACCCACACACCACACCCATATCCCTTTTTCCCTTCTATATCATTCTCTCAGTAAACTTACATCGAGATTTTGTTTTGTTAAACTGATATATAGTCCTTACATTAATGACTATAAAAATAGAATTCATAGCTGAGTCATTTGGTATATCACATACCCTTTATTATATAACCTTTTTGTTTCTCCTGAATTAATAATTGTCTTAGTTTTTCACTCGCTTCGTTTTTTATGTACCTATAATTAAGCCATACTCAAACTATCCCCATACTATTTCCAACAGAACTAAAAACCCATCTCCATACAAATACCTCAGATAAGGTATTCATTCAAAGTATTTCTCAGAGACACATCTCCTGGGGCCCTGCACACTCCTGCTCCTCTCTGGATGGGTTGCCCTTCTGATCTGATGCACAGCTGTCATCCCAGGACCACCCTCAGGATGGGAATTCCTTTCTCCTCTCTCCTCTTTGGATTCCCTGTTTGCTAGATCCTAGATCTTTTTCTTTCTTGGTTTATTTCCTAACTTTGCCACTTTCTCTGTAGCTTCCTGAGACAAGATGCATGCGAGGTATATTTTATGACCTAAGATATCTGAGCAATTCTTTATTTTATCATTACATTTGTTTAATAGTTTGTCTAAGTATAGAGTTCAAGCTTGGAGATCACTCAGTCTTCTTAAAGTGTTGCTCCACCATCTTCTGGTTTCCAGGTGTGCTACTGAGAAAGCCAATGCCATTCTAATGCTCATTTGTTGTTTGTGGTCTCTTTCTGTTCTCCCCCAGAAGCCTTATAGAATTTTCTCATTTTCCCTGCAATCTGATATTTTCTGATTGTGCCTTAACTCAATTCTGTTGTCATTCATTTTCCTAGACATTCAGTGCACTTCTCAATTCTGGAAACACATCTTTTAGCTCTGGAAAGTGTCATTTCTGTGGCAATCGTCTACCCTCCGATTTTTCAGTTCTTTTTTTCCGGAATTTCTATTAGCTAGATGTTAAAATAATTTGCCTGATCTTCTATTTTTCTTCTGTTCTCTTTAACAGGTTCTTTTTTTTAAGCATTTTTAGCAATAAAGTGTTTTTTTAATTAAGGTATGTACATTGTTTTTTAGATATAATGCTATTGTCCACTTTATTCTTTTCCATTGTTTTAGTTTTGAGGATATTTTCTTTTTTTTTTTTTTAATAAAGCTTTATTCAGATTATTACAATTATTTCTTCTTTTTTTCCCCATAGCTCCCCTCCACCCATTTCCCACCCCACCTTCTGCCCTTACCTCCCCCCCACTGTCCTCATCCATAGGTGTATGATTTTTGTCCATTCTCTTCATGAACCCCCCATACCCCTTTCCCCCTGAGAATTATCAGTCCACTCCCTTTCTATGCCCCTGATTCTATTATATTCACCAGATTATTCTGTTCCTCAGGTTTTTAATTCACTTGATTTTTAGGTTCGCTTGTTGATAGATATGTATTTGTTGTTCATAATTTTTCTCTTTACTTTTTTCTTCTTCCTCTTCTTTAAGAATACCTTTCAGCATTTCATATAATACTGGTTTGGTGGTGATGAACTCCTTCAGCTTTTTCTTATCTGTGAAGCTCTTTATCTGCCCTTCAATTCTGAATGATAGCTTTGCTGGGTAGAGTAATCTTGGTTGTAGGTTCTTGCTATTCATCACATTGAAAATTTCTTGCCACTCCCATCTGGCCTGCATAGTTTCTGTTGAGAAGTCAGCTGACAGTCGTATGGGTGCTCCCTTGTAGGTAATTAACTGTTTTTCTCTTGCTGCTTTTAAGATTCTCTCTTTGTCTTTTGCTCTTGGCATTTTAATTATGATGTGTCTTGGTGTGGTCCTCTTTGGATTCCTTTTGTTTGGGGTTCTGTGGGCTTCCTGGACTTGTAAGTCTATTTCTTTCACCAGGTGGGGGAAGTTTTCGGTGATTATTTCTTCAAATAGGTTTTCAGTATCTTGCTCTCTCTCTTCTTCTGGCACCCCCATAATTCTGATGTTGGTATGCTTGAAGTTGTCCCAGAGTCTTCTTACATTATCTTCAACTTTTTGGATTTTTTTTTTTGCTTTTTGCTTTTTCGGTTGAGTGTTTTTTGCTTCTTTGTATTTCAATTCTTCGACTTGATTCTTGGGTTCCTCTATTCTGTTTCTGGGTCTCTGTATAATATTTTTTATTTCAGTCAGTGTATGTTTAATTTCTAGTTGGTCCTTTTTCATATCTTCGAGGGTCTCGTTATATTTATCGGCCTTTTCTAGGATATTCTTAAAAAGTCTTATAACCATGGTTTTGAATTCTATATCCAGTCGTTTGTTTTCCTCCATTTCTTTCGTTTGTGATCTGATTCTTTGACCCCGCATTTTCACTGATTCCCTGAGTTGGTAAGGTAGATATTTGTGCTAGGTTTCCAATATGGCCCAGTGGGTCTGCTTCCCCAGTTAACCTGAGGTGGACACTCTTGGTGCACCCCTTTGTGGACTGTGTGTACAGCCTTGTTGTAATTAAGTGTTTATTGTTGTTGGTATCACTGGGAAGAATTGACCTCCGGGCCAGTTGGCTGTAAGGATCAGCTGTGTCTATGCTGGGAGAAGTTCGGTGCTGGAGACAGCCTTATAGGATTAGACTTGCCAAATTGCAATAGCCTCTGTGCTCAGCTTGGATGGGGTGGAGTCTCAGTCGTGGCTTCCTGTCAGCCTTGCCCTTGCGCGCGTGCGCACTTTCAGTCCTCCGCCTTCCCCGGCTCCCGAGTCTCCGCCCGAGAGTCCAGACTCCCCCCACAAGAGCGTGGGTCCCCAGGGGCTCGCCTGGAACTGGGGTTCAGTGCAGTCAGAACTGGGGCTCAGTGCCGTCAGGAGCCTCTGACTCCCTTTCACTAGGGAAAGCCTGTGGCAACTTCCGCAGCCTTTGTGCGCACTGGCAAGCGCGCGTGCGCGCTTTCAGTCCTCCGCCTTCCCCGGCTCCCGAGTCTCCGCCCGAGTCCAGACTCCCCCCACAAGAGCGTGGGTCCCCAGGGGCTCGCCTGGAACTGGGGTTCACTGCAGTCAGAACTGGGGCTCAGTGCAGTCAGAATCCTCTGACTCCCTTTCACTAGGGAAAGCCTGTGGCAACTTCCGCAGCCTTTGTGCGCACTGGCAAGCGCGCGTGCGCACTTTCAGTCCTCCGCCTTCCCCGGCTCCCGAGTCTCCGCCCGAGAGTCCAGACTCCCCCCACAAGAGCGTGGGTCCCCAGGGGCTCGCCTGGAACTGGGGTTCACTGCAGTCAGAACTGGGACTCAGTGCAGTCAGGATCCCTCTGACTCCCTTCCACTAGGGAAAGCCTGTGGCAACCTCCGCAGCCTTTGTGCGCACTGGCCCGCGTGCGCCTTCAGACTTCTGCCTTTCCCAGCTCGAGTCTCCGCCCGAGAGTCCAGACTCCCCCCGTAAGAGCGTGGGTCCCCAGGGGTTCGCCCGGAACTGGAGTTCAGTGCTGTCAGAACTGGGGTTCAGTGCGGTCGGAGGCTTCCTTCCCCCTTCCACCAGAGAAAGTCAGCCAGGCTCTCAGCCGCCCTTCCTCTCTGCGCGCACAAAGACCCTTTGCCGTACCTCCAATTCTCTGTGAGCTTTCCTCTTTCCTTCTAGTTGTAGAATTTTCACTCAGCCAGCTTTCCTGTGGTTCTGGATGGTGTCCGTTCTGTCTTTTAGTTGTAGTTTTGAAATTGTTGTGCGAGGCAGCAGTTTAGGTGTTTACCTATGCCGCCATCTTGGTTTCTCCTCTCAGTTTTGAGGATATTTTCTCAGTTTTCTTTTTCAAATCTCCTATTGAATTTTTAAATTTTCTTATCACACTATTACTATTACAATGTCTTTCTGATCTTTACTGTTCCTCTTTTATAGTACCCTGTTCTTGTTTGTGAATAGAGTTTTTACTCATTCAACTAATAATATTGCTGAGCACCTACCTTGTGCTAGTCATGATAAATGAAAAAGACGGAGTCCCTGATCTCATAGAGCATGCATTCAACTGGAAGTAACAGAGCTAATAGATATACTATATAATATCAGGAGGTGATGATGTTACAAAAAGAATGATTTCAACAAAGACTGGAAATACAAAGTGATTGGGAGTGGCTATTTCACATTCCTCTCTCATCTCTCATATAATATTAATTATAGTGTTTTGAAGTTGATATCTAATCTCTGTATTCTGTTTCCTCCAAGTTCCTTTTTTATTTGTTAACTCTGATCTTGTTTTTCATTCTCTTGTCTTTCCCCAAAAAAGCTTGGCTGTACATTCATATTTAAGAGTGAGGCTCAGCTTGGCATGCTTGGGCAAGGCCTCTTAGCTCCTAGGCATCAGCAAAGAGAAGTTTAGAGGGGCACTGGGCTTTAAAGGTTGGGGATAAGGGTAGCACTCTTCTCCTAGTTGGTGGTCTTCCCAGAGAGGATTCCTCTGCATTGCCACAAGCATTCTGGGAGCCATATCAGGGTAAGCAGGCTAGGGAACCCTTTGATAGACTTTCATTAATTCTCCTTTTCAATCTGATACCTGACTACTGCCCTCAACTGTACCTGGTATCCCCAAATCCAAAAGCTCTGTGGTTCAACTCCAGAGAGAAAAGTGTTCCTCAATCTTTTACTGGGGCAAGGTAAGGACTCTCCGGTGCAACTGCTCTTCATTTCAATTGCCTCTCCATTTTTAGCCCCAGCCCACTCCTACCCTTAGAAATACCTTGTGTCCCCAGCTCCTGAGTCTTTAGGGACTTCTGCAGAGAGACTCAATTTATGTATTGTTAGCTTCTTCCTGCCCCTTTGTAAGGCTAAAGAATTAACTTCACTTTTTTTTAAATTTATCTTTTTTATTCAAATATTATAAATGTCCCCTTTGTTTTTTGCCCCATAGACCCCTTCCACCATGCCCGCCCCTCCCAGGCCTTCACCACACTATTGTCTGTGTCCATGGGTTATGAACATATGCATATAAATTCCCCAGTTAATCTTCCCACCAGCACCCACCCATCCCTGCCTTCCCTCTGAAATTCATCAGTCTGTTCCAGGCTTCTTTGTCTCTGGACCTATTTTGTTATCAGTTTATTTTGTTCATTAAATTCTACATATGAGTGAGATCATGTGATACTTACCTTTCTCTGACTGTTTATTTTGCTTAGCATAATACTCTCCTGGTCCATCCAACAATTAAGTTTCTTAATCTTTCAACTGCTCTGTTCTCCTTTAAAGTTCTCTTTATTCTTAGGTGTTCATACCTTTTCTTTTACTGACATTTTAGTAGAGTCATGAAAAGAAACACTTATAAAATCATATTTCAATCCCCATGTTTAACCAGAATAATTCCTTTGTGGTGGTCACTCCTAATTGCTTCTGTCAAAATAAAAATAAGAATTTCTGATTCATCATGAGTGTTAGTCTGAGTTCACTGCCAGGGAAAGTGGGAAAATCAGATTCAACAGGGAAAGATCCAGTCCTGAGTGATGGGGTCTTCAGATAAACTCTCAAAAAACAACTCAGAGACAATTAGCCCAAACACTGAGTGCTTCATCACTTAAAGGTATACACCAAGCCAGTTTCATGGGCACATGCCCTGAGCAACCACACAGGGACCCCATGCTCAGAGGGCCCCGTGCTTGACTTCAATTTCCAGTCACCATCTTGAAATCCTTACTTTTTAACAAGGGTCCCACATTTTTATTTTTCTGAGCCCCACAAGGCCTGTAGCCAGTCCTGGCTGTGCATGAGGTATAGGAACCCTGGGAAGATGGTCTCACCAACCCAAGACAAGAGCAAGATATATAAGGGCAAAGGCCACAAAGTTCATAAGGAAAGAAGATTGTCTGATTTAAACAATTCATTATCTTGTCAATTCAGTACTGGTCAATAGTGAAGCTCAGCTCAGGCCAGTTGTTGATCCTCCAAGACCATTTTTTGGTTTTTAGGAATTGCATGACCCATCAGGTTCATTAGTTCAGGCTCAAATAAAACATCTGAGTCACACACGGAAAGCAGTCACAAGTTCACACTCGGGCTATTTCTCTGCTGATTCTGACCAGTTTTCTGAGAAGCAGTTGCTCTGGTTTCTTTCCCGGGGGCCTAACCACTTGCTATCTATCTGTCTAACTATCTCTCACATCTTCCAGACTCAGGGTCTTGCACAGACAAGTCTATGTGCACGTGCTGAAGGTCCAGCAAAAACTGTCTTTATTGCTGCTTCATATCCATTTCCTCTTCGTTCTGACTTACAAAAAAAAATCTAATATTTTTATGGGGGTGGCAGTAATATGCCAAGCTAAAACTGTGTGTTCCAGCCTCTCTATGGGTAGCCCTGAGCTCAGGCCAATGCAACTCAAATGGATTGAGCTATGGGTTTTAAATCATTGGCTATGGATTTCCCAGTAAGGTTTCGTTTTCTTGATATGGAGGTTATCTCTTCTTTTGCATCTTTTCTGCTACATATAGCTCTTAACTAATAGCTGCAGTCACAAGAAGCCACTCAGCAAACATTCAGTGCATGCATATTTGCTGGCTACCCAGCACTCTTCCAAGCCACTGAGATACATCAAAAATAAAACACACATCCTGACCCTTGTCAGGATGTGAACAACTTGTCAGGTGTGAACAACTTGCAATGCGAACAAAAGCAAAAAGAATCCCATGGGCCTCAACTTTGACATTTCTGAGCAGCTGAACTAAAGACAGAAATTTACTTGAGAAAAATTCATTTTATTCAGCCCCTTAGGGGCTAGCTAATTGGCATAAAGGATATTAGAAATAGCTTAACTGGAAAAACTAGAGTTATGATTTATTTTAGATATATGATATGTGATCTACTTTGGAACCACAATTAAAAATTAAAAATTTTAATATACATGCATGTGTTTATAATTTACATATCTATGTGTGAGTGTGTATATATGTTTTTTAGAGAGAAAATAAGCAAAGTAAATGTGGGAAAATGTTATTGTGACTCTGAATGAAGAATATATGATGTTTGTTATATTTTTCTTTCATTTGTCTACATGAGAAGTAGGGGGATCTGTGATTCACTTGGAATCTTGTAGCAGGTTTATAATCTTTCTATGAATAAAGTAATAAAACAATTAAGACAATTCCAATAGTCCACATAGGGAGGGAGTACTCAAACTCCGAGGTCCCTTGGGCCTATTTCTCTGCACTGTGTGGAGAAAGGAGTCTGCCAATCCTTTTGTTAAAAGTATCTACTTTGGAGCAAGCCTTTCTAGCCAGTGCTGGCCTATGGGCCTGACGACCAAGACAGATCCCCCTTCCAAAGTCCAGACCAGCTGTTCGTGCCTGTTGGCCAGCACAGGGCTGTACAGCTGCTGGCATTTGGCCTGAGACTTGCTCTCATGCCGACACTCCAGCAGCAGCGAGGTGGTGTGGAAAGAGATGTAGAATGCCTTAGCATTCTACACCTGCTCCTAGCACCATTCACCAAAAATAATTCAACACTCACGTCATGTCGGTTGGCAATAACAGGACGCCAACAGTGGAATGTGTGACTCTCAAGTCCAGAGAGGCGTACCATGATGTAATGGAGGGTGAAAGAAGCAAAATGCAAAACAGTGTATCAGAATAATCCCACATGTGTTAGAAAGAAAGGAGGGATGGAGGGAGACAGGGAGGAAGGGGAGGAGGAGAACAAATGAATGAATGAACGAACTGCAATCCAGTGGCAAAATTTTCATATCAGAGTGAAGGGGAGGATAAGAGAGGGAGACAGAAAGAAAGGTAGGTAGCAAAGGAAAGTGAAGGGAATGAAAGACAAAATTTTTTTTAAACTTTATTTGTATGTCCATATGTGTATACATAGAAGAAGATCTGAAAAGATTCAGCTTAACAGTGGTTCTTCTTAGAAGATGAAGGGAAGGCTCTAACGTTTTCCTACTTTTTCTTGTCTATTGTATAAATTTTCTGAATTAGTCCATCTTGACTTTTTTTTTCTAGTGAAGAAAAGTTAAGTCAAAGGACTATGTGGTGGGGAGGCAGTTTGCTCCTTGAAGAAAAAGGACTGCTGTCCCCACTTTGAAGTAAATAGAGACAAGTGCCATGGAGATGAGAGGTCAGCAAGCTACAGTCAGTGGGCCAAAGGTGGCCTGTCCTCCACTGTTTTTGTAAATAAGGTTATATCACAGCCCCTTCTGTTTATTTACATATTGCCTATGGTTGCTTTTGTGCTACAAACAGCACCAAGTTATGTAGTTAGTTGCAACACAGACACATGTGTGGCGTACAAAGCAAAAAGTATTTACTATCTGGCCTTTTACAGAAGAAATTTGCTGATCCCTAGTATCCAGTCATATTCACCTTGGAAATGGGAGTTGTACAGTCTACATTAGAACACTGACCCAAAAATTCAGACTCTGAGAGGAAGGGGTAAAAGGTAAGTTGCAAATTTATCTCATTAATTTAAAGGGTTAAATCAGCAAATGTCACCTCTCATCATAAAGACCATCCCTATTCACTCAATGCCAAGAGCCTCAAACACAGCCCTGTCATTCTTCGTCAGTTTTGTTCAAAGAATTTATCACCATCTGACACTTTCTGGTTTGTTTATGTTTGCCTCCCCCATCCTATCTAATAAAAGAGTAATATGCAAATTAACCATCACTCTGCTACACCCACAAGCCACGCCCACCAGCCATGCCACCAGCCAATCAAGAGCGAGTATGCAAATTAATCCAACCAAGCTGGCTGCGGCCACAGAGAGAGCAGGAGGGAGGCTTGGGTTTCCCTGGCAATGGAGGAAGCCAAGCTTTCCACACACCCTGGCCAGCCCAGGCCTGCACTCCAGGCTACAAAGTTTCAATTATAGAAGATAAGTAAATCCCAACAAAAATGGCAGCAGCCATGGAGCTGGAGAGAGCAGGAGGTTAGGGTTGCCCCCAGCGATGGAGGAAGCCAAGCTTCTGAAGCCCTGGCCTGCCTTGGCCACCGCTTAAGGCTACAAAGTTTCAATCATAGAAGATAAATAAATCCCAACAGAAATGGCTGCCGCCACGGAGCGAGCAGAAGGCTTCGCTCCGCTCCAGGCTACAAAGTTTCAATTGTAGAAGATAAATAAATCCCAGATACCAGGGCCTCTGCTTGGGTTGCCGGGGGGCATGGCTGGCCTGAAAACCACCACAGGCCCCTTGCCCAGGCCACCCCACGCCCCAAGGGAACCCCCACCCTGATCGGGACACCCTTCAGGGCAAACCAGCTGGCCCCCACCCATGCACCAGGCCTCTATCCTATCTAATAAAAGAGTAATATGAAGATTGACCATCACTCCAACACACAAGATTACTGCCCCCATGTGGTCAAAGATGGCTGCCCCCATGTGGACACAAGATGGCCAGCAGGGGTGGGCAGTTGGGAGGGACCAGGCCTGCAAGGGAGGGCAATTGGGGGCTATCAAGCCTGCAGGGGAGGGCAGTTAGGGGTGACCAGGCTGGCAGAGGAGGGAAGTTGGGGGTGACTGGGCCTGCAGGGAAGGGCAGTTGGGGGGGACCCAGGCCTGCAGGGGAGAGCAGTTGGCTGGGACCAGGCCTGCAGGGGAAGGCAGTTAGGGGTGACCAGGCCTGCAAGGGAGGGCAGTTAGGGGTGACCAGGCCTGCAGGGGAGGGCAGTTAGGGGCAACAGGCTGGCAGGGGAGCAGTTAGGCATCAATCAGGCTGGCAGGGGAGTGGTTAGGTGGTGATCAGGCTGGCAGGCAGAAGCGGTTAGGGGCAATCAGGAAGGTAGGCAGGCGAGTAGTTGGGAGCCAGCAGTCCTGGATTGTGAGAGGGATGTCCGACTGCCCGTTTAATCCCGATCCTGGTGGGATCGGGACTAAACGTGCAGTTGGACATCCCTCAAGGGGTCCCAGATTGGAGAGGGTGCAGGCTGGGCTGAGGGACACCCCCCCCCCCCGTGCACGAATTTTGTGCACCGGGCCTCTAGTGTGTGTGCATGTGTGTATATATATATATATATATATATATATATATATACACACACACACACACACACATATACATACATACACACACACATATATATATATATAGCCAGCTACTGGAACGACCAGAACAACCAGAGACCAGAACACCACGGCCCTTTGCCCAGGCTGGCCCCGCCCCCCAGGGAGAGGTTAGGGGCGCCCCTAGGCAACGGGATAGGGTGCGAGTTTGATGAAGGAAAGTGAAGAAATAGAGGGGAAGGTCTTAAGGGTCTGCAGGGTTAGGGTGGTCGCCCGGAGTAGGTTTGGAGCGTGCTGGGGAAGGAAGAGGAAGATCCGATTGGAAAACGGCTCAGCACAGTACCTTTCTCATTGCAAACGGGAGGGCACCAGCCGTGGACTGAATGGGCTGTTGTTTCATGAGTGCGTTTGGGACCGACATGTTCATGGCAGCGACAGTACTCCCCAAACGTCACTGATTCCAAATAGTAAACAGCTATCAACGTCAAAGAACAGAAAAATCCTCTCCAACTAGAGGCCCTGGACTTGCAACACGACTGAAGGAAACACCACTTAGGGAGGAGCTAGAAAAACCGGAAGTATGCGACCAGAGGATTGTGGGATTGTGGAGGACGCCTGGGCGCCTGTGGCTAGAACGTGAGCCTGTTATTGAGCATGTACTAGTCCGCCCTATAGTCCTCAGTCTCGCAGTATTTGGACATGACTTCTGGTGGGAAATTATTTCTATTGAGATTTGCTGTTCCCTTGCGGCGAGGAAGAGCAGAATTAAAGGTTTTGTTACCTTGGTTTGAAGCGGAGGACAAGAGCCGCGAGTACGACCAGTTCTACGAGGAGTACACACACACCTCCCAGGAACTGCAGATGAAGCGCACCGCCATCGAAGCCTTCAATGAAAACATCAAGATCTTCGAAGAGCAGGGCCAGACTCAAGGGAAGTGCAGCAAGGAGTATCTGGATGCTTCCGGCGTGAGGGCAATGAAAAAGAGATGCAGAGGATCCTGCTGAACTCAGAACAGCTCAAGTCTCCCATCGCCGAGACCCATGAGAGCCGCGGGAAACTGGAACAGGAGCTGCGGACACAGGCCTGGGACAACCTGGAGATCGATAAGTGCATAAACAGCCTGAAGCCAGACCTCATGCAGCTGCGCAAGATCCGAGATCAGTGCCTGGTATGGCTCACCCAGAAAGGCACCGGCAGAAGAAAACCAACCAGTGGTTGGGAATCAAAAAGGAGACGGAGACCAGTATGCACTGATGGAGGATGAGGATGGCCACCCCACCATGAGGAGTAAGCCTGGTATGTGGGCAAGATCACCGCATGCAGGCTGAGGAAATGCTGAACGGCAAGCGGGATGGTACCGTCCTCATCCGTGAGAGCAGCCAGCGGGGCTGCTATGCCTGCTCTGTGGTGGTGGACAGCGATACCAAGCATGTGTTATCTATCACACGGCCCCTGGCTTGGGTTTTGCGGACCTCTATAACCTGTTCGGGTCTCTGAAGGAGCTGGTGCTGCATTACCAGCCCACCTCCCTCGTGCAACACAACGATGCACTTACTGTCACACTGGCACATCCCGTGTGAGCCCCGCCCCGGGCCGCCCCCACACACACACAGCCTGCTGACTCATACAGAGCAGGACTCCATCTTTCTGTCTGTCTGTCTCTCTTCTTTGTGAATCTTTCTCTGCCTCAATCTCTCTCTTGCTTTCTCTGAGTCTTTCTCTTCCTGTCACTCTTTCTATCCCCATTTCTGTCCTCTCTGTCTCTCTTAGTCTCTGTACCTCTAAGTCTCTGTTAGAGGAGTGTACCTCCTCCACCCCATGCCCCTTTTACCCATGGGCACTGCCCTCCCCTGGCTCTGGCTGCCCCCACCAGTTCCTAAAGTTCCCCCAAGCTCCCCCTGCCTGTACCTGCCATGTTTACAAAGGCCCCTGGGGTGCTCAACCACAGCATGGTGCCCTGATTTTTAAGCCATAGACCTGGGGTCAGGGCAGGAAGGAAGTTCGCTGGGCCACTTCCCAAAAACCTCAGCTGTGACATTTGGGGCCAGGTGGGTCCCGCCCCCACAGACCCAACTTCCAGTCCAAACCCTGAAGTGAAACCCACACGGGTTACCCCCACATGGAGCTGCTGCCCAGAAGCCCTCCTCCCCCAAAAGCAAAATTATTAAAAATAACCTCAAAGACTGGGCCCTATCTGACCCCGGGCTTCCCAGGAGCCGAGGCTGCTGCAGGTACTGCTGGGCCAGCCGATATGCACCGCTGCCCACAGCACCTCCGCGCGATGCAGTTTCAAGGCTTCTCCTTGATCATGTTGGGTTCTGATTTTGTTTCCTTGACTGTAAACCCATTTTCTCCTCTTTTGGGATAAGAACCCCGGTTTTCTATGCTGCCCTTCCTGTGTGCCCAGCTAGGCTGGCAGGTGGGTTTTGTATGGTACATTGATACTGATGTGGATATAAAACATTGAACTCAAAAAAAAAGGAAAGAAAGAAGGAATTCTTACCATTTGCAGCAGCATGGATGGAACTGGAGAGCATTATGCTAAGTGAAATAAGCCAGTCAATGAAAGAAAAATACCACATGATCTCACTCACTTATGGATAATAAAGAACATTATAACCTGCTGAACAAAAAGATAGATACAGAGGCAGTATCAACTAAAAGCATCAAACAGACTGTCAAATTACAGCGGGAAGGTTGGTGGCGGGGGAGGGAGATAAGAGATCAACCGAAGGACTTGTATGCATGCATATAAGCATAACCAATGGACGCAAGACACTAGGGGGTGAGGGCATGTATGGGAGTGGGGTGAGGGGGCAATGGGAAGATATGTACACATGTAATACCTTAATCAATAAAAAAATTAAAAAAAGGAAAATGGGATAGTGACGAATAAGAAACTTTGGATACAGTGAAGGGAAGTTTGTCCACACTGTTGAGAGCTAAGAATTAGAGTTTAATTGGGATAGAAATCCTGCTAATAGCACCTGATGCCTGAAATTTGAATGCTCTACTTTTAGGTTTTCCAGTTCAAGATATTGGAGACTGCCTATTAAACATTCCTGGTTGGAAAGTGTTTGTATAGAAGCCCCTAAGTATTAAGTATTTGCTGTGTTTACCATGCTTAGCTCTCTGTAAGGAATATGGAATCATGTTAAACACCCCATGTTCTCAAGAAGCTTGACTTTTGGAGAAACCAAGATGGTGGCATAGGTAAACACCTAAACTGCTGCCTCGCACAACAATTTTAAAACTACAACTAAAAGACAGAACGGACTCCATCCAGAACCACAGGAAAGCTGGCTGAGTGAAAATTCTACAACTAGAAGGAAAGAGAAAAGCTCACAGAGAATTGGAGGTACGGCAAAGGGTCTTTGTGCGCGCAGAGAGGAAGGGCGGCTGAGAGCCTGGCTAACTTTCTCTGGCGGAAGGGGGAAGGAAGCCCCCGACTGCACTGAACCCCAGTTCTGACTGCACTGAACCCCAGTTCCGGGCGAGCCCCTGGGGACCCACGCTGTTACGGGGGGAGTCTGGACTCTCGGGCAGAGACTCGGGAGCTGGGGAAGGCAGAAGTCTGAAGGCGCGGCGTGCCAGTGCGCACAAAGGCTGCGGAGGTTGCCACAGGCTTTCCCTAGTGGAAGGGAGTCGGAGGCTCCTGACCGCACTGGGCCCCAGTTCTGACTGCACTGAACCCCAGTTCCAGGCGAGCCCCTGGGGACCCACGCTCTTGTGGGGGGAGTCTGGACTCTCGGGCGGAGACTCGGGAGCCGGGGAAGGCAGAGGTCTGCGCGTGCGCGCAAGGACAAGGCTGACTGGAAGCCAAGACTGTCTGCTCCACCCTGAGACTCCACCCCATCCAAACCGAGCACAGAGGCTATTGCAATTTGGCAAGTCTAATCCTATAAGGCTGTCTCCAGCACCGAACTTCTCCCAGCATAGACGCAGCTGATCCTTACAGCCAACTGGCCTGGAGGTCAATTCCTCCCAGTGATACCAACAACCATCAAGACTTAACTACAACAAGGCTGTACACACAGTCCACAAAGGGGTGCACCAAGAGTGTCCACCTCAGGTTAACTGGGAAGGCCGACCCACTGGGCCATATTGGAAACCTAGCACACAAATTTACCCTACCAACTCAGGGAAGCAATGAAAATGCGGCATCAAAGAAACAGATCACAAACGAAAGAAATGGAGGAAAACAAACAACTGGATATAGAATTCAAAACCACGGTTATAAGGCTTTTCAAGAATATCCTAGAAAAGGCCGATAAATATAACGAGACCCTCGAAGATATGAAAAAGGACCAACTAGAAATTAAACATACACTGACTGAAATAAAAAATATTATACAGAGACCCAAAAACAGACTAGAGGAACACAAGAATCAAGTCAAAGAATTGAAATACAAAGAAGCAAAAAACACTCAACTGAAAAAGCAAAAAAAAAAAATCCAAAAAGTTGAAGATAGTGTAAGAAGACTCTGGGACAACATCAGAATTATGGGGGTGCCAGAAGAAGAGAGAGAGCAAGATACTGAAAACCTATTTGAAGAAATAATGACTGAAAACTTCCCCCACCTGGTGAAAGAAATAGACTTACAAGTCCAGGAAGCGCACAGAACCCCAAACAAAAGGAATCCAAAGAGGACCACAACAATACACATCATAATTAAAATGCCAAGAGCAAAAGACAAAGAGAGAATCTTAAAAGCAGCAAGAGAAAAACAGTTAATTACCTACAAGGGAGCACCCATACGACTGTCAGCTGACTTCTCAACAGAAACTATGCAGGCCAGACGGGAGTGGCAAGAAATTTTCAATGTGATGAATAGCAAGAACCTACAACCAAGATTACTCTACCCAGCAAAGCTATCATTCAGAATTGAAGGGCAGATAAAGAGCTTCACAGATAAGAAAAAGCTGAAGGAGTTCATCACCACCAAACCAGTATTATATGAAATGCTGAAAGGTATTCTTAAAGAAGAGGAAGAAGAAAAAAGTAAAGAGAAAAATTTGAACAACAAATACATATCTCTCAACAAGTGAACCTAAAAATCAAGTGAATTAAAAACCTGAGGAACAGAATAATCTGGTGAATATAATAGAATCAGGGGCATAGAAAGGGAGTGGACTGATAATTCTCAGGAGAAAGGGGTATGGGGGGTTCATGAAGAGACTGGACAAAAATCATACACCTATGGATGAGGACAGTGGGGGGGAGGTAAGGGCAGAAGGTGGGGTGGGAATTGGGTGGAGGGGAGTTACGGGGGGTGGGGGGGAAAAGGAGGAACAATTGTAATAATCTGAATAAAGATTTATTAAAATTTAAAAAAAAAGAAGCTTGACTTTTAACATAAAAAATAAAGAAGAAATATAAATATTAGAAATAAAAACAGAAGAAGCTTGAGTTTTAGGGGCGAAATCAGGCATCCAAGCGAACAGTTAGAGGCCATCAGGCAGGCAGGCAAAGTGGTTAGGGGCAATCAGTCAGGCAGGTGAGCGGTTAGGAGCCAGCAGTCCTGGATTGCGAGAGGGATGTCCGACTGCCGATTTAGGCCTGATCTGTGAGGTCGGGCCTAAACCAGCAGTTGGACATCCTCCGAAAGGTCCCAGTTTGCTAGAGGGTGCAGGCTGGGCTGAGGACCCCACCCCCCGTGCATGAATTTCATGCACCGGGCCTCTAATCATAATATAAGAGCCATGAGCACAAGAATCTTCTCATTCTTGTTTGTCCCTCTATCCCCAGTGCCTAGAATACTGCCTGGCCCATAATGAATGCTCAAGAAACACTGAATAATTAAATGAATGAATGAATGAATCACAATTCAGTTGTAAAATTTTTATATCACAGTCAAGAGGCAACAAGAACCAGTCCCACGGTGAAGAAAAAGAGCAATCTATGAACAGCCCATGGAGATATTATAAAGATGTGAACTATAATGATTGGTAACTGTGGATGTGTAATTCCTCTATTTTTCAGCTGAATTCAAAACTAATATGGACAAGAGAGTCTGCCTGGGTCGGAGGAGAGGGTAAGGCTGCAATGAAAATGCAAAACCAGTGTCAGGGGTCGGGTGGGGATGCTTTATTATGGTGTACTAGTAGCCCTGCACACGAATCTGTGCACCAGAAGCTCTCTGCTGCCCTCCTGTAGCTCTCTGCCTGCTGCCCCACCCTCCTGTAGGTCCCCCCTGCTCCCCCTCATAGTTTGCTGCCCTGCCACCCTCCTGTAGCTCCCCCCACCCTCCTTCCCCCTCCCCCTCCTCATAGCTTGCTGCCCTGCCCCCTCCTGTAGCTCTCCGCCGCCCACTTGTAGTTTGCTGCCCCACCCTCCTGCACATCCATGATCCGGTCCTTACACGGTCGGTTGTTACACGGTAGGTCGTTAAGGCTCATGGCATAACAGATAATTAGCATATTCCTCTCTTATTATATAGGATGTGTCTAAGGCATGGCCCAGGGGTCTTCACCTGAAAAGCAAGGTGAGAGGAAATGGGGAATTCACCCAAGGATGCCCCTTTGGGGAGTTTGGAAGCCAACAGTAATTCAGAGGAAGAAGGAAGCAGCAGAGGGTCCCAACTGGAAATTTCAGCCCTTTCCTTATTCCTTTTAAACCATAAAGCTATCAAGTGGGACCCAACAAATCCCCAAGCACAGCTCCCACCTTTAAACACACACAGTGCATAGAAGGGGTGAGCTAGAACACAGTGTCCAAGAGGGGCTAAGCCCGTGGGGCCCACGTCCTGGAGAGGTAGAGAGTGCAACAAGGGGCTCTCTTTTCCTTCATTCCATGAATCCTGCTGAGAGTGGATTAGATAATCAGGTGCATGGTGTGGATTATCAGTTACAGCCAGTCTCCACATCTCATTTCCTTTCTAAGGCCAGTGGATCCTACCAAGGGTCCTTTCTTTGTGAAGTAGAGGAGTAGATGGGAGGATGAGAGACTAGAGACTTTGAAAGGGATTCTATCCTTTCGCTTAAACACACAGAGAAAGAAATGAAGGGAATGTAAAACCTCCTCCTTTGGAAGGAAAACATATGTGACTAATGGGAATTTGTATTAGGTTTTGTCACAGATCAAAACTATTTCCCCAGGACTCACAGAGCCTTTCAGTCTCCCCAAGATATTTTCAGTAAAAAGTATCCTTATTCATTAATCCTTTGTTGTGTTGGACTTGCTTTCTGGGAAATGATAACAAAGTTCCCACTTCAAGGTGGGTGTAGGGTCAAGAACAGAGGCTACTCCTGGTGCCCAGTCACATCTGAAATACAAGAATAGCCTATTGTATTCTGCGGCCCTGGAGGTCTTATCTCTGCCTAGACCAAATGCAGAAAAATGTGCAACCTTGAAAGACAGAGAGCCATTCACTCTCCTAGGTGAAACCAAAAAAGCTTGCACTGTTTTAGAAACAAATTAACTCCCAGTTGGCTAGCAGATACCAAAAGAAGACAACAATCCATTCAAAAGTAAATTAATCCTTTGTACAAATAACCAAACTTGAATACTAGAATGGTGTGGACCCACATACCCATTTAAAATTTCTCCAGACTTTGTACAATATGCCCCATTCTCCCAGTTGGACAATCTAATTATTTGTCTAAAACAAGTTGTGTCTGTAATCCCTGGATCTTGTATTTTTCATTAACCCTTTCACTACAGCGTCTTCCCCAGGCAGATAACACATTACCTGGTTAATTTCACCTTCAATTAGAAAATGGAGGAGAAACCAAGATGGCGGCATAGGTAAGCACCTAAACTGCTGCCTCGCACAACAATTTCAAAACTACAACTAAAAGACAGAACGGACACCATCCAGAACCACAGGAAAGCTGGCTGAGTGAAAATTCTACAACTAGAAGGAAAGAGAAAAGCTCACAGAGAATTGGAGGTACGGCAAAGGGTCTTTGTGCGTGCAGAGAGGAAGGACGGCTGAGAGCCTGGCTGACTTTCTCTGGCGGAAGGGGGAAGGAAGCCCCCGACTGCACTGAACCCCAGTTCTGACTGCACTGAACCCCAGTTCCAGGCAAGCCCCTGGGGACCCATGCTCTTGTGGGGGGAGTCTGGACTCTCGGGCGGAGACTAGGAGCTGGGGAAGGCAGAAGTCTGAAGGCGCGTGCATGCCAGTGCGCACAAAGGCTGCGGAGGTTGCCACAGGCTTTCCCTAGTGGAAGGGAGTCAGAGGCTCCTGACTGCACTGAGCCCCAGTTTTGACTGCAGTGAACCCCAGTTCCAGGCGAGCCCCTGGGGACCCACGCTCTTGTGGGGGGAGTCTGGACTCTCAGGCGGAGACTCAGGAGCCGGGGAAGGCAGAGGTCTGAAGGTGCGCACATGCGCGCAAGGGCAAGGCTGATGGGAAGCCAAGACTGAGACTCCACCCCATCCAAGCTGAGCACAGAGGCCATTGCAATTTGGCAAGGCTAATCCTATAAGGCTGTCTCCAGCACTGAACTTCTCCCAGCACAGACACAGCTAATCCTTACAGCCAACTGGCCTGGAGGTCAATTCTTCCCAGTGATACCAACAACAATCAAGACTTAACTACAACAAGGCTGTACACACAGTCCACAAAGGGGTGCACCAAGAGTGTCCACCTCAGGTTAACTGGGGAGGCAGACCCACTGGGCCATATTGGAAACCTAGCACACAAATCTACCTTACCAACTCAGGGAAGCAGTGAAAATGCGGCGTCAAAGAATCAGATCACAAACGAAAGAAATGGAGGAAAACAAACGACTGGATATAGAATTCAAAACCACGGTTATAAGGCTTTTCAAGAATATCCTAGAAAAGGCCGATAAATATAACGAGACCCTCGAAGATATGAAAAAGGACCAACTAGAAATTAAACATACACTGACTGAAATAAAAAAATATTATACAGAGACCCAAAAACAGACTAGAGGAACACAAAAATCAAGTCAAAGAATTGAAATACAAAGAAGCAAAAAACACTCAACCGAAAAAGCAAAAAGCAAAAAAAAAAATCCAAAAAGTTGAAGATAGTGTAAGAAGACTCTGGGACAACTTCAAGCGTACCAACATCAGAATTATGGGGGTGCCAGAAGAAGAGAGAGAGCAAGATACCGAAAACCTATTTGAAGAAATAATGACCGAAAACTTCCCCCACCTGGTGAAAGAAATAGACTTACAAGTCCAGGCAGCGCACAGAACCCCAAACAAAAGGAATCCAAAGAGGACCACACCAAGACACATCATAATTAAAATGCCAAGAGCAAAAGACAAAGAGAGAATCTTAAAAGCAGCAAGAGAAAAACAGTTAATTACCTACAAGGGAGCACCCATACGACTGTCAGCTGACTTCTCAACAGAAACTATGCAGGCCAGACGGGAGTGGCAAGAAATTTTCAATGTGATGAATAGCAAGAACCTACAACCAAGATTACTCTACCCAGCAAAGCTATCATTCAGAATTGAAGGGCAGATAAAGAGCTTCACAGATAAGAAAAAGCTGAACAAGTTCATCACCACCAAACCAGTATTATATGAAATGCTGAAAGGTATTCTTAAAGAGGAAGAAGAAAAAAGTAAAGATAAAAAATTATGAACAACAAATACGTATCTCTCAACAAGTGAACCTAAAAATCAAGTGAATTAAAAACCTGAGGAACAGAATAATCTGGTGAATATAATAGAATCAGGGGCATAGAAAGGGAGTGGACTGATAATTCTCAGGGGGAAAGGGGTATGGGGGGTTCATGAAGAGACTGGACAAAAATCATACACCTATGGATGAGGACAGTGGGGGGAGGTAAGGGCAGAAGGTGGGGTGGGAACTGGGTGGAGGGGAGCTATGGGGGGAAAAAGGAGAAACAATTGTAATAATCTGAATAAAGATTTATTAAAATAAATTTTAAAAAAAAGAAAATGGAAAAGTTACTCACTCAAATTCAGTTTACAATCTTAAAGGCATCCAATTCAGAAACTCCTATTTATATTACCTCTAGGTCTTTGCTTTTTCTTGCAGAATTGACTCGCTCATCTATATCTTTTTCTCATGGATAATGTGGTATTTTATACATCTCAATTACTAATTTGAATCTTCAGGAAACACACAAAATACATGTCCATATTTACCTTTCTTCAGTGCTTGCATCCCCAAATATTTGTTTTTATTTGGATTTGGCAGCCTCCATTTCAGAAATTCATCTGGATTCAGACCAGACTTTGCCAATATTTGCTCCAAGTTTTTAACCGTCACCTCCTTCTCCTTCACTAAAATCAGATGGTTGTTATGCCTTTTATTCTATTTATTGTTGGAGTTGAGGGGAGTGGAGTAAGGGGGTGGCAGAGTACACACATGGTAGCTGAAATTCAGACATACGAAAAGGTATAAAGAGAAAGTCCCACCTCTATTTACCTGCATTGCGATTACCATCATTAACATTTAGCATGTATCCTTATAAATCTTTAGTATATGTCATTCATGCACACACATATACACATATACACTGGATTATATCTGGTTATGTGACTTGCTTTTTTTTTTCACTTGCTCTATTTGCATTTCTCACATTTATTGAGCATCTACTCTGTCCCAGTTCTCTCTAAGCCCCGGGAGCACATCAGTGAACAAAATAGACAATTCCTGTTCTCATGGAGCTTACATTCTTGTGGAGAAGGCATAAAAGAAAAAACAAATAAGCATATACTATTGCAGATTGTAATGAGGGTTATAAAAAAGAGAGAAGGGGAGAGAGTTGAGTATTGCTACTTAAATAAGATCAGAAAAAGTCTGTCTAATAATATGGCATTTGATCAGAAGCCTTGGATTCAAGTCAGACAAAGAAACAGGATTGGCTGGAGAGGAATGGGCTCCAAAAATGCAGAATAAGCTCAATGCTTCGTGTTATTGTTTCCTAAACTTATCAGAGACATGGAGCTACTGAAACAATTTTGATGCGTGTAGAGATAAAACAATTTCATCACAAATACATAGTTATATGCCCTTGCCCCCTTTCCCACTAGTTATAACTTCCTGCCACACACCATCAAAACATTGACTTGCGTCTGTTAGTCACATCTGGGATTCCTGTCCTACTTGTAAGGTTCCTTCCACCTATAGATAAAGGAATGAAACCCATCTGAACTTTACTTCAGAAGCTCTGATATCTACCAAACTTCCAAAACTGACATAAGAAGAATAAGTACATATGTAGTCCTATAACTCACAAAGAAATTGAATTCATATGAAAAACCTTCCCACAAAACAACTCCTGGTTCAGAAGGCTTCACAAGTGAAATTTTCTAACATTAAAGAAGTCATAAAATGGATCATTTCCCAACTCTTTAGTAAGGCCAGCACAACCCAAATCCATAACATTCCAAAAGCATATAAGAAAAGTAAACTATAGGTCAATCCTCTCATGATAATAGATACAAAAATCCTTAAGAAAAATATTACCAGAGAAACCAAGATGGTGGCATAGGTAAACACCTAAACTTGCTGCCTGGCACAACCACTTCAAAACCACAACTAAAAGACAAAACGGACATCATCCAGAACCACAGGAAGGCTGGCAGAGTGGAAATTCTACAACTAGAAGGAAAGAGAAAAACACACTGAGACTCAGAGGAGGTGCGGAAGTGAAGTGCGGAGGTACGGAGGAGCACACAGAAAGAGGCTGGCAACTGAGTACGCCAGGGGTCCTCAGACTTTTTAAACAGGGGGCCAGTTCACTGTCCCTCAGACCTTTGGAGGGCCGGACTACAGTTTAAAAAAAATACTATGAACAAATTCCTATGCGCACTGTGGGCCCAGGACGAGTCGGCTGCTAAGCAGGATAGGCAGCGGCACCTGGCAGGCCGGATAAATGTCCTCGGCGGGCCGCATGTGGCCCGCGGGTCGTAGTTTGAGGACCCCTAGAGTACGCTGTTGTCTTTTTCAATCGGGAGGGAGACACAAGCTCCCGACTGCTCTGAACTCCAGTTCGGGTGAGACTCTGGGGACCCAGACTCATACGAGGAGAAACTGGGCTGTCTGGCATCAGGCGGAACTTGAGGGCGGCTTTCTCTCAGAGGTGCTTGCAGCAATTACCACGTGACACTGAGACCCGGGGGCCTCTTAGGGCAGGGCTAAAGGTCAGCCATTGCTGTTTGCTCCACTCTGTTGATTCCCTGAGACCCCGCCCCACCCAATTAACAACCCCACCCAAGCTCTGCCCAGAGGCTTTTGCACATGAATGGCCTGGACTTTTGCAATCTAAAATTACCTAACAAACTGCAGCTGGGTCAGAGAGCCCCAGAACTTCAAAAAAAAGGCCCAAGGCTCCACAGCAGCTTGCATTGCTTCACAGCTGGGCCTCATCTGGGAACCTCCAAACCCGAAACAAAAAAGAGAAATTGCAGACCTCTCCATAGCTCCTGCTGGGTGGCCTCAGGCAGAGGCTAAATTAGCACCTCCTTAGAGATCCAAGAGCCAGTGTACCCAAGGTTCAGAGTGGGACCATCCAGATTACAACTCTTCAGATCCATAAGGGACACACTCAGGGGGCAGACTCAGTGAGCACCAAAGCCCCACTGAAGCAAGTCTTGTCCCATAAGGGTGTCTCCAGCACAGAAGTTCTCCCATCATAGACACAACTGATCCTCACAGCCAATTGGCCTGGAGGTCAATTCCTCCCAGTGATACCAACAACAATCAAGGCTTAACTACAACAAGACTGTGCACACAGCCCACAAAGGGGTGCACCAAGAGTGTCCACCTCAGGTAACTGGGGAGGCTGAGCCACTGGGCCCTATAGGACACCTAGCACACAAAGCCACTCTATCAACTCAGGGAAGCACCAAAATGTGAAGACAAAGAAACAGGTCACAAATGACAGAAATGGAGGAAAGCAAGCAACTGGATATCGAGTTCAAAACCACGGTTATAAGGATTTTCAAGAATTTCCTAGAAAAGGCTGATAAATTTAGCAAGACCCTCGAGGATATGAAAAAGGACCAACTAGAAATTAAACATACACTGACTAAAATAAAAAATAATATACAGAGATCCAACAGCAGACTAGAAGATCACAAGAAATCAAGTCAAAGATTTGAAATACAAAGAAGCAAAAAACACTCAACCAGAAAAGCAAAAAGAAAGAAGAATCCAAAAATATGAAGATAGTGTAAGGAGCCTCTGGGACAACTTCAAGCATACCAACATCTGAATTATGGGGATGCCAGAAGAAGAGAGAGAGAGAGCAAGATATTGAAAACCTATTAGAAGAAATAATGACAGAAAACTTCCCCTTCCTGGTGAAAGAAATAGACTTACAAGTCCAGGAAGTGCACAGAACCCCAAACAAAAGGAATCCAAAGAGGACCACAACAATACACATCATAATTAAAATGCCAAGAGCAAAAGACAAAGAAAGAATATTGAAAGCAGCAAGAGAAAAACAGTTAGTTACCTACAAGGGAGTACCCATACAATTGTCAGCTGATTTCTCAACAGAAACTATGCAGGCCAGATGGGAGTGGCAAGAAATATTCAAAGTGATGAATAGCAAGAACCTACAACCAAGATTACTCTACCCAGCAAAGCTATCATTCAGAATTAAAGGTCAGATAAAGAGCTTCACAGATAAGAAAAAGCTAAAGGAGTTCATCACCACCAAACCAGTATTATATGAAATGCTGAAAGGTGTCTCTTAAATTCTTTAAGAAGAGGAAGAAGAAGAAAAAGGTAAAGATAAAAATTATGAACAACAAATACATATCTATCAACAAGTGAATCTAAAAATCAAGTGAATAAAAAATCTGAACAGGATAAATTGGTGAATATAATAGAATCAGGGGCATAGAAGGGGAGTGGACTGGCAATTCTTGGGGGGAAAAGAGTGTGGAGGGTGCAGGAAGAGACAGGACAAAAATTGTACACCTATGGATGAGGACAGTAGGGGGGGTAAGGGCAGAGGGTGGGGTGGGAACTGGGTGGAGGGGAGCTATGGGTGGGGGGGGGGAGGAGGAACAACTGTAATAATCTGAACAATAAAGATTTTAAATAAATAAATAAATAAATAAATAAATAAATAATGCTTATTGGAAAAAAAAAAGAAAAGAAAAATGTTACCAAATTAAACCCAGCCATATCTAAGAAGGGTTATACATATCAATGTTGTATTTCTGAGTTAATCTCTGTATATGTTCTGGGAATACAAACAAGATTCACTTAATGTGAAAATAAATCAAAGTAGTTTACCATATTTTCCGAATATAAATTGAAAACTATATGATCACCTGGGTGAGAGAGAGGTCTGGCCTTTGCCCTATACTATTGGGAGGCAATCTATGTCATACCTGGTAGCAGTGTCTTCATTTAGGGTGAGGCAGCCACACGTGACAGTCTTAGAGTGAAGGTTGGCTACACCAGAAAGACCAACCATATGTCTTCAGGTTGGTATTCTGGATCATGCTATATATTCAATCTGGAGGCTGAGTTCAGCCACCTTGGCAATCAATCAATCAATCAATCATACCTGCATTAAAAAGCTCTAATAAAAATGCCCAGGTGAGCTTCCCTGGTTGGCAATACTCTTGTCACATATCAATGCCTAGAGTAATGCATCCTGAGGATTGCAAAAGCTTTGCATTTGGGACATGCAATAGATTCTGGCCCATTTATCTTTTCCTTTGCCCAATTTAAATTTGTATCCTTTTTATGTAATATATCACAACCTTGAGTTCAAACAAGTGTTCAGTGAGTTCTGTGAGTCCTTCTAGAGATATATGTAGTCTGAGGGTAGTTTGAGAAGCCCCCTTGAATTTGGAGTTCGTGTCAGAAGTGAGAGTGGTCTTGTATGGACTACTCCTTCTAACTTTGTAGTTGGACCCTAATACTCTGCAGTTGGTGTCAGAAGTCTTAAACAGTCTTGTGTGGAGACTGTGCCCTCTAAGTGCATAGTTGGCTAAACTCTCACAGTTGTGTTAAATTGTGGAGCAGCATCCTCACTGATGTCCATTCTTGTTGGTTCTTCCAGTCCTCAGACTCTGCCTCAGAGAACTCAAATACAGAGAAAGAAGCAGGTTTCTCGTATTCAGAGCAGAGATTTCAGTAGAATGAGAAACTGAGATTCTGAGCACTGGGCTAAAGACAGATGAAAAATTGAAGGATCCAGGCAGACAGACCACAGAGAGACACCCCGCAGCCAGGACAAAACTGTACCACAAACAAACTTGCTGCAGAGAGCCCAGGGTTCACTTCTGACCTCACTCCACCTTCCTGCATTTTCTTCATGCATCTCAGGTGCCAGGCTGCCTCATCTCCACACCACCACACAAATCCACTAATGAGACAGAGCCTGCTATGGCTTATAAGATAGAGTTAAAGTGGACTTGCTGTGTGGGAAATTACTTTGGTGCCACAGAAGCCTCCCAATGCACCACCAGGGAAATTTGAGCAGAAAGGCTCATGGACCAAAATAAGATTCTCAAATCAAATGGTTTATTAAATCAGTAACAAAAATACAGGGAGAAAGCAAGAGTGGAAAAGACAAATTTAGGAAACAGTTCAAGCAGGGTTGAACTGTTACACAATAATATCCCAAGGGAGCAGGAGACTAAGGGTCTCTCACTGCATAGGAGATTGATGCAGAGGGAAGTCAGGGGAGGGTGGGTGAGAAGTGGTCAACCAATGAACTTGTATGCATATATGCACCAAATTTGTTTATGGGACAGTTTTGTCCTAGCTGCTGGGTGTCTCTCTGTGGTCTGTCTGCCTGGATTCTTCAATTTTTCATCTATCTTTAGTCCAGTGCTCAGAATCTCAGCTTCTCATTCTACTGAAATCTCTGCTCTGGATATGAGAAACCTGGCTATTATAAATAACTAGAGGCCCAGTGCACGAATTCGTGCACAGGTGGGACCCCTCTGAGTGGCCTGTGGGGATCGGGCAGAACCCCACAGTCCAACGCCACCTGCAGCTCCTACCTGCCGCTCTCGCTCAGCCTGCCCCACTACACCTGCCTTGGGCTAGTGCCCAATCAGTCCCGATTGATTGGGAGAGGCTCAGCTCGCCAGCCATGAGCCCTGGGTCTGGCGCCCTCCCGAGGGGAGTGGCCTGCAGGATCAAGCTGAAACCAGCTCTCCAACATTCCCTGAGGGGTCCTGGATTGTGGAAGGTGCAGGCCAGGCAGAGGGACCCCACCAGTGCACAATCAGGCCAGGGAGGCACCATGGGAGAGCTCCAGGTCATGTCCAGCCCCAGCAGCAAGCTAACCTACCAGTCGGAGCATCTGCCCCCTGGTAGTCAGTGCACATCATAGCGACTGGTTGACCAGTCGACTGTCTACCCTCTGGTGGTCAGTGCACATCATAGTGAGCTGTTGTGCTGCCTTAGCATATCATTAGCAAATTACACTTTGATTGGTTGAACAGTTGACTGGTCACCGGACAACCGGACACTTAGCATATTAGGCTTTATTATACAGGATGCTGCAATGAACATATGGGTGCATATATTTTTTCAAATTAGTGCTTTGGATTTCTTTAAATACATTTCCAGAAGTGGAATAACTGGGTCATGAGGCAGTTCCATTTTTTATTTTTTTGAGGAACCTCCATACTGTTTTCCACACCTACAGTGCACGAGGGCTCCCTTTTCTCCACATCCTCGCCAACAGAGGTGAGGAATTGGAGCCAATAATTAATCTACTTTGAGCACTTGTTTTTATACTTGAAGGTGGTGATACATGACCAAGATATCATCAAGGGGTGGGAAAAAAATTCTGTTTTGTTAAGCAGATAGCTTTTTTGTGTGAAGAAAATTCTTTTAGAGTAGGTTAAGGTCGTGACTAGAAGAAAAATAAAGCCTTTCATTTTTCTTAGCCTGTTCAGGTTATTTGGTAAAATTTCAGGGAGCCGTTAGATGTGGATGTACAGTAGAATGTGACAATGAATGGGATTTGAGGAAGATGGGTGAAATCTGATAGTAGGTAGGTAGCATAGTCAAAATCCATAGGACACACTAGACTCCAACCCCAGAGGGGACTTTTGGATCTCTCCAGAGGTGTCCACTACTTTCTCCAAGCTCTCTACACATCTCTCTACCCCAGGGCTCCCTCCCAGCTTCAGGAGTCTAGAGAGCCCAGGATTCACTTCTGACCTCGCTCCCATGGACATGGACAATGGGGTGGTGAGAGCCTGGGGGTGGGGTGGGGGGAGGATGGGAGAGGGCTGGAAGAGGTTAATGGGGGGAAAAGGAGGACCTATGTAATACTTTCAAAAATAAAGATTTTTTGAAAAGAACAGATTGATGGCCCTAGCTGGTTTAGCTCAGTGGATAGAGCGTTGGCCTGCAGACCGAAGGGTCCCAGTTTCAATTCCAGTCAAGGGCACATGCCCAGGTTGCAGGCTCCATCCCCAGTGGGAGGCATGCAGGAGGCAGCCAATCAATGATTCTCTCTCATCATTGATGTTTCTATCTCTTTCCCTCTCCCTTCCTCCCTGGAATAAAAAATAAATATATTTTTTTAAAAAAAGAAGAAGAAGAACAGATTGATGGCTGCCAGGGATGAGGTGGTTGGGTGAAAAAGGTGAAGGGATTAAGAAGTATAGATTGGCCCTAACTGGTTTGACCCAATGGATAGAGCATCGATCTGCGGACTGAAGGGTCCCAGGTTCGATTCCGGTCAAGGGCATGTACCTTGGTTGCGGGCACATCCCCAGTAGGGGGGTGTGCAGGAGGCAGCTGAATCGATGTTTCTCTCTCATCGATGTTTCTAACTCTCTATCCCTCTCCTCCCTTCCTCTCTGTAAAAAATCAATAAAATATATTTTGAAAAAAAGTACAGATTGGTAGTTACAAAATAGGGATGGGAAGTACAGCATAGAGAATACAGTTAATAATATTGTAATAACTATGTATAGTGCTAGATTGGTACTGGAAATAACATGGAGAATATTTTGTAAAGTATATAGTTCTCTGACCACCATGCTCTGCACTTGAAACTAATACAAAATAATATTGAATGTAAACTAATTGAAAAGTTTTTTAATATAAAAACAAAGAGTGGACAAGTAGTGATTTACTGATTGAATAAAAAAATTGGGGCTTAGAGAAGAAGTGATATTGCTTAAAATAGCAAAAAAAGACAATCTATATAAGATCATCCTGACATTGAGGTGAAATCTGAACCCTGTACACTAATAAAAGATATACTGATGAGATAATAAAGGTAGCCAATACAGGAAGCAAAATGCCCTCAGTAACCCTGGGTAAAGAATATAAAACTGAAACTCATAGACACAGACAACAGTGTGGTGGTTACCAGGGAAGGCAGTAAAGAGTAAAGGGAGCCAAATACATGGTGATGGAAGATGATTTGACTTTGGGTGGTGGGAACACAATGCAATATACAGATCATGTATCACAGAAATGTACACTTGAAATTATATACTCTTATTAACCAATGTCACCCCAATAAATTTAATTTAAAAAACATTTACAAAATAAATTTTATAAAGAATAGATTGTCAACTGATAATTCTTCAACAGACCACCAGAAAACCTGTTGCTCAACCAAAGCTAACTTGATTAGACCTACTGTAGTAAGAGAGAATACAGATCTTAGTAGTGTCTCAGAAGGAGGAAATCAATGGAAGACATTATCAATGGAAGACATTTACAGGGCTTGGGGGTTTAGACGTAAGTGGTTTAAGGTGGATCTTTCAAATCAGAGAGCAGATCAGGATTGGACAAAGTTTGTGATGTTATAGTTCAGGTTTGGCAGATACAGAGAGGGAAAAGCCCGAAAGTAAATCTTGATAAGCAAACTATTGTTTGCTGAGAACATAGTTTGTCCAGGTGAGTAATCTATTATCCTGATAGAAGAGCTGTTTGCACAGAGGAGCAACTATTTAATCAGACAGATTGGCTTGCAGAAATTCCATGAGGCAAACAGTGAAGTTATTTATTGGTTTACAGTCATATCTTCCTAGGCCTGAGCTTCCTGGAACAATTTGTTAAGTAATGTTGCCGTAGGAAGTCTCTGCTCTCACTCCCAGTAGTTAAGTTACGTGGGTGTAAATGATCTGGCTTCTCTGCTTAGAAAGGAGGAGGCTATTGCATCATCATGAGCAGAGGACTGACGCAATGAAGGGGGGCGTTTGCGTCAGACGTATGCAGGTTGGAATGCAGTGGGGGAGGTCACAGGACTCAAGGCACTGTTTCACTTCTATAGGTGAGATTCATCAGGTGTCTCCCAGGTGAATAAACCCTCTTTTACCTGCAGAAACTATAAGTGATTTCTCTCATCTACTGAGACTCTCTCCCAGATCAGTAGTCTAGGGACTGAATCTCTTTTCCCCAAACAAGTCATTTTCCTAACAAGGCCCTTGGCTTTGCCTTGCTTTGTTTTGCACGGTGATTTCACATGGGATTGTGGAACCCAAGTTGCCAGGTTGCCAAGAAGAGAGCCAATTTCTTTCTTCCTGGTCTAGAAAAAGCAGTCTCTCTATGCCCCATTCTCACTGGAATTGGTCCTCCAGGCCCCATACCTGGAGGTGTCTGTCAGAGTGTTGGAGTGAAAAGTTGGAGATACCTTCTTGTCAACCAAGGGGGAACCAGTTAAGTAAATGATAACACACATGCACAACAAAACAATATGCAGCCAGGAAATGCGATGACATAGGCTATTGCTTATTAATTGATATAAAAAAATGCCCACGGCATCTCATTGAGTGAAACAGCAAATGACAGAATAGCTTGTATATTATGATTCTGTTTATGAGGGCATTGAGAAACTTACAACAAGAATGGTCACCAATTCCCATTTTTGTAGGGGTGGGATTTCAGGTGACATTTTACTTTCTTCTTGGCTCTTTTCTGTGTTGCTTAAATTTTTGACAACCAGCATGTATTATTTTTACAAAGACAATAAATCTATTTTGTAGGGGGGAAGAATTATGTTGCTTTTGAGGTGAAGAGATGTATTTTCGATATTGTTAAGTGACTAAAGCTATCATGGCATAATCCTATTATTGTCTAGATATAGCAAAAATAAAAAATAAAAAATACCCTCAAGCATGTTTCCCAGGGTTATTTTGAAGATCAAAGGAAATAACAATTCGGGAAGCCACATTAAACCTTCAATGTTGATATCATTAGCACTTTCAGTCACTTCCTGTGAGATTTAGGGATTATATTGACATGTGTCCCTGATACATCTTGGCCTTGAGAGCCTTTTTGAGTCTCAATAATATAGAAAAAAGAGGCCCCCACAGGATGGACATTGTAAAAGAAGAGGGTCTGTCTGGACATTTGGTGGAGCATCTTTGCTCCCCAGGGGCTCCCAAGCAACTCTTAGCAAAATCTTGCCAGCATCCCTTAGAGATAACCAGCAGGTCCAGGTCTGCTCTTGGGAGAACCAGTCACAAATTCCCACTGGCTTATTTTTGAACTCTAGGGGTAAGGGTGAAAAAAGCCAGATGGATCTTAAGACACGAACATTTCCAGCAATTAGGAATCTCTAGGCTTTGTTCACAACTGTCTGAGAAGTTCTTTTGAGAAAGCTGGAAGGAGGCAATCAATAAAAAGAGGAAAGAAATCCCTCTAAGAGGTCCCCCAAAATAAGGCTATGGATGGAGGGGCTCTGCTCAACCACAGGTAAGTGGGCTGAGGGTGGAATCCTATCACCAGTAAGGGCTTAGACTCCTTTATCCCCTCTTCCTCATAAGCCATGCTCAGACTCTTGACATCTGATCACCAGCCCCAGCACGAGGTGAATGAGGAAAGAGATCAGAGCATTGGAGCAGTGTGCAGTAAGTTTGAAATTGATTTCCTTAGGGCTCTACCCTGGGATCTAATATATTTAACAGCTCAAACCCTCCCTGGTACATCCTATCCCCTCTTAGCTTCTACTACCAGCTTTATTTTGTACACCAGAGACCTTGGAGTTTACTCTGACTGCTTGCTCTCCTCACACTGCCATTGTCAGTCCATCACCAAATCCTATCATATTTACAGCCAAACATTTCTCAAATCTATTTACCTCCCTCTCCATTAGCCCCACTCTAGTTTAAGCTATGAATCCCTCCTGGATGACTTCAATATCCTCCCAACAAATCTCCCCCAACCACTGACCTTTCTCCAATCATTTCTTCACAATACACTCAGAGTGATTTTATAAAAAAAGCAGATATGACTGACCTGGCTGGGTGGTTGAGTTGGTTGGAGCATCATCTCACACACCAAACGGTTACGGGTTTGATTCCCAGTCAGGACACATACCTAGGTTGTGTGTATTGGAGGCAACCAATCGATGTTCCTCTCTCACCTCTCTCTCTCTCTCTCTCTCTCTCTCTCTCTCTCTCTCTCTCTCTCTCTCTGTCAAACTTGATGAGAAACATATCCTCAGGTGAGGATTTTTTTTAAAAAAAGCAGATATGAAATGTCATCCTCCTGGTAAAAATTCTCTAATGACATCCCATAAAATAAAATTCCTTAACCTGGTCTAAGGTATTGGACAATAATAGTGTAATCTCTAACCTAACCGCCTGAATTTAAACCTCAGCTCTTCCACTTACCAGTTGAGTCTTTAGGCAAGTTGCTCAACTACTCAGTTTTCTCAAATGCAAAATGGATATTTCAATTGTACATCTTATAAGATTGTTGAGAGGATTAAATGACATTAAAGGTATTTGGTACAGTGCCCGACACAGCAAGCACTCAAAAAATGTTATAAAACACTGACTGCCTGCTCACCTCAGCTCACACACTCCCTCCCTTTGTCCTCTACCCACTCTGGCCTTTATTCAGCTCCTCCTCCTCACTAGGCTCTCTCAGACCTCAGGACCCTTGTATAGACTGTTTCATTCTTCTCCTGGAAAACTCTTCCTAGAAAAAGTTCTCCCTCACCTCCCTGAGTCAAAATTTTTGGCTCATATCATTCAGTCCCTCTACTTGGAGCTATAATTTGTATGATTATTAATGCTTGTCTCACCCTCTAAACTCCCTATGAGTAGTCCACACCATCAAAACCTATACTTAACCAATCATAACAGACGTCTGACCAATCAGAATGAACCTTGGCCAGTATCCCATACAAGAGCTTTCCATCTGAATAGCCATCTTGGTTATTTGAAAACCTAGAGACAAATTCTTAGGAGCATGACAGCAGCTGAGAGAACTTCCATAAACTGAGAACCCCTCTGGGGAGCTTAAGAAGGTAGACATGTGAACTCTCTGACCGGTGCTCTCTGGTTAGAGACCTCACCTCCAATTCTGACTGAAAACTGTGCCCTGTACTGCACCCCAAAGCCACAAATCTGGCATGTCCTACTGCCTTCAGTTGTTTCCAGCTAAAAACATGGACCTTAGTTCTTTGGTTATAATTTTGCTGAGCTGGAGTTTTCATGTTTACTATAACTTCCTGTTCCCCCAGACAAATATTTTTCTCAGTTAGTAGTCAATAATAATATAGACTTTATTTTAACTTGTTTTATTTCATTTTCTCTTCCTGGATTATCAGTCCTGTCAAAAGAGAGAGATCAGCAAAGTCCAGTCTTCTGACACCTGCTTAGCAGGCCCTCGTCAAAGCATCAGAGCCTCAATGCCCAAAGCATTTCCAACTGGGTATGTTAGTGACTTACATACTAACAAGTGTGATAACAAAGCACCACAAACTGGCTTGAAACAAGAGAAATTTATTCCCTCACAGTTCTGGAGGCTCCAAGTCCAAACTCAAAGTGTTGGCAGGGCCACATTCCCTCTGAAGCTGCTCCAATTCTGGATGCCTGAGGCATTCCTTCACTTGTGGCCTCATAACTCCATCTCTGCCTCTGTTCCTCACATGGCCACCTGACACTGTGTCTGTATCTTCACCCATCATCCTCCTCCCTGTATCTCCATTTTCTCTTCTTACAAGTTCACCAGTCATATTGGATTAAAGGCCCAACCTAATTGAACATGACATCATTTTAACTTGATTACTTCCATAAAGACAGCATTTCCAAATAAGGTCACATTCACAGGTATAGGGGTTAGGACTTCAACATATCTTTTTGGGAGAAACAATTCAATTTATAACACCAGGAAAAATGACTGCTCTAGTGAGGCACATTCCATTGTGATGATGTTAGTCTTGACTTCCTGTGTCCCTGGGCTCAGGGACAGAGCCTTTGTCCCCAAATATGGTCAAAATTGATCCTTTCATGAATTCCTTCTCTGGGACAGCATGCCAGACCACCAACACCCACTAACGATGCTAGCTCCCCATAGAAGAGGATTATACCTATAAAAAGTATATGATTATTAGAATGAGATGGGTTCTAATCCCACTTTTCTAATATACTAGCTCTCTTTCCTTGGGCAGGTTGATAATCTCTCCAAATATAAATGGGTCAGGAAGTGAGTCAACACATAACTCATAATAGGTGTTTAATTTATGACAGTGTCCCCTCCCCAGCTCCCCTAGCACTGCCCATTCTGGGGACATCAAAAGGGTGATAGCCAGAGGGAAAGGGGTTGAGGGTAGGTGGAGGTGGACGAAGGAGGGGAGGCAGTAATGGGGTTGGAAAGAGAATTTTCTTGAGGTGATGGGTGCACAATGCAGTGTGCCAATGATGTTTCATTGAGTTGTACTCTTGAAACCTGGTTTTGTGAACCATGTCACCCCAATAAATTCAATTTAAAAAATAATAATATGGATAATAAGAAAAAAGGGGGGGTGGGGCGAGAACTGACCCCAGGCCTGCTCTAAAGTACAAGCATGTCTTATTTGCTCTCTCTGCAGTGCCACGTGCACCTCAGTTGAGAACTGCACCCAGGTCACCTGGTTCCTCCTGCTGGGGCTCACAGAGCAGGAAGGGCTCAAGGGCACCCTCTTTGTACTCTTCTTGTTCATCTACTTAGTCACCCTCATGGGCAACCTGGGCATGATTATCCTGATCCACACAGAGCCACGGCTGCACACACCCATGTACTTCTTCCTGAGCGTTCTCGCCTTCATGGACTCCTGTTTCTCCACAGTGGACACCCCCAAGCTGCTGGAGAACTTCCTCACCTCAGGTCAGTCCATCTCCTTTGCAAGTTGTGTGGTCCAGATGGCCCTCATGACTCTCCATGGTATTGCTGAGTGTCTGCTCCTGGCCATCATGGCCTACGATCGATTTGTTGCCATCTGCCACCCTCTCCTCTACCACACCATCATGTCACAACGTCTGTGTTTCCAGCTGGTGGCAGCCATCTATACAGCTTCTGTTGCCAATTCAGCTTTGCTCACTGGGTATATCTTCAAGCTGCCCTACTGTGGCCCCAATGTCATTAACCACTATTTCTGTGACATCCCTCCAGTGCTTCAACTTGCCTGTGCAGACACTGCAGAGGTTGAAATCATCGTCTTCTCATCTTCTGCCCTGATTTTCTCTTTTACCATCACCATCATTCTGGTCTCCTATGCCTACATCCTGGTGACTATCTGCAGAATGCATTCCCCAGAGGCTCAGAGCAAAGCACTCTCCACCTGTACCTCCCACCTCACCATTGTCTGCCTTTGGTATGGCACCATCATCTTCATGTATGCTCAGCCGAGCTCTCTCAATTCCATGGAACAGAACAAGTTCGTGTCTGTCTTCTACACTGTGGTCAACCCTATTCTGAACCCTCTGATCTACAGCCTGAGGAATAAAGATGTGAAGTCTGCTTTAAAGAGGAGATGCCTTGGCAAGCTGCTTTCTTAAACAAGCATGGAACATTCTATCCCAAGCCACAGCATGGTAGCCACAACATAGTGTATGCATAATATTAGCACATAGATAGAGTGAAATATGTGCCAGCACTTCTGTGAGGATTAGAAGAGTTAATGTAGCCTGGCCAGTGTATCTCAGTAGTTGATTGTCGACCTATGAACCAGGAGGACACAGTTTAATTCCCAGTCAGGGAGAGGTAAAGAGAGATAGAAACATCAATGATGAGAGAATAATTTATCAACTGACTGCCTCCTGCATGCCCCACACTGGGGATCATGCCTGCAACGGGGCATGTACCATGACTGGGAATCGAACCATAACCTTTTGGTTCATAGATTAATGCTCAGCCACCGGCCGGGCAATTAAAATTTTTTTAATTTAGTTAACATGAAAATTTGATGAGATTACATTTTAAACTCCAGATTCCCAGTTTCTCTGGGAAGAAAATTTAAATGATCACTCCACCAGTCTTATGCTCAGCATAATCGTCTGGTGCTGAGACAAAGGTGTCCTTTTAGACAAGACACAGATTTTCCAATTCTCCTCCCCACCCCAATGATCCCCACCACTCTTTTTAGAGAATCTGCTGCCTAGTTACCATGCCCTGAGCTTTTCCTAATATAGAGACATTTTATTCTATTCACATCTCTAGCAAAGGTGGGGAGGGGGATAACAGGACCCTAGAAGTCTACATTTCAAGACAAATAATAAGTGCCTAGAACAATACCTAGCACAGAGAAGATTCTCAAACAATATTCTTGGAATGAGTGAAGATAATATTTATTCTTTGTGTGTGAAGAATATCCCTATAGGTATGATATGAGCCCTCCCTCCCTACCCTACCCCACCCCCTATAAAAAAATTGTGCCATCATAGAAAGAAAAAAAAAAAAAACCACTACCTTTTTCATTCATGTAAGGTATCTGAGTGGTCTTTATAGGCATTAGAGTTTGCAACCCTTGGTCCAGGGAGAAAATTCTCAACTCCTCAGTATTATCCTTTAAGCCTGTCTCAACCTCACTTTCCAGGGATCACCCCACAGGTCCCACCAAATACCTCCTCTGTGGCCAGAGCCAATGACCTGGCCCAGCCCAAACAGGTCATGTATTTGTACGAAGCTCTTCCTTTGATCACATCTACCCCAGAGCCTGGAGGGGTCATTCCCCAATTCATTTGTCAGCCTGAAAAATCTCTTTGTTATCATTCCAGTCCCAGACTAAATGTAACCTCTTCTGGGAAATGTTTCTGACTCTTGCAGATAAAATTCATCATTTCTTTCTCTGTGCTCTGGTCTGCCTTTGTTAAAGAAAAAAATTAAATCTCAGAAATCAAAGATTAGGTGGCTAAGTGGGGAAAAAAAAAAAAAAGTTACTTTCAAGCAGGAAGTCCAATCCAGCACAGTCTAAGAAAACTTCAGATCTGCAGATGGGGAAGGAGAAATGGGGTTGTTTTCTAAAGCCGCAAGACCATGAACTGTCCCTTTCCTGAGTTAGGAAGGCAAAGTCCCAGGGTGTTAGCGACTGGCTGCTGACAAGTGGGTTTGTTTTCAGTTTTGGGTTTTGTTTGTTTGTTTGTTTGTTTGTTTTTTACAATACTATTTTTTTTTAAGAAGGCAAGTGCATTTAGATGAAATTAAGTACATGGTTCAACACCACTTTGAATTCCGTCTTTGCATCAGACTTCTGGAGTATAGCAGGATTAGTGCCTCTGTTACGTTTTTACCAAATGAGAATTTTTTTACCCAAGCACTGTTGACAGTATTTAATTATTATGGCTCCCAACCAGGGATGATTCTGCACCCCAAGGGGTGTCTGGCATGGTTGGAGACAATTTTGGTGGTCACACTGCATGTGTGTGCATAAGCACAAATAGCATTTGGAGGCCAGAGATGCTTCTAAACTTACAATGCATGCAATAGTCCCCCACAACAAAAAATGATCTGACCCAAAGTGTCACCATGCTGAGGTTAGAAAACCCTGCTCTAACCCATTTTCAAAGGGCAGTAAGTTGGAACTTGCTGCTTGTTAGGGCATAGCCTAAAGAGCCCAACGTTTTTTAAAAATTCACGCAGATTTTGTATTGTGTTTTTTTAAAAATAATCCTTTATTGTTGAAAGTATTACATATGTCCCCTTTTGTCCCAATTTGACCTCCTGCAGCCCGATCTCTCCCCCTGCCCCAGGCCCTCATCACCCCATTGTCTGTGGCCATGGGCCATGCATATATGCATACAAGGTTCTTGGTTGATTACTTCCCACGCACCCATCCTCCCCCACCTTCCCTCAGAGATTCCACACGCTGTTCCATATCTCTGGATCCACTCCGTTCATCAGTTTATCTTGTTACTTAGATTCCACATATGAGTGAGATCATGTGATACTTGTCTTTCTCTGACTGACTTATTTGAATTGTGCTCTTAATATGAAAAATAATGTCACAAACTGCTTACCATCAGTCTAGGTGAAGTTCCTGCTAGAGATAGGTGCTGTAGTTCTGTGTGTCCCCAACACATCATTTGTAGCAAAGGAGGTGAAAATCTGACTTTGAGAAGCTTGGGGCTAAGGTGAGTCAGTCCCTGTACCCTAACCAATGTCCACCAACCTGAGTTAATGAACCAGACCAGGGCCTGACCCAGTGGACACCTAGGTTTAGAGACAATCTAGCTTGGTTGGAGGTGGTCTTCTGGGTGAGGTTGTGGCATCCAGCTGCCTCAGCAGGTACATGAGGTGCCCAAATCAGGAGGTACAAGTGCAGTGTACCTTGTCAACAGGCAAGGACCAAGTCAGAGAGCTGATTATTTACCTCTACACCAGCACTCACAGAGGTAGAAGAAGTGATCCATGGAAGAAGTGAGCCAACCAGGCTGCATGGGTTCAGGAAACAAGTTTCAGAGGCAAAAGAAGCACCCTTGGAGCTAGGAGAAAGGCAAAGAATACATGAGAAAGGAGAGAGGAGAAAAGACAAGTGTGCTCCAGGGAGGGCACACCTGGGGAAATAAAGGGATGGGGAAAGGCATGAGTGTATGAGGGAGAGAGAAAGAGAGAGAGAGAGAGCATGCTCGGTCCTTCCTCTTAAGGGCTTTTATCTGGAAGTCTCAGGGGAGGGTCTCAATAGACTATTCAGAAAAAAAAAAACAAGATGGCAGCATAGGTAAACACCTAAACTGCTGCCTCGCACAACAATTTCAAAACTACAACTAAAAGACAAAACGGACATCACCCAGAACCACAGGAAAGCTGGCTGGGTGGAAATTCTACAAATAGAAGGAAAGAGAAAAGCACACTGAGACTCAGAAGAGATGTGGAAGGCAGAGGTAGGGAGACGTGAGTGCGGAGAGGACTGGCGCCTGAGTGAGTGGCTGGCTTTCTCAAGCGGGAGGGAGATGGAAGCTCCAGACTGTGCTGAACTCCAGTTCTGGGCGAGACTCTGAGAACCCAGATTCATTCGGGGGGGATCTGGACTGTCAGGAAAGAGAAAAGCACACTGAGACTCAGGGGAGCTGCGGAAGGCAGAGGTCCGGAGGCGCGCACACGGAGAGGACTGACTGCTGAGTGCGCCGCTGGCTTTCTCAAGCGGGAGGGAGACAGAAGCTCCCAACTGTGCTGAACTCCAGTTCCAGACGAGACTCTGGGAACTCAGACTCATTCAGGGAGAAACTGGACTGTCTGGCAGCGGGCAAAACTCGAGGGCGGCTTTCTCTCAGAGGTGCTTGCAGTGATTACTGAGGGACACTGAGACCCAGGGGCCTCATAGGGCAGGGCTGACGGGAAGCCAAGGCTGTCTGTTCCGCCCTGAAACTCTGCCCCATCCAAGCTGAGCAAAGAGGCTTTTGCAATTTTGCAAGTCTTGTCTCATAAGGGTGTCTCCAGCACAGAAGTTCTCCCAGCATAGACACAGCTGATCCTCACAGCCAATTGGCCTGGAGGTCAATTCCTCCCAGTGATACCAACAACAATCAAGACTTAACTACAACAAGACTGTGCACACAGTCCACAAAGGGGTGCACTAAGAGTGTCCACTTCAGGTAACTGGGGAGGCTGAGCCACTGGGCCCTATAGGACACCTAGCACACAAAGCTACTCTACCAACTCAGGGAAGCAGCAAAAATGCAGAGACAAAGAAACAGATCACAAATGAAAGAAATGGAGGAAAGCAAGCAACTGGATATCAAGTTCAAAACCACGGTTATAAGGTTTTTCAAGAATTTCCAATAAAGGCCGATAAATTTAGCAAGACCCTCGAGGATATGAAAAAGGACCAACTAGAAATTAAAAATACATTGACTGGAATAAAAAAATATTATACAGAGACCTAACAGCAGACTAGAGGACTGCGAGAATCAAGTCAAAGATTTGAAATACAAAGAAGCAAAAAATACTCAACCGGAAAAGAAAAAAGAAAAAAGAATCCAAAAATTTGAAGATAGTGTAAGGAGCCTCTGGGACAACCTCAAGCGTACCAACATCCGAATCATGGGGGTGCCAGAAGAAGAGAGAGCAAGATACTGAAAACCTATTTGAAGAAATAATGACAGAAAACTTCCCCTTCCTGGTGAAAGGAATAGACTTACAAGTCCAGGAAGCACAGAGAACCCCAAACAAAAGGAATCCAAAGAGGACCACAACAATACATATCATAATTAAAATGCCAAGAGCAAAAGACAAAGAGAGAATATTAAAAGCAGCAAGAGAAAAACAATTAATTACCAACAAGGGAGCACCCATATGATTGTCAGCTGATTTCTCAGCAGAAACTATGCAGGCCAGATGGGAGTGGCAAGAAATATTCAAAGTGATGAATAGCAAGAACCTACAACCAAGATTACTGTACCCAGCAAAGCTATCATTCAGAATTGAAGGTCAGTTAAAGAGCTTCACAGATAAGAAAAAGCTAAAGGAGTTCATCACCACCAAACCAGTATTATATGAAATGCTGAAAGTTATTCTTTAAGAAGAGGAAGAAGAAGAAAAAGGTAAAGATAAAAATTATGAACAACAAATACATATCTATCAACAAGTGAATCTAAAAATCAAATGAATAAAAAATCTGATGAACAGAATAAACTGGTGAATATAATAGAATCAAGGGCATAGAAAGGGAGTGGACTGACAATTCTTGGGGGAAAGGTGTGTAGGGGGTGCAGGAAGAGATTGGACAAAAATCGTACACCTATGGATGAGGACAGTTCAGGGGGAGGTAAGGGCAGAGTGTGGGGTAGGAACCAGGTGGAGGGGAGCTATGGGGGGAAAAAAGAGGAACAATTGTAATAATCTGAACAATAAAGATTCATTAAATTTTAAAAAATAGACTATTCATCAGCTTTCCTGGTGTGTCCCCTCAGGATGGTGGTCTCCACTGATTAGTCAGTGCCAGGGCAGGGAATCACAGTCATCACAGAAGGTCCTGATGTCCACTATGGCATCACCCCACCAGACCTTGCTGCTTTTCTGGGCCTAGAGCTGAAACACAACTGAGGTCTAGATGTTATCTCTGAGGTCTAGTTTGACGAAAACTCTGCCTCTGTGGTCAACAGACACGTGGCTTTGTTCTTAAGATTATTTGATGCAAGTCAGAACCAAATTGTCTTGAGGGCTTAATGCTTAAGGGAGTGGCCATGCAAGGGCTTATATGGGAATCACATGAGGCTTTTCTCCAGCCTCCTGGCTCTTCTCTAAGGGTGTCTACTGCATGACTAGCAACATGCCAAGGGAGGAAAGGTCAGGGAGGGTCCAAACTGCATGACCAGCAATATGCTAGGGAAGGAAAAGTCACCCAGGAGTTGAGGTACCACCTTATAATTGTTTGTTGCTAGACATCCAGGGCTTTCCATTCTGGTGATCTTCTGTACTCAACTTATTATTCCTCTTCTGCTCATGTCTACCTAACTACCTACTACAGGGAGGAAAGGTCAGAGAAAAAGAATGAGCAGCTAACCACCACCCCTCTGGACCAACCCTTCTCCAGACCTCTCTCCTAGAAGGCTTATCTCCCGTACAAAGGTCTCTATGTGGGGCATGGGTCAAGTGAGTCACACCTGGGAAGGAGAATGTCTTCTCTCTCCATCAGGATGAGTTCAGGCAGGCTTAGGAGTGCAAGGGAAGGGCCATGAGTCACTAATGATCAAGAAAGCCAAGGAATGGGAGAGGACAGAGCAGACTCCTCTGTTCTGTCAGTGTTCACAACCTCCCTCTTGACCCATGTTCAAGGGTACCCAAGGCCTTTCTGGGCCAGGATATCTAGGAAATTCCTTGACATGTGGAATGGGTAAACTGAGACAGGTAGCTGAACAAACTGGCTGAGCAATTTACAGCCAGATATAGAAGGTCACCAGGGCAGAAAGCTCTGGGTGCCTAACAACAGACAAAACTAACACCATACCTCACCCCCAGGGTGGTCTTTCCTCCCCTGGTATATTGATGATCATGCAGTTTAGACCCCCTGACCTTTCCTCTCTAGAGATAACATCTAGGCCTCAGTTGTATTTCAGCTCCAGGCCTATAAAAGCAGAAAAACCTAGAAAAGCTGATGAATATCCTATTTAGATCCTTCCCTAAGAGACCTCCCCTAAACTCCCAGCCTTTAAAACCCTCAAATCAGAAGTACCCAGTGCACTCTCTCCCTCCCAGCAGCAGGCCCCCTGCCTTTCCCTTCCATCTCTTCTTCCCCACAGGCATGCATCTCCTAAACTCTAAGGGATCCCAAGAGATTTGCAACCAAGGGAGCAATGGGCAGCGCCAGCTTGCCCTGGGCTAACCCCTGAACCTATCTCCAAGGCCCCCTTTTCTCTAACTTCTCAGTGACCTGACAACAACCCCACATAGCTTCTCTCCTGTTGCTTCTTCTATCCTAAGCCCTTCCTTGTTTCACTGTCCCCAGCTTTAATACACATATTGTCAAAATCACCTGGACTCATATTGTGAATTCTTTCCTGCACAAAGGAAGAACCCACACGCTACAGGCTGGTCCAAGGCAGATCCACTCCAGCCAGTCCCTTTCTGGTAACATTTTCTAGGCCCAGGGTCTCTCAACCTTGACACTATTAACACTTGGAGCTGGATAATTCTCTGTTGTAGGCTGTCCAGTACAGTGTGTTTAGCAGCATGTCTGGCCTCTATCTAAAATGCCAGAAGCATCTTCTCCACACCCAATGGTGACAACCAAAGATGTCTCCAAGTCCTCTGGGGATAGGGAGGAATCAACCCGGTTGGGACCTAGGAGGGCTTGCTGGCTCTTTACTCCTTTCTTATGCAGAAGAGAGGTGGGCTCTTAGCCTTTCTTATCTCCTCTCTTGGTGTTGCCTCTTCCTAGCAATTCCTGAAGATTATCCCTCAGGCTCTAATTACCTCAGGGCTTGACTGTGGCTACTTTCAGGGCAGTGGGTGAGGAATAAGTAAAGATGAGTTTCCAGGGTTTAGAGAAGGAAGGAAGAGCCAGGAAGAGACATGGGAGTCCCTGTCCTATAATAACCGAAAGCCCTGATGAACTGAGACAGCGCTCCCCAACAGAAACATAATGCAAGCCACAAATACAGGCAACATATGTCATTTAAATTTACTAATAATTACATTTTTTAAATTAAAATAACTAGGTGAAATTAATTTCAATGATATATTTTAATGAACCCATATATCAAAAATATAGTCCACTTCAATATGCAATCAATATTTAAAAACTACTCGAGATATTTTACATTCCTTTTTTCATACTAAATTGTTAACATCCAAAGAGTATCTTCTACTCACAATGTATCTCATTTGAACCAGCCACACTTCAAGCTCTCAGTGGCCATACTTGACTAGTGGCTACCATATTGGACCCGGCAGGACTAATGTCTTAGAGAGAGTGAGACTTACTCCTGCCCACCTTGCAGCACCAAGGAGCTTCTGGAAGCCAAGACCTTAGCTACCCAGTGAGGTGATCTGTTCAAGAAGATATTTGTACTTCAGAGATACCCATTTCAAATGGCTCCCATCCAAAACTGTGACATCCTCTTGGGCAGATAAACACAGCAGCCTCCCGGTTGTCTCCCTGGGCCTTTTCAGACACTAAGACCTCACCCATTTTACTCCACACCCCTTCGCAGGAAGAAAGTTATAAATCCTCTGGGTACAAATTAGCTTAACCCCACCCTATATTTATACTTTCTTCCAAGTATCCAGCCTCACATGCCCTGCTCCTGCCCTGGGATTGTTTGCTCATTGCTGGCCTAACCAAGACTGCAGATCTACGAGGCCCTGTGGACCCTGCCTTGTGTGCCATTATCAAGTCACTAGCCCTTCGCCCAGTTCTGCCTCCTGGTAGACATATGCCATGTTCAGTTGAGCTAGGTGACTCTTTGATTGATAAAGTCCCATGTCTTGTGGACAAATTCCTAATTAAGGCACCATACTTAGGATTGGGGCACTCAATGGAAATTTACAGCCTCTCATTGTGGGTGGAATCCTCCCCTTTCTTTGTTCTGCCAGGATATGCATCCTAAAATCAACTCATCCTGCCTCAAAGAAAAACCTGAGGGGCTTGGATGATAAAAGATAAAATGCTGAGGCTGGGCCCTGGCTGGTATGGCTCAGTTGGTTGGAGCATCGGCCCACACACCAGAAGATAGTGGGTCAATTCCCAGTCAGGTCACATGCCCAGGTTATGAGTTTGATCCCTGGGTCAAGGTGTGAAGCAACCAATCGATGTTTCTCTCTCACATGATATTTCTCTCCCTCTCTTTTCCTTCCTCTCTCTAAAATCGATTTTTTTTAAAAAGCCTACTAGATCACCAAATTGTCTGAGGATAACTTTCTAACACCGTTAAGTCTCCAATACTGACTGAAAGTGCCGGGGTGATAATGCAAATCTGATTATCTAAGTTCTCTGCTCCAAACCCTTCACTGAGTCCCCATGTCCCTCAGGGGAGAATTCAAAGAGCCTTGCATGACCTGTCAGGCCCCTCATGAACTGATCCGGTTGATTTCCTGGGTTGTTACTCAGCAAGCCCAGCCTCAGACCCTTCACTCCAACATCACTAAGATATTTACTGTGCCCCAAGTCAGTCTTTTTCCTCCATCTATATATGCTACCTATTTTCATGGAACATTCTCCCCGCTCCACTCAACCACCATAATTTACCCAAGATGTCATTTTCCACAACAAGCATTCCTGACTTCTACCATGCAGCCTGAGTCAATCCCCCACTTCCACATGTGCTCTCTTAGTCTGCCCGCATCTCTTCACACAGTATATTGTAATTATTGCCATAGCACTTTTTTTCCATTTCTTCAAGGACTCACACCTCTTCCACCAGTTTCAGTCTCCAGCAACTATTTTCTTTTACAAGACCCTGCCCAGAGATAAATTTTCCATGAAGGTGACAAACCAAGACTTCGGGGCTCCTTACCTGCCCAGACCATTCCAAGGCCCCGGGAAGGTCAGATGTTTTTTGTACAACCTTAAAAAGAAGACATATAAGCCACGATTGGTTAAAAACACTGTGTTTTTTTAACCTCAATTTCCCCTTCAGCATACTATCCCTCCCACTAGAGTGGCTGCAGGCAAGGGCAGGCCCAGCTAAGGAGTAGTTGAGGTAGAAATACACTATGCTTGTGATTATTGCATATATCTATGTGATTTGTAAATATTTTTATATTTAGTTATGTTATTGCAAATCATTCCAGTGGAGAATGGGTTCTAGGAGCACTGTACTGACTCACCCAGCATCAATCATGAAAAGGCAAAGCCAGAATTCAGACCATGGCGCTCACAGAGTCCACAGCATTCAGATGCATGTGGGTTTGAAATGTACAGAGCCAAAAGATAGCCTGTGGAAACCATTCCCAACCATCAGAGCTAATACAAATATTAGTATCATGCAATTTTTTAAATTTTTGTAATTTTTTAGTCAGCTTTAGAACATTTTTCATTTGCAATTTATTTTCTCATTCATTCCAAGTCATCATTTTTTATGTAGTCTTCCATTCGTTTTCTTAATGAGCTTTTTCCCCAAAATGATATAATCATAAAATTTCACATAACTTCTATTTATCCCTAAACCTATCCTCAGGACAAAGCTGACCCGAGTTGGACCACACATTCTCTCACTCAGAAATTGGAATTAAGGGTTCTGTGTCACTGGAACATGTGAACTTGGGAGCCCTGAGGTTACCACATTGCTCTCTGTAGAAAGCTAGAGGCAGAGAATTCTGTCTACTTTCCTGCCTACTGATTCCTGCCTTCTCCCTTCCAGTGGGGTCTGTTTTAGTTATCCATTGCTGCATAAAAATCACCCCAAAAGTTAGTAGCTTTAAACAACAAACATTCATTATGTCACAATTTTGCAGGTCAGGAATCCCAGAGTAGCTGAACTGAGTGGCTCTGCTCAGCCAGAACCTTGCACACTGTTGGTGGAAATATAAATTGGTATAGTCATTATGAAATGCAGTATTAAGGTTCCTCAAAAAATGTAAAATAGAGCTACCTTCTGATTCAACAATCCCTCTTCTGGCTATATATCCAAATGAAATGAAATCAGAATTTCAAAAAGATAACTGCACTCCCATGTTCATTGCAACATTATTCACAATAGCCAAGATAGGGGAACAACCTAACAGATGAATGGATTAAAAAATATGAGATATGGGAGAAACCAAGATGGCGGCATAGGTAAGCACCTAAACTGCTGCCTCGCACAACAATTTCAAAACTACAACTAAAAGACAGAACGGACACCATCCAGAACCACAGGAAAGCTGGCTGAGTGAAAATTCTACAACTAGAAGGAAAGAGAAAAGCTCACAGAGAATTGGAGGTACAGCAAAGGGTCTTTGTGCGCGCAGAGAGGAAGGGCGGCTGAGAGCCTGGCTGACTTTCTCTGGCGGAAGGGGGAAGGAAGCCCCCGACTGCACTGAACCCCAGTTCTGACTGCACTGAACCCCAGTTCCGGGCGAGCCCCTGGGGACCCACGCTGTTACGGGGGGAGTCTGGACTCTCGGGCGGAGACTCGGGAGCTGAGGAAGGCAGAGGTCTGAAGGTGCGCGCGTGCGCGCAAGGGCAAGGCTGACTGGAAGCCAAGACTGTCTGCTCCGCCCTGAGACTCAACCCCATCCAAGCTGAGCACAGAGGCCATTGCAATTTGGCAAGTCTAATCCTATAAGGCTGTCTCCAGCACCGAACTTCTCCCAGCATAGACACAGCTGATCCTTACAGCCAACTGGCCTGGAGGTCAATTCCTCCCAGTGATACCAACAACAATCAAGACTTAATTACAACAAGGCTGTACACACAGTCCACAAAGGGGTGCACCAAGAGTGTCCACCTCAGGTTAACTGGGGAGGCAGACCCACTGGGCCATATAGGAAACCTAGCACACAAATCTACCCTACCAACTCAGGGAAGCAGTGAAAATGTGATGTCAAAGAAACAGATCACAAATGAAAGAAATGGAGGAAAACAAATGACTGGATATAGAATTCAAAACCACGGTTATAAGGCTTTTCAAGAATATCCTAGAAAAGGCCAATAAATATAACGAGACCCTCGAAGATATGAAAAAGGACCAACTAGAAATTAAACATACACTGACTGAAATAAAAAATATTATACAGAGACCCAAAAACAGACTAGAGGAACACAAGAATCAAGTCAAAGAATTGAAATACAAAGAAGCAAAAAACACTCAACCGAAAAAGCAAAAAGCAAAAAAAAAAAAATCCAAAAAGTTGAAGATAGTGTAAGAAGACTCTGGGACAACTTCAAGCATACCAACATCAGAATTATGGGGGTGCCAGAAGAAGAGAGAGAGCAAGATACTGAAAACCTATTTGAAGAAATAATGACCGAAAACTTCCCCCACCTGGTGAAAGAAATAGACTTACAAGTCCAGGAAGCGCACAGGACCCCAAACAAAAGGAATCCAAAGAGGACCACACCAAGACACATCATAATTAAAATGCCAAGAGCAAAAGACAAAGAGAGAATATTAAAAGCAGCAAGAGAAAAACAGTTAATTACCTACAAGGGAGCACCCATACGACTGTCAGCTGATTTCTCAACAGAAACTATGCAGGCCAGATGGGAGTGGCAAGAAATTTTCAAAGTGATGAATAGCAAGAACCTAAAACCAAGATTACTCTACCCAGCAAAGCTATCATTCAGAATTGAAGGGCAGATAAAGAGCTTCACAGATAAGAAAAAGTTAAAGGAGTTCATCACCACCAAACCAGTATTATATGAAATGCTGAAAGGTATACTTAAAGAAGAGGAAGAAGAAAAAAGTAAAGATAAAAATTATGAACAACAAATACATATCTGTCAACAAGTGAACCTAAAAATCAAGTGAATTAAAAACCTGAGGAACAGAATAATCTGGTGAATATAATAGAATCAGTGGCATAGAAAGGGAGTGGAATGATAATTCTCAGGGGGAAAGGGGTATAGGGGGTTCAGGAAGAGACTGGACAAAAATCATACACCTATGGATGAGGACAGTGGGGGAGAGGTAAGGGTAGAAGGTGGGGTGGGAACCGGGTGGAGGGGAGCTATGGGGGGGAAAAGGAGAAACAATTGTAGTAATCTGAATAAAGATTTATTTAAAAAAAAAAGATATATAGCCAAAACCGGTTTGGCTCAGTGGATAGAGCGTCGGCCTGCGGACTCAAGGTCAGGGGCATGTGCCTTGGTTGCGGGCACATCCCCAGTAGGGGGTGTGCAAGAGGCAGCTGATCGATGTTTCTCTCTCATCGATGTTTCTAACTCTCTGTCCCTCTTCCTTCCTCTCTGTAAAAAATCAATAAAAAATATATTAAAAAAAAAAAGATATATAGCTGTTGCAATAAAGTAGCTCAATCATTGTAGCATCACATTTAAAAAAATATGAGATATGTCTCTGTCTACATAAATATTAAAAATGTGAGAGATATATACATATATATATATATATATATATATATATATATATATATGAATATTATTCAGCGGTTAAGAAGAAGGAACTCCTGCCATTGTGACAACATGGATGAAGCAGGAGGGATTATGCTAAGTGAAATAAATAGGTCAGACACAGAAGGACAAATGGTCTCACTGCATGGTCTCACTTATATGTGGCATCTAAAATAGTCAAACTCATAGAAGCAGAGAGGAGAATGGCAGTTGTCAAGGGCTAGGGAGATGGGCAAATAGAAAATGTTAGGGAAGAGGCATGAAGTTTCAGTTATGCAAAAGGAGTAAATTCTGGAGGTCTAATATATAACACTGTGACTATAGTTAACAATACTGTGATTTCATGCTAGAAATTTGCTAAGAGAGTAAATCCTAAGTGTTCTTACCACTTTATATTTAAACCATGTGAGGTGATGGTTATGTTAATTACAGTGATTCGCAGTATGTCATTAAATTGTATACCTTACATATATACAATTTTTAATTGTCAATTATGCCTCAGTAAAGTTGGGGGGAGATACCAGCAAGAGCTGCAGTCATCAGTCATCTTGAAGCTCAACAAGGAGGACCATAAGTGAATTTGTAATTCACTGGAGGAGCTGCTGTCCATGTGGCTCATTCACATGGTTGGTAGCAGGAGGCCTCAGTTCCTTGCCATAGGTCCTGTTGACTGTTCTCCCAACATTCCCCCAAAGTGAGTGATCTAACAAGAGAGCAGGGGGAAAGCCACAGGCCTTTTATAATGGCTATGAGTTGAATTGTACTCTCCCCCTAATTCCCATATTGAAGTCCTAACCCTCAGAATCTCAGAATGAGACCTTATTTGGAGATAAGGTCTTTACAGAGGTCATCAGGTTAAAATGAGGTCATTATGGTGTGCCTTAATCCAACGTGACTGATGTTCTTATAAAGGGAGAACTTGAACACAAAGACAGACATGCATACAAGGAAACTGTTGTGTGATTATGGCAGAGAGTGAGACAAATACCAAAAGATTGCCAGCAAACCACCAGAAAGCTGGGAAAGAAACTGATTCTCCCTCACAGCTCTCAAAAGGAAGTGACCCTGCCAACACCTTGATCTCAGACTTCTAGCCTCCAGAACTGTGAGACAATACATTTCTGTGAAGTCATCCAGTGTGCGGTACTTTGGTGCAGCAGCTCTAGAAAATTAGTGGAAGGGCCAAGTCTCCGAAGTCACACACCATAACTTCTTCCAGATTTCATTCACTAGGACTGAGACACTAAGTCCAGGCCAGGGGAAGGGAATTAAGCTCCAGCTCTTGAAAGGAGGACCATAGCCCTAGCCAGTTTGGCTCAGTGGATAGAGCATCGGCCTGTGGACTCAAGAGTCCCAGGTTCGATTCCAGTCAAGGGCATATACCTTGGTTGCGGGCACATACCCAGTAGGGAGTGTGCAGGAGGCAGCTGATCAATGTTTCTCTCTTATCAATGTTTCTAACTCTCTATCCCTTTCCCTTCCTCTCTGTAAAAAATCAATAAAATATATTTAAAAAAAAAGAAAGGACCATAAGTGAATTTGTAATTCATCACCAAGGCTGTGAGATACCTCTGTCACCTGATGATAAATCCTCTTCTTTTTGTTTAAGCTGACTCAAATTGGATTCCTCAGTGCTTCATTCATATGTGTTTATTAAGCACTTATATGTTACTCTTCTCTAATAAGTTTTGGAGGATACATTTTGAAATTCTACCTCCCAGGAAACTAATCTAAGACTGGGAATACCTGTTCCAAAAATTGATAAATACACTAATTATGTCAAAATAACAATACTTTATACTTGTATAGCACTTAGGACTTCATATGGCCTTTCCCAGTGGGTACCTACTCCAGAAATCTGTGGTAGAGATCAAATGAGAGAATGGCTGTGAAGTTTCCAAAAGCATGAAATGTTATTTTCTCTAGAGATGATTCATTCAATAGATAAGCAACTAATGTTTGGTTTTTATACCCCTATAGAAGGGCATAACACTTTTTATATAACTTCATACTTTCATGCATTCAACAAATATATAAGGTTTACTTTGTACTTCATGCTGGAGTTAGTGTGATGAATAAGAAAGTCCCTGCCCTCCAGGAATATAGAGTCTTGTATTAAAATAATTATCAAATTATGTGTCCTAACTATCTCTGGATGGCTGTGCCTGTCACCATTCACCTTTCCAACCTGGGCCTGCTTACTAAGAATCCCCCTTTTCTGAGCACTTGATAGAATAGTGAGGTCAAGACCCCCTGCCTTTGAGAAGTGACTGTTCTATCAGGGGCCAGATGGCCAGAGGAACGAAGTTGTCTGAAGTTTAATTTTAATGTGCTATGAATACTTTTTCCCTTTGCCTGCTGCAGGGATCTGGGCCAAAGACTGAGTGGGTAACAGCAATAGAGAGATGAAAAACTAAAAATGACAAACAAGGGACACAATGATACATTCTCACTTGAGAAAGGACTGCAGGGAGTTAATGTGGGTGTATGGAAATGATATGCAAATGTGACATACAGGCCAGCTCAAATTATTAGTCTTTTTATTTTACAAACCTGAGTGTTGGTTCACTGAGAACATTCACCTGGGATCTACTGCGTGAAAATATTGACTGCTAACCTCACTCACCTTCACTATCCATTTGATCTGGTGATCAGTGATGGAACATTTTTTCATTCTGGCCCTTGGTGTCTCATTTTAAATGACAGAGTTGGATACATAGTTTTCAAGGTTTCTTCCATCTTTTACATATGTTCTCAGTACACAGAGTAATAATTTCATTTGCCCTCATTATATTCAAGAAACCCACCCCAGGAATTGAATGCTCCTAGAAAGTCTAGAGTCATGGTGAATGTACGGGAGAAAAGGAGAAGATAAAAAACGAAGTTGTGGAAAGAATTAACTAGAGAGGGAAGGATAGGGAAAGATAGAAAACTAGAAATGAACCTGACAAAAGGTTGTAGAAAACCCTCCACAACCCCCTAGCTTCCTTAGAAATGCAGAACCACAGATAATCTGCTCTCTCCCAGCAGGAGCACATACCACAATACTAAATATACATTAGGTTCTCATTTTTTTTAATAGTTGAACTGAGACAAACTGAAATTCATTCCATTGAACTTATTGTCTCTATAGCTAGGGAAATTCCCAATTCTAGAGTGTCTGAGTAGAGGTTTGTTGCTCACCTGATGATGATGTTGAAAGTTGAATTATGCATCAGCCAATGCCTTTTGGGGGGACACCTGATGCCCCTTCCAAGTCTGTGATTCTACATTTCTATGACAATTTATTCAGATAAGATTGAATTTAGTTTCTTGCAACTCTCAAAATTTAGGCTGAGACACACCTCAGTCTATATTTGCAAAGCCTCCTGTAGCCTTCTCTTTCCCAGTTCCAACCACTTCCTCCTATATCCAATCCCCAGTCATCCTTTCTGGCCTAATTGGGAGGAAGTACCAGATTCCCTGGTCCTGTGACCTTTCTGAGTTGCTATTAGTCAATTTCAATTCACTTTTCTGTTTCTTTCATTTCCCCCAAAGTCATTTCTTTCTATTATTCAACCAATAAATATTGAGCACCACAGTGTACCCTGCGATGTTTGGAACTATATGGAATACAGAACTTGAAAACACCTTGGTCCCTGCCCTCCAAGGTGCCTATATTTTGACCGGAGGGGCAAAACTGCCACATGTTTAGTAATTAAAATGAGCTTAGAACAGTTTCTAACCAATGACTAAGTGGCATGTCCAAGGGAAAGTGCTGTAGGATTTCAAAATAAAGAAGTGTTGCTTTCAGTTAGAATGGTCTAAGGAAGGGAAAGTTTAAATTGGACATTGAATTATTGGAAAGATAAATTTGATTGGGGAAGAAAGAAAGCCATCATAAGCTTGAAGAATAAAACAGGAATTCGAGCAGGGCATTACTTGCAAAGCGCTGACTGCATGAGCACAGGGCCAGTACATGCCTGATGAGTTTAGCACAGAATAAACCGTGTTTCTGAAAGCTGTCATCCTCAGCATCCTCCGTTCTTGAGGCTGTAATCCAGCCACGTTAACACTGAGGGCTGTTTATGACTGAGGGAGAAAGCATTTTGTAGTCACTAGCTCTCAGAGGTTTATTGCTGATGCTTCCCACACTCAGCCCCATCCTAGGAAGGAAGCATATGCTGGCTGCTGTGAGCATTATTTGCAGGAAGGTGAGCAATCAGCCAGCTAGAAGAGAAGTTGGGGTGGGATAAGAGAGAAAGGTAGATGTAGCTGAAAGGCTGAGGTGACAGGCTGTAAGAAAGGTGGGAAAGAAGAGGCGTACCTGAGATATTATTTTTAGGAAGCAGAGATGTGTTTAGACAAATTATTTGCGACTTGCTGTCTGTGGCACTGCGCCTTTTCAGCACCCTCGTGAATGGACAGCAGCGCTTCCCCCAGGCTTGCTCTTCCCTGGAGATGATCATCTTGTTCCAATTCTACCTCACAGTCACCTTTTTCTTCTTCATCCCAATCTCATTTAGCACCCCAAGGAAAATCTACTGCATTAGTATGCAGTCAAATAGGTTACTCTTTTTGTCTTTGTTTCCAGGAAGACAAAATTATATTCAGCAATTGGTAAATCTAAACTGCAAGGCATAGTCAATATAAGCTATCATTAACTGGAAACTTGCTAAGTACTAGGAGTATGCTGCTACACACTATAGGTGCTGTATCTCATTTGGTTCTCTCAACATTCCTGTGAGGTAGGGGTTTTCAATCCACTTTACAGATGAGAAAGCTACTAATCATAGCATTATGTGATTAACCCTAGGGTACACCGCTAATAAATATCAAAATCAGGATTTAAACCCGGTTTAAGTAATTCCCAAAGCCATGTTAGTGTGGACCCCAAGATTTTAGGAGAGACATAAGTTAAATTTATTTTAATGTTATATTTTTAATGTGCATTAAAAATGAACAACTGTTATATTAAATACAAGGATTTTAGGAATGTTTTTTCTTAAGGTAGAGCTAGATTTAGTTCATTTTTAAATGAGTTGGGTTTTTAAAATATTAAGTAAATATTACAAGTAGCATGTAGATTTAGCAAACATCATGACTGACTTTTAGAAAACATGGCACTAGGCTAGACTTTACATTATTAAATGATATTTCTGGAAATGTATCCAATCCTCAATCTTTGAAATGTCACTATAGCATATAATTTCCTTATAAAATGCATATCCAACAAAGGCATGCTGAGGTGCAAATGCTGGGGGCTCAGCTAAATTCACTCACTAGAAAGTGACTCACCCCAAACACCAACGGGATGGTGCAGGTGGTTTGAATTCATTTTTCAGCAAAATTGCGAGTTTCATCTCTGATGAATCTTTAAGGTCATGGAACCGCACATGTAAATTTGATGAGTTCCTAGAGTCCTAGAGTTCCTTAGCTCCTACCAGGTTCCTTTCCTGCTCCTTTGGGTGTCTAAGACAAAGGACTTATCTAAGGCAAAGGAACCATGCATGGTCCCTTGCACACGGTAGGTATTGAATTGATAGCTATTGAATTAATAAACAACCTTAGCCAGTTTGGCTCAGTGGATAGAGCATCGGCCTGCAAACTGAAGGGTCCCAGGTTCAATCCCAGTCAAGGGCACATGCCCGGATTGTGGTCTCAATCACCAATAAAGGGCATGCAGGAGGCAGCTGATCAATGATTCTCTCGCATCATTGATGTTTCTATCTCTCTCTCCCTCTCCCTTCCTCTGTGAAATCAATAAAAATATATTTTTTAAAAATAATTATTAATAAATAAAGTAATGCCTACAGAGGTATGAGTGAATAGTAGGTATTATACGTAAGTAGAATTTAAACATGAAGGAGAAGATATTCAAAGTGGATAAGAGAAAGTTTCCATTTCTTCTTCATAGAGACAGCAGCATAAAAATAGACACCAAATCCATCCAGCTCAGGGTTTTTGACCCTCCGCTAACATCAGCGGATTAAGAAGTCACCTGCCTCCCCTACCAATCTGAGCCCAGTGTTGCAGACACAGCAACCACCCCTACTCCTTCTCCCTTATACATGCTTAATAAGCCAATAAGCCAAGTGCTTTCTTTCCCAGTTACCTTTATGGTGAGAGGTGACCATATATATGATCTACTTCTGGCCAACGAGCTTTCAGAAAAAATTAGCTACCTGGCTTCTGGGCAAGATATTTGTTCACTGATTAAAAGAAGTCTGCCACCACATGGCCAGCATGACTCAGTGATTGAGTGTTGACCTATTAACCAGGTGGTCACAGTTTGATTCCCATTGAGGGCATATACCCAGGTTGCAGGCTGGGTCCCCAGTAGGTGGTGTGCAGGCAGCAGTGAACCAATGATTCTCTTTCATCATTGACTAGAGGTCCGGTGCACGAATTCATGCACCAGTGGGGCCCCTTGACCTGGCCTGCGGGATTGGTCTGAAACAGGCTCTCCAACATCCCCCAAGGGGTGCCAGATTACGAGAGGGTGCAGGCCAGGCCAAGGGACCCCGCCAGTGTATGATTGGGGCCGGGGAGGGACACAAGAGGTTGACCAGCCAGGGAGGGACTGCAGGAAGGCTCCAGGGCATGTCCAAACCATCTCACTCTGTCCCGATAGGCCAGACCCCAGCGGCAAGCTGACCTACCGGTCAGAGTGTCTGTCCCCTGGTGGTCAGTGCGCATCATAGCAAGCAGTTGAGTGGCCTTAGCATATCATTAGCATATTACGGCCGATGGGATAACCGGACACTTAGCATATTAGGCTTTTATTATATAGGATGTTTCTATCCCTCTTCCTTCCTCTCTGAAATCAATCTATATATGTAATAGAGAAATATGCTAATTAACCAGGAAGCCATAACAGATCAACTGGACAGGAGGAGGTTGCACATGCAGCGTCAGGGGCGGGGCGGCAGGGGCCTCTGTGCGCCTATGCTGGGGGAGGGCCTGATCAGCAGCGGCCGGGGCTGCTCCAAAGGCCGGAGAGGGAGGCAGGGCCAGACCAGCAGTGGCCACGCCTGCTGCAGGGCCCGGGGAGCGAGGCAGGGCTGGACTGATGATTCAAGGGTGGGCGGTGCCACGCAATTTCAAATCGCATGCCGGGCTCCTAGTAAAAATATATTTTTAAAAAAGGAATCTGCCACCAAACTAGTCATAAATTGTTTACATTTTGTTCCATATATATATATATATATATATATATATATATATATATATGTATATATATATATATTATATAATATATACACATGATAGACAATTTATATGAAATTTTTTCCAAACACAAAACACTTTAGTGAGTAATTCCTAAGAGTTGGTGATTCTCTTCCTAGCCAGTACAGTTATCAAAATCAGGACAGTTTACAGTGATCTAGTACTGTTATGTAATCCACAGCTCATATTCAAATCGTGTCAATTGTCTCCAAGATGTCCTTTATATTTTTACCCATGTACCCACCCAGAGATTATTTAATCCCAATGTCCTATCATTTCCTGGTACTTTTTTAATGTCCAAGCATGTCCTTTGACTAATGCTGATACTTTGCTGATGCCCTGCCCTGTCCTGCTCTTGGTCTTCCAGTCGGGTAGTGCAGTATCATCACAGCTCAGCTGAGCACCCACTGGACTAGACGCACCTCAATTTATATTAGCAATTAAAAAATTATGTATTTAACAATGAACCTAACTTCTAAACACAGGAAATGTCAATGGGCATAAGGAGGAACCAAGGGAATTGTTCACCTGAAGCAGAGATGCACACAGATCATTTCCCCTCCTTTTCCTCTGTGACTCACAGACCCACAGCCACGCCCCCTGCAGTGGCCTCAGCTGAGCCCAGCATGACGCAGTCTCAGGCGAGGTGTCAGCTGACAAGTGAATAGGGAGGAAGCTGTCCCCCTCCCTCCAAGCACAGTCAGAGGTAAAGGAGGGGAAACGTGACAACGGAAATGATCTGTGTGCATCTCTGCTTCAGGTGAACAATTCCTTTGGATCCTGCTTATGCCCATTGGCATTTCCTGTGTTTAGAAGTTAGCTTCATTGTTAAATACATAATTTTTCAATTGCTAATATAAATAAACTACCCATTCTGTTAACAAGGCCTCCAGTGCCTCCTCAGATGACTCCCTAATAGCCTAAGCCAGGAGAGCTTCTTAGAAAGGGTCAGACCCCAGAATCCCTGGTCCATATGCCTCCAAATCCCCTCGTGCCCCACCACTGTGGAGACACAAAGTGAGGAACTGAGCCCTAGCCCTATCTAACCCTACACCCACCCTTTGTAGAGCTCAATGTCACCAATTCGACCAGCATTAGAGCCCAAGATAGGCCCTTGTGTCCAGCAGAGAAGCCCCCTGGGTCATTTAGAAATAACTGGGTAAACTGTCCCCCAAGGTCTCTGCAAGTTCCCAAGGGGAAGATGACTTTTCTTCATCCAAACCTCAGCATCCTGGAAATAGATGGGAAGGCTCTACGTGGTCCTGCTGAATCTTCCTGCTGGCAAAAAATTAACCAAAAGTTCAACTCCTCAAGGAGACTCTAGCCTCCCTCCTCCTCAAGACCAAAGTATGTGACCAAAATCTATAGGGGAAAATCTCTTCTTCCCTGAGGTCTGAACCTTCCAGGACCTCTGGAGAGGATATGGGGGTAGGGGTGGTTAAGGACCTCCCCAGAGCCTTCAAAGCCACCTGGGATCAGGAGGGCATCTAGCTATCTTTATAAACTGACAAGACTGGGATGTGTTCACAGCTCTGGTCCCGAGTATCACATTCTGTTATCCTACGTGTGTGCCCTGTCATCAAATCTGGATGAGTAGCTATCCCAGAAACAGCTCTGAGGAGGAGAACCTGATGGACACAAGCTGGAGTGAGAGTGAGTCCCAGAATTTCTCCACATGGCTGGTCCAGAGGATTTTGAGTCTTCACTGCAGCTATAACAAGCTGGGGAGCACCATCTGCTAAGGTTTGTATTTGTCTATTAAAAAGTCTACGAGAGTTTATTCAGAAAGCTGAGGTTGCCTGTTCTCCTTTCTCTCTCTCTCCCAAAATCCACCCCATCCTGCCCCATCCCCTACTCTGTCCGCCTTCAAACATTTCCTGAGACCCCCACTGCCTTCTAGGTTATCAGATTGACTGTTGTGGTATCACAGTGCTTGTGTTCAAGTCACCCTACTCATGGTCCCAGGCATCCCCTGGGGGGTCTTGGAACGTATCTTCTGCGGATAAAGGAGGACTACTGTATCAAGTGCCTACCCCTTTTCCAGAAGTATGCCATTGACACACATTGTCTTTCAGCCCTCACAGAAACTGAGGAAAATGAGGCTCAAAATTGTTGAGTAACTCTATCAGGTTTCCTACTTTTTTCCAATGCACCTTTGCCTAGTAAATGAGTTTAATTCTCACTTAAGGCTGTTGCACTTTCCCATCTCCTCCATGGAGCCCCACCTTCCTCATTCCTCCTGGCCCAGCCCTGCTCCTCCTCTCTCTGAAGCCTTCCCAGATGACTCCAGTGGGTTCCTACTGCGAAGGGGGCACTAACAAACTTCACTCTTATGTCATGAAAGTGAAGCCATCTCTCAACAGAATTTCAATTTCCAAAATGGCCTAAGCCATGTCTCACACAATTTTGAAAATTGTTGTTTAAATACTTTTGAGCAACCACAAATGTTCAAATACTTTCAGATAACAGTAGTTGTTCAAAGATTTGCTCTTCATTGGATTTGAAACTTAGAAGAGTCTCTTGTTTTCAGACGTTATAATGTGAAAGGGAAGCAAAACAATCTTGTGGGGACTATGGGAGAGAAAGACTTAGAAATCTTGACAAAGCCCTGTTAAACAATTCTCTATACATCTGTGTAAGTAAAATGCAATGGTCTCAAAAAGAATTCAGTTGGGTAAGGGAAGGCTGACTAGAAGGGCTGAGGGTGAGTTTGCAGGATTTATGGAAGAAAGCTGGAGGCAGTTTGCAAACTGAGAACCTCATAGTACACCTGTAAGGCTGTTGGTCAAAGTCACCACAATTGAGACTTACTGAGAGTTGAGCCTCTGAAGGAATTGAAAGGCCAGCTGGGAACTGGGATGAGAGTAGTAGAGGATTAGAAGGGAATGCAGTTTGAACCATGGAAAGATGGTGAGAGGTGGGAAGGTGGGGAGGAGGACAGAAAACTTTATTTACTGGAGAAGAAGATACGAGCTCAGCCTAAATACAATGCTGAGAGTGACTTGTGTGTGTGTGTGTGTGTGTGTGTGTGTGTGTGTGTGTGTGTGTGTAGGGAATTGAGCTGCCATCCTATCAGAGAAAAAGGAAAAGATTAATAATCATTGTAAATCAAAGACTCATGGACAAGAACTAAACCCCTAAGAAAGTTAGAAAAGAGTAAACACAAAAGATACCTGAGTGGAGATACGAGTACAGGGCAGGAAGTTGACTTTGTTAGGTTAAACTTCAAGACTGACTCATGTGAGAGGATTCTGCCATACCACCAGAACCCTGACTTTTAGGGTTGCATATTCTAACCTTTACAGTAAGCAGAAGTTTGGTCTATGAAGTGGGGATGGGGTGCTCTAATGAATTCAGTGAAGCGGAGTGGGGTGTTCCAATGAATTCTATAAAGTCCCATTATCACAAGCCCAGCTCTGGGAAGAAGGAGAGGTAGCCGGGCAGAAGGTAGAGTCCTGAAACTGACTAGTTCTTCTAAGGCCACGGTCTTCAAACTGGGATTGGTTACCCCTGAGGGTAAGTGAAGAACTTTCAAGGGATTCATTGGCAAAACAATTTTAAAGAAAGCAATTTCCAGAACCTCAGTGTCTACTGAGAAAAACCAATGTTCATGAGAGTTTATCTGTGATGAGGGTAATGTATCCTTTATCATCTTCTTTTTCACAATTGCCCTTCTCCCATTTTGAAAAGAAGTGCAGGCTTCTAACCCATCTTGAATTTCAGTATGTCATTTCACCAGCCTACAAAACTTCCAGGCTCCCACACAGAGATAATTTCATAAATAGGTGCTGAAAAAGTAAATTACTTTAATGACTGCTTATAAAATCCTTTTTAAGTTAGATGGGAATCTTTCAACAAAATGGAGGGAGAATCTTCTCAAATTGACCAATGATGGAGCGTTTAAAATAATTTTTGATGCTGCATCACTATGTGATTCTTGGCATTAACTAACAAGGAGTTCAATGAGTTGAGTGGCATTATCATTTAAAAAAAAAAAACTCCTTATATTCCTATCCATTTATGTTAACAATGTTTCTCAGAACTTCCTTCTTTATAGACAAAATATTTGATTGGCCAAGGTACTCATATAGATCCTTGTGAGCTGGACAGACCCTCCTAAACTTGTCAGTTACAATCAGGTGTAGCATCTCCTTTTACTAGACAAATTCACATGGCTTCTTTTTGTGTTGCCTGGGGCTACACTGGCACAAAGATCCACAGCCAGGCAGGAAGTTCAGGGAAGATGCACTCACTCACTGTCAGATTGTCAGGACCAGATGTGATCTTAGACGTCTTCCATACCAAAACTTGACTTTGCCAATGAGGAAGCAGAAGCCAAGATAGAAAATTGTCCAAGGTAACAAAGCTAATTTTAGGCAACAGAGCCAGAACTAGAAAGCAGGTCTCCATCCGGTCACTCCAAGTGCTCTTTCGGTCATACCCTGTTCCTGTGACAACAGGTGGAAACAAGGCTGTTCCATATTCTTCTGCAAAATGGCACCACATTTCCTCCTTATCCTCTAGATAAACTGTTTGACATGGATGAAGAGGTCAGTGAGGTTTTCCTAGGACTGATTTCAGGATATACCCCAGACCCTTGAAGAGGAGGGAGATGAAGTATAGAATAGAGAGGAAAGTATGGGGAGAGGGTATTTCAAGTCCTCCTATGGATAAAAATAGTGGAAGAGAGACAAGCAAGCACTAAACCACCATTTCCAACATGGTAATGTCCCAGGTGACAGTCAACTCTATAGATTCTCAGAGGACAAAATGGTTTTAATACAGAGGAGGGGCTGCCCTGAAGGATGTTTAAATAGAAGACAAAATGAATACTGATACATAATACAACATGGATGAGCCTTGAAAACATTAAGTGAAAGAAACTAGACACAAAAGGCCACATATTACATGAAGCTATTTATATGAAATGTCCAGAATAAGCAAATCCATAGAAACAGAAAGTAGATTAATGGTTGCCAGGGCCTGGGGAAGTGGAAAGTGATGGGGAATGACTACTAATGGGTACAGGGTTTTCTTTTTTGGGTGATGAAAATGTTCTGCAATTAAGTAGTGGGGATGTTTGCATACTTGTGAATATACTAACAACCACTAACTTATTCATTTTTAAATGATGAATCTTATGGTATGTGAAGGATATCTTGGTTTTTAAAAAGACAATGAATTGTCAAATAGAGTCATAAGCATATTTGTCAATACAGGCATAAGATATTGGGGAAGAAGCCTTACATTTATCAATCACCTGGTGTGTCCCAAACATTCAAATATTTTACTTTTTTTTTTTAGACCACACAGAAACCCTGAGAAGTAGGCATGTTTTCTTCATTCCACAGATGAGAAAACTAAGGCTCATAGATGTAGCTTATCCAAGGTTACATAACCAGTTAGTGCCATAGTCAGAATTAAGGCAGGTCAGCCTGACTTCACAGCCCATGTTCTGCCCACTATAGCATGATATTTTTATTTAGCTTCTTGTGACTGTTCTCCCTCATTCCAACTTGCACAGTGGTGGGCATGTTTGAGTAATACTGTTTGGGTGATTATCAATTGTCACCTCTGCAGATGACACCTAGAGAACTAGCCCTTGCCAGTGGCAACCACACCCGTTACCCAGTTCATCCTGCTGGGATTCTCCAAGTATCCAGATCTCCAGGAGCTTCTTTTTGGAGCCTTCCTGCTCATCTATGCCATGACAGTGGTGGGCAACCTGGGGATGATGGAGCTCATTCTCACAGATTCCTGTCTCCATAGCCCCATGTATTTCTTCCTCAGTGTCCTCTCTTTCCTTGATATTTGTTACTCTTCTGTGGTCACACCCAAGTTGTTGGTCAACTTTCTGGCCTCTAATAAGTCCATCTCTTTAAAGGGCTGTGTGGCCCTAACCCAGGGGTGGGCAAACTTTTTGACTCGAGGGCCACAATGGGTTCTTAAACTGGACCGGAGGGCCGGAACAAAAGCATGGATGGAGTGTTTGTGTGAACTAATATAAACTCAAAGTAAAGGAGCGGAGGGGAGAGCAAGAGAACCCTCCGCTCTTGCCGTAGTTTGCCCACGGCTGCCCTAACTGGTTTGGCTCAGTGGATAGAGCGTCGGCCTGCGGACTGAAAGGTCACAGGTTTGATTCTGGTCAAGGGCATGTACCTTGGTTGCGGGCACATCCCCAGTAGGAGGTGTGCAGGAGGCAGCTGATCGATGTTTTTTTTTTCTTTTTGTTTTTTTTTTAATATATTTTATTGATTTTTTACAGAGAGGAAGGGAGAGGGATAGAGAGAAACATCGATGAGAGAGAACATCGATCAGCTGCCTCCTGCACACCCCCTACTGGGGATGTGCCTGCAACCAAGGTACATGCCCTTGACCGGAATCGAACCCGGGACCTTTCAGTCCACAGGCCGACGCTCTATCCACTGAGCCAAACCGGTTAGGGCTGATCAATGTTTCTCTCTCATCGATGTTTCTAACTCTCTATCCCTCTCCCTTCCTCTCTGTAAAAAATCAATAAAATATATATTTTTTAAACATATTTTATTGATTTTTTACAGAGAGGAAGGGAGAGGGATAGAGAGTTAGAAACATCGATGAGAGAGAAACATCGATCAGCTGCCTCCTGCACACCTCCCACTGGGGATGTGCCCGCAACCAAGGTATATGCCCTTGACCGGAATCGAACCCGGGACCCCTCAGTCCGCAGGCTGACGCTCTATCCACTGAGCCAAACCGGTTTCGGCTAAAATATATTTTTTAAAAAAATAAAGGGCTGTGTGGTCCAGCTGACCTTCTTTGTGGTACACGTCACAGCTGAGAGCTTCCTGCTAGCCTCCATGGCCTATGACCGCTTCATGGCCATCTGCCAACCCCTCCATTACAGTTCTGTCATAACCAAGGGGACCTGTCTCCAGCTGGTGGCTGCTTCCTATGCATTGGGTGGAGTTAAGTCTGTTCTCCAGACTGGGAATGTCTTCGCCCTGCTTTTCTGTGGGCCCAACCAAGTGACACACTACTTCTGTGACATCCCACCCCTTCTCCAGCTGGCGTGTGCCAACACAGCCACAGCAAGGGTGGTCCTCTACATCCTCTCTTCTCTGGTTACCCTTGTGCCTGCTGCAGTCATTCTCACCTCCTACAGCTTGGTCTTGGTGGCCATTGGGAGGATGCGCTCAGCAGTTGGGAGGGAGAAGGCCCTCTCCACGTGTGCCTCCCACTTCCTGGCCATTACCATTTTCTATGGCACCGTGGTTTTCACATATTTTCAGCCTCATGGATTCACTAATGATACCAGTGACCAAGTAGTGTCCGTCTTCTACACCATCATAATTCCCATGCTCAACCCTTTCATCTATAGCCTCCGAAACAAGGAGGTGAAGGATGCTCTGCAGAGGAAGCTCCAGGTCCACATCTGTCCCTGCTGAGCCCTGCAAGGCTGTTTGTTGGCTTGAGAAAGGCATAACATCTTCCAAATCACATTCTGCATTGACCTAACCAAGAGCAGCCCTGGTTTTGAAGGAGGTGAAAGAAGTGGAGAAGAAACAGCAAATATCATACTCTGTCCAGAGCACTGCAGTTTTTAAAGCATCTTTATATCCATTATCATATTGAATCTTTGTCACCGTGTTGGGAAGCAGCATTGTTACGATGATTGCATTTTATGAATGAAGGATACTTGACTCTGTGAAAATAAATTAGTTACCTGAAGCCATACAGTTAGTGAGAGAATAAGTGTTCGACATCAGAACTTCCACAGCAAAACAAAGGAAATTTCAATTATACCACAGCCACAAGTTAAGTCTTTTATTGGGAGCTCATCCTAGCTTTCAAAAAATATCAGACAAGGGCCAGAACAGTCATTTCTGTTTTGCACTGACTTAGTGAAGTGGAGATAGGCTAGGCTACAAGTGGCTCTGTTTTTTAATTCCTGTTCCAAAAAGAAAGATGACTGGGACATAACTGTCCTTATTTCTTATTGCTGCTATATTTTACTGAGCTGTTCCATTTAATAAAACCTCAGGATCAAGAGAGACCTTTCCTTATACATACAGATGTTTTCTAGCCAGATGTATGCACACATCTCATTATTCTCAGGGGGTGGGTGAGAGAGAGAGAGAGAGAGAGAGAGAGAGAGAGTGTGTGTTTTGGGCAGTTACAGAATTATATAAGACACTGTGATTAGGAGACTGATTCAAAAATATATTTGGCATGAACATCTTTAAATATATATATGAAATGTGGTGAGTATATGTGATTTAGAGAATTACACAAATGAAGAAGTTGAACTTGACCTAACTTGGGGTTGAACACTGGACTGGAAGCCAAGCTCTTAAATGAATACAATCTGAACTGAGTCAGCTTCACCCTGAGAGTTGTAGATCATTGAAAAGGCTTCTTTCAGATTCAAATAAAAATTTTCTAAATACAGAAAATCTTATTACAAAAACAAGTTTATCACAGAATCATTTTTAAAAACAAAATAAAAATTAGAAACAACCTAACTGTTCAAAGATGGAAAAGGATGAAATGGTTCATCCCCCAAATGGACGATGATGGAACCACTAAAAATTATGCTTGTGAGGAAGGACTACATGATCACATGGAAAACAGCAGTCAGAACCCATTAGAGTGATAGCAACAATGTAAGAAAAATGAGTGGCACCCTAGCTGGTTTGGCTCAGTGGATAGAGTGTCAGCCTGTGGACTGAAGGGTTCCATTCCAACCAAGGGCACATGCCAGGATTTCGGGCTCGATCCCCAGTAGAGGGCGTGCAGGAGGCAGCCAATCAGTGATTCTCATCGTTGATGTTTCTATCTCTCCCTCTCCCTTCCTCCCTGAAATCAATAAAAATAAGTGGGGGGAAAAATGGGAAGAACACTCAAAAGTGTAACTAATGGTTGTATTAGAGTGATAGCACCATGGGGAAATGTTTTTGTATTTTTCTCAAATTTTTTCCAAAACTTTTGTGATGTCATGTTTAATTTTGATACTTTATTCTAAAATCAAATAATTAAAGAAATCCTTTCCAGGAAGCTGAGTGTGAGACTTCCTCCATTTCATCTTCTTTCCTTTGGCCAATATTTCCTAAATTCCTCCGGTGCTCCCTATTCCTTTAAAAATGCATAAACTACGTTTTTAGAACATGCCACACAAGAGAAGTCAAGACTGGAACATTACAGTGAAGCGACTTGGTAAAAATTAATCTAATTCATTCATCTGTAAAAATATTTATGAAGCACTTAGGTGCAACATATTGTGGTAGGCCCTACCTGGGTTAGTAGGCAGACCATATATGTATTAATCATAGTATATCTTATGCTACAGTAACTAATAAACCTCAGTCAGTTGAATATGAGACTGATCAGGTGACTCTGCAGGGCAACTATATTCATCCATCAGCATGTGGACAATGCCACCATCTCAACCTGTGCCCTCTAAGATTTTAATGGTGGGGGTAATAATCAAGAAGGTCAAAGACAGCGTTTTTTATTACCAGGCCTGAGGTTGGCTCACAGCACTTCAACCCTCATGTCATTAACCTGAAATCAGTCTTATGCTTTCCACAGAACTGCAAAGGAGGCTGGGAAACAGAGCCTTCTTTTACACCTCGAGAAAGGAAAACTAAATGTGATTTAGTGACGACATCGCTTTGTCTCTGTCACTGGCTAATTGGGCATTTGGTTAGACCATCATCTGTAAGGGGTTCTAAAACATCACTAGAATAAATCAGAAATAAGGCGCTGGTTAACTCATGTTTCTACATAATTGAGATGGATCGTTTCTTTGGGTAGAAGTTTTAAAACCTCTCTCACCTGTGCTGAACTATCTCTCTGGAATGTTTTCTGAATCACACACCTAAGTTGCATGGTGCTACTACAAGCAGTAAAACTAACTCTGAGATCGGCTAGATGACAGTTGCCTGAAGCTACTTTAAATTTAAAAACTAAATAATGCACAACGTAGTAGCATTTGCTAAGAGTGATCTTATCTGAGTTTAAACCCTGTAACATATCACCCAAGAGTTGGTACACACCCAAACACATACACTCCTAAAGGAAAATAAGAAACCACAAAAAGAAGGAAAGCATTTTAAAAACATGAAAGTCAGCCTTAACCGTTTTGGCTCAGTAGATAGAGTGTTGGCCTGCAGACTGAAGGGTCCCAGGTTCGATTCCAGTCAAGGGCATATACCTTGGCTGCAGGCACATCCCTAGTAGGGGGTGTGCAGGAGGCAGCTGATTGATATTTCTCTCTCATCATTGTTTCTAATTCTCTATCTCTCTCCCTTCCTCCCTGTAAAAAAATCAATAAAATATATTTTTTAAAAAATAAATAAAAACATGAAAGTCAGGGAAAAAATACAAAAGTTAAACATGCATATGAGATGTAATTTTATGGTGTAATTTTAATTAATAGATTATCCATTGCTATCCACCTCAATTACATAAATCTTTTTATAAAACCATAAAAGACATTCTGAGGAGGGGCATCCTGTCCCACTCACTGTTGTATCCTCAGTGTCTAGATCAGTGCCTGGCACATTGTAGGAGCTCGATAAACACCTATTCAATACATGAATGACTAGGTATTTACACATTTGTTTTCCTTAGACCAGTGGCATTGTCACCATCTGAGAGCTTTTGAAAAATGGAGACTCTGGGTATCCACCCCAGATCTCCTGAAATTGTGTCTTCATTCTAACAGATCAATTTTTTAAATTGATTTTTATAGAGAGAAGGAAGTGGGGGGGAGAGAGAGAGAGAGACATCAATTTGTTGTTCCACTTATATATGCATTCATTGCTTGATTCCGGTATGTGCCCTGACTGATTGAACCCGAAACCTTGGCGTATCCAGACTTGAGCTACCAGGCCAGAGCCATGGTTCTAGTTTTTAAAGTTCAAAGCTTTTTATCACAAAAGTTTTATCTCTGTTTTGAGTTTCCAAAACATATTTAAACCTCTGAGGTCAGGGATTGACCTTTTTTTGGTATTTGCTCTATGCTGCCATGAACCCACCCAAGGGTGGCTGCCAAGAGGAACAAGCATCACTGGGTTAAAAATAAATTACAAGAAATAAAATCAGCGTATCAAAATAAGATTCCACTACACCTGATTGTAAAGATCCACACATTGGCACCCCCACACACTTTACCTCTCAGCCACAAACTTTGGCAACATCTTTACAGCATTTCGTACATATGTTTTAAATCTTGTCGGTTTCTTTTATAATTGGACACAGTTGTCAGACTTGCTTAAATTCAGTAAGCATCAAATTTACTGTTTTTGGCAGAAAAAATATCTTCCTTTGTCTCAACCATAAAATCATTAACATCACACTGTATTTTTTCATTTTCTACTATGCTTTTATAAATAAGGGCAAATATGCAATAAAATGTTCAAGTAACTACACAAACATTGCCATATTTAGAAGTAACACTCCAACTGCAACACTCCTGGTTGGCAGACAGCAGTACCAGGAGGTAACTTAAAACAGTTACTTGTCTACAGAAATGAAAGTAAAAGTTGGTATAGGAAGGACTTGTATGTATGCATATTAGCATAACCAATGGACACGGACACTGGGGCGGTGGGGGCTTGTCCTAGGGGTGGGAGTGGTCGGGGAGGGGTCAGTCAGGGAAAAAGGAGACATATGTAATACTTTAAACAATTTTTAAAAATTAAGAAAATGAAAAAAAATTTAATGAAAAAAAAAGACGAACGTCAATTGCAGATGTGTGTCACGGTGTGATTTTACCAAAAATCCAAAATCAGAAGTAAAATCCTTGAGAAAGCCTCTCTTAGAGCCAAGATGATTATGACCCAGCTTTGAGCTCGAACAGCCCAATGCTTTCCCCCTTGACCTCTTCTCTAAAGCCACTAGTCCCTAAACAAAAAAAAAGATCCATCTCCCTCATGTCAAAGGGCAGCCCCACTTCTCTGGGTCAAGCTCTGTTAGGATATGATGAGGCCACTCCTATGACTTTGTCCTCAAAGAATCAGCAATTTGGTCAGCAAGATATGAAAATAATGTTGTTCTGACATATCTTTAAGTCAGTTGACCAACTCACATACCAGCTAGCAATTTTTATTTAAATTTTAACTTTGCTATAATGGAAATTGTCTTGAACCTGTTCTCTTTGACTCTTCTTACACTTCACTCACCTCTCCTTTTCTGCACACATCTACTTCATTTGCCACATACTGTGCTCCAGTACTGTGATATAGATATAGGCTCCTCATCTCCTGCAACTGGTGCCCTTAGAGCCTAGCACGGTCTATCAGAGGCAGCACCAGCTCTAAGTCCCTTCAGCCTCCTCTTGCCTTCTTCCTTTTCTACTTGTTCAGAATGCTCTATTTTTATTTATTTACTATTGAGCCCGTGCACGAAATTCGTGCACATTAAAATGGGATTAATTAGAGGAAATAATTTAATATTGCTATTTGCCATTTATAATAGAAGTGTCAAAGATGAAAGAAAATTAGTAAAGTGTATATGAAAACGTTCCTCCTGTCAGAGTCTGGCACTCACCACGGGACCCAGAGTCAAGTCCCCACCCACCCACATGCACCTCAAAATCGCATGAGACCCAGACCCGGCTGGCCCACCCTCATTGGGCTAGATCCAGACCCGGCCAGTCCCACCCTTGTCAAGCCCTGCCAGGCAGGGGGCGTAGCCTCAGGTCCCTTGGCCCGGTGCCAGGACGGGGGGCGTGGCCTGAGGTCCTCCAGCCCAGACTGGAGCAGGGGACATGCCTTGAGGTGCTCCATCAAGCCCCACCAGGTGGGGGACATGGCCTGAGGTCCCCTGTCAAGCCCACCAGGCGGGGGAGGGGGGGCGCAGCCTCAGATCCCCCATCAAGCCCCACCAGCAGGGGGTTGCAGCCTCAGGTCCCCCATCAAGCCCCGCTAGGTGGGGGTGCGGCCTGAGTTCCCCTGACCCAGCACTAGGGGTGCACCTTGAGGTCCCCATCAAGCCCCATTGGGTGGGGGGCATGGCCTGAGGTCCCCTGTCAAGTCCAGCCAGGCAGGGGGGCACAGCCTCAGGTCCCCTGGCCCAGTACTGGGGCGGGGGGTGCAGCCTGAGGCCCCCTGTCAAGCCCTGCCGGGCAGGGGGTGCAGTCTGAGGTCCCCCAGCCTGGCGCTGGGGCGGGGGAAGCAGCCTGAGGTCCTCTAGCCCAGGACAGGAAGCATACCTTGAGGTCCCCTGTCAAGCCCAGCCAGGCAGGGGGCACAGCCTCAGGTCCCTTGGCCCAGTGCTGGGGCTGGGGGGGTGTGGTCTGAGGTCCCCGGCCTGGTGTCAGGGTGGGGGGCACAGCCTGAAGTCCCCTGTCAAGCTCCACCTGGTGGGGGGGCGTGGCCTCAGGTCCCCTGGCCTGGTACTGGGGTGGGGGGCGTGGCCTGAGGTCCTCTGTCAAGCCCCACAGGGTGGGGAGGGGGTAGCCTCAGGTCCCTGCTGATTGCTTGTTAAGGCTCCTTGAGGGACTTGGCCTCAGCTATGGGTGCAGCCATCTTTGTGATGGAGTGATGGTCAATTAGCATATTCCCTCTTTATTAGATAGGATTTTTAGACAGAGAGGAAGGGGGAGGGGGAAGAAAGAGAGAGGAAGAGAGAAACATAAATTTGTTGTTTCACCCATTTATGCATTCACTGATTGATTATTGCATGTGCCCTGACAGGATCAAACCTGCAACCCTGGCACATCAGGATGATGCTCTAACCAAGTGAGCCACCTGGACAGGGCAGGAGTGCTCTATTTGTTAGTAGTTACCTATATTTAGTATCACGAAAGTCTTATGTTAATCATCATCTTTAATTTCTTCCTCAATATAAGAACTTGAAAATCAGTGTTCTAATCACAACTTACCAATATTTTAATTCCCCTCCCACAAATTACACACTGCCTTTTCCAGTTAATGCTTACTTACTTTTACCAACATTATCAGTACCTTTGTTCAGCGTTCCTTCTTGCATCTGACTTCCCATTTGAGATCATTTTCCTCTGCCTTAAGAACATCCTGTAGAATGACCCATTCTGAGTGTCAAACTTTGCTTTTACCTGAAAATGTCTTCAGTTAGCTCTCTTTCTTAAAAAAAAAAAAAAAAAGTTTTACTAAGTGTGAATTTCCATAATAGTTCTTTTGTTCTTAACAGGATAAAAGGTAAGAATTTTTTAAGAACAGTATTCCACTGTTCTCTGTCTTTCATTGTTGATGCTAAGAAGTCACCCTGTCTGGGCTGCTTTCCATAAGCTGCATTTCACCTTGATGTTTCTAGTATGAATCATCTTTAATCTCGATTGGACTTCATTGGGATTCCTAAATCTGAGGTTTTTCGTTGTCTTTCATCAAATCTGAAAATTTATCAGCCACTAACTCTTTGGATATTGCTCTTTCTTTCTGTTGTCTCCTCCAGGAGCTCCAGATAATGTATATTAGATCTTCTCTGTTGCATTCTATTGTCCACAACTCAACTTCTTTGCCATTTTCCATTCTTCCTTCTCTTTCTCCTCATTCTCTGGACTGTATTCTGGATTTCTTGAGAACTATCTTTTAATTCACTAGTACCCCTTCAATTTCAAATTTGTATTTTTCATTTCTAATTCAAAAAAGCTTTTTTCAAAATCAGCTGGGGTTTTTGTAGGGGTTGTTTTTGTCATCTTATTTTCAAACTTGTTTTAGTTCATGAGCCAAAATGTTATCTCATAGTTTGTGTGACAATGCCAACATCTGAAATATCTAAGGATCAGCATATCTTTCTGTCTCCCTTTTCCCTCATGATGCTTTCTTTCTTTGTGCATCTTATAATTTTTGAAGCCTTAGAGGGTAACATTTGCTTCTGGAAATAACCTGGTGGCCTGACAGAGTACCACTGTAATTCCCCAGGTAAGATATTCTGGATCACACAAGTAGTGTAAATTTGGGAAAACCCTCAGAGGGCCCATCTTGTGGTTGTGAATTCTCAGGGAAGATACTGTATTGTTTTTCCCTCCATCTATCACCAAGGTTGAGACAAGTATGTTCCTTGCTGCTCCCTTCTACAGTTTATTTCTTGTTCACCTTAATACTGAGGGTATACCAGTTTTACCTCGAGTCACCTGCCAGATTCCTCTTTTCCTGTTTCCTATATCCTGTCACTAGAGTGAACGTTTAAAGCAGCCGTGGGCAAACTACGGCCCGCGGGCTGGATCCGGCTGTTCTATCCGGTTCTCTTGCTCTCCCCTCCGCTCCTTTACTTTGAATTTATATTAGTTCACACAAACACTCCATCCATGCTTTTGTTCCGGCCCTCCGGTCCAGTTTAAGAACCCATTGTGGCCCTCGAGTCAAAAAGTTTGCCCACCCCTGGTTTAAAGTCTGCTGAGTTTGATAAAAGTTGAGCAAAGGCTAACTTTAGCTGCTGCTTACTTCCTAGGAGTCCAGTTTTCACTTCATTTTGAAGATCTGTGAATTCCTAACTTTTATGTTTACTCAGCAATGTGTACATAAGTTTCTTTGATAAATACATTTTACCTCCAGGAGCTCTTGTTTCTGCTGAAAGGACTTTTCACAATGCCAAAAACAGAAGCCTGAATGAGTTCCAACTACACACACTACACTTGATTCTGATAACAGAGTGGATTGTAAAAAGGCCCAGAGTCCAAAGTTTGCAAAAGGCGAAGAGAGGACTAAAGTGAAGACCAGAGAAAACTAAGTGTCTGCCATGTCACCACTTCTTTTCTTTTCCTCAGGCACAAATGACTTAAGGCATTCAGACTCTTTGTCCATTAGCACGAGAGATATCTGGAGAGAGGCAGCAATATAGTAATCCCTTCTGTATTCTCAAAGTGGAAGAACCTGCCCTTTTCAACAATAGACTTGAATATGAGCGAAGTATAGCACTTTTCCTGAACTAAAAAGAAACCAAAAGCTAGCTGCCATGTACATATGATAATATTTATGGCTCCTACTACTAACAGGTATAAAGCTCTTGATTCAGTCCATTTGTGGATAGCTGGTCCTGATCACTTCATACAATATAAAAGGAGAAACACATGTCAGGAGGTTGTGGATGAGAAAGGGGTTCTACAGAAAACAACCTCAGAGGGTGTTCTGATCATAATTTCCTAACTGGGGAGGTCATGGTGGGTAGTCATGCCCATAGTAAAGGATTTATCTTTGCCTTAAGCAAGCCCTGTCCATTGTTCTTGTGTATCTAGGTTAACACACCTTTGAAATGCTGGAGGAATCCTTTTCAGACCCTGGGAGGTACAACCACCCTCCAGGGAGCACATTAATGGAATCCCCCACCTTGCTTTCTCCCACCTTCATTTATTCTTCCTTAGGTTCCCTCCTTAATTCCAAATGCATGAAGAAACTGCAAACTGTCACTCTAGGAAGTATTTTTCTCATTCTATTGAGATCTTGCTTCCAGGTGTATCCTGTTTGCCTCAAATAAATTTTTATAAAAACTTTCTCAGGCTTGGACATTTTCATGTCAACAGTATAATAATGTGGACAAACTAAAATAATTCTTTCACCAATGCTTTCCCTACCTCACTTCCTCCAGCCTTTCTCTCTACCCATGCCTGCCCCTAAATTCTGGGTGGATTTGCCAAAGAACTAATACTTTAAGGGAGACAACAAGAAAGTCAAGAGGTCATAAGATTATATGAAAAAGAAATTAGCTCCTACACCATCTTTTCTTACTTTTTTGTACTTTATTTCTTGAGGTAGGTTGTCCCTCGGGAGTGACTTTAAGTTCCCAACTTCATCGGCTCCCTAGTTCAGGTGCCCTTTGTAGCCAGAAGTGACACTTTAGTCCAAGTCAGCAACTCCAGGGGAGTCTCAAAGGGCCCCATATCAAAGACAAGCTTCACCTCTTAGCAGCCTGGGCATTACCTACATGATAATAGTTTGCAAGGTAAAAAGTTTCTCCAACCCACAAGATACACATCAGCCTATCACTATTATCTCAAATTCTACAGTAAGCAATTCATTCCTGTGAGACAGACATTCTTCCCTCTAGAATTCTCCCTTACTTGGTCATCACTGCACACCACTACCAATGGAGTTGGAGCCAGTCATGCTGGATTCCAGTTAGAGGCTGGAACCTTAAGCAAGTCACCAGATCAGTGTCTCAAGTTGCAACTAACCACACACATTAGAATAAACCAGGTGACTTACAAGATTTTAGAATCCTGCCCTAGCTGGTTTGGCTCAGTGGATACAGCATCAATTCCAGTCAAGGGATGGACCTCGGTTGCAGGAGGCAATCAATCAATGTGTTTCTCTAACATCGATGTTTCTGTCTTTCCCTCAGTGATAATTAAAAAAAAAAAAAAAATTATTTTTTGCCGAAACCGGTTTGGTTCAGTGAATAGAGCGTCAGCCTGCGGACTGAGAGGTCCCGGGTTCGATTCCGGTCGGGGGCATGTACCTTGGTTGCGGGCACATCCCCAGTGGGAGGTGTGCAGGAGGCAGTTGATCGATGTCTCTCTCTCATCGATGTTTCTAACTCTCTCTCTCCCTTCCTCTCTGAAAAAATCAATAAAATATATTTTTTTAAAAAATTTATTTTAGAATCCTGAGTCCCACTGATTGAGTCAAATTTTTGAAAATAGAACATAGAAATCCTGGTAATTCTTGTGTACTTCTCAAATCAGGCTGTATCTCGTAGGTCTATAACTATGCCTATAACAAAATGAACCTTTATTACCTTATACTTCAGATATAAAAAGACAAAATAAGGAAGACTGGTCCTTGCTCTTCCTGGGTGAAATGTTTCCAGTTTGTAACGAAGTGCATTAGTTCAGCAAGAAAGAACAAGTAGACACATAAGGTCATAGTTTTGGGCTGTCAGAAAGTATGTCACAGCAAAACTCATTACAGTTCGTTTTATAAACATCCTATCTAATAAAAGAGTAATATGCAAATTGACCATCACTCTGTCACAAAGATGGCTGCACCCACAGCTGAGGCGAAGTTCCCATAAGGAGCCTTAACGAGCACTCAGCAGGGACCTGAGGCTACGCCCTCCCCCGCCCCCATGGGGCTTGACAGGGGACCTCAGGCCGTGTCCCCTACCCTGGCGTCAGGCTGGGGACCTCAGGCCGCACCCCCCGCCCCAGTGCCAGGCCAGGGGACCTGAGGCCACGCCCCACACCTGGCAGGACTTGACAGGGAACCTCAAGGTGTGCTTCCTGTCCTGGTGCTGGGCTAGGGGACCTCAGGCTGCTACCCCCCGCCCCAGCGCCAGGCCAGGGGACCTCAGGCTGCACCCCCTACCAGGTGGGGCTTGACAGGGAACCTCAGGCTGCGCCCCCAACAGGTGGGGCTTGACAGGGAACCTCAGGCTGTGCCCCCCACCCAGCAGGGCTTGACGGGGGACCTCAAGGTGCACCCCCAGTGATGGGTTGGGGAACTCAGGCCACACCCCTGCCCAGCGGGGCTTGACAGGGGACCTGAGGCTGTGCCCCGCTGCCTGGCTGGGCTTGACGGGAACTCAAGCCGCACCCCCACCTAGGGGGCTTGATGGGGGGCCTGAGGCTGTGCCCCTTCCCGGTGCTGGGCCAGGGGACCTGAGGCTGCACCTCCCCACCTGGTGGAGCTTGACGGGGGATCTCAAGCCATGTCCCCCACCTGGCGGGGCTTGATGGAGGATCTCAAGGCATGCCCCCGCCCTGGTCTGGGGTGGGGGGCCTCAGGCCATGCCCCTCCATCTTGGCACCAAGCCAGGGGACCTGAGGCTACGCCCCCTGCCCGGCAGGGCTTGACAAGGGTGGGACTGGCTGGGTCTGGATCTAGCCCAATGTGGGGGGGGGGGGGGGGGAAGGGGCCAGACAGGTCTGGGTCTCATGCAATTTTGAGGTGCATGTCGGTGGGTGGGGACTTGACTCTAGGTCCCATGGTGCGCCCCAGACTCTTGACAGGAGGAAGGTTTTCATATACATTTTACTAATTTTCTTTCATCTCTGACACTTCTATTATAGAGAAAGGGCAAATAGCAATATTATTTCAATATATTTTATTGATTTTTTTACAGAGAGGAAGGGAGATAGTTAGAAACATCGATGAGATGTTAGTCTAAAGCTGACTAACATTTCATGCTTTTGGAAACATCAACTGCCTCCTGCACACCTCCCACTGGGGATGTGCCCGCAACCAAGGTACATGCTCCCGACCAGAATCGAACCCGGGACCTCTCAGTCCGCAGGCTGACGCTCTATCCACTGAGCCATACCGGTTTCGGCAGAAAATATTATTTCCTCCAATTAATCCCCTTTTAATGTGCACGAATTTCGTGCACCGGGTCACTAGTGTTCACCGTAAAATAAAAGCCTCAAGACAAAAGAGTGGTTGAGCATAACCTATAACCTCTTCCAGAAAAACTGGGCATCTTCTATATGCTAGGCATTGTTGTGGATGTTTGTCTCTAAAATCTAACATCCACAACAATGCCTAGCATATAGAAGATGCTCAGTAAATATTTGTTGAATAAAACGAACCAACCCAGGGAGAGGGGAGAAGAGTAAGGTTTGTATATAGCTCAATGCCAGTGGGTAATAAAAAAAATATGACAGAAATAAAGTCTACTCTATTCACCAGCAACTAGGCATTTATATAGGTTAAAACAAACAAACAATAAACCACTATCTTAGGTATGGCTACCAAACCTTTTTGGAAAGCAAACTCTTAATAGCTTTTTGGTTCTGTGCTTCATCCTTCTAACCTAAAACTAAACTATTAAACTTTAAATGGTATGTTATAATGCTTACATTTCCTAGCCCATCATACCCAAGACCTATTCAACAAAATTGAGACATGACCATCATCAGAAGCAGCTATATATTTTTTTAATCTAAAGATTGGGCATACAGAAACATTTTACATAAATTCTCGTCTTTTTATTATAAAACAGGAAAATGGGCCCCAGAAAAAAATGTCTTTCCACACGTCTTAATCCCTGATCACTACAGTAAAGACAATCCCTGGTAATCCAACAAGTATTTGCTACCCAGCCACATATTTGGTAGGACACAAAGGAAACCAACCACAGGCCTGTCCCTTATCTTCTTACTGAAGGGTTACAGATAGCCAGAAAAGCAACAGTATGGCCGTTTTTATTATTTCTAAACATAAGCCTTTTAATCCTATATTTTAATCATTATTAGGTTAGTAGAGTTGAGTAGCTTCTAATCTTCTACCCATAAATGTTACGTTTGAGAGGGCCTTGTATTGCAATGGGCTTTATTAAATGTTGGTTTTGTCAATGTTGCAAAAAAAAAAAAAAAAAAAATCCCAGTGACTAAGGAAGTCATTAACTCTATACTTCACTTTCCTATCTCTAAGGTAGCAATAAGCTTCCCAGGCTCAACTTAGTCACATTTAATTTTTAAGAATCTTCAGAGGGAAAATGTTTCATATACAATTAAAAAGAATGTTGCTTGATAAAGTTGTGATTGAGCTCAAAACAAATCCATCCTGGTACAACCCCCTTCTTGGTGCTCTGGAGAGAAAAAGCACACACACCAATACATAAGAAAGTAACCAAGATGAAAAGGAGCTTGAAGTGAAGAAATGACACAGACTCCCCCACATACACACTTTAAAAACTTTATTTATATAAAAAACTCATTTGTTTTTAAAAGCATTAACAAGAAAAAGAAAAACAGAAAAGGTATGGAGCAGAAGACATGCCCCTTAGTAGTGTTCGGTGGGAAGGTGCAATTTTTGGTTCTCTGGAATTGAATGTTTAGTGTTTCTATAAACGGAAAAAAAAAAAGAAGAAGAAGACAGTTAAAGGTCCCCAAAAGCCCATGGCTGTTCTATTACCCACACCCCACCAATAAAAAGAGCACCAGCAAAAGAGCAGAGAGGACAAAAGAAACCAAGAGTGGGCCAGGTCAAAGAACGGGGGCAGTTACCCCTGTGCAGTATGCTCTTAGGGTCAAAGAAGGAAAAGACTCCTTTTGCCAGAAAAGGAGTGGGAAGAAATGGGAAGACAGAAAAGGGGAAATAAGGATTTTAATGCATAGAGGAAGGGGAAGAGGCCAGTGGGTTGTGCACTTTTCTCCTACCCCATAGCCTCCATATATAAGGGAAGGGGAGAGAGAAGGATGAAGATTTCCAGTTTGCACTGAACAGAGCTTTTAGATTAAGGGGAGGAGTCAAAGGCAAGTAAGGAAAAGGATTTAAAAAAAAAAAAATCAACCAGCATAGCAGCTGATTCCTCTAGCCCAAACAGCTAATATACACTAAACTGAAAGGAGGAGGTATCTTGGGGCGGAGGGCAGGCATGAATTCCCTGCAACCCCTTCAGAGATGATGGTATACTCTGGACAACTAAGGAATAAGAGTCATACTACTCACTCCTTCCACCAACCTCATTTTGTTATCATTAGAACAGGATTTTTGCAAAATCCCAACTATATACTGTTGAGCGAAAAGCTTGCTATGGCTGAAATTAGAGGCTACACCAATTCCCACTGGAGAATCTGAGGGTCTCTAGGTCACCTCTCCTCTTCTTTCTATTTAGGGCCAATAGTGGATAAGAATCAACAAAATGTAATTTGCAAAATCATGAGAAAAGAAACTGCAGAGGCAAAGAAAGGCACATGGAAGGGAAGGAGGAGGTGCATCCCAGGCCAAAGGCACAAAGAAGAGGCAAAGCCAGGGTCCACCCCCACCTTTTAGGGTAAAGGGGGCAGAAGTATGTACATCAAGTCCTTTAGTCAACTAACCAATCCAGGGAGTAGGCAGGAAGGACAGGGCTATATGGGTGGGAAAAGGAGAATAGGGCAGGGGGAAGCCAGCTTTGAAGCCTCCTGCCAGTTTCAGACTGATTCATGTACATTCCTACTAGCTGCTCCTAGAGGTTCCTTCTCCTCTCCAGAATACACCTTTCTGCTCCTTCTCACCCAGAAAGTCTTCCTGGACACATTCTCCTCTTTCTACAGCCTCTTGCAAATGGCAAAGCCAAGTTAGCAGACATTATCATAGAATGCGAGAGGAGGGTTAGGATGGCCTCGGTAAGGGGCAGCAGCAGCACCCCACGGTTGGCACAAGGCTTCGAGAAGAGATGGAGTCTGTAAGTCGTTGATGGTCCCTGCACTGGAGATGAGGAGAGCCAGGTTTCTTAATCTCAGTTCTAGGAGACCTTCACTTACGCAAGGGCCCTTGCCAGATGATATGTGCCAATGTTGCCAGCCTTCTTTGCTTCAAAAATAGTCATTAGGAAAAGGAAGAGATCACACTTCCCATCAAAAAAAAAACAAAAGCAAAAACAAAAAGTCCCTTCCCCACCAGGAAAAAAAAAATCTCTATTAAGAATCATCGGTTTATCAGATTGCTGTATAATGCATATATAGCATGTGACTTCCAATTCTTCCCACGGCTTCCAATGAAGACTCCCACTCTCTCTCCCTCCACAGAGGCCAAGAGTTCCAGAGAGAGCTGGCAGAAAGAGCTAATCTGCAGCAGTTTCTCAAGATATGCATACAACTGAGTCAGGGTTCTTGAGAGCAACTGGAGAGGATCTGGGGTGGGAGGAGGAACGATTAAGCTTCATTGGAAGAAGGAGTCGATGGAAAGAAGGCAGCCACTTAGGGCTATTAGGGCAGGCAGCCTGGCGGTTGGCACAATAGTCCAGCGAAGAAAGGGGAAAATCATCAGTCCATTTCACCACCAAAAAATAAAAGTACATATATTATATGCCCAGATGTAGCGGAGATCGTGATGCTAAATCTTCTGCTGTAAGGAAAAAAGAGAAGGAAATGTTAATAGGGTTGGGAGTAAGAACCAGAAGTCAGTTGAACAAATCTGGAAGGAGGAAAGCAGCACATAATGGAGAATCAGATCATCAATAGCCTGCCCCAGCCTCTTGGGCAATAATCACAGAAAAGCACCCCAAGCACCATGTGGTTGAGACTAGTGTCTCTGGCCTGATCAGATCAGCATGATTGGCAAACCGCTGGCACACGGGGCCTCCTGTCTCAGCGATGATCTTGGGGGCGGCTAGAGGACATACCATGGGGGGCAAAGACACTTGGTCCCCCTCCTCATCCAAAACCAACACATCCAATTCTTCCTCCAGAGATTCCTGTCCCTCGTCCTGCTGTGAACACATGCAATTTGTTAGTATGGGAATAAGGAAATAGAAAGTGTGTGAGTATGTGCTAGATCTAGGGAAAATGCCCAAATCTGTAAACTCAAGCAAAACAGGGTAATAGTAAGGGCAAGATTTCAAGAAAACACAGGTAGGGACAGAAAGAGAGTAATGTATATGAATAGATCAGTTAGTGTTGGTCATGTCAGTAACACATTTATAGTCTTCCTGCCCCCATCTCGATCGAACATCACAGCATAAAGGCCCAAGAAATCCCAACAGGAGTCAAAACTCCTACTTTTCCCAAAAGCCCCTACCAGAAGAGGATGTAATCTTTCACTAGGTATTTTTTCCTACTTCACAAACATGCAGGCTTCAAAACAGAATCAGCTGCAGAAGGACAACAGTACATAAAAAATTTACCATCAGGGGTGTTCCCTTCAATGGCTCCATTTCGCCTAGATCCCCGGATCGATCCAGTGTTCTATTGTGGTCCCCTCTCTCATTCATTGTGGAATAGTTGTTATCTAAAGAAAGAAGCACACAGAAACATGATATCCCTCTCTAGTGTATACTATATATTAAGCAGATTAAGTGTGAATTAGATGCCTCTGTTAGGAACTGAACTTTGCCAAATGCTCCAGAAAAGCATTAAGGTCTGGTGGCCCCTGACCTAAAAGAACTTGAATCTAATTGGGAAGACAATATATATGAAATATGCAGAGTATGAAATACAGGGTAGGCAAAAGTAGGTTTAGTTGTTGGTATGGAAAATATGCAGTAATTAATAAATAATAATACAAGAATAAACTCTGGGTTTTATGTACTCACAAATGTAAACCTACCTTTGCCCCGTCCTGTGTGCTAATAAAGCTAAACAGACAAAGAGGTCTGTCTATGAGGAACGAGAGTGAGGTGTGCTGCCACAGTTAGTAAGGGCCTAACAAAGCAGACAGGACTTCAGTTAAGTTTTTGGGGATGAGAGAATTTAGAAAGGCAAATGGGAAGGACATTCCAGTAAGAGGTATTACATGAGCAAAATCAAGGAAGTATAGAGTGAAGAAATAGAAGAGCAAGTCAGACCAGGTGGGCTGAAACAGAGCACATGGAGAGAAGGAGCCCAGCATCAGACCATGAAAAGCTGTAACAGTTTAGGTTCTATAGGAATGGGGGATATATATGATGATTTTTTTTTTTTTAACTTCGAGCAAGTGGGAATGTGGAAGTAGATGGACCAAGTTTCATTAAATTTCCAAATGGCAATGTCCAGTCAATGCTCTTCCAGAATGGTAATAGTGAGGGTGCTAGAAAACACTGCAGAGTCAGACAGTTCTCCTCATCACAACGAAATAATACTCCATATCCATAGGCAGGAATTAATCACCCACCTAATGATCTTGAGTTTGACCCCATATTGCTCATCTGAATTTCTTCCCGATCAGGTTTCTTATCTATATGAAGACAGAAAGTTATCCAACTAAAAAAAACTGAACTTTTCAAAATCTATACTCATCATAAAATTTGCTCTCTAGCTGTCTCTCGTCCCTCTCATCAAATTTTTACTGAGTACCCACTATGTGCCAGGCACTAGACAAAGCCCTCATGGGACTTAAAGCAATCCCTTCCCAACAGACTCCTAATATAAAGATCCCTTCACTCTAAACCAGCAATTTTTAAATTACTTGGTCTCAAGACCCCTTTACAGTCTTAAAAATTATGAGGATCCATGCCCAGCTGGTGTGGCTCAGTGGTTGAGTGTCGACCTATGGACCAGGAAGTCATGGTTCGATTCCCAGTCAGGGCACATGCCCAGGTTGCAGGCTCAATCTCCTGTGGGGGGCATGCAAGAGGCAGCCAATCAATGATGTCTCTCTCTCATAGTTGTTTCTTTCTATATATAGTTCTCCCTTCCTCGCTTTCTAAAAATAATCAATAAAAAATAAAGAATATTAGGATTATAATAAATAAAATAAGAATATAAGGGTTACAATATACACTTAAGTGAAAAATTTGCTCATAGGACAGAAGGGTTTAAAAGATATAATCCAAAATAGCAGTGAGTATCTCTAGGCAATAGAAATAAATGATTTTGTTGTTGTTTTTCTGGTTGCCTGTTATTTTCTAATTTTACAACAGTAAACATGTATTACTTGATATTATATGGGAATATAAAAGGAAAAATTAATCATTTTGCAATATATCCATATATAAAATCATGTTGTACACCTTATATTTATACAATGTTGTGTGTCAATTACATCTCAGATAGAGAAAACAGAGAGACTAGGGTTCATTTTCCAGTCATTTTAAGTCCACTTACAAAGACAAGGTCACACCTGGACTAACTGCCTGTTTTGTTTTATTTTCTAAAGATCAACCTACCAGCTTATGCATTATAATACTTCTGAAATGAAGTATTTATTACTCTCTACCAAAGACTAGCTCACTCAAAAAGAAATATATATCCTATTTCTTAGATAATAAGCCCACTAAAGAATAGCAGAGGAGGAATAAAAGCTGAGGGAGTGCCCCTAGATACTGTACCTGGTTTCTGGTTCCTGTCAATAAGAGGAAGAGTGCTATCATCATATGAATGACTGCTCTGGCTTCGAGATGCATTGTTTAGATTTACCTGGAGGCAAACATAAAATGCAATAATGTCAGAGTATTGAATTTACCCACATCTTATTCCCTAATGGGCACAGATCTTTAGATTCCTATTCCCAAATACAACTCTTATAAGAAGTAAATAAGGGTTAAGTAAATACCTACATAGTGAAACAAAATAGGATATTATGGCTTCTATCTGTGTTCCTGAACAGAAGATTACAAAGATACCAAACACTCATACTATCAGAAGACCTAGTCTGAGAAAATGGCAAACTCCATCAAAGGGCTGCTGCAGATTTGGGGAAAGTAAAAAAGGCCCCCATCCTTCATTGCCACTAGTATATACAGTGCTCTGTGACACAGAGGAAAACCAGAGCTATTTTGGCAGCAAATGAACTGTTGGCACCATTCACTTAGGGAGAGGAGCAAACCAAATAATTTCTTTACTACCAGTGACTAGGGTCAAAAGTACACTTAATGTGATAGTGAAAGAGAAGAAAAAGAAACCAAACAGAGCATTACCTGACATCGAGAAAAAAAGGTAAATGTCTCAGACCCTAAGAGTTACCCTACCTGAAAATCTGATTTCTTCCATCCTTCCTTTTCCAGTGGCTTCCGCAGTTCCTTATATCCCCAGATTGTCTGTAATACAAGTGCTGCTGCTCGAACTTCCTTTTCTGAGCGGTTCCTTTTGAGAAAAATAACACCACATGGAATTTGGATGTAAGACCAAGGAAGAAGCTAAGACCCTGTTCTCTCTAACATAATGTAACATATGAACATAAATGCCAAAATGGGTAAGATCAAGTCCTGTATTCTGTCCCAAAGAGGGACATACAAAAATATTTAATGGAAAAGTCTGTTATTAATTTATGAATCAAGATGGAGAACAGGGTAATTAATACCACTTCACATTTTACAGTAATTAATGGAAAATAACCGTAGAAGCAAAAAGGAAACGCTCCTTCCTAACAAATCCCCTCTACTCTTAAACTCTTCCCGTTGTAATTAAGTGTTAAGCTCACCCTGATTTGTTGATCAAGACCAGCTTTTCAATACCCTGTGTCTCTCGAAGCTTTTTGGCAGCCTCCAAGTTCTCAGCAATAACCTCATTGATGGTGTTCAAAATAGAGACCACAGTGTCCTCAGAGAAATTCTGGGAAGAGCTCTGTTGCCCACCTGGCAGATTCTTTACCAAGTTGGGAATAGCATGTTTACCTATAGCAGTGAGACAAAGGAATGTGTTTTTGAAGAATGAGCTGAGTCAGGTATAAAGAGCCTAACACAGCTCTTAATTGCAATGATCATATAAAGTATAGGTACTATCCCTATGAATCCATTGCATTCTCCTATAGGATTACCATATCAAAAGAGCCAAGGACCTGGAATAGCCATGGATTTATTTCCCTTACTATTTCTTTATTTACTCTTTCTTTTTTCAGTCACGTTGAAATAATGTGAATACTTATATCAAAAATGCTACACAGTCCTTCCAGATATTATAATGAAAACAGTATATTTAATATTATAATAGTTCAATAAAATATAATCATTATGAATTTAAAAAAAAACACACACACACACAAATATCTGGACTCTGCCACTTATGAGGTATTTTAACTTTGAGAATACTATTTAATTTACCTGACCTGGAGTTTCCTTATTCTATTAAAAAAAGAAAAAAAGAACCTTTTTAAAGTGCTGACAATCAAATGAGAACATACAGAAGTGCTTAACAAGGCCTACTAACAAAGTAAGTGCTTAAAAATAACAGCTGTGGCCCTGGCTGGATGGTTCAGTTGGTTGGAGCATCATCCCGTACACCAAAAGGCTGCAGGTTAGATCCCAGATTGGGCCACCAATCCATCGGGGAGGCAACCGATGGATGTTTCTCATGTCGATGTTTCTCTCTCTCTCCCTTCCTCTCTCTAAAATCAATAAACATATCCTGGGAAGAGGATTTAAAAATAAATAAATAATAGCTATTATTGTTCTATTTTTAGAGTCATCACTTCTTGTCTTTCTAAGAACCATTCAACTACAGTTGACCCTGAACAACATGGGGTTTGAACTCTGCAGATCCACTTACATGCAGATTTTTTAAAATAAATATTGTAAATGTATTTTCTCTTCCTTATGATTTCCTTAATAACATTTTCTTTTCTCCAGCTTACTTTGTGAGAATATAGTATATAATACATATAACATAGAAAACGTGTTAATCAACTGTTTATGTTATTGCTAAGGCATCCAGTCAAAAATAAGTTATTTAGTAGTTAAGTTCTTGGGGAGTCAAAAGATATATGTGGTTTTGACTGTGTGGGGCTGAGCACCCTGCGCTGTTCAAGGTCAATTGCATAACCCTCTGCTACCCTTGCATTCACAAACTATGAAGGGCTAGGATCCTTCCTCTCAATCATTTCAATAAATAAATTACTTAGCACCTGACGGATTAAAACACTGTACTAGATGCTGAGGGAATGGTTAACATCCTACTCCTTACCAATTAATTCTTTGTTGCGAGCATCCACGGCCAGATTTCTCAGAGCTCCAGATGCGGCTTTCACTACCCGCTCATGTTCATTGGTCAGGAGGTCAGCAATGGCAGAAAGAGCCTTCTCTTGACGCAGAGCAGAGCGGATGTATCGACCATACTAGAAGTAGCACATGGAGGTGGAAGAGATTACAAAAGGATGCAAACTAGTTATCTAAGTGCTCCCACCTCCAAATCCATTTTCTAAAAGGTACTCACTGTCCAGCGCCCAGCACACAAGTTCTGGATAGCCCCAGCTGATGCTTCTAGGATGGCAGGAGTCTTGCTCTCCTTGAGGAGTGAGATGTATATCCGAACCACCTCTGGCTGAAATAAAAGCTCATAGCCTACACAAGGACAAGGAAGCAGAGGATACTAATTAGTACCTACAAAGCAGGCTATGGCTGGTTGAAGTCCAGCCTTTATTCTGGACTGATGGGTTTGTGCTCCTATACTATTAGGCTCCCTCACTCACCTACCCACCCAACAGCAAACTCAGGGGCTTGATTCCACATCTCCTTAAGAATAATTAGTCCATGGTAAGAGCAGAACAGATATCAACTCATCATTTGCAACGTGTCTCTCCTCCTTCCTTGCCTCTTCTCTCCCACAGTTTACTTTGGCCTTGCTTGGCAGCCAGGCATGGGTAATTAGGGGTTTTATCTGCTCATTGATAGCACTCAGGGTTAAAAATTCCTCGTCTCAAATGAATTATTTCTAACTTGACCAAGTCATTCTTCCCACCTTTTCTGTGACTAAGTAAAAGGGCCTATTGTAGATTTAATGACATCTAAAAAATGTATATCCTGGAGAGCTGGGAATTTTGGATTCACTGTATGGATGAATGTAAAGATCCAAACTATGATAAAGAGGCTTCTTATAATAAGTAATGTTTAAGACCAAAGAACTACTGTGGCTACGTAGGGTACCCAAATTTCTAATCATACAAATCTTATCCTACCCTCAATAATGTGAATAGTTGCCATAACAAGCAAGTTACTGCTATACTATAGTTTCCCAATACTTTCATCACTTCAAATCCATAAATCAGAAAAGAAAGAATTGTAAACATATTGTATAGTCTAGTGTTCGGCTACCAAATAGTTATCTGTGGACTATGTTTATGAGACCCTTGGAAACTGAAAAGAAAAAATAACTTACCTCGAGCAGGACTAGTTCTTTTAGGGAAATCCACTGTGTCGTTTGCTGGAACTTCTGTGGGTTTTTTCCCTTTGGAAATTAAAAAAGGGGGGAGGGATACAAAGTTTAAGAAAGGGAAGAGTCCACCTGGTGCATTTTTTTTTTTTATTCTTTAGTCAAAATCTTTGAATCAGAGATGCATCAAGTTGCGGGGGGGGGGGGGGGATATCCAGCCCCCCAGCTTGTCCCAGCAGGGGGCTGTGCAGAAACAAGGACAGAAAACAGGCAGCAGAGAGGTAAGATAAGGATAACCACAGCTGTTGCTATTATCCTGAGTTCTAGTAACTGGGACTGCTGCCCAGAAATAGCATGCCATGGGCCATTAGCTCAGATGAGCTAAACTTGTTTCAGTGGTCTTCCTCAACTTAATTTTCCTACATGCATCCACAGGGAAGGGTTAGGCAAGGAAATACTAGGAAAGCTAAAACCAAAACATGCACATTAGAAATAGATAAGCACCTTAAAAGATTCCACTCACCTCTGGAGAACCACTCATCTTCCAGTGCATCACCCAAGGTGGAAAGCAGAGGGTAGAAATGAAGGAGGAAAAATGCAGGAGAGAGATGTCAACAGAATCATGAGCAAATAAGCAGGAAAGCAGAGGAAAAGAAAAACATGGGAAACACAAAGGAGGAATGGAGAGAAGGCCCCAAATTAGCTGAGTTCTCCTCCTTCACTGCCCCAATCATTGATACCACCATTACCACCACCACCACCACCACCACCACCACCACCACCACCACCACCACCACGACCACCTTCTTGAATAAAGCACACAACACAGGGGAAGCAGCAGCACAGCACAAGGACATACTTGACTGGGCAGATCCTATACTGCTCAGCAAGTATTTTGCAACTAAAGTTAAAAGCATTCCTTCCTTTCCTGGTCCTACATTAAAGAGCAAGAAGGAAAGAGCTAAGACTAACCTTTGCCCTTCTTGGCCCCAAAGCAACTGGCAGCATGTGGCCCCGTATTGTTGGCAACACTGGGAGGTGCCTCTTGGTAACGTTCTGCCTGTGGGATCTCCCGATGAACTTGATACGACAAGTTGCGAAGAAGGCAAACGCAGTTCTCCACAAGCTTGGGAACATAAGAGAAAAGGCTCGATGAGAAAAGAGAATGCCTATAGTGACTTCCTATAATTCAGATATTACAATACTGATCCAAAAAGCATAGTCCAATCCATCATCTCTAACAGCCTCTAAGTGCCCCAAGCTTCTCAAAATCCTTATAGCCCCTGGCTAATGGAATGACACATTTGGTGAATGGCACAAAACTTAGGGTCTTTTTCCTTAAGCTTTTTACTTTTTCCTACATAGAAAAATGAATAACCCTGGAAGTATGGCTAAAGAGCTTTAAAGTATAGAGGTGAAGAAAATTCTAAAAAACAGTTTTCTCCTAAAGTGAATACCCATTTTAGGGAGTAGGGGCTGGTTTAGGTATCTAATATTATTTAAAAGCCTGGAATGACAGGTCTGCATTTAAGGTACCTCATGGTTGTTTTAAGTGGAATTCACTCAGCCATTAACTTACCTTGCTGTCTGAATCTTTCTGCCCAATCTCAGCCTGAACAATGAAAATGAGGGCATCCACTAAACCATCACATTCCCGAAGTTTCCGTCGAGCTTCACTCCTCTCTGAGCTGACATTCCTAAGGGGAAACGGAGAGACGGCAAGATGATTCAGATCCAGAAATCCTCCCCTTAAGATCTCTCAACATCTACAAGTCTCCTCACTACCTTTTTTATAACAAATAGTGAATACCCCATAATAAGCAAGGCACTGCGACTGAAATTAAGTAAGACAGTCTCTGCTTTCAGGACATTTAGAACCAGGCCAGGGGCAGGGGGTAGAGAGGGTGTCAATAAAGTATACCAACCACAATAATTTAAGATGGAATAGATCAGCCATGGGCAAACTACGGCCCGCGGGCCGGATCCGGCTGTTCTATCCGGTTCTCTTGCTCTCCCCTCCGCTCCTTTACTTTGAATTTATATTAGTTCACACAAACACTCCATCCATGCTTTTGTTCCAGCCCTCTGGTCCAGTTTAAGAACCCATTGTGGCCCTCGTGTCAAAAAGTTTGCCCACCCCTGGAATAGATGCTTCTTCTTTAGAAGTACAAACAAAGAAAGGGGCAGAGCACATAGGAGTATATCCCAAAGAGAGAAAGAACATATTGTATCAATTATAGAATGTAAGAAGAAATCAGGGAAACCTTCAAAAAATAAAGGCACTTGAGTTTAGCCTCAAATGATAAATAAGGAGAGAAGGGCACTACAAACAGAAAAAAAAAAACAGATCTTCCTCACCCTACACCCCACCCTTCTAGGACTCTGTATTCTTTTTGTTGCATTGATCACAACCTGACCTGAAATACAGATAATTGAAAGCAGGGGCACAAACACAGGACTAGACAAGTGCCTAACATGTGGTAGGTACCGAACAAATGTTTACCACTTTAAATGAACAAAGTCAAAGAGGCACAGAAGTGAGGATATGTGGGAACAGCAAGTAACCAACATCATGGGTGTATGCGGTACACAAGGAAGTAGCAACAAAGGTAGAAAGATAGGTTGGAGTCATAGCCTGCAATATAGACAGAATGGAGGCAGAATGACAGGCTAAAGAATATGAACTTTCTTTTTAAAGAAATTTAAATTAGTCCTTAAAAATTCAATCTTCATACTCTCAAAGCCCTTGTGTTACCTAAGGCAGCCAGCTGTGTTGGTAAGCACTGACTCCCACTCAATATGGCGTGGCTTACAATCTTCGTTAGGTTCCCGCTCCCAGCCAGAATGCGGGATGATCACTTCGTCTGTCAAGGCATGCAGAGCATGGTCCACAATCTCCATTTTGATTGAGTCATGGGATGAGAGATTCCACAGGGTTCCTGGCAGAGACAACTCGTCAGACAGCTCTTCAACACCCAAAACATGCTTGAAGAATGCCAAAGAGAATCCCCTATTCCATCATTTGCAGTCTTCCCCAATGACTAAATACCTTGTAATGAATGATAGTCAAGTTTTTGTTTGTGACCCACAGTAAGAAATATATTTTTACATTATGGCTCAATACAAATACACATACTTTAAAACAGTTTAATAAAACAATTCTTATTATAATCAATGCTTTCTAAGATATCTACACCAGAGTTTCTCAACCGCTAGATTTTGGGGCCAGTTAATTCTTTGTTGTGGGGAGCTGCCTGTCCATTGTTAGATACTCAGCAGGATCTCTGGTCATTACTCATTAGCACTTTCCACCCCCATCCCACTACCAGTTATGACAATCAAAACTGTCTTCAGACTTTGCAATTGTCCTCTAAGGTGCAAGATTGCCCCCAATTGAAAACCAATCATTGTTGCAATTTCCTTCCTTCTTTTCTCTTGGAATGCTGCCTGTGATCTACAAATTGTGTTCAATAGACACTAACAAATCACAACCCACAATCTGAAAAATCACTCTTCTAAAGAAAGGACCACAAGCTCAAATGTCTACACATGCCGGAAAGGTGAGTCAGGATAAGCAGATATTTAAAAGAAATTGTAAGAACATGAACAAATGGCAATGATACTCAGCTTCAATGTTTATGCAACAACTCATGGCAGTAGTTGGTCAGAACAACAGAATGTGTTGGGAATTATTGCAAACTAGAGAACACATACCTCAATCAGCACAGACCAACTACTGTCAGGTAGTAAAATAGATCCAATGATACCAAGAAGTTCTTGCACATTGTTAACAAAAGCCAAGAATCTGGGAATTTTAAGTGAAATCTTCTGAATTTTAAACATTAGCAACAAATTCTTTAAAATTTTTAAAACCCTGCATGACCCAAACAAACCTGTGAGATGAATTTGACCCTAAGGCCATTAGTTCACAACCTTTAATCAAAAGTAAAAAGGACTGGAAATCCTTCTAGCACTCAATATCTCCAGAGGTAACAGTGACCCTAACCTAGCAGTTTCCCTTAGACTTAGACCTAGCTTACCAGTAATGACTTCAGTGAGGTCCACATCACGAGCCTTACGGAGCAACCGCACAAGGGCAGGAACACCATCACAGTTTTTTATGGCGATCTTGTTATCCTGGTCCCGCCCAAAAGAGATATTCTTGAGAGCCCCACAGGCTCCAAGGTGCACTTCCTTTTTGGGGTGGTCTAACAATCCCACCAGTACTGGGATGCCCTTGAGCTTCCGGACGTCAGTCTTCACCTTGTCGTTGCGATAGCACAAATGTTGCAGGTATGCAGCTGCATTGGACTTGACAGCATCCAAGCGGAATCCTAGCATGGCTATCACCTCCGGCAGCTCTGGCTGTCTCCAATTGGGGGGTGGAGGCCCTCCCTTGCGCAGGCTATCCAAGCTTGCTAAACTTCCTCGTTCATGCTGGGCCAAAGGAGCCCAATAGTACTGGTCTGAGGGCACCTCCTCACCAATCATGTCTTCATAGCTCCTGCAGTGTTGGAAGAACCAAGAGGAAAAAGGGATATATCAAGCAGGTTTCCCGAGTGTTCCCATTACCTCCTCTTCTTCATGGTAGGAGTAACCCCAATTCTAGTACACTAGATCTTATCTCTACTTTGCATAAATGATATATCGATCAATTTTTCTTAATGAGATAAAGTAATAATTTTAAAGGCATCTCCAACTAGATTAAAACTATCTTTTTTTTTTTCCTGTGAAGTTAACAAGCATTCAGAGACGTTAATCACAAAACAAGATCCAAATCCTGCTTAGCAGTGAATGTTACCCGACAGCTTAACTTCTCTGGATAGACTGAAATGAAGCTTCAGACAGCAGTTAACCAAAGCAACTGACTCAACGCCACAGTGAAGTCAGCAAACAATGCCTGAGAACACTTATTATAAGCCCATAACTAAATAGGAAATGAGGCATTTACACACAGGAAATAGCTAGTGGGATCTGATTTGATTCCCATTCAGGGCACAAGTCCAGGTTGCAGGTTCGATCCCCAGTAAGGAACCTGCATAAGGCAGCTGATCAATGTTTCTCTCTCATCTGTTTCTATCTCCCTTCCCCCCTCTCTAAAATCAATCCTATCTAATAAAAGAATAATATGCAAAGTAACCATCACTCTGCTACACCCACAAGCCACACCCACAAGCCAATCAGGAGTGAATATGCAAATAAACCCAACCAAGATGGCTATGGCCACAGAGAGCAGGAGGAAGGCTGGGGTTTCCCCGGCAATGGAGGAAGCCAAGCTTTCTGCCTGCCCTTGCTGGCCTAGGCCTCCACTCAAGGCTACAAAGTTTCAATGATAGAAGATACATAAATCCAAACAGAAATGGCGGCAGCCACGGAGCTGGAAAGAGCAGGAGGCTAGGGTTGCCCCTGGCGATAGAGGAAGCCAAGCTTTCTGCATACCCTGGCCGGCCCAGGCCTTGCTTAAGGCTACAAAGTTTCAATTATAGAAGATACATAAATCCCAACAGAAATGGCTGCCGCCACGGAGCAAGCAGAAGGCTTGGCTCCGCTCCAGGCTACAAGTTTCAATTGTAGAAGATAAATAAACCCCAGATACCAGAGCCTCCGCTTGGGTCGCCAGGGGGAGTCGCCAGCCTGCAAACCACCACAGGCCCCTCACCCAGGCCGCCCCACGCCCCAAGGGAACCCCCACCCTGATCCGGGACACCCTTCAGGGCAAACCAGCTGGCCCCCAACCATGCACCAGGCCTCTATCCTATCTAATAAAAGAGTAATATGCAGATTGACCATCACTCCAACACACAAGATGGCTGCCCCCATGTGGTCAAAGATCCTGCCCCCATGTGGACACAAGATGGCCACCACAAGATGGCCAGCAAGGGAGGATAGTTGGGAGGGACCAGGCCTGCAAGGGAGGGCAGTTGTGGGAGATCAGGCCAGCAGGGGAGGGCAGTTGGGAGGGACCAGGCCTGCAAGGGAGGGCAGTTGGGGGCGATCAAGCCTGCAGGGGAGGGCAGTTGGGGGCGATCAAGCCTGCAGGGGAGGGCAGTTAGGGGTGACCAAGCCAGCAGAGGAGGGAAGTTGGGGGCGACCAGGCCTGCAGGGAAAAGGCAGTTGGGAGGGACCCAGGCCTGCAGGGGAGAGCAGTTGGGGGGACCAGGCCTGCAGGGGAGGGCAGTTAGGGGAAAACAGGCTGGCAGGGGAGCAGTTAGGCATCAATTAGGCTGGCAGGGGAGTGGTTAGGGGGTGATCAGGCTGGCAGGCAGAAGCGGTTAGGGGCAATCAGGAAGGCAGGCAGGCGAGCAGTTGGGAGCCAGCAGTCCTGGATTGTGAGAGGGATGTCCAACTGCCCGTATAAGCCCGATCCCAGTGGGATCGGGCCTAAACGGGCAGTCGGACATCCCTCGAGGGGTCCCAGATTGTAGAGGGTGCAGGCTGGGCTGAGGGACACCCCCCCGCCCCGTGCACGAATTTCGTGCACCTCTAGTAAAAACATATTTTTTAAAAAAACAGTATAAAGACAATACCTCCAATTCTGTTAAAATAGAGACTACTGATCACTATCACATTTTAGATACCCAGTCACTAAGAAAAAGAACACAGACAAAGCAATTGAAGATAGAGAAATTATTATTCCTATTTCAGTACTAACAACAACCACTAGAGGGTGAGTCTGCCACACTATCATTTATTCATAACCACCAGGAAGGAATAGACCCATTATCTGTTGAGCTCATCTCACACTGTGGCTCCCACAGGAGAGAGGAGAATCTATTGTGTGGAACTCTCCAAATAAGCACACAGTTTGTTCCACAAAACCACTCCCACTGTCACCAAACCCTCAAGGTTAGCCTAAGCAGAGGGCCTTATAGCTGCAACATCAACCACTCAACAGTAATTTAGATGAACAAAGCATTTAATAAAAAAGCACTCGTTTTTAATGTCATTGAAACAAAATGAACAGGTTATATAGCTAAATTTCTAAAGTAGGCTACTAAACAGTATATTATTAAGATTCCATTTCAGTAGGGGAAAAATAAAGTCAGAGTCTGTTTACATGTATAGAAAAAAGAACTCAAAGGAAAAATGCACCGAAGTGTTAACAGTAAGTCTTTATTAGTGTAACAGTAAGTCTTTATTAGTATGCTTTTCTGTGTTTTTTCTCGTTTTGGAGTGAGCATGCTTAATTTTTATTATTATTTTAATATAAGTAATTACAATAACCACAATTTTGGTCATTCAAGAAATAGGTCCTTCTTTTTTTTTTTAAATATGTTTTTATTGATTTCAGAGAGAAAGGGAGAGGGAGAGAGAAACATCAATGATGAGAGAGAACCACTGATCGGTTGCCTCCTGCCACTGGGGATCAAGCCAGCCACCTGGGCACGTGCCCTTGACCAGAATCGAACCTGGGACCCTTCAGTCCACAGGCCAACACTCCATCCACTGAGCCAAACCGGCTAGGGCAGAGGTAGGTCCTTCTTTACAAGCAGTGGATCATGACATTCTTTCCTTTGTTTTACCAATAACAAGGCTGTGTCCAGAGAGATTAAATGACTTGCTCGAGGCTACAGAGCCAGTGGCAAAGGTACAACTAGAACTAAAATTTTCTGGTTCACTGCTTTTTCCACTAATCATTATGCCTTACTGTTTTTGTTTGACCTTGTATTACTCTCCTAGGCCCGGAACAGGAAGCTACAAATGTTCTTTCTAGTCAAGCAGGTTTCCAAGTCCAGTGCCACCCTGGAACAAACCCAAGAACCAGGCCCAAAATCCTCTCTATGTCAACTGTCACAACAAGGGACAGCAGAGAATGACCTGGTCACCCACACCCACCTAGGCCCAATCACTCTACTAATGAGGAAGTCAGAAAAAGTAGACTTGTCAGTAATCAGTAATCAGAAGGAGCCAACACCCTGGGCAGACTCCTTAGGTGATAGCTGTTATCAACCATTGCTCCAGCTGAGGTCTGCTGCCCCACCCCCTACCCCCAGCCCACCCCCACACCCAAGAATAAAAGGTGAGTCACATGGGAATTGGATTAGAAGTCCAAGTTACCTGAAAGGGGAGTGACTAGGGTTTAGATAATGGGGCCCTGGGACCAACCCAGTTCACTGTTAACCAAAGCTACCTAATATGAGGAAAGTGAGCACCAAGGCATTTTTTTAGAAGGTCATGACCTCATACAGAAATTCAGCAACAGCTGCTAGGCTATACTTACCATCAAGATATCCACAAATCTTCTCCCCTACTTCTTAATTCCCTTTAACTGGAAAACACTGTCTCTGATTTATTCTAAAGCAGGACTGGCATCTCATGGGCCAAACCTGTTCTTGTACAGCCCCAGAACTACAAATGGTGTTTACATTTAAAAGATTGTAAAAAGAACACCACCTCGCCCAGCCAGCATAGTTCAGTGGTTAAGTATCGACCTATGAACCAGGTGGTCAGTGGTCAGTGGTCACAGTTCGATTCCCCATCAGGGCACATGCCTGGGTTGAGGGCTCGATCCCCAGTGTGGGGCGTGCAGGAGGTAGCCGATCAATGATTCTCTCTCTTCCTCCCTCTCTGAAATCAATAAAAATATATATTTTTTAAAAAAGAACACCACCACAATAACAATATACAACAAAAATTACAAAGATTTGTTTTTAACTTAAGACTAAAACCACAACAGAGAAGGTTTTGTACCTGTCTATTCTGACCCTGAAAGCCTAAAACCCTTAACTCTGTTCTTAATAACAAACCAGAAGCTGAAGAAATTCAGAAACAAGTGAATATTCCCTAGCCCCAGGCACCAGGCTCCTTTGTGGTGCTCCCTATCACCAAAGGGGGGCAGATGTTAGAGAGAAATACAGAAACTCTTGGCGAGAAGCAAGGGCCACAGTTTAGGACATAGACCAATAATCATCACAAGTTGTTCTTTATCATTAGAATATGTAACTTTTAAAAGAGAAAAAAAAGCAAGTCGATACTTATTTAAATCAGAAAAGGGAAGAACAGGGTGGACTTCCACTAGAAAAAGCAAAGGAAAGGAGACCATAAGGTAATAAGAGAAAGGAAGTGCTATCTTTTCCTTCCCCTTTTCTTGCCTACCTGAGGCGTCGGCGAGGGTCAGAGGGGGTCCCAGTCCGACGGGCAGTGCCATAATCAGACATCATGCCGTAATCCAGGTCATCGTAGCCCATGCTACGTTGGTCATCTTCTAGACCATAAGGCTCTGGATGAAAGCGATGCAAATCTACGCTGCTCCCACCTACCCGAACCTGGGGCTGTGGCCCATAGACATCCTGTCTACTAGGTGCCCGGTAACCTTCCATGCTGGGCCTATACCGTTCCTCAATGCGGGTCACCCGGGACAGACTGCCATAGTTGTCACTGCTACTTGGATAACCATCTTCATAGTGGCGGCTATATCCATCAGGAGGGTAGTGGAAGTTCCTGGGAAGGGTAGCAGTGCCTGCTTGCCCCACGTAGGGACCAGGTCCCCCATTGCCATTCTTACGGAAGTCACGACCCAGTGTCTGGATATAGTTGTTAGAAACTGATGAAGGATCAACAGGAAGTCCATCTGGTCCCATAGGGATTGGCTGTACTGTCCGTGTTGTCACAGTCTTTACTACTTTCTTGACCTTTAGGTAAGAAAAAAGAAAAATTAATGAAGCCCTGGCCAGCATAGCTCAATATGTAGAAGCATCGTCCCGTACACCAAGAGGTCTCAGGTTGTGGGTTCGATCCCTGACCCAATCAGGGCAAAGGCAGGAGGCAACCAACCAGTGTTTCTCACATGGTTGTTTCTTTTACTTTTCTTTTTTTTTAAATATATTTTTATTGATTTCAGAGAGGAAGGGAGAGGGAGAGACAGAAACATCAATGATGAAAGAGAACCATTGACCGGCTGCCTCCCGCACGCCCCCTACCGGGGATCGAGCCCACAACCCATGCATATGCCCTTGACCGGAATCGAACCCGCGACCCTTCAGTCTGCAGGTCAACGCTCTATCCACTGAGCCAAGCCGGCCAGGGCTCACATGGATGTTTCTTTACCTCTCCCTCTCTCTCTCCCCAACCCCTCTCTCTAAAAAAAAAATAAAAAAAAATATTAATGAAAATGTCCTCAGGATGAGGATTTAAAGAAAAATTAATGAAGTGTAGAATATAAGTTTAAATTCTAAACTACTCTAAGCAAAGAAAGAAACCCCTATCTCCAGCTCACTTTACATAGAAATGCCTTACAACCACCATTTATCCTTCTCCCCACCTTATAGGAAGTCCCCAGACAGGCAAACTGCCCTTGCAGTAAGTATGCCAATAAGGATAGCTACTGTAGATCTTGATACACCTTCTCTCTTCTCCACTCCATTCCATTTTCCCATATCTCACCTATCTTCTATGTCTGGACAGAGATCACTTTCGCTTTCACTACAGATCAGTGGCCCTTTGCCCACCTTAATTAAGTGCTTAACCCCTCCCCTCTAATAGAAACCATAGGAAGACCTCATACAAATCCCAGACCTTATAAATCTTAGCTTACTGTGGTCTCTGTGCGGCGAGTGGTTCCATCATCCGAGGTTTCCACAGAAACAACAGACATGGCTCCCTCAGGGTCTTCCTCCGTATAGGTCTCCACAATCTGCCCTGGCTCCTGCATCCTGGGGATGGTGCTATAGAGAAGGTGACTGTGATCCTATAGAAAAGAGAAAAAAGAAAAGAGTTACTATTAAGCCATATATAGTAACAATCCATCCCAATGAGGAGTACTGTCTCCTGAAGACAGAGACTCCTAATGCATCTTCTATGGGCCCCAGGACTTTAGAGCGGTGGCTGTCCCCATCTTTTGAACTTGTACAGAAAGACAGGAGATGTAATTTCCCAGTTCTAACAAGAACTTTTAAGATTAACCAGAAAAATCTCAATAAGAGCCATCTTCTGACTAACTCTGTTACCCTTCAGGTATTGCCTACGGCCCAAGACCAGCCAGAGTATAGGTAAGATTTTCTACAAAGTAGATGCACACCCATTCTAGAAAGGGGATACAGTAATTGAGGGATCAAATACTGGATCAATGGTCATTAAAATTCATTCCAAAATAAAAACTACATATATTCTTTGAAGCTCCACTGTTTTATTTTCCTAAATAGAAGAAACCAATTAATGGGTGCTTACAGTGTGCCAGGCACTTAACAAGACACCAATATGCTCTTATAGGCTGGGGAAGTATGAAGATACACATGATGCAACCCAGACCTTAAACCCAAAGAATTACCTGGGGTCCGTTGAGTTTCAGATCTGAAAATTTCTGTCGCTCAAGGTCAGCATCGCCCACAAACCGGCCGTTCTGAAACATAGCCCAAAGAAGACAATTCATTTCGTGGCCTTCCTTTGCTCTATCAAACACAAATGATCTTTTTTCCAAACAGAAAAAGGGCTTTCAAGAAGGTATTTGTGGCCTGGAGTCCTTCTGTCAGTACTCATAAAAGAACCACATCACTCCTCAGTCTTAGCACTTTCTCAAAATTGGAATCAGACCTGGAACTCTGGCAGACTGGGTCTCTGGAACATAAGAATGCAAGCTCCATGAGGGCAGACAGTTTGGGGGAATGAGGTCGCCAGTTCTGTTTAATAATGTACCCCCTTGTGCCTTGAACAGTGCCTGGCACATAATAGGCACTTAAACTACTTGCCAAATAAATAGCAGAGACTTAGATAAGTTTCCCAGAACACTATCTTTTTGGAAAGCCATACGACTATAAGGAAAGTTGGAAAAGTTAGGTTGGGGAGTTTCCATAAGCCTTCTTTATTGCTCTACTACTACTGAAAACTCCCATACCAGGCAGCTTTTTAAAGAAAGAAGCAAGAGCTATGAGTATCCCTTTCCAAATAGGAAGAAAACAAGTACCCCCAACTCCCCTCAAGCAAACAGATGTCTCAACATCTTCATCATCAATTATTAAAGCCACAGAACACATTAAAAAATGTCACCCTTACATTGTTCCGTCTTAAACAGCAGGAAATAGACTATTGACATTATACTACATAAAAATACACTTGACTGCTCCTCTTCCAATATAGTACAGTGAGATCCAGCCACCTTAGGAGACTCCTCCCCCACCCTACTCCCATTACATAGAGTGTGTAATGCTGTAGGGAGAGGAAGTTAAACATTATTTTCAGGAAGAAGGAAGGGTGTGGTTTCATTGCTGAGCAGAAGTTAAAAATAAAAGAGAGAGACGGGGAAACTATATACTATAAATCCTGGAATTCCCCACCACCTCCAAGCCTGAGCAATCTTACTCTCCCCTTTCAATATACGCCTCTCATCCCTAACCCTCTATTCTGGTGTTTATAAAAATTCTAGGAATGTTACAAACATACTGCCTCCAAATTCCTGACCATCCCCCAATAGGAATTCTGTCTTCTCTGTCTTAAAACTAATTAAGAAACCAGTAAAAAGGGCTACTGAAGCATGAGCACTGTTCTTAGTTCCCATCAGAGATCTCTTAAGATGCAGTCTATCAGGCAATGCCTAGAGATTACTTACACTTACACACACACACAAAAAAAAACCTCAGACAGATTACATCATAGCAAAGTCAGACTAGAGAAATTGTAAGAAACACAAGATACTTCTTATTTCTAACACCAACTCTCCCAAGTCACATCACAGAGCCAGCCAACCCAGAGACCACTGGCTCCTGTGGCTATCTGGGTTAAACTAGAGCATGATGCTCCCTCTCCAACTCTAACCAACAAAATTAACAATGACCCCTTCCTCCAAGACATGATATGCACAGCCAACAAAAAGAGCACACAAGAACAATATGGAACAGGAATACACAATTTATGGACAGTGCCACACCTCCTGAGTACATACTGTTCCCTGAAGGAGACTGAATTGGAGTTGAGAGTACAGGGTGCCCAACTTCCCTGACCACAAGCAAGCATTTACCTTCCTGAATTTCTGATACCAAGGGGGAGGGATAGGAGATCAGAGAAAACAGAAGTAACCTGAGTACAACTCCAAACTATATGATCTTCTATTATTAGAAGTGCATACCAGCCCAGCTGGTGTGGCTCAGTGATTGAGCATCAACCTATGAACCAGTAGGTCACCGGATGATTCCTCGTCAGGGCATATGCCCACGGTTGCAATTCCCAGTGGGGAGTGTGCAGGAGTTAGCCAATCGATGTTTCTCTCTCATCTACATTTCTATCTCTCTCTCCCTCTCTCTTCCTCTCTCTCTTAAGTCAATAAAACTTTTTTTTTTTCATTGAATTGCATACCAACCCAGAAATCCCACTCCAGCAAAACTGGAAATCAGGTGGATGCTTCTAGAGATAAATGCACCCAACTCAGCACAGCAGCAACATATTCCCTATCTCTTAATCAGTATTTGTTTTCCTTGTAAAGATTCAGCATAAAACATCGGCTCTGGGAAGCCCGTCACCATGAGGAAAGTAGTTTCCCAAGAAGAATCACAGCCTCTCTATGACCAGGCCGAAGTCCTACCTGCAGGTCTGATGGAGAGAGGGGTTACCTGATGCCGGCGGGTGAGGGTGCCGTTGGCCATGAGTGGGTTGGCATCTTGTGGCGAGACCCGGACGCGTTCCAGTTGCGCCGAGACGTGGCGCCGTTCCTCCTCCAGCGCCCGGGTCAGCTTCTCAAACTGGGCCTCTTGTTCCTTCACAGAGGCTAAGATGCTGGCGGTCGACTCCACCTCTGAGTCGTCCATGAAGGTAAGGGGCAGAGCCGCAGCAGGGCAGGGTAAAAAGGAAGGTGGAACACAGAGGGAGGAGGAAGGAGGGAGAAGGCCCCCCTCACTTCACACTACCAGGGAGAAAGTAAGAGAGAGGAGAGAAAAGGTCACAGGTCAGAGTAGACAGATGAATTATTCATCCCAGAGCCAAAGATGCCCTCTTGTGGTTTTTACTGCAGTGCAGAAAGCAAGCCACCACCAAGTCTGAGAACCCATCACCAGTGTCTGCTCAAGCAGGATCCTTTGCCCATTACCCCCTTTAATACCCCTCCAGAAATAACTACTGAAAGGTAAGGTACAACTAGATCCCAGTCTCTACACTGTTGGTAGGAGAGGAAGAATGTGGCTAAGTGCTGTAGTCATGACATGAGATTAAAATTATATTCTTTTTCCCTGGAAAATTTTGCTGGCATCAACTTAATGGAAGTTGTACAAACAATCACTGTTGTGAAGGGACAAGCCACTTCTAGAGATAAAGGGACAGTTACAAATCTTACTTAAAATCTCACCCAAAACTGAACACTGAAACTGCTGCATTGGTGGCAAAATATACTAAATGAATATGCTAATTAAGACCAATAAAAAATGAAGTATAGAAAAAACTTCCCACCAACAAAGCTGGGAAACAAAATTAAGGCCCTCATATTTAATACATTTATGAGGGAGGCTTTCTACTTTTCAAAACTATACTACAGCACTGGGGGCAAAACATGTGCCTTGGCTAACAGAGACAAGAAAGCAAGAGAGCCACCAAAAAAACCTCTTGTGTAAAAAGGCACAATTTTCAGTGTCCTTCAGCTCTTGTGGAAGAAAAGAAACATTAGGCTCAAACTAGGAAACCATCCCTCAGAGTAGTTCATATTGTAATCTCAGACAAGCAATGCCTAGAACTTCCTACACCCCTGTTATCCAGCAGAAGCTCTAAACAGACTATATTTTTACCTCTTTACTTATCCTAAACTCTAGGTAATATCAAAACATCTACAAAGTTTATATGTACTACTTATAAAATAAATGACAGTTAAATAGAAATGAAGAGTTTCCCATACCATATGACATAAACTGCAAGCTGGCTAGTAAATGGAGGGGCATTGTAGTCATACTGTTGGGCTTAATGGGGTTTCTCTCTTGCATGCTGGTTATGGCAGACTTTATGGCCATCCAAAATATACCATGTTGAAAGGCAGATTTTAGAATAAATCCTCTCCCCTATCCCCCACCCTCTCATCAACCCCTAAAAAAAAAGGCACTTAAATGTTTTATTCTTAATAAACATATTTCCATACACACCTGTTAAGAGAAGGTCGTAATTGATTGTTTTAACACAGAGAACAGCCCAGTCTAGATTCGAAAAATCATGGGAGAAGCATCCCAGCCACCACAGCAAGGAGGAAGCAGGAAGGAGAGAGCTGCAGAAATATTTGGAGGAAAAATGGAAATGAGAGAAGAAATAAACATACCCAATGCATTAAAAAATAAAAAGAGCATGGGCAGGTACTGGGAGAAAGACAATCTGGGAATGAAAGGGAATAACTGAAAATATGACTGGGAATTGCTTGATGTGACAAACGTCCTTTGGACTTTGCTCTGTTTTCAGATACCTGGACCTTGGATGTAGCTTTCATTAAAACCTGGATCCTATTGTCATATCAGAGGTTCCTCTACTTGTACTTATATACAGAATCAGGAGCAGGTTATAATATGAATGAAAACTCACTTACCCCCTGTTCCAGCAACCAAATTGGAAAGAAAAAAAGAAAAAACGCTGTTGGAATGCCCTTCCCCCTCCCAAGACAGAAACCTCAAAGCCCAGTCCCAGCATGCCCACAAAGATATTGAGAAACCAGTGCAATAGTATAGTAGGGAAGACATGTGGAGACTAGCCTAGGCTTTGCTTCAGTTCCCTTTCCCACGCTCTCCAGAGCCCCACCAAGCACACTTGGGTCTCTTTGCTTTAGAATACAAGCATACCTCAGAGATACTGCAGTTCAGGTCCAGATCTCTGCAATAAAGCAAGTTGTATGTAATCTTTTTGCTGGTGGAGGATCTTGGCTTCCATTTGTGAAAAACACAGTATCTGTGAAGTGCAATAAAATGAGGTATGCCTGTATATGGAGCATTCAGCAAGCAAGAGTACCCAGAGTAACTGATAAATGGGTGCCGAATAAACTCCCTATTTAAGTTTCCATCACTACGACTTCTTCCAGTGGATCCAGTCCCTAAATCCAAGAATGTGGTAGCCCTTTTCTAAATTCCTCCCACTTCCAGTTCTGGGCTCCCACAATCACTTATCAACTTCTGTTCTTTTCATTCCAAAGCCCAGTGTTACTTTTTCATATTCTCACCCTATATTCCAACAGTATACTCAAATGGCTTTAATAAGTACCCTTATTTTTTTAAAATGTTGCTCCCTTTTCATCTCCATTTCTTCATTTTAAGCACTTGCCATATCCGCTATTACAATGACCTATGAACCTTCCACACCAAGAGGACTCGAGTTCCGGATTCTTCCAGTTCTGGGTTTCAACAGGGCCTGAACTGCAGTTACCACTCTGGCAGCCTCTACCCTGTAATTTTCTTTGCTAATAAAAGCTCAAACTACCACTACTATGGGGTATACAGTGACAACACTCCCCACTACACAGATAAATAGTCTGTCACCCTGTCATAAATGGCCACTTTTTGCCCTCACAACTTTAATTCAATAAAGGGAGTTAGGAAGAATAGTAGGAAAACTACTCAGGGCTCTAAGTCAGGAAGCAGTATCTTTTCCTAGCTTCAAGGCTTTAAAAGCTGACCACTTGACTATAATTTGGAGAGGAGGACAGCATAGTTAAGTAGAAAGAAATCAGATTTCCTAGACATAGAGAAATTTTCTGCCTGAAAGAGAGTAGAAGCAGAGGCTGTGTAGGACCAGAATAGGGCTCAGAAGTCTGGTCCCAGTCCTGGCTCTGCCACTAGCCAACAATGGCAGCAGGTCACTGCCATGTTCTCAGTAAAATCCCAATACCACTAGCCCAGTTTAACTCAGAGTTGCTGTAGGATAAGGTGAGATAATGTATGTCATACAAATATGAGGTATTAAGTTGTTTCAAGAGCTAGTTTCTATCTTCCCATTACATTACTTAATGGTAATGCCTCAGCCCAAAAGTATTTTGTGAACTAGTAGGTAAAAATAATTGAATCAAGAACATAACTGGGTTCTAAGGAGTGAATAAGCTTGTTTTCCCACTCCAACTCTATTTACTAGGAGGTCCCACCTCGGCCAGTATTTCTGGGACATAGAGTGCTTCTCCAGGGACTGGCAGTCATCATCACATTACACTTCTGCTCTAAGTTCTTGAATCCTTATTTGAGGCCTTTGCAGTTTATTACCAAGGAGAAAATTAAGGTGAAAAGAACTAACAATTACTAAATGTTTATTATCCTGGCAATTCTTACAACAACCCTAAGGAAGTTTTACTGCAAATGAGAAAACTGGTTCTAAGTGAAGAAATTACCAAGGTCTCAGTTAATAGCAAGTTTTGAATTTAATCCCAGATCTATGCCATTTCACAGTCTGTGTTCTCTTTATACTGCATGCTGTCAAGTCCAAAAAATTCAGTCCAGTATGAGGGGTGGTCCAGCCCTTCTCCCCTACAACCCTTGAGAGCATTTTCCTCAACATCACAGGAAAGGAGGGGTTGGGGGGGGGGATTCATTTATCTTCAGGTTAAAGGATCATCAACATGTCTACATAAAAGATATAAGTAGGGGAATGAAAATAAATGGAAGGAAAAAAAAAGCATAGTTGGGGAAGAGAATGAAGGAATTAGGCAAGTTATTAAGTACACTGCTTCACAAAACTCAGAGACTTAAGGAAAGATTCTTCTCCATGCCATATATCAGACCAGAATCTGTAAACCATTAACTGACTTTGATAGAGTCAAGAAGGTCTTAGGAGTCCAGACCAACACAACAACTTTCCAGGTTTGCCATTTAATATTTTCAAATACATTACACTTGCTCTCATTAAAAAAAGACCATCATGGAACTCCCAAAGTGAAGGGGACAGGGCACATAAAATGAGCCTTGCTACTCCCGCTAAGACTAGATTTTCTGGAAATAACTGATTTTACTCTTAACAAGCCACAGGTCCTATGAGTCCACGGCAAGACTCCAGTATTCAAGTAATGACAATGGTTAAATATTCAGTCTCTTGTGTAAGAATTCCAAACCAAAAATAGTTAAATTGAATCAAGTACCCAGAAGGACCAAACAGTTAGACAATGGCAACCAAGTAGTAGGGCAAAAAATAAAAAAATCACTTGCCAGGAGCACAGTCCCTATAATGATTTGTTCTACTAAAAACTGGCCGTAGAAATATAATTAGGAATTACGTTTCTTAGCAATTAAGAACAGACTTTGGAATCAAATTGACTAGGTTAAAATCCCAGCTCCATTGCTTCTTAGTTATATGACTTTGGGCAAAGTACCACAATTTCTAAACTTCAGGGGTTTTTTTTTGTGATATGGGAGAAATAAAATACATAGGGTGATTATGAGGATTAAATGAGACAATCCATATAAAGTACTAAGAGAAATGTCTTGACACACAGAAAGCTATTAATACAAATAATAGTAGAAATAGCAACACAAGGGACTTTGGCGGTATTGGTAGGGCCTTTGAATAAAAGACATGTCTCCACATGCTCCCCTCTCCCATCTACAGTAGTCCTGTAGACTACAGGAATTCTTTACACTCTCAAAGGGAAAAACAAAATCAAACTCCAGACTAGGGGTCAAAAAACCTGGGTTCAAGTCCTGATTCTGCCAAAAACTAGCTGTGTGAACACAGAGAAGTTATAACCCCTGTAAGCTTCTATTTCTATTACTTTTTCAGAGTTTAGCTTTAATGGGCTAATATATGTAAAATTTTAGGCTGGGTGACTCTGAACCTCTCTGTACCTCCATGCAATTCAGGTAAGTATATCCAAAGATATGATCAGACTTAGGCAAGCAAACCTCTGAGGAAAGAGGAGAAAATTATGTGTCCTAAGAATTCTAAACCCTACAAAATAGTCTTTGAGTCCTTAAGAAATTTTATCTTCTATCGCCAGCCCCAAAATCAGCTTTCCTCCTTTCTTCCTATTTATTCATTCTGAAATCAAAACCAATGTCACAAAGTTATGCTCTCCCTGTAAAAGCAATGATAAGCAAAACTCCTCTTCTGTCATCCTAGGGATTTTAAATTGCTTTTTTAAAGCACACTGAGCCCCCTCCCACTGAAGAATACTGACCAATAAAATACAGCACCTGGCCCTCACTGGCTTGGCTCAGTGGAAAGAGTGTCGGCCTGAGGACTGAAGGGTCCTAGGTTCGATTCCAGTCAAGGGCATATGCCCAGGTTGCAGGAGGCAGGAGGCAACCGATTGATGATTCTCTCTCATCATTGATCTCTCTCATCATTGATGTTTCTATCTCTCTCTCCCTTCCCCTTCCTCTGAAATCAATAAAAATATTTTTAAATATATATATAAATATATACTTATATATAGTACCTGTAATACTACAGAACTGCATTATATACATTCAAGCCAAGAAAGGTAGGTAGGTCTATTAGATACCTAACAAGTATTAATTTCCCTTAACTGGCATTTGTCCCAAAATTCAAAGCAATTATTCTTTTTTTTTTTTTAAATATATTTTTATTGATTTTTTACAGAGAGGAAGGAAGAGGGATAGAGAGCTAGAAACATCGATGAGAGAGAAACATCGATCAGCTGCCTCCTGCACACCCCCCACCGGGGATGTGCCCGCAACCAAGGCACGTGCCCTTGACCGGAATCGAACCCGGGACCCTTCAGTCCGCAGGCCGACGCTCTATCCACTGAGCCAAACCAGTTTCGGCCAAAGCAATTATTCTTGTTCAACCGCAAGAGAAAATTGCCATTTTACTTTTAAAATAATATATTTTGTCAATAATTTTTCCATAGTTTCTTATCACAAGGAATGCTTGTACCACAGTCCAAAGCCTAAGTAACCCCCACCACCACCATTTGATGTTCCAGAAGCTCAGTCAGACAATTCTAGTATTTCAGTCTCACTCCTGCACTAACCCTAAAAACCTGGCATGATTTGCATTAAGGCTAAAGAGAACTCTGCTTACTTCACAATCTCATTTCAACTGAGCACTTCTCATAGTTACTAAACTGATATTCTGGAAATGGCCTTGTTTAGGTGCTAGCAATTTCTGAACTTCCCTGTGGATTTTTTATGCTAGGCTCTCCTTCTCCCCTTAAGAGCATCCAAAAGGTTGACTGAAGGAGTTTCACTCTGATAAAGATTCACTGTGTCTACCATGAATCTCTTTGGTGACTTAAGGAAGTCTTTCAAAAAATGATACATTCTATCTACTTGGGATATCAAAAAAAAAGAAGAAAAATAAATATACAAGTTTTTAAAATACTCCTTGTTAAAAGGAGGTTGAGCTGGCCCAAAGTTACCTGTCAGGATTTAAAGTTTTACTGCGACTTAAAATTTTTTTAAAAATCACCTCTACCATCTTAACTCCAAATTTGGAAACCAGATGGAACATTCTTCTTGCTCTCTTCCCCTCTCAAGTATTCTGGAAACCCCGCCCCGCCCCCCCAAACCATAACATACTAAAATGGCTAATGACGGACTGACTAGCTTTGAAGCAAAGGAAGGGTGTGGCTCTCAGCTAGTGAGGGGGCCCAGGACTGAAAGGGTATGGAAAGAAACTAAACCTGCTTCTCTCTAGCATGTATGACACACACACAGGACTGGTCTAACAAGTCCTTCTGATCTCTCAGGCCAGGCCTCCTCCTTCTCCTCCCCCATCATCCACATGCCTCTCCAAGGCCCTCCACTGGGACAGATAACCCAGAATTTTCTCTCAATCCTGAGGGTCTGAGGCACACTAAGTTACTTACCTGAATCCCTGTTGCAACTTTGCCAAAAGGGCCTCACTTAGCCTTATAAGGAGAAAGCAGAGCTTTAGGGAGAGGCCGATAAGAAAACAAAGATAAAAGGGAGGGGCAAAAACCACGGGAGGTGTCAGACTGGAGGAAGGGGAGAGGCCAATTGCCTTTCTCCTCCTACAAGAGGGAGAAAAAGAGAGGGAGGTCAGGTACACAATGGGCACTGAGAAAAAGTCTAATCAAAATGGAAAGGTATTTATTTAACTCTTGTGTCATAAAAGAAAAATTCTAAAATTATCTAGGACACCTCGTACCCTACCGTAGGGGAGAAAAAAATTTTTCATGGAAAAAAAACTTAACCTTAGGGTTTACTAGAAATCACCCACCCAACTGAGCTCCACATTCCTTTTTGAAAGAGGCAGCTTCTCACCAACCACCACCCTCAACCCCTCCTTACTTTCTATCTATGGCATTCCCACTCCCACTATCTCTTTGCCCATCATTTGAAGATCACTTGGAAAAGTTGAGGATGTAACTGAGTCGTATTTTCATGGTCCTGCTTCCTCAGAGCCCTTTGAAGAGAGCAACAACCCCTTCCATCAGGTTTAGTATACAGTTCCCTCTGAGGCAAGCAACAAAGAGAAAGGAGGTGTGAGTCTATAAGGAAATCAGAGGAAGTGTGAAGGTACTACTATTTCATCTATAGGACAGAGAGCTGAAGAAAATGTTTCTCCCTATCTTAAAAAAAAAAAAAATGACTTTACAGGGGAAGAAAAGTTGTGAGTTGTTAATTATTAATCTCCCCCTATAAGTTATCACATAATCTTTTCAACAACTTCTGAGGTAATATTGGCCCCTTTATTTTTCTTTTTTTATTGATTTTCTATTTTTTAGAGAGGAAGGGAGGGAAAGATGGAGGGTCAGGTCAGAGAGAGAGAAACATCAATGTGAGAAACAAAAATCAGTAAGCAAAAGGACCTGGGACTGAAGCTAGCTTTTTTTCTTTTCTTTTCTTTTTTTTTTTTGTCGGTTTTTGGTGTTTTTTTAAATCCCCACCTGAGGATTTTTTTTTTTTTTTGGTCGGTTTTTGGTGTTTTTTTAAATCTCCACCCGAGGATATTTTTCCATTGATTTTGAGAAAGAGAAGAGGAGAAGGGAGGCGGGGAGAGACACATCATTGGCTGCCTTTGGCACGTGCCCCAAACCCAGCCAGGGATCAAACCTGCAACCAACCAAGTACTGCATGCCCTTGACCAAGAATCGAACCCAAGACCTTTGGGTCCTCGGACCGATGCTCTAACTACTGAGCCAATCCAGCCAGGGCACTGGTCCCTTTTTAAACTATATGTCAGAAGCATTCAGAATCCTGCCCAAAGCCATATACCAGTAAGTGCTGGAAAAGCATCTGTTCTACTCCAAGTCCATGTTTCTTCTCCTGGACAGAGTGAAAGGAGCATGAAGTTTCCATGCTTCTTGTGGTTAAAAGTTATTCTAACTCCAGTAGAGTTGAAATGACCGAGGTGAGAGAGGATGGGGTGGAAGCAGCTAGACCTCTGGTCTTACCTTCACTTTATTTTTTATTTTTTATTTTTTTTAAATAAATTGCTTTCACTTTTTTTTTAATATATTTTATTGATATTTCACAGAGAGGAAGGGAGAGGGATAGAGAGCTAGAAACATCGATGAGAGAGAAACATCGATCAGCTGCCTCCTACACACTCCCTACTGGGGATGTGCCCGCAACCAAGGTACATGCCCTTGACTGGAATCGAACCCGGGACCCTTCAGTCCGCAGGCTGACGCTCTATCCACTGAGCCAAACCGGTTTCGGCTTACCTTCACTTTAAAGAGCAAGACCTTTCTCAATTTTGTAGAAGAATAGCTTGCAATCTACCTCAGATTTCCTATGTTATAAGGAACAAGAACTCAGGAGGGATGGTGCGGGGAGAAAAGTAGTACTACTTTGTACAGTACAAAATTTGTACAAAGTCACTTAGCTTTCCACTGGAAAGCCTGTTCTAGACATCTGGCTATATGCCATCTTTTCTAATAGCCCCCATATCAAGAAAGAAACTCTAATCACAAATATCCCTACTCTCATATTTAATGTGACATCTTACTAAACCAAACGCAGAGATCAATGTTGGGGTGGAAAACAGAAGGAACTAGAAACAGGGAAGACTGTGCTAGCCAGCAACAGAACAGAGGGGAGGGATTGTTCTAGCGGTATGTTAGCAATCTGCCTCTAGGGCAGCTGTCCTTCCCAGCAATCAAAGACTGGTTTGTGTGTATGTGCTCTGGGGCTAGCCAGCTTGGCAAGAAGTTTAAGGACTCAGCCACCCAATCCACAGTGAGAAGAGATGCCCATTTCACAGCGGGAATGGAGGGCAGGGAAAAGACAAAACAAGGCAAAAAAGGAAGGAGGAGGGGAACAGAGAAGTGCTACGGGTGCTATTTCAGTCTAGATCAGCGGTCGTGAACCGGTGGTCCGTGAGGTCCAAAAGGTTGGTGACGGCTGGTTTAAGGAAACCTTTGGAACAGCGGTCGCCAACTGGTGGTCCGAAAGGTTGGCGACCACTGGTCTAGATAGAGGGGGGAGAAGGAGAGGCCCAGAAAACTACCAATCATTCCCTAGTTATGTGCAAACAAACTTGCCAATACCTCTCAATACTGAAATCAAAGAATGGGTAGGTTTCTCCAGTTCTGGATGTAGTAGGGTGCCAATTGAAAGGACGAGATCTAAAATGTAGGGCCCCAGCAATGCCTTTCAGACCCACCAAAATATCTGCAATATGTAGTTTAAAAATTACATAGACATCTATCTCCTTCTAGAATTTCTTTCTTAATTAAATCTTAGAGATCTATAAATAATCGTAGCACACACAAAAACACAGTGAGATCCCCAATGCTAAGAGATGGAGCACATTTCTGTAACTCAAGAGCTAAGATGCAAAGGGCCACAGTCAGAATTGACATCCCTAGTCCCTCGGAGTAGCTAGATGCTCCAAGACCTATTAGACACACAAAGGCAGCTCTCTTCTCAATAGAGGCTTGCAGCAGAGCTCCTCTCCAAGGACAAAGAGATTTCACAGGAGAACCACAAAGACATCGCCCCTCTCCGTTTCCCCACTCCCAGCTTTCTCACTTCCTGTCACAGTAGCACCAGACCACAGTCTCCCAGAAACAAACAAATACAAAAGTGCTGGATTCTGGGCTGCAGGCCAACCGCATTCCAGGGCATCCTGTCTACCAATCACCAGCCAGAGCTCCCACTTTGCCCTGCTCAGTTCCTTATCATGTTCAGGGAAAACAACCCTCCTCCCTGCCCCAAGCCAATGCTGCACAGGACAAAGCTCAGGCCTTTAAAAATCAGCAGAAAGATGTTGTGTGTGGATCTAGGGTTGGAGTGGGTAAGGGGATTTTTAAGATTCCTACTTGGCAAGTTTCTTCACTTTGGAGACACTGCACTGGGGATTTTAAAACTACTGCTGCTATTATACTCAGCTCAGCTACATGTAATACATCCCAAAGAAAGCTTCATCATGTCAATCTGATCTCCAACCTGGATTCAGTCAATGGAATATTCCCACCTGGAGAACTACTCTAGGACACATCCTCTGTCACCTTCTCCATCACCCATTTCCACTGTCCTCAAAGTCTTTCAAACACTTTTCCCCCACAAGCATAAAGCTGAGCCCTAAGAGGCCCCACAGAGAACAAACAAAGGCAGCAGACTCCACCCTACAAAGAGGCAGGATATAGGCACCAGCAGGTGCTAGGAGCAAAGTTCCCTACTCCCCTAGGGAATGAGAGGAGGACCCCTAAGAATTACACAGTAGCCCTGGCAACAAAGAGGTCAAGACAAAACCTCAGCTTTTTTTGCTCACCACTCCCCGCCTCTGGGTCAGGGGCTGTAGATTTGGAACCTTGTCAGAAAAGAAAGCCTCCCTTCCTAATAAGGGTTCTCAGCTGCTTCCAAGACTGGGAGAAATGATACATTTTTCCATTATCTTGTACAAGCCCAATGGACCTTAGCCCTTAACCCCAGAAGCAAAGATGCAGACAAAGTCAAGCTCTGTTAGCCAGAGTTTCTTGAAATCCAAAGTAAAGCCCTCTGCCCAAAGGGCTCAATTCCCTTTGCAGAAAGCATAGTACAAGGCTCAGCAGAGTTCTCCAACCAGAGGGATATTCCAGGCATAATATACCACCATATTTTCTCCTCCCTTTCTTTCTCCTAATTTCCTTACCATTCTTGGATCTATTAGAAGTACTCTGGGCTAAACTCCGATTTAGATAGTACATGATGCAAAAGGAGCTAAGTCTAAAACAGCACAACTTAGTACTAACCACTTGTGTTCAGTGGTTAGAGCGTGTCCCCCCCTCTTCGCCCACCGAGGGCCAACGGGTCGCAGGTTTGATTCCCGATCAAGGGCACGTATCTTGTACCTCAATTGCAGGCTCTATCCCCAGCCCAGGTCAGGGCTTGTGCTGGAGACAACCAATCAATGTATCTTTCTCACATAGATGTTTCTCTCTCCCCCTTCTCCCTCCCTTCCACTCTCTCTAAAAATCAATGGAAAAATATCCTCGGGTGACGATTTAAATAAATAAAGAAATAAAACAGCACAACTTAGAAGAAATTAGTACATGTCTAAATCTGATATAACTAGGCAGAAAGAGGTAGGGCAGGACTATACACCATAGTCAGCCATTCTAGGGCTAGAGAGAAAAGAGAATATTTCGCAACACTGTTTTAGAACAGAATTTCAAAAGTAGGGCCTAGCCACTGCAAATTTTATCAATGAAGCACACAAAAACAATAGTTTAAGATCTCTTACCTAGCATTGAATCAGACTAACTCCCTTTTTCTCTCAAGAACAACTGAAAAATTAATTACAATTGTTAGTATTCTTATCAGATTCTCCCTCATTCATAGCCCAGGCCAAATAAATCAGTCAGTTAAGTACTATAGTGGGAGGTGGATACACAAAAGCAAACAAAAATAATAGAGTCTAGTAGGAGAGCTTTCTGAGATACTTAAAAGGAGAGAGAGAGAGAGAGAGAGAAGTAAAAGACACACCCCAGAGACACAGAACAAGGACACACCTAGAGCAATGCTGCTACTCCAAAAGGATGCTTGACAGGTTCTCTGCCTCGAATGGAGGTGAAACAGAAAAGGAGTGCTGACTCCGAAATATAGTCACCCAGGGTGTGAGGGAGGAAAGAGACTAGTATAGCCAACTCATTACAATTCAGCAGGACTTCACCAGAGGTTCTGGTTCTAATTCTATCTCTAGCTGTTTGCAGACATATTTGGAAAACCCACCAAAGGAGTAATGAATGGGTAAGAAGAAAGTCAATGGAGGGGCCCAACGACTTAAGATGAATACTCAATGGTTGGAAAAGCATGAATCTGTTTTGCTAACTTTCCACATTCCCCTTTCGCACCAAATCAGGCCCAACGCTGAAAGCACTGGACAGAGAGGAGGCAGAGAAAAGAATGCGATTGGGGAAGGTTTAGCTACATTCCAACTAGCCAGCATCCTGCACAGAATTGAGAGAATCCGATTCCACTGTGTGAAAAATACTGGGACTCCGCTAAAACACATCCAGTCCCTCTGCCACCCACCATCCCCCACATCCCCACTCTGAAAAGAAACATAATTGAGATAGCTTGATGAAGGCACCAGCTGTTTCCACCACTCTCCCTCCCCCCCAACTCCAGAGACCACAGTTCAAACTCACATCAAACACTTAATACAATTGACAGGCCAGTAGGAAGGAGAAGCCTGGACCAAAATAGCAGGAAGAGTGCCAACTGGCCCCACTAAGAAGGAATGCTTTCTTGGCTCAATGTAAAAATAAGAAACCTTTGTCATCCCCTCCCCTCTGCCTAATTATGTTCTCCTTTCCATAACATATCCCTCAGTATCAAACGGATTTCAGTTTTTTTTTCTCTACAACTGCTTGATCTATTTTCAAATGTCAGAAAACACAGGGGCAATATAAGGTTGAATGTAAAATAATACCTAGGAGATTGGAAGGCTTCCTGGACTGCAACAGCCAACCCTAGTACGGGGCTCCCACATAAGGACAAGGAGATAGGAGCCCACACAGCACTCTTTTCTGTGTTTCAAGTAAGGAAAGAATGGAGAGAACATCATGTTTCCACACTTGAACATTAATGGTAACCCAATTTCTCAAGGCATGGGTAGCCAGTTAAAAGTATTAACTTGATCAGCCCCTCCCCACCCACATTCTAAGTTGACCAGAGTTAGCCAAGGAGGAAGGGAAGGAAGCCAGAACTTCCTTTACAGACAGGAAGTGACATTGGCCCTTCCTGTCGAGTTTTAAACAAATTGTCCAGTTGAGTTTCAATGTTAACATCCTCTCCTGACTTGTTCTACAATTTCAAAATGGAGAGGGGAAATGAAGATTATCTAAAAGTTTCCCTTCCCCTAACAGGCAAGTTCAAGAGTGCTGGCATAACCCCCAAGTCAGGTGGTGACATCTGTAATTCCAAAACAGTATAGGATAGTGTGGTAGAAAATTTGAGATTAGCCACCTGCTCACCATGTCCACTATCATGAACTATTCTTCTCTACTTCTCATAATAATTAAATGACCATTCACCTGAGAAATCACATAGATATGTCGCTTAACTCAAATGTTTAGGTTTTGTGGTCCTCAAACCTGAAAGCATGGATTTAAACATAAGGATACATGGAATAACACAGTCCTAAATCCTATATTCTAGACTCAGAACCTAGAAAGAACTGTCTCCCTTTGGAATTCTGAGTTGCTACTCTGGAGGATATCCTTATTTACATTGCAGGTTGGACAAAAAGATTATTTTTAAAATGTCTTAGTTTAACTTTCCTCCAAGGAACAAAGAACTGTGCCACTTTTTGAAAGATTGGATCGGTTCAATATTCCATCCCAAAAGAAATCCAAAAGTCCTAAATCTAGCATTTAGGATCCTAGAGAACTCTAGCTCTTTGACAATATCTAAATCTATATATATATATATATATAAGCCCAGCAACCAGAATGGCAGAACGACCAGAACAACCGGTGGCTATGACATGCACTAAGGCAGCCAACCAGCCTGACTTGGACCCCGATTGCCGCCTCTCCCCCCACCCCCCGAGCCAGCCCGGCCCCTGATCAGCCCCCAACACCCTGATCAGGGGCGAGGCCGCCCACCAACTGCCCTCGGCCCTTACCACCACCCTGATCGGGGGCAGGCAGGCTGGCCGGCCAACCACCCACAGCCCCTCCCACCAGCCAGCCCGGCCCAATGGGCCCCCACAGGGGCTGGCTGGCCGGACCCCACCCATGCACAAATTCACACACCAGGCCTCTAGTAATAGAAATAACCAAAAGCTCTGGATTCAAGTGTTACCCCTGACACATCCAAGCAAGTCATTTTAACTTCTGGTTTGAGTAGGATTAAGTGAGTGGCAAAACATTTTTAGAAAAACCATAAAGAGAAATATTTCCCACAAGGTAGTATGTGTCACTAAAGATTTAGGAAAGAAAAATGGCATTGAATAAGATACTTTCAAGACAACTAAAAACCTCTACAAATGTAAACATAATACATATCAAGCAGTTATTTTAAAGCAACTTCAAAATTTGGGGGAGCCCAGCCAATGTGGATCAGTGGTTGAGTGTTGACCCATGAACCAAGAAGTCACCAGTTCTATTTTCAATCAGGGGGTCAGGGCACATCCCCGAGTTGTGGACTCAATCCAGGCAGTTGATGTTTCTATCTCTCTTTCCCTCTCCCTTTCGCTCTCTCTCTCTCAAAATCAATAAAAACATATTTGTAAAAATAATTGGGGGAATCTCTGATTGCCTAGAATATTTCCTATGCAAGATGTTACAGTTACCTGACCATAGGAAAAGGAAATGGAAGGGGGGAAAAAGTTTCATGATTGAGGTCATCTCCCAAGGATGATATTAAGTAACAGATGACAACTAGATAGGTATAATTACAGGGAAGAACAGAGGGTAAATAAGGTCAAGCTAAACTCCAAACAAGAGAGAGAGGGAGACAGAGAGACTTCCTTCACTGAGGGACAGACTAGCTAAACCAGAAATCTACAGAGGGAAAGTAAGAATGGATGATTCAAGACACAAGTACTCTGGTAATCAGAAATCCTTTTACTTTCCCATATGGGGTTACCACAGAACATCACTAGTTGATGCTTCTTCCATCTTACCAAAGTCTACCAGGCCAAGTAATTCAGTGTATGCTTTAATAACCTTTACTGCTGAAACATACATATGGAAAGGGGAAAAAGACATACAATTAGTTATCAGGAATGATCATCTCCCCCAATGTGCAAGACAGAAATATGGATATGGTAACCTATAAAATGGTCCCTGAAAGCCATTAAATCCTAATGATTAGGACTTTGGGGAACCTGCAGTTGTTTTTTTTGTGGGGTTTTTTTTGTTTTTTGTTTTTGTTTTTTTGGTCAAATAAGCAAAGGAAAAGAGATAAGTAGGGCAGGCATAATATTTGGTCAAAAGCACAAAAACCAAACCAACAAATGTACTCAAAAGGGAACTGTACCGGATTTAGGTTATTACTTCTGTTCACAGAAAATTAACTATGGAGATAAGAAGGTAGAGAAATATATTTCTCTAGGGAAGAAAATTTTGATCTCACTTCCCAAATACAGACAGGCTTATTCTAAGTCATTGCCCTACTATTATTCTCCTAGACAAGGGTCATCAACCTATGCAAAATCTGCTACTCTGCAAATTATTTGCTGACTACACTCACATGAACTTCTGCAATGGGACAAAGATGGCAGTTAAGTCAAATGTTGCCTAAACTCCTTACAAATACACAAAGGTTAACAGCTATTGTCTACGAGATCTGAAGTGAGAAGACAACTTTCTTTATACTGTACAGTGCATGATGAGGTCCTATATTTTCCTCTCCTTCCCCCTCAACACACTCCTTGGTGCCTCTCTGAATAGGTCTAGTTCTCCCATCTCTCTGGCTGGCTAGTGAAAACCAGCCTCAGGGCCTTTGTACTTTCTACTCTTATCTACATGACTCCACCCTAATTTCATTTAGATATCTCTCAAACATACCTTTAAGTGAGGCCTTCCCTGACCACACTATTAAAAAACCTCATATCCCTCCTTGCACTTATTGACCACCCTACATATCCTACTTTATTTTTTCTCAATAACATAATATGTATTTGTTGCTTATTTATTTATCTGTCTCTTTCAACTATAATACCAGTTCTGTGAGGTCTATTTGGTAAGTATACTTTTTAGTACAGCATACAGTAAATTCTCAAATTTCTTTTGAATGAAGAATATTTTATTTTTTTAATGAAAACAAACAGCTAAATTTAAAAAAAAATCAACTTTGCTTCATTTTTGTTGCTATAACCTTTTTTTCTCATTGTTATCTTAGGCCCATCAATTGGGGTCTCCTTGTAGCTTCACCTGCAGATTTGGCTGACCTTCAGGAAGGTAGACATTCAAATAGCCAACTCTGCCCTGATTTAACAAAGTAGTCAATGGAGAACAGAACAGCAGAGGGGTTATAGAACTCCCATTCCAACAAAGAAACGGTGGAAAGAAATCAGATTGGCACCAACTTCTCCTTTAAAATAGACTACTCTATTTTAAAAGTGTGCTGAATATACACCAGCTATTTTATTTCAATGAGATTTATTTCACTTGCAATGAACTGTAGGTGCTTTGATAAAGGTATTGAAAAGTTGACCTAGTTTCTATAACAATGTCCTATGTCCACAACCATCAGAATATATTTTAGTTTCTTAAAATACAAGCTTCCTAAAACAAAAAACTTTTCACTCCACAAAGAACTCTCAATGTGCTACTGTATTCCAATATAGAACAAAATGGGAAGCACACACAAACCTGACATACTCTGGAAAAAGTAAATTTCATTTGCTCTACTGTCAAATTAACCAAAATGAGTAATTAACTAGCAAATGTGGGTGAGATCTGAAATCAAAAAGATAAAAACTAATCTGAATTACTAAAAGAGATCAATCTTCTTGGATGACAACAGTTAATCCTAATCTAGATCTAATTGAAATAAACCAGAAGCAGTAGCCTAATATTTGTACCTTTAGCACATGAGTACAATTTATTCTATAATAAGAATCAGTCCTGGCTGGTTTGGCTCAGAGGATAGAGTGTCCACCTGCGGATTGAAAGGTCCCAGGTTCGATTCCAGTCAAGGATTCATGACTGGGTTGTGGGCTTGATCCCCAGTAGGGGGCTTGCAGTAGGCAGCTAATCAATCATTCTCTCCTATCACTGATGTTTCCATCTCTCTCTCCCTTTCCCTTCCTCTCTGAAATCAATAAAAATATATTTAAAAAAAAAAAAAAAAAGAATCAGCCCTGACCAGTTTGGCTCAGTGGATAGAGCTTTCGGCCTGCGGACTGAAGGGTCCCAGGTTCGATTCTGGTCAAGGGCATGTACCTTGGTTGCAGGCACATCCTCAGTAGGGGGCGTGCAGGAGGCAGCTGATCAATGTTTCTCTCTCATTGATGTTTCTAACTCTATCCCTCTCCCTTCCTCTCTGTAAAAAAAAAAAATCAATAAAATATATTTTAAAAAATAAATAAAAATATATTTAAAAAAAAAAAAAAAAAAGAATCAACCCTGACCAGTTTGGCTCAGTGGATAGAGCGTTGGCCTACGGGCTGAAAGGTCCCAGGTTCGATTCCAGTCAAGGGCATGTACTTTGGTTGCGGGCACATCCCCAGTATGGGGTGTGCCAGGAGGCAGCTGATTGATGTTTCTAACTCTCTATTCCTCTCTGTAAAAAATCAATAAAATATATATTTTTTTAAAAAGAATCAGAAACTTTTTCCATATTAAGTGTTAGTGAGGCAAAGCAACAACAGCCATAAAGACCAACAACCTAAAGCGAAAATAAGATAGGGCAGGGAAAGGGAGACACCAGAGAACAGGAAAGCAAACAAAAAGGAGAAAACTAGGAAAATCAGTAGTTGGTTAAAAAATGTGGAGAGCTGGGTGGGGGAATCTGACAGAAAGCTATGGAATACCAATCGAAATTAGTTTAAATACTATTCAGAACACTAGTTTTATGGGTTATTTAGTATGAAGGAAAGGAAGGAAAACTGTAGGCTAGAAGAAACCTAGAGGTTTCCAAACATGGCTGCATCTAATACATATATTTCCCACAGGCCACAGTTTGACTATCTTCTATAATAATAAAGGCATAATATGCAAATTGACCGAACAACCAAACAGCAGAACAACCTTCCGGATGACCATGCTATGACACGCACTGGCACCAGGCCAGCCAAGGCGGGTGCCATGCGATTGGTCAGGGGGGCCCTGCCATTGCCCCACGATCACCTCATAGAGGGAGGCCCAGGCCACCATCTGCGGGGCGATCAATGGGCGGGTTCCACAATCGATCGCCCCGAAGAGGGAGGCCCTGGCCACCCTCTGTGCGGCGATCATTCGTGGAGCCCTAGCTGGGTTGGGGGGGTGGGGGACCTTCCTCTGCAGTGCAATGGACTAGGGGTCCCGTGATCGGTCACCCCACAGAGGGAGGCCCAGGCCACCGGCCAGCAACACTGTGGTGGTGTGCAGGGCTGGCCAGTGATCACCCCACAGAGAGGCCCAGGCCAGCCAAGCAATCACACCCCATGCCTGTCACCTGCAGAGGGAGCCGACCAGTGGCAGGAGGGCAGCAGCGCCACACAGATGGCCCTGATCGCCAGCCAGGCCTTAGGGACCCTACCAGAGGGGTCCCGGATTGCAAGAGGGCGCAAGCCGGACTGAGGGACAACCCCCCCCCCCATGCACGAATTTCATGCACAGGGCCTCAAGTTCCATATATAAGAGCAGACCTCTTTCTTAAGAAGCACACTTCTCACTCGGCTGGCATGGCTCAGTGATTGAGCATCAACCTATGAACCTGAAGGTCACGGCACATGCCCGAGTTGTGGGCTCAATCCCTGGTAGGGAGCATGCAGGAGGCAGCCGATCAATGATTCTCTCTCATCATTGATGTTTCTATCTCTCTCTCTCCCTCTCCCTTCCTCTCTGAAATCAATAAAAATATTTTTTTTAAAAAAGCACAATTCTCACAGGAAGCATTGGTGAACTCAAAATTGCTACATGTCTCCGTTTTATTAATGTCCATAAATAAGGATTGAAAATAGAGAATGTTTCTTGAATATAAAAGAGGAAGGTTTATTTCAAGAAAAGGGACAGTAAAAGCCTGCCTTCATTTCTATGTAACTGTTTCCTGTACAACCACTCATAATGGAATGTTATCCTTGAAAATCCTAGTTGAACAAGTGAGACTTCAAGGTAAAGAATCTGGTTCAAAGTCAAGAGTAATAAACCCAAACTAAGCTTTTTCAATTCATTCTCTGCCAAAATTAAAGTTTACCCTAGAATGCTGGAATTCTATCTTTCACAGATACAAAATGATGAGAGGCACTTGTATTGCTTTTCTTTTTTTTTTTTACTAAAGCATCCAAGTCTCTGAAGAAATTACTGCAAAATATTCAAGCTTGCCACCTGCTTTTCTTTCCCCACTCACACCTCACTTTACTTCATTAAAAGTTATCCATCCATCCCCACAGCATCCTTATTTTGGACAACCACACCCACACCATTCCCAAACTTAACTATTACTAAAGATACTTTTTCCCATTAAAAAAAGTTAGCTTATCCATCCAGGAAGCCCATTTATTCTCTAATATAAGCATCTATATCTACCACAAAGTCTCAGGTTTTAAGACCTTAAAGGGCATTTATTCCAACAGACAAATTATGTTTGAGTTCATTTAAAGCATCCATTCTAGTAGCAAGCACTTACAAGGTATTAACATGAGCTGGGAACTGTACTATGAATTTGAAATATATTAAATCATTTAATGGTCACAACAGTCCTGCTATGGTTAATACTGTCCTCATTTTACAGACACAGAGACCAAGGCATAGAGCAATTAAACAATTTACCCAATATTACATGGCTAGTAAGTGGCAGAGCAACATTTGAACCCTGGCAGTCTGGCTCCAGCATCCATGCTCTTACCTACTATGCTATGCTGCCTTGCCTCTCCTTATTTATGGAACTCTCAGATTGGAAAGTTCCTGTTTGGTTAGCATATTGATCAAAAAATAAAGAATAATAAAGCATCTGTGGCAAATGTTAACAATGGTGTCTATGCCCTAACTGGTTTGGCTCAGTGGTATGAGCGTCGGCCTGCGGACTGAAGGGTCCCGGGTTCGATTCCAGTCAGGGTCATGTACCTTGGTTGCGGGCACATCCCCAGTAGGAGGTGTGCAAGAGGCAGCTGATTGTTGTTTCTCTCTCATTGATGTTTCTAGCTTTCTATCCCTCTCTCTTCCTCTCTGTAAAAAATCAGTAAAATATATTTAAAAACAAACAAACAATGGTGTCTAAATGAAAGAAGGGTATATAGGAATTATTGTGCTATTCTTGCAACTTTCCTATAAATTTGAAATGTTTTCAAAATTAAAAGTTAAAAGTTTACTTTTATCATCATATAATGGGACATGTTTTGTGAAAGGAATGCCCAAATTACCTGTTTAAAGGCTGCTTTAAAATAAAGAAAACTCTGAATCCTTATAATATTCCCACTACATGCCTGATCTAAATTGCCCACACTATTCGAGTCAGACTGAAGGACTCACTGGAGAAGTGGCCCTAAAAATGGGGAACACTGTCCCTAAACTGGAGTAGTAAATGTGGGCCATGTTCTCAATGCTTAATATTTAATAATCAACAACATGCAATTCTAAGTAGAATTAGGGAGAAAAAGTACTTCCAAAAATACATTATACAACATAACTAAATACAAATAAATCCATGCCCTTATTTCCCCTAGCTTAGTTCTAACCTGAACAGTTGTTTTCCCCTCCTTACAATCTCCCCGCCAGGCTATCTCAATGCTTTCTATTAGAAACCTTAAAGGCAGCTGCATTGGGCAAAGTAATCCTACTTCAGCTTCTCATGGCATTAAACCCCTTTTGCGAGAGAAGAGAACATGAAATCACCCACTGATTACCTACAATTCATTCCTTTAGGCAAGTTTCTTGTTACTATTATTCTAAACTATACATGAAAATTTGGGTTCTTAAACTCATAAACTTCCCAATACACTCTGTAAACAAAATCTCCTGAAGTTTCCCCCTGACGGGTTTGGCTCAGTGGGTAGAGCGTCGGCCTGCAGACTCAAGGGTCCCAGGTTCGATTCCAGTCAAGGGCATGTACCTTGGTTGCGAGCATATCCCCAGTAGGGGGTGTGCAAGAGGCAGCTGATTGATATTTCTCTCTCATCGATGTTTCTAACTCTCTCTCCCTCTCTGTAAAAAAATCAATAAAATATATATATTTTTTAAAATCTCCTTAAGTTTCATGGTGGAAGCAGTGACCAACAATATGGTGATATCCAAACACAATTTCGTTGAAACACTAATGTTCAAACTATCATCCCAAGCTTTTTATGTTCTTATCAACAAGTATAAAAACCACTCACTTCTGACTTGGCTGAAAGCAATACTCCCCTGATGCTGGCCTAATATGTTTAAGGTAACTAGCTCCTCTCCCCTAGAAGTGGCTACATTAAGGTTTCAATGGTTGAAGTTAACAGCTGTCTACATTATGAAATGAACTGATGAAGACCCTTACTTTTTTTTTTAATGTATATTTTTATAGATTTCAGAGAGGAAGGAAACAGAGAGAGATAGAAAATCAATGATGAGAGAGAATCATTGATCAGCTGCCTTCTGCACGCCCCCTACTGGGGATCAAGCCCATAACCCAGGCATGTGCCCTTGATCAGAACCGAACCCGGGACCCTTCAGTCCACAGGCCAACACCCTATCCACTGAGCAAAACTGGCCAGGGTGACCCTTACTTTTTTATACTATTCTTTGGACTGCTTTCCCAGGAAAGAAACAGAATTAAAGAAATTTTTAAATTTTAAGTCTTCAATATTTCCAGAAACTTTACTTAAAAATGGAATGTGGGAGATGAATCAAAGGTTGAAATTGAAACTACAGACTAGAGTAAAAGTTTCAAAATTACATTTCAATTTTATTAATCTAGGTGGTATTGCTTCCTATCTCAACTTCGTTTCAGCCTTCCCCACAAAGGTCCCTCACTCATTACATCAAGATCCTTATTTAACCAAGGCTTACTGAACATCTCAGTGATAAGATAATACCTACATTCTAGCAGCTCATACTCTAGAAGGAAAGACAAAAGTAAATAGATAATTTTAATACCGTGTGATAACATTTGAACTACCCGCTATAAGCCTCTGCCCTGCAAATTGGTAGTATCATTCCAAACCATATGCCTGAAAATTTTCTGGAAGACATTTCACTGATAATCAATGAACTTTGAGGCATTTCCAGTAAATTTTAAAATGGACAGCAATGGTATGCATATGGAAAGATCCCTGTTCTAAAGATTGAAATAATATCCATGATAGCATACCCAGCTCTCCATTGCTTTATGGACAGTGGATTTTTTACATATGTTATTCCAATAGGGAGGAGGTTAGAAATAAATCTAAGTGAGGACTGACCCTCTGCAAAATGAAACACCCTTTCCTTTAGCAAAGGCTGATTTTAGTTCTGGATCTTTTTTCTATTCTCTCTGAAGAATGGCAGTGCATTAGTGGTTAAGTCTGTGGACTTGGTAGGTAGTCAGGCCAGGGTTTAATCCTGGTCTTGGCCACTAACAGGCAGTAAAATTTCCAGCAAACCTCAGCTTCTCTGAGGCTCAAATTCTTTAAGAAAACAAAAACATTTGTTGTGGGAAATCAAGTAAGTAGTTTATGCAAAATGCTTAGCACCACGAGAAAAAAACAAGAGAGGGAGAGGGACTGCCATTTAATAACGGGGGCCATCAGATACAAAAATAGAAAGCAATAAATTATATAGAGCTAATAATTTTTATTCCAATTGAATAGTGATCTATGCTTAATTTATTTGCACCCATCCCTACAGAGCAACTACCTCATAAACTTAAGGATAAATTGCAATTACTGGGAGCTTTTTATTTTTTTTTTTTAGATTTCCAATAGTCCCAATTCTTATAATAGCTGAAAGAACATGTTCTAGCCCCCCTGACTCTCCATAATTGGAACCCTAAGAAAGGCACTACAACTCTAACCACCTACAAGAGACCCTCACCTGGAACACAGATTATACCTTAGTCATATAACAAAGAAACCAACAGTACATGGGAGTCAAACAAGGAAAGAAAAATCTGCATAACTCATACTTATTTGTCATTTTTTATCCCAAAACCGAAATGATGAGCAAAACAAAAATTTAAAGATTTACTTATTTGTACCCCTTATTATATTTCCTGAAAGAACTAGTAGAGGTGAGGTAAAAGACAATCTTCCATTTTATCATCCAAAAGGCTTTATAGTACATACCAGTTAAAACAATGCCTCAGTTCGTGGCAATAGTCCTGGACGACAGTTAACTAGGATGCTCACTGCAGTTACACAAAGCCCAGTATTTAAAGCTGGACCCAAATCACCACCATTCAGTCATCCAGAACCTATTTTCAAACTGCCTTTGTACTCCTTCAGATTCCCTCGTCCCTCCCCCTAAAGGTTGAGTAGGAAACCGACACTCTGGCAGCAATATGACCAACCCTTCAAAGATCCACCAAGAAACCTCCCTAGGCTGAAGTCAAAACAGAGAGAACATTTGAAAGATAAATTGGAAAATATCAAATAAGAACTAGAGCCCAACAGATTGTAGACATTGTCTTTTTTCTTTTTAACTGCACTTGCTATAATTATGAGATCCAGACATGAAAAATCTTACTGTAGCCCTTGCAGATTATATTAAAAGGAGGAACAAAGTTGTTTCCTATGAAGCCACAACCTCATAAGGATGAAATCATCTTGCAAAAAATACTCTCAGTTCTAGAAAAGAAATACGAGGAAGTACTATAGTCAAAAAAGAATTGGCGGGGGCGGGGGGGGGGAGCACAAAAATCAGAGGTTATAGACATATCAGTTTAAAGCTAATGAGCAGTTTACATATTAAGGCCCATCTTGTTACAATTAGGACAGCACCTAATCCAGCAATAATTTTCAGACTGATTCCCATTTTCAAAAGGAAAAGGAAGAGAACACTCAGTTTTCAGCTACTGATGAGTTGGCTATATAATTATCTAGAATCAGTATTTTTACAAGAACATATCTGCAAAAACAAACAAATCTTAAAATTAAGTATAAGATTTGAAAGCACAGTCATGGGCCTTTAGCTCTTACAGATTTCTGATTTCACAGCAAACAAAAACTTACCTCCAAAAAAGAACTTTCAGTTTGGTTTAAAATAAGAATTCCCCTTGTGCTTTCTCAAATCCATTCTAAACACTAAAGTTTGTATGTACAGTATAAGTGTTTTCTCTTAGCCTAACCTTATTTAATCCATGGCCCTTTAAGAGAGCATAAAGCTGAAAATATTTTCAGGTGTGTTGCCACTTTACTCAGGTGAACTAAAAAGCATGATTAAGATTTCCTAATCCCTTTCAGCACATAAACCAAATACTATCGTATTTACAGACTGAAAATACAACACCTCCACAAATCTTTGCCATCAAAGGTAGTTTTAGAAGAAAAGGGGATTACAATTCAGTTAACATGGACCCATCTGTTTTCTTTTATAAGGCAAAGCAGGGAGGCAACGTCTAGCAGGAGAATGAGGCTCCCACCCACCACACCTGGAAAGTAAAAGAGGGATCCACCCAGGAATAGCTGGGCTGAAACCGATCTGGGCCGTTCAAACTCTCTGTGGGAGAAAAACACCACCGTTTAAGCTGCAAAGCTCCCAGCAACTTTCCACTTCCACAAATCTAATGATAAAAGGGAAAGAAAAGTTTTGAAACACATGAAGTAGCATATGTATAACCAGCTTCCGACCCAGACAAATTCCTTTCCCAACCCACACGCAAAATGCCAAAAAACAAAACAAAACAAAAAAAAACCCAACCTTTGGTTTGGGCTCTGAAAATACAAGTTTGTAAGCTTAATCCAGAAAAATATATAAAATCAAAGAACACACCAAAATGTAAACTTATGGAGTTGCTCTCACCCCTCTGAATCTATTCATCTCTATTAGAGAGACCTAGAAGTTTGTTTCTGAATCTTGAATATTTTGCCTTTAAAAAATATAATAAAATTCCCCAAAGTAAGTAGGAAGAAAAATTAATAATTGCTTAGAAGTCACCCGTCAGCATAGCAGACTCTCTCGTTTTTAAATTCCCTCTGGTTGCCGTAAGGCAAAAATTCGATTTGGGTTATCCTCCTTTACCCGTCTGAATACACATTTTTTTAAAAGGCACACACCTCAAATGTCTTCTGTAAACCAGTCCTTTAAGAAAGAAACCCAAGGCTTCGTCAATGTGTTGAGAAAGACAAATCCAGCAAGGTAGTTGATTTTTTCGCCACCTCTTCCTCCTTTCAGGATCTTTCCTGGTCTTCTTTCTCTCCCTCTTTTTTTTCCCTCAGATCCAACACCTAAAATGGAAGTTGCACCCAGCCAAAGGCTAGGGAGCCTGGGTGGTGACAAACTGATCTGGCAGCCCTACCCCCTCGCTTTCCTAAGTGATGTCAGTCCCTGAGAACTTCCAATAGGAGCCAGGCATAAATCAGGGAGCAGATTTTATCCAATAGGAAACTTCATTATAGGAAATTAAAAAAAAAAGGAGAGAGAGGAGGAGAGAGACGGGGAAGTTTTATATATATATTTATATTTAAAGTGAAAACCGTATAGTCTCTGAGGAGTTACCGCAGGGCTCTGGGGGCCCAAAGGCTTTATAGAAGGGCATGCCCTCGGTTCTCTTTGAGGGTGGGGCTCTTGCTCCCTCTCCCTTCCTTTCCGGGTGAGGAAAAGAGCTGATTTCATTTGCCTGCTGCTATTTGATTTGTTGCTTTCTACCCCAAAGCATTTTCCCAAAGGGAGACTGGGAGCGAGGGAGACAGAAATCCTAAAAATAAGACTATTATATGTTGATTGGGATGATAGAGGATATCTGAGGTAAACTTACAGATTCATTGTTTTGGTTTAACTGCATTAGAGCTAATTAGAAAAAAATAAATGCCTCGACTTAAACAGTTCTTAATGTCTATACTTTCAACTAGAAGGAAGCTGAATCCACTGGATTGTTGAGGAAAATCACTGTCTTCCCATTTGTCCCCAAATTAAAATAATGTGCGTTTGAGGGACAGAATAAATGGAATCCAATAAACAAGCAATATAGTTACAGAAGGTAACAGTATGTGTAAGAAAAAGTAAGTCTCACATCAAGAAAATTAGCTTTCTTTGTGAATTTCAAGCTTCTAGCTCATACATTCTCTTATTACACTTGTCCTAGAAAGTAAAAAGGATTATACAGGTATTCTTTTTCTGAGTTAGCTTAATATGTTGTTAGCCATTATTCACCCAATGTTTGATATATAGTCCCATAGACCCTCATATTTGGTCTAAAGTGTCCAAAAGAATGCCTGAGAAGTGCTAGAAGACCAAACAGGCATCACAGCACTTGTTTGATGGGCTTTAAACAAACTAGAATGAACAGACTTTAGCTCTCATTATCTAAGAATCATCTCCTATTACCTTATCACATCTTCTAACTCTACTTTCCATTTATTACTGCTCCTCCACAGCAAGTTCAAAAGCCAAAGGTAATTGCCAAAGGAAAACAATCAGCACAGAAATGTTTGTTGATTTCATGGGTTCCTAGATCAGAACCATATTCTAAATATTGTATGATTTTCTAGAAATGGATTGGTCTTGTTTCCCTCACACCACCACTAACAACTTGCAAGTGTTTTGCCTTCCCTTTTCATGTGTGTGTGTGTGTGTGTGTGTGTGTGTGTGTGTGTGTGTGTATTTTCCTGTCTTCCCCCACCAGAAGATAAATTCCATGAAGGCATGAACAGTGTCTTTCTAGTACTGGTATATCCCAAGAGCTTAGTCTTATATCAACAGATGAATGAGTGAATAAAGTCTCTTGGCTTACTACTTATGTAATCCTGGACAAGTCATTTAACATTAATGTATTTGTAGATTATATTCAAAATATAGCCCAGCCTGTGTGGCTCAGTGATTGAGCGTCGACCTATGAGCTAGAAAGTCATAGTTCAATTCCCGGTCAGGGCGCATACCCAGATTATAGGCTCTATCCCCAGAGAGGGACTTGCAGGAGGCAGCCAATCAATGATTCTCTCTCATCATTGATGTTTCTATCTCTCTCCCTCTCCCTTCCTCTCTGAAATCAATAAAAATATATTTAAAATATCTATACTAATAAAAGAGTAATATACTAATTAGACCGGGAGACCTTCTGGACATCCTTCTGGACAAAGCTGGGGGCTTGGCCGGCCTGCAAACTGCCCCCAAACAGCCCTCAGCCCCTCACCCAGGCTGGCCATGCCCCCCCAGCGGAGACCCCCACCCTAATGGGGGCGTGGCCAGCCTGCAAACCGCCCCAGCCCCTCGCCCAGGCCAGCACCACCCCTAGTGGGGAGTGGGGACCCCCACCCCAATGGCGGCATGGTTGGCCTGCAAACCACCCCAGGCCCCTAGCCCAGGCCAGCCCCGCCCCCTAAAGAGACCCCCACCCTGATACAGGACCCCCTTCAGGGCAGACCAGCCAGCCCCCACCCGTGCACCAGGCCTCTATCTACACTAATAAAAGGGTAATATGCTAATTAGACCAGGAGACCTTCCAGGAAACCTTCCGGACGTCCTTCCGGACAAAGCCATGGTGGCGGGGCCGAGGCAGAGGTGGTTAGGGGCGATCAGGCCAGGAGAGGAGGGCAGTTGGGGGCGAGCAGGCCGGCAGGGGGGGCCAGTTGGGGGTGAGCAGGCCAGCGGGGGGGGGGCAGTTGGGGGCAAGAAGGCCAGCAGGGGGTGCAGTTGGGGGCGAGCAGGCTGGCAGGCAGAGTGGTTAGGGGCGATCAGGCAGGCAGGTGAGCAGTTAGGAGCCAGCAGTCCCAGAGTGGGATCAGGCTTAAACTGGCAGTCGGACATCCCCTGAGGGGTCCTAGATTGGAGAGGGTGCAGGCCGGGCTGAAGGACATATCCCGCCGTGCATGAATTTTGTGCACCGGGCCACTAGTGTATATATATATAATTATATATAAAACATTTTTAAAGATAACTCAATGGTGAAAAAGTTATTACAATTTAAATATGAAACAGCTATCTTCAAAAAAAGCGTCTCAAGGATTAATATGCACTAAGGAAAAACTGTTTACACTCAATTTATAAAAAATAAAAAGACTAGTTCTAATTCTTTTAAGCACCTACCATGAGCCAGTAAATGTCAAGAATGAGATAGACACATTTCCTGTTCTCAGTAAGCTTACATTCTAGCGGGGGGGCAGGGGAGAGGAGGTTAATAAGTAATGTGCCAGATGGAAGATTATACAGAGATTTCAGAGTCTGATGAGAATGACTTTTGGTCTGTTTTAAATATTTTTTATTGATTTCAAAGAGAAGGAGAGAGAGAATCATAGATCTGCTGCCTCCTGCATGCCCCCTACTGGGGATCAAGCTTGAAATCCAGGCATGTGACCCAACCAGGAATCAAACAGTCATGGGTCAATGCTCAACCACTGAGCAAAACAAGCCAGGCGACTTGTGGTCTGTTTTATTTATTTTTTATTTTTTTAATATATTTTATTGATTTTTTACAGAGAGGAAGGGAGAGGGATAGAGAGTTAGAAACATCGATGAGAGAGAAACATCGATCAGCCGCCTCCTGCACACCTCCTACTGGGGATGTGCCCGAAACCAAGGTACATGCCCTTGACTGGAATCGAACCTGGGACCCTTTAGTCCGCAGGCCGACGCTCTATCCACTGAGCCAAACCAGTTAGGGCGTGGTCTGTTTTATTATTTTACTTTTTTTTTTTTAATCCTCACCGGAGGCTATTTTTCCATTGATTTTTAGAGAGAGTGGAAAAGAGAGGGAAAGAGAGAAATATCAATGTGAGAGAAGCACATCAATTGGCTGCCTCCTGCATGAGCCCCAACCAGGGCCTGGGCCAGGGAGAAGGCTGCAACCAAGTATGTGCCCTTGACCGGAATTGAACCCAGGACCCTTTGGTCCGCAGGCCAATGCTCTATCTACTGAGCCAAAATGGCAAGGGCTTGTGGTCTGTTTTAGATTGTATGTCAGAGACAAACTCCCTGGAGAGGTGACATTTAAGTTGAAGTCTGAATGGTAAGAAGCAGCCAACCATGAGAAGATATGAACAATGATAACTACTAATGCCAAAGCTCTGAAGTGTGGGGTTGAAACACACTGGATCCAGCAGAGTTGTTGCAAATGAGGAGGGAGGGGTAGGCAGGAATCAGAACATGAAGGGTTCCTATAGGTTAGAGAAAGCAGTTTTGATTTTATTCTAGGGGAAAGCCTGTGAGAGTTTTAAACAGCAGAATGGTAAGTTCTAAGTCACATTTTTTAAAAGTTCAGGCTATCTATGTGACAAATGGATTGAAAAGGGAACAAAAGTGAAAGCAAGGAAATTAGTTTGAAGATCAAGTGTTGGTGATAACAGTTCACTACAGTGGTAGCAGTAACAATGGAGAGAAGTCAATGGATTAAGGATATGTTTAGATAGTGTTGTTTTTTGTTTGTGTTTTCCCCCCTCCTTTCTTTCTTTTTTTTTTTTTCCTGTATACATGGAATATTACATTTAGTGATCAGTTTTATAACTCTCCCAGTTTAACTTTCCCACCCATAACTGTCACCACTTACTTAACACTTAAAGAAACACAAGATAACATTAAATGGTGAAAGATTAGAGAAGAACTGGGAAATAAAATTGTGTTTTAAAAATAAATATTAAAATTCTTATATGGTGCAGCCCTAGTTCGTTTGGCTCAGTGGACAGAATGTCGACCTGCAGACTGAAAGATCCCAGGTTCGATTCAGGTCAACGGCACATTCCTGGGTGTGGGCTCAATCCCCAGTAGGGGGCGTGCAGGAGGCAGCCAATCAATGATTCTCTCTCATCATTGATGTTTCTATTTCTCTCTCCCATCCTCTCTGAAATCAATAAAAATATACATTTTTTTAATTCTTCATATACGGTGCAGCATGCTATGCTGTGATGACTCTACTTCTAAAATAGACTAAAACTAGCCCAGCTAGTGTGGCTCAGTGGAGGAGGTCCTGGTTCAATTCCCAGTCGGGGCACATGCCCTGGTTGCTGGCTTGATCTCCAGTAGGGGGCATGCAGAAGGCAGCTGACTGATGATTCTCTCTCATCATTAATGTTTCTATCCCTTCCTCTCTAAATTCAATAAAAATATATTTTAAAAAAATAAAATAGACTAAAACTATAAATGCCAAGAAGAAATGAAAAAAAATCAATTCCAAAAAAAACACTGGCTACCTGTACAGAGGAAAACAAAATATTTTTACCCCTTTCTATCCTCTGGTGGCTACACATTACCATCCAAAGTTTGTAATTTTTGAAGCTCTAGGTAGGATGGCCATTTAACATTCCCTTTAGAAATTCTACTAATACATAATTTAACTATAATGGTACTGGATTTTTAAAACATCAAGAAGTGAGTCTCTCTACTAATCCTGATAATAGTATACTCATGAAGGGGTAGAATATTTACATTTTTGTTATAGAACTCCATAGAATCACCTAAAACTGTACTGGTACTCCACTGCTTAATCCCATCCTGATTTGATTCCACACTAACAGATGCCATAAACAAATATTGTTCTGCCTTCTGTTTTCTTTTCTTTTTTTTTTTTTTTGCTTGTTTGCTTTTTTTTGTATCAGCATGCTGATCTAAAATCTATCCTTCTTGCCGAAACCGGTTTGGCTCAGTGGATAGAGCGTCGGCCTGCGGACTGAAGGGTCCCGGGTTCGATTCCGGTCAAGGGCATGTACCTTGGTTGCGGGCACATCCCCAGTGGGAGGTGTGCAGGAGGCAGCTGATCGATGTCTCTCTCTCATCGATGTTTCTAACTCTCTATCCCTCTCCCTTCCTCTCTGTGAAATATCAATAAAATATATTAAAAAAAATAAAAATAAAATAAAATCTATCCTTCTATTAAGTGTTATGTCCTTTCATGAATTGTTTCCTCTTCAAAATATGACAACTGCAACAAAAATGTCTCCTGTTCTCCTTTCTTTTTCTATCTTAAGAGCAGAAGCCTCAAACTAGGGAAAATATTAGCAGACTTGGAAATACTCAGCCACCCCCCCTCCCCAATAGCCCAGTCAACTACCTCGAATCCTTTTTTGAGAGAGTATTAGATATCAATAAAGACATATTTGAGCGTACTGTACTTCCTACTCACCCCTCCACGTCTTGTCCCCTTCTCTTAGGCGTCTTCTTTTTCTGCCTCCCGTTGGCCTCAGCAGGGACTGCTCCGTTTTAATTCATCTCACTTTGTCATCAATGGCTTTGGATTCATCCACTTTCATACAGCGCTGGACATCAGGTGACATCTAACAGAAGCTAGGAGCCGGGCCTAGCACGCACAGGGCAAGGACCGACTGTCCAGATTGATAACGTGGGTTGGCATTCTCGCTAGATGTTTATAAACTTGAGATCATTTAATTTTTCATATCATCCCTGAAAACAGCTGTTTCCAGTCAGGAAGTGTTCTAAACAAACCATCTCTGGAAGGACACCGCAGACCACTCCAGACGGGAAGTTCTGCAACTCTCTCTAGTCAGCAGTTCGCCAAGATTTGGAGCTGAAGTAGAATCTGGGAAAAATTTGAATTCAGAAAGTAGCCCGGTAACCTTGTTCCTGGCCTTAGGAGATGTCTGGATGAGAGATTAGGGGACGACGTGTGAGGAGAGCCATCACAGGGACTATTTCCTCCATTAAGCCTGGAGCGATCTTAACAGGGCTGCCGCCATTTGCAACCTCTCCTAGGAGACTCCGGAAGTCTCCTTCAAGTGCTCTGGGGCCTGCCCAATTGGAGACCCTGTTTTCGGGGTGTTCGCTCAGCGATGAGGAAGAAGCCGGCTACCATCAGAATTCCTCCGACCCCACCTCTCGCGCCGACCTTCTCCCCCAGCTCTCAAGTACCTCGAGACTTAACCTCCCGCCAAAGTGCTTCTCCTCCTGTGATTGGCTGTCCCAGAAACCTTCGGCCAATGGGGATGATGTATCCCGGCAGACTAAACCAGAGAGCTGGGGAGGAGGGAGGACGTCGGCCCCACGACGCATGTGCGCGAGGGCAGCAGCGCGAGGTGCGTGGCGCCAGGCGCGCGTGGCCACAGGTCCTCACAGTCATCACCTCCCAGTGCAAGAGGGTGCCCCGCTGGAAGAGGACGCCAGAGAGATGGAGGCTGCAAACGCCGAGCGGCTATAGCTGGCGGTGAGGGTGAACCCTGAATTCCGGCCTCCGGGATCCCCACACTCTATTCCCAGAAACCTTTGCGTTAAGGAGTCTCTCGTCAAAGGAGTTGGGCCAGGGCGCCTGGGCGCCCAGCTTTGCAGGGCCTTCCCTGAAGCCCTGCTTCTTACGCCAACTCCGATTCCCTTGGTTCCGGACGGGGAGTGGAACCTCAGGCGACTCACCCACCTGTGCTGCTTTCTTGGATAACCATCCCGTTGTGAGGCTGGACACTGGGAGGAAGCAAGCACAGAGAGGACAGCAGGGGCAACGCCTACTGCAGAGCTAGTTCAGGTTGGGTCTGGGGGCAAGGCGGGAGCTGGTGGGTTGGTAAGCTTCCCCAGGGCCTCAGTTTGGGCCCTTGCAACAGGTGCCAACCTCCTCCATCCGCATCTCTGGCTGGACCCGTATTGAACCTACCCTTTCTTAATTTACTTTTTCACTTTTTTCTTTCCTGATAGTTTGATGTTAACTCGTCTGATGATCAGTGCCACCTGACAAAACTGCATGCCAGGAGAGGAACACCAGCTGTGCAGTAAGTGTAAGGGGTTCAGGGCAAAAAGCTGGAAATGTGGTTAGGCTGAAGTCAGAGTTTCCAGTTTGTTTTGGTTGGGGTAGAATGGTTAATTATCCTTGTCCATTGTTAGCCAGGTAATCAACTGGACTGACAAACCTAAAGGCCAGATTCTTTGCCAAATGGAATCAGGCTCGCTTTAATCAAGAACATCTGAGCCATTAAGTAATGTCCTAATTTCTGTGCCGGACCTTCCCACCAACTCCAGCAGCTTTTCTTTACTGTGCACCCTCTGCTGGTTAGTGTGGTAGAGTGAGCTCAGAGAAAAGATGTATACACTTACTAGAGAATTTTATATTCATATTGTTTCTTAAATGTTAAATTGAGGATTATACCCATGTAACTCTGGAGTGTGATGCTCAGGAAGAATATGAGTAGTCAGAACTATAGATACTGTGAATGAGGAAAGTTCAAGGATAATAGCTACCATTTTGGGGGAGATAGTTATTATGTGCCAGGCACTCATAGAACTAAGCAATTTTACCTGCATTGACTCATTTAATCTTTAAAACAACCCTAAGAGGTAACTACTGTTATCAGTTCCATTTCATAGATGAGAAAAGTGAGACTCGAAGTTAGGTTATTTACCTGAGATTCAAATTGAGACTTATCTTGTATCTCCCTCATGAAACAACTATGATAGTCTTTCTTGAAATACCTTGGCACAATTTCTGGGCTTATGGATCCTCAACTTTCAAATTTTCCTGCCATTTCAAAGACAAAAAAAGGTATAAGCATAGTTCTGAAATGTATGTTCTTTTATCCACAGGAATCTGATCTGTGAAAACCTAGATTTATTAATAGATCAACATGTGTTCTCCTGCCAGTCCCAAAATCATATATAGAAATTCTCGGTTCCTCCGGTTGGCTTTTCTGCAGCTGTATCACCAGCAACAGAGTGGGGTATTCTGTGATGTCCTTCTGCAGGCAGAAGGTAAGAGACTGCAGCAGGTCCTCAGATAACATTGTTTTGTTCAATGTTGCTTCATTACAACATTAATAAGGAAAATAAAATTGATTTCCAGCTAGGCCACTGTATGTGTGGATTTTGCACTTTCTCCCCATGCCCGGTTGCTAGTTTCCTTCCACATCCCAAAGATGTGTATGTTGGGTGAATTAGCATGTCTGAGTTGTCCCAGTCTGAGTGGGTATAAGAGTATGTTTGTGAGTGCACCCTATAAGGGAAGGGTGTTTTTCCAGGGTTGATACCTGCCTTGAGCTGCCTTATAGGCTTTGGCCACCTACAACCCTAAAGTAGAATAAGCAGGTTGGAAAATAATTATCTGACTTGCTTTTATTAATCATTAGAGGCCCGGTGCACGAAATTCATGCACGGGCGGCGGGGGGGGGGGGGGGGGGGGGCGGCGTGTTCCCTCAGCCCAGCCTGCAATGACGCAAGCGTTCCGTGCCCAGCCTGGCCAGAGGCCCTCCGCAGCTGGGCACAGAATGCTTGCCTCGTCGCCGGGGCAATGATGCAAGCATCCCCCCCGCCCCCCGCCACTCTGTGCCCGCTGCCCAGAGGCCCTCCGCGGATGGGGTGGAATGCTTGCTGTGGTGACAAAGCAAGCATTCCATCAGGCCGCTCATGATGCCCGCTCTTAGCGGCCGCCCCCTTGGGACTGGAGGACTCCGGCAGGGCTGAGAGGACTGGGTGCTGCCATCTTGTGGCTATGGGCACCGCCATCTTTGGTGGAGTGATGGTCAATTTGTATATTCCCTCTTTATTAGATAGGATTCTTAACTGTACATATACCTCACATTTATTACAATGTTTTAATATTTTAAGTGTTTTGGTTGTTCCTTATTTAATAGCTTGGTGACATTTTTGTGACCAGAAATATGCTGTAGAAACTTAACTCTTGTTTACATAATTAGCCTATGGTAAAATTAATTTCTTTATAGTCATTTTGCTTAAAGTTCCGGTTTCTAAAAACCTATCAATGACATTGAGAACTTACTGTAGTTGGGACTCAATTGAAAACTCACCATAGAATAAGATAAAAAGACTTTAGAACCAGGGAGAGGAGGACAAAACCAGAAAAGAAAAAAAAAAGTGTTCTTGCCTTTGAGCACTGTAAGCTATTTGTTAAAGAGCTGTTCGTTTTCTAGGACAGTTATATTTGTAAGAGTGAAAATGAGACTATGCTCTTTTTCTCTTAAAAAATGAAATTAGCCCTACCCAGTTTGAGTGGATAGAGCATCAGCCTGCAGATCAAAGGGTCCCGGGTTCAATTCTGGTCAAGGGCATATATCTCGGTTGCAGGCTCTTCCCTGGCCCACGTGCAGGAGGCAACCAATCATTGTGTTTCTGTCTTTCCTTCCCTTCCACTCTCTCCGAAAGATCAATGGAAGAATATCCTCAGGTGAGGATTAACCAAAAAATAATAATAATAATTAATTGTAAAGTTTCTTTAAGTATAGAAATTCTATAAAACTTGGATAATATCATAATGGGATGGTTGTGAATATTGAGTTAACATATGCAAAGCACTCATAAAAGTGCTTTTAATAGGTGATACTATTACATAGTTTCCTATTTTCTTGCCAACCTGTTTCTTTTTTTATTCTTGACTTCAAATTTATGGTTTTTATTGTTTGACTTAAAATACAGAGGTGGGCAAAAGTAGGTTTACAGTAGGATTACAGTTGTAGAGAAAAACATATAACACAAGAATCTATATATATAAAAGCCTAAATGACTGTTATGACCAAACGACTGGAACAACCGGTCAACCAGTCACTATGATGTGCACTGATCACCAAGGGGCAATGCAAGAGCTGCCCCCTGGTGGTCAGTGCATTCCCACAGGGGGAGCACCACTCAGCCAGAAGCCAGGCTCACAGCTGGGGAGAGCAGCTGCTGCAGCTGGAGCCTCCCCGACTCCACGGCAGCGCTACTGAGCAGCAAGAAGCAGCGACAGGCACAGCAGGCCGGGATGAGCATGAGTGGTGCGGCGCCCAGCCCTGGCTCGGGCTCCTCCCTGGCCACCAGCCACTTGGCGCACTGCTACATCCCTCAGGGGATGCCCAACTGAGGGTTTAGGCCCGATCCCCACAGGCCAGACTGGTCTGTGGGGATTGGGCCTAAACTGGCAGTCGGACATCCCCCAAGGGGTCCCAGATTGCAAGAGGGAGCAGGCCAGGTTGAGGGTCCCCCTCTCCCCGCCCCTCCCCGTGCCATCCCCTGTGCACAAATCCATGCACCAGGCCTCTAGTAAATAATATAAAACTAAGCTGTGTTTGGCATACTCACAATTGTAAACCAGCTTGTGGTCACCCCTATATATATACTTTATCTCCACCTCTTCCCCTTATATTTGATATGTTAAATCAGCATGAGGTTGAGCCTGGGAAAGGCCCAATACTAGGAGTCAGTTTACATTCTGGCTTTTTTAGTAACTAAGTGACAAATGGGCAAGTAACTTCATTTCTCTGGAGCTCAGTTTCATTTATAAAAAAGGATTTTGACAACCAGTATTGTATAGCACTCTACAGTTTACATAGTATATATTCTACAGTATATGTCTCTTATAACAGCCTTGTGAAATAAATGTTATATATAAGGTAAGTGAACTGAGGCCCAGAGAATTAAGTGACTTGCCTGTTCGTTCTCTTAGTAAGTGCAGAGTTGGGATTCATTCCTTAATTCAGAACAAACAAAAGTATTACCTATTGTATGCTAGTGCACTATACTGGTGTGGGCATACAGTATATATAAAGATAAAAGTCCTTCCTTGAAAGGAAATCACTTAAGGCCGTGATCAGCAAACTGCGGCTCGCGAGCCACATGCGGCTCTTTGGCCCCTTGAGTGTGGCTCTTCCACAAAATACCACAGCCTGGGCGAGTCTAGTTTGAAGAAGTGGTGTTAGAAGAAGTTTCAGTTTAAAAAATTTGGCTCTCGCCCTAACTGGTTTGGCTCAGTGGATAGAGCTTCGGTCTGCAGACTGAAAGGTTCCAGGTTCGATTCCAGTCGAGGGCATATACCTTGGTTGCGGGCACATCCCCAGTAGGAGGTGTGCAGGAGGCAGCTGATCAGTGTTTCTCTCTCATCAATGTTTCTAACTATCCTTCTCCCTTCCTCTCTGTAAAAAAATCAATAAAATATATTTCTTAAAAAAAAAAAAGTTGGCTCTCAAAAGAAATTTCAATCGTCGTACTGTTGATATTTGGCTCTGTTGACTAATGAGTTTGCCGACCAGTGACTTAAGGGAAACACTCAAATAACCAGTGTATTCAGGTAGGAGCGGGAGGGACAGGCATTCCCACGGGAATGAGTGAGGGTAACAGTATAGTATAACATATTGGGGTAACTATTGGCTGATATAGAAGCATCTTTTACAGGCTTGAGGAGTTTGGGGAGTGGGGATTAGGGAGATTTTCTTGGAGGAAGTAACCCCTATAGTGAGGTCTGAAGGGCAAACAGAAGTAGGAGGAACTGAGGAAAGGTTTTCCCCAAGCAAAAAGAACAGAATATACAGAGAATTAGGGATGTGACCAGTGATTTGTGAGTGGCTCCTTATGGCTAGAGTGCAGACTACAGGAAGTGACCAGAAATATTACTAGAGAAATTAGCAGCAGCCATGTGAGGTCTGCAGTGTTATACAAAGGAAGTAGGTCTTGTCCTCAGAACATTGGGAATTATATTTACAGGTTTTAAGGTCATGATCAGATACCTACTTTTAGAAACAGCACTCAAACTGCATAAGAATTATTGGATTACTCACGGGCCCAGATAGGAGGCTGTTTTGTAATCCAGAAGAGAGGGGATAGTGGCCTGAACTAAGATATTGAGTAGAGAAAGAATTTTTAAAACTTCTTGCAGTTAAAGAGTATAGATTCTGGCCCTAACCGGTTTGGCTCAGTGGATAGAGCGTCAGCCTGTGGACTGGAGGGTCCCAGGTTTGATTCCGGTCAAGGGCATGTACCTTGGTTGCGGGCATATCCCCAGTAGGGGGCGTGAAGGAGGCAGCTGATAGATGTTTCTCTCATTGATGTTTCTAACTCTCTATCCCTCTCCCTTCCTCTCTGTAAAAATCAATAAAATATATATATTTTTAAAGAGTATAGATTCTGTAATCAGCCTCACTCCCCAACCCCCAGTACAAATCTTTTTTTTGCTACTTAGTAACCATATAATTGTAGGCACATATTTATGCCAAAATTTACTCATCTATAATAACAAAGCTACTTGCCAAAACCGGTTTGGCTCAGTGGATAGAGCGTTGGCCTGCGGACTGAAGGGTCCCGGGTTCGATTCCGGTCAAGGGCATGTACCTTGGTTGCGGGCACATCCCCAGTAGGGGGTGTGCAAGAGGCAGCTGATTGATATTTCTCTCTCATCGATGTTTCTAGCTCTCTATCCCTCTTCCTTCCTCTCTGTAAAATATCAATAAAATATATTTTAAAAAAAAAATAACAAAGCTACTTCATAGGGGTCTAGTGAAGATTAAATGAATACTGGTAAAACCCTTAGAATAATACTTGGCATATAATGACTCAAAAATGACTTGCTTTTAAAAAATTAATGTTTAGCCCTAATTGGTATGGCTCAGTGGATAGAGCATTGACCTGCAGACTGAAGGGTCCCAGGTTCGATTCCAATCAAGGGCACATGCCCGGGTTGCAGGCTCGATCCCCAGTAAGGGGCATGCAGGAAGCAGCCGATCAATGATTCTCTCTCATCATTGATGTTTCTATCTCTCCCTCTCCCTTGCTTTCTGAAATCAATAAAAATATATTTTTAAAAAATTGTTTAATTAAATGCAGTAGGTAAGGAAGAACGAAGAATCAAAGATAACTTCAAGTGCTCAGGTTTGAACAACTGGGTGAATGTGATACTTTATTTTGAAATAAACAGTTTTGGTGGCGTCACCAGCAAGCCTTTGGTGTTTGAAGCCATTGGAGAGACTGAGATTGCCCAGGAAATGCCCATAAAGTGAGAAGGTGGTTCAGGACAGACCACTGCCTATTAGGCAGTAGATAGAGCTCAGGAGAGAATTGAGCTCTGAGTGTACATATCCAAAGGTCATGCCCTTTCTGTTAGACCACAAGCAGCCTCTATAACTTTTTTACATTCGTGTGAGTCACAAAAATTTATTTAGCAAGTATTTGATCCTACTCTGTCAAGCATTGCAGTAAGACAGTTGGTCCTTACATTTAGTGAAGGCGGACGATACAGATTGCTAAGTGCTATGATAGCTGCAGAATACCTCTCTGTGTTCAGGAGCACCAAACCCAGACATGGGATAGAGTGGGGGAAGGCTTTTTGAAAAAAGTAATGTCCAAACTAGATTTTTAGTTAGCTAGGTAATAGCTCAAGGTTCCAGAAAGCAAAAGGGACATATTTTTCCTTCTACTTGAACTTCCATGGAGGGAAATTGAGAGGAGCAACACATTTCAGTAGTAGTATCTGTGCTTAGCTCATGAACATGCCAGCCTGCATGAGATAACCAAATGTTTGGGTTTCCCTCCAGGTGAGGTAGTCCCAGCCCATTGCTGTATCCTGTCTGCCTGCAGCCCCTTCTTCACAAAGCGCCTGGAGCAGGAGAGGCCAGCTCAGGGTTGTAAGGTGGTGCTGGAGCTGGGGGGCCTGAAGATCACAACACTTAGGAAGCTGGTGGACTTCCTGTATACCTCAGAAATGGAAGTATCTCTGGAAGAAGCCCAAGATGTGCTTTCTGCTGCCCGTCAGCTCCGCATATCTGAGCTAGAATCCCTTCAGTTAGAGGGTGGGAAGTTAGTAAAGGCCCCTCAGGGCCGAAGACTGAACCGGGAGTGCTTACAACCTCCAAGTGCTGCACCAATCTCTGCCAGGGTGGTGGCATCCAGCCACTGCCCTACTCCACTGCCTGTTACCCAGACTCCTTGTCCTCTTGGGGCAGTGAGATTGAAGTTGTCAGGGAAGGACGAGGGGCCCCAGGACAAGAGCAACCGACAGAATGCAGGGAACTTATCTGGCACTCTTCTGCTCAAGAGGAAGGCCAGAGCCTGCCCAGCTCCAGAAGAAGCAAGCTCTTTGCCATCAAGCCACAGTCAGGGATCTAAAGAAAACAAGAGTGACCCTGCCCTTGGTCCTACAGAGCTTTCCCCACCCAGCTTGTACCCCTCTGTGGATAAGCGACTACTGCCCAGAAAGATCAGGCTGAGTCGTTCAAAGCCATCACCTGATGTCTATACATCCAAGCCTTCCAGCATTTTAAGTGGATCCAGTTCAGTGCCAGCAGCTCCTGGCCGGCGTCTTTGGCGACAAAAGAGTATAAATAAAGAAGTGCTAGAGGACAAGCATACACCAGGGAGAGCTAGTCCTCTACAAAGCACCTCAAGCCCATCTGGTCTTGGAAAGATGGGTGGGAGTAAGAAATGGAGCCCTGAAGTCAGGGCACCTAACTTAGACTCTGCAGAAGAGGGGCAGGTTGGGAGAGTGAAGCTTAGGAAGACTGTTAATGGGACCTGCTGGGAGGTGGTACAAGAACCTCCCCTCAAAACCTCTAAAGATAGCCCTCATGTCCCAGAACCTGGAGACTCAGAAGAGCCTCCAGGAATTCAGTCATCCTCAGTTAACCAGCTAGAAATGTCATCAACTAGAATAGACTTGTGTCAGGACTCCCCTGTGTCCTGTAAGCTACAAGACATTCTGCTCTCTGCTAGCCGCTCCCCAGACCACCAAGTGGTGAAGTCCGAGTTTGGATCCAGTCCAGAGCTGGTAGGGAAGAAACCTGGTTTCGATATTGACTGCACAGAGTCATATGCATTTGACACGGCCCTGCTAGAGCAGCCCTGTGAAGCCGAGGAGTACCGAATCACAAGTGTTGCTGCCACCAGTGAGCTGGAGGAGATCCTGGACTTCATGCTATGTGGCTCAGACATTGAGCCTCCTACAGTATCTCTGGAGAGTCCCGAAGCCGAGTGCTGCAGGACCCCTAGTTATCACTTGACAGAAACAGGAAAGAACTGGATGGAAGGGGAAGAATGGTATTTACCAGACATGGAACTCTGGCCCAGAGAGCTAACTGGATTAGAGAAGGAACCTGTAGGTGAGAACAAAGAGACAATTGAACCCTTTAGCCCCCTTGTCATGCCCTCTAAGATTAGTGAAGGGGAGGCGCTTTCTGTAGGACATTCTTGGACTCAAGACCAAGAAATTACCAGTTCCAAGCCACTGGGTGGTCAGAGGGACAAACTTCTCCACATTGACTCCCTTGACCTTCCCCAAAGGTCCTATGGGGACCTCTTACCTCCCTGTTCTAACTGGGTAGAGACAGGGCTGGAACTATCCCTAACTATGGAAGAGGTGTTATACCCTGCCCCAGAACCAGGCAAGGAGGTACTTAGCAACTCTGAGCTGTTAGACTCACCTTCTGCCAGCCCTGAAGAGGAAGAGATTGATGTGGTAGACTGGACATCAGAGGGGAAGCTAGTACCTACCAGTATTCCCTCCGTATGGCCAGACCCTTCCTCAGAGTCAGAAACAGAGGTAGATATACTAACCTAGTGGACAGGGAAGGCAGTTTAGGGGCACTGGGAGGATGGGAAATGTTGGCTAGCAAAAGTGGTATTGGCAGAGAGGCTAACACATGTCTGCCCTCTTAGCACAAGAGGCAGGCATTCCCCTTTCTTTCCTTAGGCCATGCTCTCCCCTCCCCAGGTTTTGGGAACTGGGCAGAAATTTAGTACCATGGGTAGAAAATTATGAACTTGAACCTTCTTCGTTCCTTATAATCTACTTTACAGTGACAAATAAGTAGAATAATAAACTATGAGGTCTCCAACTCTAGTGTTTCATAGGTAATAGCCAAGGCCAGGTCTCCCAGGTTATGAGACACAGCGAATTCAGGAAAAATTAAGTACATCCTCTGCAGTAGTTCTGTCAGAGAAAATGTTCCAAAAGGTGTGAAGCGGTGCTGGAGTGGAACACAAAGTGTATGGGAGTGAGAGGACATTGTCCAGCACCTTATATGTGGGACTTGTTTATGAAACATACAAAGGGGACCAATCCCATAAGGCTGGCTTTTATCCCTTACCATATAATTAAGTTTTACTTTATTAGTCAAGTACTTTATTTCAACTTTTATTAAACCAAATCCAAGAACTTTTCAATGCCTTACTAGAGTGTTGCCTCACAACTGAACCATCAATTCTGCAGGGGAAGAAACTATAGCTTCAGGCACATAACTGAAGTTTGGCCATGTCCCGTCATAAATGCTCCAACATCACCAGAAACAGCTGTGAAAATGAGAGAGAAAAAAATGTCAGTAAAGAGATCTAGGGCCCAGTGGTCAGCAAACTGCGGCTCCTAAGCCGCAGTTTGCGGCCCCGTTGACTAATGAGTTTGCCGACCACTGCCTTAGGGAAAAACACTTCAACATTTTAGTAATGTACTAATGTCTTTAACCTGAAGTCAAAACTTCTGGGTAAGGGTAATGCCTTACGCAGTGGTCAGTGGTCGGCAAACTCATTAGTCAACAGAGCAGCAAACCGCGGCTTATGAGCCGCAGTTTGCCAACCACTGATCTAGGCAATCATATAGCCTGAGGAAGGCGTGTTCCTCCATCCTTGAACCCAAAGACTCAGGAGAGCTCAAGGATTGCATCCTCCTCCCACATCTCAGCATCTCAAAGTTATGAGGCACATACCTATGACATGTGAAAGCACTGTATGAACCACTAGATATAAAAAGGACAAATTTAAGTGACTAAGAGTATAGTAATGAAGTGGTACCATATGGGACTATTAATAGAAAGACCCTACTAGGAACAAATAACATAAGAGGGTTGGGGTAAGTATGCATGAAGTTACACAAAGATTTTGCCAATAAAAGGAGGAATCACAACCCATACAAATAAACACGTGTCAGTGATTTTGTTTAACTCATAAATGAGGGTACTGGTAGGATTTACAATCCACTTCAAAGATTCAAAACACTCACCACCAGGGGTGTATAAAATGAAATATTTTACAAAACCGGCCCATACCCTCAAGACAATACTTAACTGCACCTTCAAAGGACATAAATTGCATTTCTAAAAATCATTTACATTTGTCTTTGAGCCAAGTCTTAGAACTTAGCTTATGAAATAAAACCTGGAATTAATAAAGGGCACACTAGATAGAACACAGTAAAAACAAAACAAAAATGCTGATTTCAGTTTTTCCTACCAATATAAAGGTAAACAGGTATTCCCAATAGAGTAAATACTGAGAACAGTTAAAGAGTTAGGGAAAAAATGTAGCTCCTCTGTGAAATGCGGGGTAAAAGAGTTGCTTCGAAAATAATCCACACCAAGATCAACCCATCCCTCCCTAGACCGTCGCCCCATTTCAAACCTCAGCATGAGGATTTCAGCCCAAGCCTCCCTACGCAAGGTACTTCTTCAGCTTCTCTACGACTTCTTGCGGCTCAGGGAATTTGAGTTTGCGTGGGGGCCCCTTCTTAATCCCAGTCCAGAGCTCCATACCTGGGGAAGGACCGGATGAAGCGACGTTACTATCTCCCCCGCTGTGAGACCAGCCCTTCCTCTCCTCCGAACCATGCCCTCTCCTCCCAGCCCCGGGTCCCCACTCACTGCTGCCGTCCGGGCGCAGCAGCGTCACCTCGAAGCTGCCCCTCCGGGGCTTGGCAGGGTTCACCTTCACTGGGAGCTCCGAGGCCTCTAGGCGCAGCGCCTGGCTCAGGGCCGCGGCGTTGCGCCCGTACACGCGTCAACTCGTGCTAGGAGACGAGGAGGGTCAGAGATCAGGGCCCGGGTGTGCGACGCCCTTACCCCCCTTCTCCGTGACTCTCCGGGCCCCTCACCAATGCTCGATAACGACCGTCGCCTCCTCCACTTCCTTCTGGCCGCCAGGCAGCTTCTCCTGCTTCTCAGCCGCCGAGACCACCGCCGCCTCGGCCTTCCGCTTCCTCCCGCGGGAAGCCATGGAACCTGGCCCGGGAACAGGGCGGAGACGCGGCCACGGAGCAGTGAACAGCCCCTCTGCCAGCTCCAAACCGCAGGCCCAAAACTCGGCTCCCAGAACAAAACGTCTCCCAAGCAGCGGAAAGCGTGGCACACGTGGTCTGGGGCGGGACCTCCGGGCACAGCCACTCTGCACGCTGGGTAGGGGGAGCACCAGACCTAACCACCTGCGCCTGATAAAATTTGCTTAGTGAATTCATGAGGCACAGCAGGGGCAGGGACAAGGACAGGGACTAGGTAGCTCTAAAATCAATCCTGGTTTCAGGTTTTTCTTTAACCGCAAACGCACGAGCGGCTAGTCATAATGACCTCGGACCCCACCCCCCACCCCCGCAATTAAAACTTCCCTGGGACCTAACCGAGCCAAGTCTACAATCTAACGGGGTGCGACCCAAACTCCGGATTTAAAGGAACTGTTCGTCCCCAACTCTCCCCAATCCTGGGTACCAATGACTAGCATTTGGTGAAACTAATGAGAATGGCCTTTGAAGTTACGAAGAAATTAAGCAATTCCTTTGCAGTTGCCTGGCTTTTTAATACACAGAGGCGCAAACAAAAGGAAATCCCAGTGTCTTTATTATGGAAACCATCAACTGGGTGTGGGAGAGTAGGTAGGAAGGTAAGTGAAACCCCAATCCTGCCCTAGGGCTCTCTTCCAGGCCCCACCCCACAAAGGAAGGTCTCAAACTTCTATTCCCCTTCCTCCCAACCTCCATATTGTGGTTAAAGGTTTGTCCTTGGGACGAGTAACAAAATTAGGTTTATTTTTAATGAAAGCCAAAGACCAAGCCAGAGGGCTTAAAGAAGTAAGGGTCCTTGAGGGAAAATTTTTAGTGCAGACTCTGTACCCCAGCATCTTATGTTAGAGTTCAACCTACTGTAAAAGTAACTCCAGTAAGGAATACTGAAAAACAACATGGTGGAGATGTGTGAGTGGAGGGCAGCACTCCAAGCTTGGAAAGCATTTCCTCTTCCATTATGTGAGATCTCTCCCTTCCTCCAGTGAAATAGCTGGCCACAGGCGTGTGCCTGTCAATTCCCTGGATGCCTCTTTAAAATCAGAAGCAGCACCCTGCACCATCCAGGCATAGCCAAACAGGGAAACCATAAATAAAAGGCGAAGCCTCACTCAGGCAAGGCTGTGGTTACAGAAGGGGCAGGGCTTCAAAGGTGCCTAGGATTGACCAGAAGGAAGCACTAACAAGGCAGGAAACCTATTTGTCCTTCTTGCTTTCCCCATTTGGCACTGCTGTGGAAGTTGGGGCCACAGACTGCTCCTCGGGAATATTATCTCCAGTCTTCCATTGCTTCTTGGCCCGCTGATACAGTTCATTCAAGCTGAATTCTCGGATGACATTCTCCTGCACAAAAGAGATACAGAGGTCAGGGTTGGGAGGCGGGAGTTCAGAGTCTGGGAAATAAGAAGTATTTAGGCACAGTTTAGGAAAAGAGGAAGCAAAGCACAGAAATCTACTCTAACCTAAATCTCTTTTATGGGTACCTACAAGTCAACTAATACTTAAGCACCTACTATGTGCTATACCAAGAATTATCCTATCTAATAAAGAGGGAATATGCTAACTGACCATCACTCCATCACAAAGATGGCTGCACCCACAGATGAGGCCAAGTTCCCTTAAGGAGCCTTAACAAGCAATCAGGGACCTGAGGCTATACCCTCCCCCGCCCCCGTGGGGCTTGACAGGGGACCTCAGGCCGGCCCCCCGCCCCAGTGCCAGGCCAGGGGACCTGAGGCCACACCCCCCACCAGGTGGGGCTTGACAGGGGACTTCAGGCCATGCCCCCCACCCCAGCACCGGGCCAGGGGACCTGAGGCTACACCCCCCCTGCCTGGCTGGGCTTGACAGGGGACCTCAGGCCGTGCCCCCCACCAAGTGGGGCTTGATGGGGACCTCAAGGTGCACCCCCAGTGCTGGGTCGGGGGAACTCAGGCCGCACCCCCGCCTAGCGGGGCTTGACGGGGGACATGAGGTTGTGCCCCCTCTGCCTGATGGGGCTTGACAGGGGACCTCAGGCCATGCCCCCCACCCAGTGGGGCTTGACAGGGGATCTCAGGCCATGTCCCCCAACCTGGTGGGGCTTGACGGAGGACCTCAAGGCACGCCCCCCCGTCCTGGAACCGGGCCAGGGGACCTGAGGCTATGCCCCCTGCCTGGCAGGGCTTGACAAGGGTGGGACTGGCTGGGTCTGGATCTAGCCCAATGGGGGTGGGCCAGCTGGGTCTGGGTCTCACGTGATTTTGAGGTGCATGTGGGTGGGTGGGGACTTGACTCTGGGTCCCATGGTGAGCGCCAGACTCTGACAGGAGGAAGGTTTTCATATACATTTTACTAATTTTCTTTCATCTCTGACACTTCTATTATAGAGAAAAGGGCAAATAGCAATATTAAATTATTTCCTCTAATTAATCCCCTTTTAATGTGCATGAATTTCGTGCACCGGTCACTAGTAGCTACATAATAATGTAATCTGCAAAACCACCCTATGAGCTAGGTATTACTGTCTCCAATTTACTGCTAAGGAACCTAGGGGCTACAGGCTATAGATACAGGTCCTTTAAGACTGAATCTTAACTAATAATTCCCCAGTACTAGCAGGAGAAGCATAATATAAATTTGCTGAGTGAACTCATGAATGAGGTCTAATAACTAGTCTACATTGTGGGTAAGTGGTAGAGCCAGGAATCAAACCCAGGTTGGGCTTCAAAGACCACCTACTGTCCCATATGCTTCTCCAAACCACTTGCCCACTCTTTCCTGTACCTCAGAGAAAGTCCAAGAGACAGCTCGTCCTTTCTTATCAATCTGTGGCCGCCGCATGACTTCCTTGCCACCTTGGAACAGGATCAGGGTAGGAAGCTGCTTGGTGAGGGGGGATGTGCTCACTTTGTACCTACAGGACCCAGAAAGTACTCTGTAAACGCATCTGTATACATCACTCAAAGTGATTCCCTGTTTACACCCTCTACTCAGGCCCTTACATACCGTTTACTAACATCAGTGTAGCGTCCAACATCCACCTTCCCAAAATTGAGCCCTGTACAGTTGTACCTGAGAATATATTATTTAACATAGTGTGAGAAGAAAGAATGGATCAAGGGAAGTGGAAATACAGCTATTGGAGGAGATGCCTTTGGTTGCAATGTACAAAAATCAAGGCCAAAAATCAATGAGAGGGAAGGTACAGCCTCTCAATTCCCATCATCCCTCCCTTTGCACCACTCACTTGAGGGAGAGGTCAGCGTAGATTGGAGCAAATGATTGGCAGTCATTAGACCAATTGGCAAAGAACTCCACAATCCAAGTGACCCTCTTGTCCCGCTCCAGCTCTTCCTGCCACACACAGGGAAGAAACAGTGAGCTGGATCACACGGGCTCCTGGAAAGGTTCAGACCTTAGCATCTTAATTCCTCATCAGGGCTTCCCCTCTCTGCCTCCCTTAGCTCCCATGATGAACCAAGTATCCTTGACTTCCATTCCACAGTTGCTCCTCCTAGTGAGTAGGGTGCACAACTACAAAATTACCCACAATAGACCCAAGAAATGGGAAGGAGGATGATCACTCACATCAATGGTTTTATCATTGAAGTACTTGATGTACTCAGGGCCCATGTATAGGGGAGGCTTGCATGTCATCAGGAACACTAAACACACACAAAAAAAAATATGTTGAAGGAAACAGATAAGGCCTTGGGCAAGGATTTACTTTCAAACCAAATCAAAGACTTCAAGCACCGAAGAACACACTTTGTGGGCATATATAGACCACTGACATCCCCTTCCTCTTAAAGTCTCTGTAGATTCATACCGTCTGAGCTACACACGTAATTAGGAACAGATATGGAAGAAGACTATGGAGAAACTGGTTTGAATTTGGTTCCAACCAAGTCTTGTAGTCTCCTTACCTATGCAGAGTGTGATGTAAAGCAGGCCCATGCGAATATCCAGGCGGAAGAAAAGAATTGCATTGGCCACTTTACTGAACATGAAGATGTTGCCTATATGTTGCTCCACAGTGACTGAAACACAGAGATGTCATAGGTCAGGCTAGGTGGCAAGGTCCTATATCCCATTCTTTGTCCCTCTTCCTGGAATACTTTGAAATGGGAGAGGGGGAAAGGGATAAAAGTCTAAGATCAAATTCAGCGTTGGCATTGAACGAGGGACTGGTACAGTAAATAATGCCCTCTCATAACATGAATGAAAACAACTCCGAAGGGCTTTAGGCCTACCCTTGGGAGACAGAGAAACAGGCTAAACTTACTGGACCTGCGGTTCTTCATCATCACGATGGCACTGAGAAACATCAGGATCTCTATTTCTCTCTGCAACAGAATCAAAGTGGCAGAAATGCCATCAGCAGAGATAATTTGGGTGGGTAAAGGAGCCAATATGGAACAAAACCCAACAGAGATCCAAAGAGGGAATGATAACAATAAATAACTACGCTGAGGCGTAGTGGGAAAAACACCAGTCAGAAGATCTAGATTCAAGTTCTAACCCTGCCACAACCTGACTGGTGCCTTTCAGCGAATCAACTGCTGAGCTTTGGTTTCCTCCGCTGAACATCATCTACCTCAAAATGCTATTGTAAAGATTAAATGGTAATGGATATAAAACAGTTGTATAAAGTATAACATGGAATAAAACTGTGAGAAATTACAACCAATTCTGTGACCCTGGGAAAATGAAACTTTTCCAGGGAGACTTTCTTGTAATATTGCATTCATACAATATATGGTTATTTACTTTATTTGGTTTTGCTTAAGTTAAATTACTCCTCTTCATCTAATATTCACAGTAATAATCATGCACCTTTAATATAATCTGAAACCTGAAGGAGGCATTTCAGAGCTCCCAAAGGTCCTTTTCAGTATCTTTGGCTTATAGTTCTTTCTCACATTCCAGAATGTAAGCTCCACGTGAGCAAAGTGGGAAAGACAATAAACATGACAAAGAAACAAGTAATTTGAAAGAGTAATAACTGCAATGAAGAATAACAATGACCATATGAAAGAAAGCATGGGAGGAGGGCAACTATAAATTGGATGGTCTGAGGCCTTTCATACCTTTCTGTTTATAATTATAACACAAGGGGCAAATCAATGTCAGACAGAACCAATCAACTATGATTTACAGCTGGGAGACAGAAACTTAGGTTTTTAGCCTCAATTTCCAACAAAAAGTAACTTACTGGATTTAGAAATGGCTATGCAAAGTGGGAGTTAGGGAAGATGACAGACCTTACTACATATACCTGAGCAGAAATGAGGAAGAGTTTTCCCGAATGAAATTGGGTTAGCCCAACCAGTGTGGCTCATTGGTTGAGCATCAACCTATGAACCAGGAGGTCACAGTTCGATTCCCAGTTAGGGCACATGCCTGGGATGCGGGCTCCACCCCAGTGTGAGGGATGCAGGAGGCCAATCAATGATTCTCTCTTATCAATAATGTTTCTATCTCTCTCTTTCTCTCCCTCCCTGAAATCAATTAAAAAAAAAAAAAAAAAAAAAAAAAGAGCCCTAGCTGGTTTGGCTCAGTGGATAGAGTTTTGGCCTGCAGACCAAAGGGTCCCAGGTTTGATTCTGGTCAAGGGCATGCACTAATACCTGGGTTGCATGCTCCTCCCTGGCCTGGCCCTGGTTAGAGCTCGTGCAGGAGGCAACCAATTATGTGTTTCTCTCACATCGATATTTCTGTCTTTCCCTCTCTCTTCCACTCTTCCTGGAAATCAATGGAAAAATATCCTTGGGTGAGGATTAAAAATAAAGAAATTGGTTAGAATTGAGACTTAAAATTGTGGAAAGATGGATTTAAAAAGGGAACTTTGGTCAATCAGGAGATCAACGATAGGACTAACTGAAATATTCTGGCTCTATAGCAAAGACTAGCTATGTATACTCTGAATCTTATTTCATTTTCTTCCTGGGCAAACTGCAGCTAGACTCTCTGTCTCCTTACATCTAGGTAGAACTGTGTGACTAGCACTCCTGAATGGAATGTGAATGGAAGTGATGTGTCACTGTTGCACACAGGCAGTAAGAAAGGGTGTGTCCTTGCACTCCAGGTCTCTTTCTTCATCTGCTGTCTTGGATGATGCTGGGATGACCTTAAGTCCATAAATTGAAGACAGTGTGAGACTGGATTCCAGACTAACTATATGAAGCAGAGCCCTTTTTTCTTTTTAATTGATTTTTTTACAGAGAGGAAGGGAGAGGGATAGAGAGTTAGAAACATCAATGAGAGAGAAACATCGATCAGCTACCTCCTGCACACTCCCTACTGGGGATATGCTCGCAACCAAGGTACATGCCCTTGACCGGAATCGAACCTGGGACCCTTCAGTCTGCAGGCCAACGCTATATCCACTGAGCCCAACCGATTAGGGCAGCAGAGCCCTTTTGATTGTTCTGCTTGTTTGCTCATTGTTTTTAAACTTTTTTTATTATGGACATTTTCAAACATACACATAAGTTGAGAGGATACTGAATGGTAGCAGAATATGACACCCCAAAATATGCCACTTTGGCTGAAGGATTTTTTTGAGCCTGAAGGCAATTGAGAACTAAATACCAAAAAAGCCCCAACCCATCTGTCTAAAAACAAGACATAAAGTTTCAAAGGTGTTCCTCTAACCCAGTGGTCGACAAACTCATTAGTCAACAGAGCCAAATATCAACGATTGAAATTTCTTTTGAGAGCCAAATTTTTTAAACTTAAACTTCTTCTAACGCCACTTCTTCAAAATAGACTCCCCCAGGCCATGGTATTTTGTGGAAGAGCCACACTCAAGGGGCCAAAGAGCCGCATATGGCTTGCGAGCCGCAGTTTGCCGACCAGGGCTCTAACCCACTCTACCAGGAAGGGCAACAGTTAATCAAGGGAGATAACCTTAATCCCTATCAACCTGAAGACAGCACCAGAAGAGTCTATATAATACTAGAGGCCTGGTGCACAAAATTCGTGCACGGGGGTGGGGTGTCCCTCAGCCCAGCGTGCACCCTCTCCAATCTGGGACCCCTCGAGGGATGTCCAACTGCCTGTTTAGGCCCGATCTCACAATCCAGGACTGCTGGCTCCCAACCGCTCACCTGCCTACCTGCCTGATTGCCCCTACCCGCTTCTACATGCCAGCCTAATCACCCCCTAACCACTCCCCTGCCAGCCTGATTGACACCAAACTGCTCCCCTGCTGGCCCGATTGCCCCTAACTGCCCTCCCCTGCCGGCCTGGTCACCCCTAACTGTCCTTCCCTGCAGGCCTGGTCACCCCCAACTGTCCTCCCCTGCAGGCCTGGTCACCCCCAACTGTCCTCCCCTGCAGGCCTGGTCCCCCCACAACTGCCCTCCCCTGCCAGCCCAGTCACCCCCAACTGCCCTCCCCTGCAGGCTTGATCGCCCCCAACTGCCCTTCCTTGCAGGCCTGGTCCCCCCAACTGCCCTCCCCTGCAGGTCTGGGTCCCTTGCAACTCCCCTCCCCTGCTGGTCTGATCGCCCACAACTGCCCTCCCCTGCCGGCCATCTTGTGGCAGGCATCTTGTGTCCACATGGGGGCGGCCATCTTTATGTGTTGGAGTGATGGTCAATTTGCATATTACACATTTATTAGATAGGATACTAGCCTTTATATACCATTAGTTTATCTTCATAGTCGCCTTTGGAAGCCTAAAACTTCTATGTCTAGTCATTTCTCCATAATTTTACTGTTCTTTGTTTAAGACACTATAAGCCAGAGTTTTAAGCCACCTCTTTGGTAAAATCTTAACTAACATAGTTATATTTTTTAGTCCCATTTTGGTGAAAGTGGTATGGAATATCAGATAAAAATAGGATCTTTTGGAGTAACATGGCTAAACTTAAGCTAATTAATAGTATGATCTGGGAAAGGACAGAGGAAATATTAAAGAGTAAACAAGGGATGGAGGATAAAAGTAAGGGAGTGGGCTCTGGTAAAGGTCAAGACTCATTTTTGGAAAAAAGATCAAAACTCAGGATGACCCTTCTTCCTCAGAAACAGATGCTGCTATACAGCAGAGGGCACAGAGCTTCTTCAACTGATTTGTCTGGGTGATCCCTGCACCCCTACTCAGGAAGTATACAGCAAAAGGCTTGGGATAATTTATGATGTATTTTTTACAATTTCCTTTCAATTGGTGTAACAATTTTATTCATTTTTGCATCCTCCGAATGCAGCATAGTTCCTAGCATACAGTGTGTATTAAGAAGTGGATGGTGAGTATGTAGGTAATATGGCCAGGAGCATGGTTTCAAGTCCTAATTGTGTGACCTTGGACAAGCCTCCTAATCACGCCGAGATCAACTTTTCCACCAAGAAAACGGGAACACTACTACTGGTTTATCTCAAAGGCTCTTTGAGAGGCTTTACATATGAGCAGCACTGTTAATGACTGTGCAGACATACGCAGAGTTTGGGTATGGCTGTTGTGCAGGCTAACCCTTTTTACCATCTTAATTAAACACAAAGAGGTTTAGACTTGATTACGGTCCAGGCTCTATACTTTAATGGTAAGTCCGCTACAGGCTCGGAATTTCGGGTCCCCAGGATGCAACCACAGAGAAAGGGACCGTCAAGGTCGCGGGGTCCTAACTAAGGCGGGGGTCGCTCACCCAGTCAAAGTCACACGGGTTGCCGTCTTCGCGTTGCGTGGGGAGAGTGTGACAGAGCGGGGGCAGCTTCCTCACGAGTAGGAAGGCAGCAGAGAGCAGGGCTGAAAAAAGGTAGTAAGGTCGGGCCAGCCATCGTGAAAGGCGCGGCACTGAATACACCAATGCAATCAAAGGTGCCAGGACCGCCATCTTCTTGGCCGGCGGCACTGGCCACTCTCGGGCGTCGGTAGGCCTGGCCCCGCCTCTTCCACCATTGAGACTTCCAGTGGGCCAAGACTTGGATGCACCGCCTCTAGAGCCAAAACTAGATTTCTGATTGGACGCTACGGTAGGGACGCACTAAAAAAGGCATATGATACTTTATTGGTCAATCTAGCTGTCGCTTTTCCAGTTAAGTCATTTTATTGGATATGCGACTATGCCAGGGGAATAAGGTTAGATAGTACTTCCTGTACGTACTCATAAAGCGACGGAAGTAGTTGCCGGAACAAGGTAGGCAGGTCCCGAGATATCCAATGATAAGTGGCTCATGGAGGAAGAGGGCGGTACGCCTGGGAAGGATTGTCCAATGAAAACCACTAGCGCCAGACACCAGGATAGCGCTGGGGCAGAAGGAAAGATGGAGAATTTCACGGCGCTGTTCGGAGCTCAGGCTGACCCACCTCCGCCCCCAACCGCACTCGGCTTCGGACCAGGAAAACCTCCACCCCCGCCTCCTCCTCCTCCAGGCGGGGGGCCCGGTACGGCTCCGCCCCCCACCGCGGCCACGGCCCCTCCTGGTGCTGACAAGTCAGTAGCTGGTTGCGGTCCCTTCTACCTAATGCGGGAACTGCCAGGTGAGTGCTAGGCCTGGCCAAAATCAGCCAATCAGATCATAACGAGGGGGTGATGGGCGTGATTCTTAGCCGGCTAGCGGAGGTACAAGGTAACCTAGGCAACTCGTGCCGGAACCCAGGAGCTCTAAGTTGAAAGGCCTCTGTGTAACAAGTTTGAGGAGATGGAAATCAAGAGTCATTTTGGACATGTTAAGGCTCCAAAATGCCTTTTAGTTCATCCCAAGTTCAGCTACATCAAGAGTTGAGGGAAATAATAATGGATATTGGTACAGTAATTTGAAGTTCACGACGTAATTATATATGTAACAATATATAGGACAGCCCCCTGAGGTAGGCATTGTTATCTGCATTTCATAGTTGAAAAAACTGAAGCATAGAGAGGTTGAAGCATAGAACTTTCCTTTGGTTAGTTATTGGTTGATGTCTTCCACTAACCTTATTCTGATTTTACCTATCAGTTGACAGATATTGAATATATGTTTTGGGCAAATGTTGAGTGTGTAGGAAGTAGAGGGGAGGACATATGGTGAGAAGAGGAACAAGATTAATAAGTCTGGTCCTTGTTTTTAAGAAGCTTGTTTTACTTAGGGATGCAAAGTATGTAGTTTAAGGATAGTGACCATATTTCTTGTCAAGGCCAATCTCATTATTTGGTGGTCATGCCTCACATAACTATGTGGTGGTTTTGAAAATATTATCCAAAATAAGAGCAAGAATAAAGTTGTCACTTGAGCTAGACCTTGATGAATTTATATTATTGAAGAATATTAGGCAGACTTTTCCTATAATTAGGTCAGTTTTCCTAAAAGGAAACACAATGAGGGGTGTTTTTTGTTTTTTTCAGGACATGATGGAGACCCATTTGGATGGACCAGAAATTTTGCATAGGGGACTAATAGTTGACTAGGTCCTAAAGCTAAGTTAAAATACAATGTTTAACCATGAGTGCCAAAGGAATTTTGAGCTCTTTCCTGAGGGTTATAGGAAATCATTGAAGATTTTTTTTTTTTTAAACTGATGAGTACTGCTTCTAAAAATACCTAGAGAATGGGAGGTACCATGTATTGTGGCTGGGTAGCTCAATTGGTTAGAATATTATCCTCATATGCCAAGGTTCAATCCTTGGTCAGGGCACATACAAAAATCAACCAAACCTAATATATAAAAACGTCTGCAACAGCCGAACGAAGGCTCCACTGAACACCGGAAGTCAGTCTGCAGTCAGTGCTGGGTTGCCGTGGCGACCCAGCGCTGACTGCCGAGGGGGCTGCTGATCAGGCCCCGAGAAAGGCCCGAGGAGAGAGGCAGGGTCTGATCCGCAGCCTCTGTGGCAGCTGTTGATCAGCCACTGCCTCTCTCTTTCTCTTTGGGCTTTGCTAGCAGCCGCACCTCTGTTTCTCTCCAGGCCTCCGCAGGGGCTGCTGATCAGCCCCGCCTCTCTGATCAGGCCTGGAGATAGGCCCAGAGATGCTGACTGGCATAGAAACCGACCAATCAGAACCAAATCTGGGTGAACTGTGAGGAGCCAATGGCTGCCTAGGAGACGGAGCTTTTGATGCTGACTGGCATAGAAACCAACCAGAACCAAATCTGGGTGAACTGTGAGGAACCTAGGAGGCAGAACTTGTGACACTGACTGGCATAGAAACCAACCAATCAAAACCAAATTGGCTGGCAGGGGAGGGCAGTTGGGGGGTGAGATCAGGCCAGCAGGGGAGGGAAGTTGGGGGTAATCAGGCAGGCATAGGCAGTTAGGGGCGATCAGGCCGGCAGGGGAGGGCAGTTGGAGGCAAGATCAGGCCGGCAAGGAAGGGCCATTGGGGGCAAGATCAAGCCGGCAGGGGAGGGTAGTTGGGGGCGAGATCAGGTAGGCAGGGGAGGACCGTCGGGGGCAAGATCAGGCCGGCAGGGGAGGGCAGTTGGGGGCAACCAGGCTAGCAGGGGAGGGCAGTTGGGGACGAGATTAGGCCAGCTGGGGAGGGCAGTTAGGGATGATCAGGCAGGCAGGGGAGGGCAGTTAGGGGCAATCAGGCAGGCAGGCAGAGGCAGTTAGGGGCAGTCAGGCAGGTAGACAGGTGAGTGATTAGGAGCCACCGGTCCCAGATTGTGAGAGGGATGTCCGATTGGAGAGGGTGCAGGCTGGGCTGAGGGAACCCCCCCCTTTGTGCACGAATTTTGTGCACCGGGCCACTAGTGGATACATAAATAAGCAGAAAAACAAATATCTCTTTCTCTGTCTCATCCCCGCCTTCTTTCTCTCTCTAAAATCCTATATAATAAAAGCCTAATATGCCAATGGCTGAATGACTGGTCGCTATAACACGCACTGACCACCAGGGGGCAGATGCTCAATGCAGGAGCTGCCCCTAGCCTGCAGGCCCTAGCCAAGCGGGTGCCAGCAGGGCCCCCCCCGATTGCCCTGCCAGTCACCTCACAGATCAGCCCTGATCACTGGCCAGGCCTAGGGACCCTACCCATGCACGAATTTCTTGCACCAGGCCTCTAGTCAATAAATAAAAAGCCATAGTACCTACATAGAATTGACTAAGTCACAGAGGTGAGGAACATCTGGCCCGTGGGCCATTTAAGGTCCGTGAAATCATTTGGTCCAGCTCTGACAAGGCATGAGGGGTGAGTTAACTAAATGTTTGATCAAATATAGCAGACTAATTTTTTTTTTTAATATATTTTATTGATATTTCACAGAGAGGAAGGGAGAGGGATAGAGAGCCAGAAACATCGATGAGAGAGAAACATCGATCAGCTGCCTCCTGCACACCCCCCACTGAGGATGTGCCCGCAACCAAGGCACATGCCCCTGACCGGAATCGAACCTGGAACCCTTCAGTCCGACGCTCCATCCACTGAGCCAAACCGGTTTCGGCAATATAGCAGACTAATTTTTAAGTTGATAATTTTGTATGGCCCACAAATGATGTTATAAATATCTAAAAGGCCCTTGGCAGAAAAAAGGTTCCCAACCCCTGGACTAAGAGGAGATTGGAAATGCAAGAGTAGTTTTCAGGAGAGGAGTCATGGCTGGGAAGAGAGATTTTAAGTCATGTTCATAGAACTGACAGAAAGTTGGAATGACTCTTAAAGTTCAGAAAAGGCACAGTGTCTTCTCACCTGAGTCTTGAGCATAACCGCCTGGAAGGAGGAGAGTCAACAGAGAGGGGGGATAAAATCAATACTATAATGGCTAGAGGCAATGCTGAGTTATGAGGAGAGGTACTCTGGCACTGTGTCTCCTACCATTAACAGTGTGTGTTTTTAGTTTATTGACTAGAGGCCCGGTGCATGAAATTCAGCCCAGCCTGCACCCTCTCCAATCTGGGATCCCTCTCACAATCTAGGACTGCTGGCTCCCAACTGCTCGCCTGCCTGCCAGCCTGACCACCCCCTAACCACTCCCCTGCCAGCCTGATTGATGCCTAACTGCTCCCCTGCCAGCCTGATTGCCCCTAACTGCCCTCCCCAGCAGGCCTGGTCCCCCCGCAACTGCCCTCCCCTGCAGGCCGCCCCCCCCCCCAATTGCCCTTCCCTGCACGACTGGGTCCCCTCCAACTGCCCTTCCCTGCAGGCCCGGTTGCCTCCAACTTCCCTCCTCTGCTGGCCTGGTCACTCCTAACTGCCCCTCCCCTGCAAGCTTGATTGCCCCCAACTGCCCTCCCTTGCAGGCCTGGTCCCCCACAACTGCTCTCTCCTCCTGGCCTGATCGCCCACAACTGCCCTCCCTTGCAGACCTGGTCCCTCCCAACTGCCCTCCCCTGCTGGCCATCTTTTGGCAGCCATCTTATGTCCACATGGGGGCAGCCATCTTGTGTGTTGGAGTGATGGTCAATTTGCATATTACTCTTTTATTAGATAGGATGAGAGTTGGGGAGGGAGAAACACCAATTTGCTGTTTCACTTTTTATGTATTCATTGGTTGATTCTTTATGTGCCCTGACCAGAGATTGAACCCACAACCTTGGTATATGGCAGCCGTGGGCAAACTACGGCCCACGGGCCGGATCCGGCCCGTTTGGCTGTTCTATCCGGCCCGCAGAGCCGAAAGAGCGGAGGGTTCTCTTGCTCTCCCCTCCGCTCCTTTACTTTGAATTTATATTAGTTCACACAAACACTCCATCCATGCTTTTGTTCCGACCCTCCGGTCCAGTTTAAGAACCCATTGTGGCCCTCGAAGTTTGCCCACCCCTGGTATATGGGGACGACACTCCAACCAATTTAGCTACTTGGCCAGGGCTGCTCTCTTATCAATGGAATGTGGTAATATCTTAAATACATTGAATTTTTTTTTTACGGTTCAAATGAACACATACTGAAAAGTATAAAGTATTATATAAATGTAAGTATAAATATTATGTGGCTGACTTAAAAACATTTTATTATTCTCCCTGTGTTCTCTAGGTAGCACGGAGCTGACAGGCAGCACCAACCTGATCACACACTACAATCTGGAACATGCCTATAATAAATTCTGTGGGAAGAAAGTGAAAGAGAAGCTGAGTAACTTTCTGCCTGACCTACCCGGAATGATTGATCTGCCAGGTTCCCATGATAACAGCAGCCTCCGCTCCCTCATTGAGAAGCCCCCTATTCTTGGTGGCTCTTTCAATCCTATCACAGGGACCATGCTGGCTGGATTCCGCCTCCACACTGGCCCGGTGAGTCCCCTCTTGGGGAGGAAGGAGGCAGATGGGGAGGTCTGAAAGGCATGGAGGTAGTTTTTCTGTCCAAGTCTGTTCCTTCCTAACTTACTGAGCAGAACAGTGGGGAGCAGGGGATTTGCTCCCTCCACTCACCCAAACCTTTCTTTGGTTCCTTCAGTTGCCCGAGCAATGTCGTCTGATGCATATTCAGCCTCCCAAGAAGAAGAATAAGCACAAGCACAAACAGAGCCGTACCCAGGATCCTGTCCCCCCAGGTAAGCAGCAGTTCTATTCAAAGCCAGAAAACCTGATGTTCTGAATCTGGTTCACCCATCCTCAGGGAAAAAAAAAGTTCCTTACAGAGTCCTGGACTCCCAAATTCCCCTGAAAGAAGAAATTGATATTCTGGGGTTTCCTGGGCAAGTAGGACCTTGGGACAGGGACCTTAGCAGTGCCTCCATATCCTCTCTGGCCATTTGAACAAATCTAGCAGGAGGGGATTTTGAGCTCTACAGTTGATAGGCACTTAATATCTCCAACAGAAACACCATCTGATTCAGATCACAAGAAAAAGAAAAAGAAAAAAGAAGAGGATCCTGAACGGAAGAGGAAGAAGAAAGAGAAGAAGAAAAAGAAGGTAAAATAGGGGCCTGTTGCTGTAGCCCAGTGAGTTTCCCTTATGTCTCACCCCTGTACTAGGTCGAGTCCTTGGCTTCAGGTTGGACCCAACATTGAAAACTCAGGGCAGGTTACACTGTTTTCCCATCCACTCCTGGTCAATGCCAAGGCTACTTCCTAGTTGTTCTTTTGCTCCTGCTTTGTCTTCCCCAGAACCGACACAGTCCAGACCACCCAGGTATGGGCAGTTCTCAGGCCAGCAGCAGCAGCAGCCTCCGCTAACAGGACAACTGGACTCTACCAGAATGACTTTTCCTGCTGTACTGAACCTGCTGTCAAAAGCTGCCTTCCTGGCTCTTGGACACTGCCTTAGGAGCATCCCGGTGGCTGGATCAGAAGCAGTCCTACTGTGCTCATAAGAGGAATACATTATGAGAGAGAAGGGCCATGCTTTTGTAAGGCTCAGTCCAGCTTTCTCATGAACATCTCTTCCTCTCCTAGGGAAGCTTTCTTTTCATCTCTTTTGTGCAGTTTCTGATTTGTTAGGGTTTTTCTTAAAAAAAAAAAAAAAATTGCATTTATCAAACTGGCTGAAGTATGGCTGCCTATTAAGAGGTAAGTGCCTTTCTGTGAGAGTCAGAGTTTAAGCCAAGGCATGCTAAGATCTGGGGGGATTTGGGCCTTGTATTATATTATCAGTAGGCAGGGAACCAACCAAAATGCAATTGGGGAACATGGTCCAAAAGTTAGGAAGAGCTTGTTAATACCTTTCCACAGAAGACAAATAAAATAACACCTTGCCCATAATGTTGACAACCAAACACCTGGATGATCTTCATACTCCATCTGAAGAGCTGACTCAGTTAGGGCTTGACTGTATTCTAGGTCAATTTTGTGTTGAAATAGAATAGCCAAACAAAAAAGCACCTACAATCACCACTGTACTTCAACAGGTTGATTCTTGGTCAAGCCCATGATTTTTTTGAAGTGAATATCTGGCAAGCAAAGGTAAATGCTTCTCTTATCTTTATACTAGTAGTAAGAACTTTGGAACTGCCTCATTCCTTAGTTAAGACAAAGTATTTGGCTGACGTGAATAAGCTTCTAAAACAGCAACAAAAAGGCAGCCTAAACTAACAAAATGTAAAATTAAATCCCTTTGGTCTTTGCAGGCCAAATAACTAAAAAAAATCTGAGAAAACCCAGCCTAATGTAATCAGACTTGAAGTTAAATTGGCAGAACAGTTAAAATCTGTTGCTACGAGCCAAGGCTGTCCCTAGATCGTAGAGGGAAAACCACTCACTCATTTATCTTCAGTTTTAAAGTAGGATTTCATAGGAAGAGTTCATATACTTATCAACAGTGAAAATAAAGGGTTCTAGCCAGTTTTCTGAGATTAAGTGTCCAAGGGTGCCTATTAAAATTAGGGCACAGCTTTTTGCTTTTGCAAACAGAGACAAAAATAGATACCAAATTGAACTGCCACCCATCTGTACAGTTGGCCATTAAGAGGGCTTTCATACTTTGATCATTCAGTCTTCCCTTTGGCTACAACCAAAATGAACTTTACTTTTCAGACAATTCTGTATTGAGGAACAAGTGTGGCACAAGTCAAGAGTTCTCTAAGCTTTGAAATGACAGATTTTAGTAGTTGCAAATGATTTTTTTCCCCAGGAATTTTTTGGATTAAATCACTGGGAAAAAACAACAACACCAGGACCTGTTGTCTTAAAGTAGTTATTTTCACTATAGTCCTGTCTAAAGATGGGTCAGGACCAGAAAACTTATGAGGCTTTCCTTGTGACTCCCCACCAGAGATCATTCACCCTGCCTTAACCAGACAAAATAACACAAGTCAGGGGGGAGCTGGTTAGATCAGGATTTCTTTTTATTCCTTGGTTTAAAATGGCTAATCAGAATAAAAAATAAAATGGCCTCTATCTAGAGGCTGGGGTCTCCCTGTTTAGAGGTTAGAACCCAGGTATCTCCTTTACCCAGCACCATACTGAGGTGGGCTGAGGGGTACCTCTCAAGGGATAATCGGAGGGGCTTAGGCTCCTCTCTATCCCCAGTTTTTGGCATGTGATGAAAAATATTGCTGTTTGGATTCTTCTCTCCTGGCCTTGGATTTTAAAATGTTAACTGTGTGAAATGAGGGAAGGCTTTGGGGGGCTTGTTGAAGAAGCCCACCCTAATCCTTCCATCCCCAAAAGGGGATTATCCAGTTGTTTCTGGAGCTTGGCCAAGTTCTTTTCCTGATCTCCCCTCCACCAAAAAAAATCATGGGGGTGTGACCACTTTCCTGGGGAAACTAAGTGCCAATGAGCCCTGAAAACTTCACTCTCTCCTCTGACCAAGACTTCAGACTCGCCTCTCCAGTTCCTTTCCTGATCACTAAGCACCAACAACAGGGGGTGCTATTTTCTTAATTGGTGATGGACAAAAGAGAGAACCCTGGGGCAAAGGAAGACTTCTATCCACATCTTTCCTCTTTTCCTGCTGGTCCCAGGAATGGGAAGAGTAAGATCCCCCTCAAACATATCCCTCCCTCATTTTCCCATCCCAGGATAGATATATAATTTCTTTGATATTTATAATATATATATGTATATATATATATGTACACACACACACCTGGTAACGCAGAAGAGGAAAAAAATAGAATCCGTAACAATAATAAAAAAAATTATTTCTGGTTTAAAAATGATCTGGTTCTCTCCAGGGCGAGCAATTGCACAAATGTCCACTGAGTCTGGTCCAGGGGCTAAGGAAGGGAAGGTCTTAATAGGTAAAGGGGGTTGCTACCCCAGTCTCAGGGCCCCAACTCTCCGACTCCCCAACCCCATTGCATTTTATAAAACGCTCCTCATCCTCTTGGAATCGGTGGTTTAGAAAAATGTCCATGCAGGGGAGGAGAGCCCCTTGAGGAAAGGAAGGTGGCCACCTGGGGGGCCCTTTGGTGCAGGCGCAGAGGTGTGGGGGAGGGGAGGTGCCGAAGGCTCACACCGAAATCTCATAGGTGGTGCCACCTACTCCTGACACCTTCTTGACTCCTCCTCTTGTGGGGCTACTGAGAGGTGGCTGGCCTGGGCCAGGGGAAGCTGAGCCTATACTCTTGGGCTGCCCATTGGACTTGCTGTAGGCGGTCTTGAGCTGTACTTCATCTCTGGGAAGAAAAGAAGAGAGGTGTCAGGAACTGGGACACAAAACACAGAAAAGGGAGACAGTTTTAAAAGTTCAGGAAAAAAAAAAATGATGTACTTTTCTCCATACATACTTTTTTTAGTATGATGAATAACTTAATTAAATGATTTGTACTTAGTAAATATATATTTTAAACATTCCCTTTTGTTTTATTGCACTACTTGAAACAAGCCTGATTCCCTATCTCCTATTTATTCTCTCCAATAGCAGCTATCTTGTATATTTACACTCAAATTAATTTTTAGGACAGGATTAAGAAAAAGTATTAAACTTCAGTCTCTTAACAGGAATGGCCCATGAAGGCAGCTGGAGTGAGAATGAAAATGAAGAGCTATCCACAAGCAGGACAACCCTGGGTCCGTTTGCACTAGAACATACAAGGGCAGTCCTGATACCTTCTGCAGGGCAGAATGCTAATTATAAGTTCGCTGAAGGCCAGGATGAACTAATACTTACTTGGGTGTCAGTAACGGCTGCAAGGCCACTTCTTCAGTCTCAGAGACACCAGGTGGAGCTTTTTGGCTGCTGTAAGACATGGATCGGCCCAGGTATGGAGCAGTTGGGCCTGATTCAGGGGAGCCTAGTCCCCGGCCCCTTAGTCCATCTGGCTTGCCAAATCGGGGCACAGCTGGGCGTCCCAATGGAGTCTTGCCCAAGGGTGACCTCTTCGAATCATCTGAGGAGGAACTAGTACGAGGGGCATGGCCTGAGCCTGGTGTCGACTGAATGCCTGAGTCCCCCAAGCCTGGTTCTTCCTCTCGACCTGGGAGTGGGGGTGACTGGCGTAGCAGCTTCTCTCGTTCCTGGAGGGAGGCCACAATATGGCGCGACAGATTGTCGTACCGGACTGGTGAGGGCTCTCGGTGTGCTGGGCCAGTTGGCACCAAATGTGGGTGCCTCTCAGCTTCCCGCTGCTGAGCCAGCCGGGCTGACAGGAAGGGAGAGGTGTAGCCTAAAGGTGTGTCTGGCTCAGGCCCTGCCTGCACTGACTCGAAATCAGGGCTGTCGGAAGGAGTGAGCAGGCTGTCATAAGATAAGCTTCCATTGCGTGTCTGGTTGACCAGGCTCTTATAGGAGGTGGAGGTTGTGCCCTCTGAACGGATGGACTGCAACTGGCCCAGCTCAAAGCCTGTGCCCTGGGCCGACTTGAGGCTGGAGGAGCGTGAACCACTGGACAGTGGATCGAAGTGAAAGCTTTTGCCAAAAGTGGGAGAGCGGAAGCTCTCTGGCTCCAGACTGGGTTCTGACCGGTAGCTGGGATGGCGGCTGCTCTCTGCAATTGAGGTTGGCTCCTTCAAGCTGTCACCACGACTCAACTGGGGGAGAAAATAAAGTAGGCTCTTAGTGCTGCTCCTCATGTGATAGATGCCAGGTCCCAGAGCCCAAGGTGTCCCTCAAAAATGGCCTGTTACATGCCAGCAATGTTTAGAACATTTGTATGCATTATCTTGTTTAATCCCTAAAGCAAATCTATGAGTTAGTACAAATAATACCACATTTTAAGGTGCAAAAAATAAAACTTAAGTAACTTGCTCGTGATGGGTTTTGAACTTAGTATGACAATCAGTGCTTTTATCTATTTTGCTTCCTTGCCCCCCTTAAATGAAGTAAAATCAAGGAGATTCAATCCCCCTAACACCAACAATTAGTAAAATGCCTTTGCTTTGCTTTTCTTCCCTCTGCTCTTCTTTCCCTTCTCCCAATCTTTTTCCCAGAACAAGTGGCATATTTACAACCCTACTGCTTAGGGAGAACCCAGTACCTTGGCGCTGGAAGAGTGAGGCATGGCGGCTGATGTGCTGCTGCTACTGTAGCCTGGCCGATACTTGTACATGGTAGGTGTGGGGGGGCTGTCCTTGCTCAACAGGCTGCTGTCTGTGGGGAAAATAAGGCCCAGGAGAACCACTTTATAAGCTATTCTCTTTTTTTTTTTTTTTAATATATTTTATTGATATTTCACAGAGAGGAAGAGAGAGGGATAGAGAGCTAGAAACATCGATGAGAGAGAAGCATCGATCAGCTGCCTCCTGCACACCTCCCACTGGGGATGTGCCCGCAACCAAGGTACATGCCCTTGACCGGAATCGAACCCGGGATCTTTCAGTCCGCAGGCCGACGCTCTATCCACTGAGCCAAACCGGTTTCGGCTATAAGCTATTCTCTTAACCTGGCTAGAGTTCCTTAAGGTACAGGAGAGAACAAGGTAGGATTAGGTATACTCAGCCGAGGGAACATGATTTTGTTGAAATCAAGACTAATTAGCTCAGATCTCAGAGTGAATATACCAAACAGGTCTAGGATGCTCTCTGTCTAAAGCTGGCAGTTCCCCCACAAACATCTAATTTCTAATTCACTGCCATTAGCTAAGTGGTATCCCCTTTCTCCCAGCTGTTCAAAGTAGTGGCTCAAGTGCCACCTATTGGGTGTTCTCAGCTACAACAAAAGCATTATCTCCTAATCCTTGCCTGTATGTGCTCTACAATTCAGTCACCTTCTCACTCCTGCTGCTGCCCTTACCCTCATTAGTAGCCAGGTTGAGGTGTGTTCGTAGCCCTGTATAACGGCTCAGGTCTGGCTTAGGAGGAGGTGGAGGTTCAGCATCTGCGGACTGGCTCTCTGTAATCTCCAAGCTTCCTTTAGACTGGATAAAGGAGGGAAAATCAGATTTGGAGAACTGGGCATTAGGCAACTCACAAGTATTAAACTGGTAACACAGGAGTGTTGGAGAGTCAATTATATATTTCTAAACTGGGACTGGAAGACAAGGGACAAGAGTCAGTTTGAGAATGGTACTGGATTTAAAAAAAGTTTTCAACAAGGGTTTCATCCTGCCATTCATTTGTGAGTTGGTTGTTGTTTTTTTGTTAATCCTCATTTGAGGTTATTTTTCCATTGATTGTTAGAGAGAGTAGAAGGGCAGGAGAGAGAGAAACATCATTGTGAGCGAGACACATCAATTGGTTGCCTCCCCCATGTGGGATCGAACCTGCAACACAAGTGTGTGCCCTTGACCGGGCATTGAACCCATGACCATTGGAGTGCAGGCTGGCACTCTAACCATTGAGCACACTGGCCAGGGCTTTGTTCATTTTAATCATAACTACTACTTGAGTTCCAACCAACTGCAAGCTGCTATGTTAAGTCCTATGAAGACATGGAAATGAATGGACTCAATTTATAATGTCAGTAAATCACAATCTAATGGAAAAAAAAGATACATTTTTTAAGTAATTTTAACACAAGACAGAAAGTGATAAATACTATGAGAGATGTAAACTGAAAGTATGTTTCCATTTCTTTCCCAGAGTGAGAGCCTCCAAGTACCTAGTTTTGCTCCCCTAAATTCCTCACCTTAGTTCTCCTCAGCTCTCCCTGGATGCCATTGTCCATAATCTTCACAGTTATCTGCCCATCTGACACTTCTGGTCGAAGGAAGGGAGGTCTGATTACAATGGTCTTCTCTTTCTTTGGTCTCCCCAAATACCTGAGTGTTAAGAGTAAAAAGGCTTTCATTCATTCATTCATTCAAATTATCTACTGATTGCCTACCTTGTGTAAAGCATTTATACACAATAAACAGTCCAACCAGGCCAGTGAAAAGATCAACATTGAACAGATTTCTTTGATTCCATGACTGCAATAAGACTAGGCCTTTGGGCAGATAGCTAGCTCAGGACACTCTGTAGTAAATCTCAACTCTCAGAGGAAAGTAACCATAATACCTGATGAGTATCAACTGAACTCATAGTGTCCACTAAAGGATGGCATGTCTTTCCCAAGCAGGTACTTCCCATTCTAAGAGAACCCTTCCTAACGGCAGTCTCCCAGCAGACCTGGCACCAGAAGCAGCCCAAAGAAGACAAAAGTTATAATGAAGGGTGAACAGCAGACCAAAGGGATAGATATAGATGTACCTGGGTGCTGGGGAACTGCAGAGTACACGGCTGACATTGTTACAGCAGCCATTGGTGAAGGGGTTCACACCTCCACGGAATTTACCCGTAACCTAGAGGGAGGAAAAAAAGGGCCGGAGCAGTCAGACAATGGGTCCCTGATTTCCCAAGACCAAAAACACGAACCAATGACAAATTATCGTATACCCACTATCTGGGAGATACAAAAAAAAAAAAAAAAAAAAATGAGTTAAACACAATCCTGCCATCAACCAACTTCTACCTGTGATAGCTAAGAATGGCAACTCTAGAGTCAGTGTCCTCAGTTCAAATCCTAGGTCTTTCTCACCATAGCTATCTCACCCTCAACATCAGTTTCCTCATGTAAAATGGGGATAAATACCTCTCTGGATATTGAAAACTAAGATAATATACAAAACAGCAAGCAAGCAAGGTTAATTATGCACAAAAATAACTGGCTCTAAGCAGCACTACAAGCTTCTTGAGGGCTGGCGCAGGTCTTTTATTAAGCTTCTCTAAGCTTGGAGCCCAAAGTGTCTAGTATAAGTGGGCATTCTGAAAATGTTAACTAGAGATGGCCTCTATTCTCATGCTTGCATGAGGAAATTGGACACCGCCTCGTAAAACATATTTAGGTGGTGGGGCAAAAAATATATTATTTAGGTATCCATGTGTGGAAGCACAGGCTAAACACTAATCTCAGGACTAAACACTAATCTCAAGCCCTGCTCTGCAGAGGTCTCCCATCACTTCTTCCTGTACCTGTTCATTGGTTGTGCGTCCCCTAGCCACCAGCACCACATGAAATCCCGTGAGGCCAGCTACAGGGATGAAGAATAAGCCAGCCACACACATCACTGCCATCCTGAAGCCAAACAGTCAAGGAGAGCAGAGCAACATGATCTCATCTTCTCCGGCCTGTACCGTAGCCATCTTCCCTTGAGCCTTACTACCACAGGATTAAACATTCCTCACTCTTCCCCCTCCCATTCCCACAACCCAAGCCTTGAAGGATACGTGACAGCCGTGCGGACCCCTGAGAGTTCCTCCACGTGGTAGAGGACAAAAAGGAGGCCAAAGCCAAACACACCCATAATGTGCGCTGTCAGGGAAAGGAGGAAGAGGAAGAAATAACGGTAGTTCCGGCGACCAATACAGTTGTTCACCCAGGGGCAGTGATGATCAAATTCCTAGGGGCAAAAAGAGAGAATGAGAGGCATCCTTGGACCAAAGCACTAGATCACTTTTCAGTCAAGAAGACAAACAAATGGCAGAACTTAACTGTTGTTTTTATCTATGGTCATGTTAATTATTTAGTTGCACAATTAAAACAGGAAACAGGATCAAGCAGTTTATCTTGCTCTACCAGTCTCTAAGGAAGACTTTCCAAAGGTTGATGATCAAAGACCAAAGTTGCCTCTCAAAAGTTTATCCTATGTGACCAAGGAACTCTGAAATAGAAGAACATCAGAGGCTTTGCAAAAACATCAAGATTCTTGAAAAAATAGGCTTGGAAGGAAAATCTGACAGGCAAATGCTTACAGCTAAGTAAAAACTGATTGGGGGAGCTCAGTGGATAGAGCGTCGGCTTGCGGATTGAAAGGTGCCAGGTTCGATTCCGGTCAAGGGCATGTACCTTGGTTGTGGGCACATCCCCAGTAGGAGGTGTGCAGGAGGCAGCTGATCGATGTTTCTCTCTCATCGATGTTTCTAACTCTCTATCCCTCTCCCTTCCTCTCTGTAAAAAAGCAATAAAATATTTTAAAAAAACCCAAAAAACTGACTGGGGGGGGCGGGAAGTCAAAAATAAAAGTAAGGGCCCTGGCCAGTGTGACTCGGTTGTGTACCATCCTGGGCATGGAAAGGTTGCCAGTTCAATTCCCAGTCAGGGCACATGCCCAGGTTGTGGGCTCCATCCCTGGGAAGGGGCATGCAGGAGGCAGCTGACCTGTGTTCCACTCTCACATGGATGGTTCTGTCTCTTTCTCCCTCTCCTTTCCTCTCTCTCTACAAACCCCCCAAAAAACACAAAACCTTAAGAAAAATAAAAAGGACACAGGAAGAAAAATATAACTAAAAATTGAATGCAACAATATGATGTTGTAGACGCAAGAGATAACACAAAGCCAGGACACATAACCAGAAAGATGAGCCAAGGGAAGGAAGGCTAGAGCCATGAATCCTGGTGCTGGGAAAGCCTATGGCACTTGGGATCCCTCCTGTAACAGAATATTTGTGCTCTACCTCTCATGTACACACTGCCCACATAGTTAGCCAGGACTATATTTCATGCACAGAATTCGATCCTTACTCTATGAGTCGGAAGAAGACCACTTGGGTTAAGCATCAAGTGATACCCCACTCAAGGTTCTTACCTCCACACAATTGTCACAGACACTGCAGTGGGAACATCGAGGAGGACGGTAGAATCGGCAGGTGGCACACCATTTCATGCGCACTTGGATGCCCTTGATTTCCACTGTTTTGTAAAGGGGAGCTCGGAAGTCATCTTCCTTGTCTTCATCCTCCTCAGCTGCAGAGAGGAAAGTCAATGAAAAAACAGCTGTGCCAGAACTGTACCAAGCACTAGGGATGCAGTGATATTTAAAATATGGCCTCTGCCTTCAAGGAATTCAGACTAATGGGGGAGAGTCTAGGAACTAGGAACTAATACTGTGAGACCAGCTCTTCATACAACATTATTGGAACACAGTTGAAGAAGCAATTTATTCTGCACTGGGAAATGAGGTTCAAGAGAAGATGACTCACCCAGCTGGCATGGCTCAGAACCAGAAAGTCATGGTTCAATTCCAGGTCAGGGCACATGCCCAGGTTGCGGGCTCATTCCCCAGTGTGGGGTGTGCAGAAGGCAGCCAATCAATGATTCTCTCTCATCATGGATGTTTCTATCTCTCCCTCTCCCTTTCTCTCTGAAATCAATAAAAATATATATTTTTTAAAAAGCGAGAGAAAAAAGAGAATATGACTCAGGTGGCTGTGATATGGGTACACTAATATTCCCAGTTTACATACTACAAATAATATATAAACTAGCTATCTCTGAGCTGTGAAATTACAGATGATACTTGTCTTGTTTATACTTTCTATATAATGAACATACACTATTAAAATGTTTATATTTAGCCCGGACCGGTTTGGCTCAGTGGATAGAGCATCGGCCTGCGGACTCAAGGGTCCCGGGTTCGATTCTAGTCAAGGGCATGTACCTGGGTTGCAGGCACGTACCTGAGTTGCAGGCACATCCCCAGTGGGAGGTGTGCAGGAGGCAGCTGATTGATGTTTCTCTCTCATCGATGTTTCTAACTATCTATCCTCTCCCTTTCCTCTCTGTAAGAAATCAATAACATATACCTTTTTAAAAAATGTTTATATTTAAAAAAATTTTAATGCTATTTATTTTGAAATCTCTGATACTTCCACACCATCATCTATCAGAAGTGAGTTCTTTATTTTTTTTAAAGTACTATATAGTTATTTGATTACTCTTATAACTTAACTAGAGGCCCGGTGCACAAAATTCATGCACTTGGGAGGGGTGTTTCCTCAGCCTGGATTGCGAGAGGGCGCAGGCCAGACCGAGGGACCCCACTGGTGCATGATCGGGGCCAGGGCAGGAGGTTGGCCAGCCCGGGAGGGACCGTGGGAGGGCTCCAGGGCCTGTCTGGCCCATCTTGATCAGTCCCAATTGGCCAGACCCCAGCAGCAAGCTAACCTACTTGGTCAGAGCGTCTGCCCCCTGGTGGTCAGTGCACGTCATAGCGAGCAGTTGAGCGGCCTTAGCATACCATTAGCATATTACGCTTCAATTGGTTGAACAGACGACTGGACGACCGGACACTTAGCATATTAGGCTTTTATTATTAGGATACACAGTGTACCTATTCATACAAATATCTTTCCTATCTTCCCTTCTATTTGAAAGCAAGAACCTTTTTTTTTAAAAAAAAATCACCCCTCATGACCATAATGTCTTCCATATAGATCAGCGACTTTCAACCTTTTTTATCTCATGGCACACATAAACTAATTACTAAAATTCTTTGGTACACCAAAAAATATACTTTTTGCTGATGTGACAAAATAAAAGGTATGCATTTGATTTATTCACATCAGATGGCTACTGTTGTGTTGGTTGTCATTTTTTTCATTTGACAATCTAGAAAAAAAGTGCCCGACTAAATAGTCGTGTTTTAAAAATTCTTGCGGCACACTGGTTGGAAATCACTGGAATAGATAAATACTTGACAAAAGAACACTAAAAGCTCATTAAAATAGTCCTACTTGTTTTTAGGAACTTAAAGTTCCTTTCATTCATCTGATATTTGAAACAGAAGTTACAAAGGAAGCACAGTAACACAGCTTTTTTGAACACAATGAATTTCAGAAAAACTTCACCTCACCAAAGTTGCTATCCCAATCCCACTTGTCTCACTCTTACAAGATAACTTCACATTTGAGAGAAAAAGTAGGTGTCTTCATCAGTGTCTTTCTTTCTACTTCTTATTCTACCAATGACAGTTCTTACTCTCACCTCCTGTCTCAGAAACAGCTTACTGCTTCTGCATGCAAAACTCTTTTCCCATGTGTATGGGAAAGCATCTCCTTCCTAATTCTTCAATTATCCCCTTTCTGTCATTTCAGCTTCTCTCTCTTCTCTGGTTCTGGCTCCTCAGCCTACCAAAATGCTAAAGTTTTCTTTCTGTATCATAAAAAAAAATCCTCCTCTTCCCATAAGATATTTATCTTTTGCCTTCTTTGCTTCACTTCTTGAGAGAATAATCTTAATACTCATTGACTCTTCCTCATTTCCTATTAACTGCCTTCCAAACCATTACAATTTTGGTAATTTAACTATATTTCTCCCATATACATAAGTAAATATACTATTTAAACTGTTCTTGTTCAGATCACTAATTTCTTAATATATTTTTATTGATTTCAGAGAGAGGAAGGGAGAGAGAGCAATAGAAACATCAATGATGAGAGAGAATCATTGATAGGCTTCCTCCTGCACTCTTCCTACTGGGGATTGAGCTCGCAACCCAGGCACGTACCCTAATCAGGAATCGAACCGTGACCTCCTGATTCATAGGTAAGTGCTCAACCACTGAGCCACACCAGGCAGGCCAGATCACTAATTTCTTAGTTACCAAAATAATGGATAATTTAGAATTTCGATACTACTGGATCTACTTTCTAATAACCATCAGCTGCTTCATGAACTTCCTTTAGTTCCCACTTTGTCCAGTTTCTCCTCCTACTAACATTTCTTTCTTTTTTTTTAAATATATATTTTTTATTGATTTCAGAGAGGAAAGGAGAGGGAGAGAGAGAAACATCAATGATGAGAGAATCATTGATCGGCTGCCTCCTGCACGCCCCCTACTGGGGATTGAGCCCAAAACCTAGGCATGCACCCTTGACCAGAATCGAACCTGGGACCTTTCAGTCTGCAGGCAGACACTCTATCCACTGAGCCAAACTGGCCAGGGCACTAACTTTTCTTGCTCAATCCCTCTTCAATTGCTCCTCCTCTGCTCTACTCCTCATTAAAATGTCAGTGCTGGTCAGGTATGATCTTAGTTTTTTTCCTAATCTCATTCTACTTTCTCTAGACAATCTTACTCCTATTGCTTCAAATACCACATGGCTAAAGACTTGGAGAGTCTGACTACTCAACTGCGCACAGGTTAACTCTACTTAAATGACTCATAAATATCTCCAATTCAACATTCTGAGATGCTGTCTTCCCTCCAAACTTGTTCAACATTCCTGTAACATGTATCTTGGTTTACAAAAATTAGCATCAAACTTATCTCCCAAGTTAGGAACCTAGGAACTACCCTAGACAATTCATTTACCCTCTCACTCTTCCCCAGTAAGCCACTGGTCGTGAGAAGTTCTATTGAGTCTTCTTCTGAAAAATCTGTAAATCCAGCCTTGAATTCAAGTTTTCATCTGGTTTGCATTATCTCAATAGCCTCCCAAATGGTATCTGTACATTCTTACAAGAATTATATTTGTAAAATGAAATCTGGTCCTGTGCTTCTTCCAATTAAAGGAAGAAAATCTATTTGATTTAGCATATAAAGCAGGGGTGGGCAAACTTTTTGACTCGAGGGCCACAATGGGTTCTTAAACTGGACCGGAGGACCGGAACAAAAGCATGGATGGAGTGTTTGTGTGAACTAATATAAATTCAAAGTAAAGGAGCGGAGGGGAGAGCAAGAGAACCGCGGGCCGGACAGAACAGCCGAATGGGCTGGATCCGGCCCGCGGGCCGTAGTTTGCCCACGGCTGATATAAAGTCTTCCACAATTTGCCTCTGGGTTTCTCTTTTGCCCCTGTAGCCATACCATGCTCTCTACCTTCCACCCCACTGAGTTCAGCATTTCATGGCTACAAGCTTCTGCCTAGAATGTCCTTCCTTTCCATCCTCTACTTGGTAAAGTCTTTCCTACCTACCATTGGCAGTATTTCCCAGTTTATCTGGGCACATATTAGTGCACACTTTACTATGGTCTCACAGAATCTTGTTCATGCCTCCATTACAGTTTGTATCACACTGTTATAACTGCCTAATTCATCTTGGATAGTATTGTGCCTAGCAATACCGCCCAACCGGTATGTTCAAAATATATTTCTACTGAACAGATAACTGAAAAACAAAGAGTTGATTCAACGTGAATCACATGGCTAGAAGTTATGACATATAGTAGTACTAAAGGCCCTGACCTGCTTTTCATCATTAGACTATAAAAGTATCCAAAACCTTATCACTCAATGTATATGTCCAAAAAATCATTATTTTTTCAAAGGTAATAAGGAGCTTCCACAAAAGAGGAAAATCTTACCTCGAGGGAAAATCCCTGGGTCCATGAAGGTGGCCATGCTGAAGTTAGCCAGCACAAAGAGAAAAACAATCGCATTGTAGATGGGCACTGCAGGTGACACATAGAGGCTTAGTCCTGGACAGCTGCATAGATAAGAAAGAAAATAAGGGGCTGCTTCTAACACTTTGGACACCAACCATATAAAGATTCAGCCCCCATACTTATATTTAAATCTTGTGTAGTTCACCTTTGCTGTCTCAAATTATTGTATTCTTCCCAACAAATGTGTCTAGTTTCCCAAAGAAATGCTCATTTTAGATCAAGGTACAAGACACTCTTTCCTACCATAACCCCTTGCACTAAAGGTCTGTGTTCTTCAGATTCTTTCTTCCCTGGTGGATCTTTCCAAGGTTTTAGAATCTGCTCTTATCTCCTTTTTAAAAGGGCACAAGAGTTAGGGACTGAGTATGTACCAACTACACTGATACCAACTACACTTCCTTCTCTGTAGCAGCCTTGAGGCTTCTGAATCCCAGCCATGCCCCAGTGACCTGTACATTGGCCCAAAGCATGAGATACCACCTGCCTCTCTGGCTTCCACTCCCTCTGGCTTTGTACCACTCTCAACTGCCTGACATTTCTTCACTGCGTCAGATATACCTGAGAGTTTTATTCAACTAGAAACTAGTTCTCAAGGTGAAAAAAGGGAAAAAATAATACCGGTATGTTCAGATATGAATGGCACAAAACTAGACTTCTTGAGGTCTATAAATGAAGCAGAAGAGTGGGGAATAAAGAAAAGATTCCAGGCCTGGCTGAGTAGCTTAGCTGGAGTGTCATCGTCCCATGCACCGAAAGGTTATGGTTTCTATTCTAGGACAGGGCACACACCTAGGTTTCGAGTTCAATCCCCGGTCAAGGTATGTACAGAACGCAACCAAAGGATGTTTCTCTCTCTCTCTTTCCCTTTCTCTCCCTCTAAAATCAATAACGCTTTAAAAAAAATAAAAATAAAAGAGGAGATACCAGACCAAACCACCCTAAATCCTGAAGGTAAAAGAAGCTGGTTAAATATATCCAGTATTTCACAGGGTCCAAATCAAGAAATATGCATGAGGTAACTTTTCTTGGATTACAAAAAAAAAAGTGCCCCAGTCCAGGATTACACTCAGTTTCTGTTGGGATGTGAGTCTAGCAGGAATGCTGTAGGTGCTCTTCCTTTCTCTGATGATATTCTGGGAGCTGGAAGTTTCAGAACACAGATGTGCTGCTTGCTCGGTCAGTAATATCAAAGACCCTCTCTCCTGTCTCAGCTCAGGAAAAACTTCCCATTACAAAACAGTGGCTAACTACCCTAATCTGCTTTGTGGCTGAGAACTTAATCTCCAGAATTAGGATGGCATCTGTCTTTGTCCCCTTTATCTAGACCACTCAGAAGGAAAGGAAGAGTTCACTGAAGGAAGCAAGGGCCAAGAGAACATGACAGCATGAGTCTGGAGAATTCATCCACAGCAGTCCCGGTTCTGTTGTGATGTGTCTCTACCAAAACAAAAAGCACAGCCCTGAACAGTGATTCAAGATAGTTCATAGGAATTGAACTCCATAATGAGATATAAATAAACTAACGATAAGAGACAAAGGTGATTGTCACAAAGCATCTAAAAGTCTTGACCACCACCATTTATTTAGTCAAATTCCATTAAAAAAAATTTTTAAGTAAATATTATGTGCAAGGTTTTTTAGGTAGTAAATATCAATTAACTCTTAGCTTCTGATGGATCAAAACTGGAAGATAATGAAGGTAGAATAAAGGCACTGATTTCAAGGAAAAAACAGATCTCCCATCACAGTTCTGGGTTTATTATCAGTCTCCTATGGAAGCGTCTTCCTTTGGGGTTTCTTTGGTTCAGAAAAGATGTCCCCCTACTTTGGCAGTTTTTGGGGTGAACTATAAGCAAGAAGGAAGAGTCCTTACACAGCCCCACCTAAAGCCTGAGTTCCTAGCTCCTTGGAAGGGAGGGAGAGAAACTGAAAACCAGTCATCCAGGTCAGAGCCCCTCCCTAGTACTTAGCTGTCACTTTAATTTCCGCCTGGGGAAGAGGAGAAAGGGTGACTCACTTGACTCCTACAGCCTGGGAAGATAATTAGAAGGGAAAAAGAAATTAAATCCTTAGAACACTGAGGTACCATGATTTAAGTCTCATTCCTAGAATTGGCCATTATGGCTACTGTGGTGGCCTCTTGAGCGCCTGAAAAAAAAATAAGGGTATTTCTGTTCTTGAGGGAAACCAAGTTAAATGACAATGAGACAGCAGCTACTTTGCAGGCCCAAATGTCAGCCTTTCTGACTCCATTCTTTCTTCAGTTTCTGAATTTCCAAACAAAGAAAATCACACAGTTTCTTCTGTATCTGGTCAAACTCTGGGATAATGAACTTTACCCCTACAACCTTCCTGACATCAACCTATCCCAGTAAAAGTGTGAAAACCTAGAATCAAGTTCTAGGATCTGTTGCCAAAATACAGCCTGCCCCAGAGTTGGCAGTTTCTAGAAATTATACAAATAAGTGCATAGGCAGTATTTGCTCCTAGATGCAAATCAGGGACCTACTGCTTCCAACCTAAACACTCTAGCTCAGAGAGCACCCTACCAAGGAGAGGCATGTGTGAGCAGTGCCTGGTATCCCATTCTGTTTAGCTCAGGAAGAGGCCTGTTGTTGCTACAGTATTCTGTCAGATCCTAGGTGACCACTCCAAGTAGTCTGTCTGAATCTGTTGCCTTTGATGGAAGGAGATGAGAGCTGAGCTGAGAGGAGTTGTTGGGGCTCGTCCTCAGCCTATAGCAATAATCATAGTGCTCCAAAGCACAGGGAGTGGCCGCAGCCCAGAAGGCTGGCTGACTGACTCACTGATGAAACTCCCAGTCCTATACCAACCCAGAAAGAACAGGTTCTTCTGCCCACCCATTCAGCCCTCCTGTTTTCGAGCCAAATAAAATGAGGAGAGTAGGTTTCAATACCTACACTCTTGAAAAATCTGTTGCGTAGCCATCTCTCACACTTCCTATTATAAATGGTTCAATTCCTAGTACAAAAAAAAAGTAGGAGTCAAGAAGCTTTGATTTTAATCCTCTCTCAATCAATATTTTGCTAGGTAACCTAAGGTAATCCACAGAAAACTCTCCAAGTTCATTACTTCAACTACATAATACAAATATGAGAATGAGACAAAGTTTGAAAAGATCCTAGAATTCTTTTTAAACCAGATGGCTTAATACTGGGCATTCACTGGCTAAAAGATACACACACACACACACAAGCACACACACACACACATTACTATTACAACCATCATCAATTATCATTCCAGCTCCACCTTCATCCTTCATTCCACTTCCCCATTCCAAGGTACTGGACATTCAAGAACACTTGAAACATAGGCACTACCCTCCTAAAGAACAGGTCTATGCATTCCATCCATGCCTAGCACATAGTTTGGATGTATGAGTAGTGTTCCTTGTTAATGAGGAAAGGTTGAAATGAATACCCTACTTCCTGCCCCTTGGGGATCAAGATTCCCCAGGAAAACAATTTCTTCTCTTATAGGTAGGTAAGTTCCCCTTAAAACACTTCATTTATGGTGTGTGTGTTACTCAGACTTTCAAGCAGCTCAGTGCAAGACACAGGACCTGGATGAGGAAAAAAACGTGGGAAGGAAAAGGAACAACCACTGCTCAATTAATGCCCTAAATCACGAGACTGCTCCCACTCAAATCAGGTGCTAGCACCTCCACAGTCATGAAAAAAAAAACCAGAGGGAGAGTCACTCCAGTTGCCCAACTCTCTGGGGTAAAAGGGTTGGGAGGGCCCAGAGGTAGAAACTGAAAGGAAGAAAGCTCTCTACGGATGTGACACTGGAAAGACCACAGATTTCTATACAACCCAGACTTTTTTATCTTTCCTGAAGAGGACCACTGAGGACCACCTGCAGCAGAGATGTGCACCCCCATGCCCACCCTACTGACCTTAAAAGTAAACAAAATGAGACACTGGTTAACTTTACTCACAGTTTGAGGAGACTTTAGAGGATACAATTCAGTGATTTATTTCAAAGACCACTGCTAGGAACCCTAAAAAGGTCTCAAGGCTCCTTGGGAAGACAAAGAGTATGCACCAAGTAGCTGGGCCTCTATGCATCAGCCTCAGCTGAACCAGACAGCTCTACCCTTATGTTTTATGTACTGGGGTTCCAAATAAGATCTCATTTGAAAAAGGTCATGGTGTTTAAATAACTGCTCCAGGTCAACTTCCTCATTATACAGAGGAAGAAACAGGTCCACAAAGTTTAACAGGCTTTACCAAAATCTGTCTCCTGACCCCCAAAAAGTGTGCATTCCTTTTACCTAGCACTGCCCCCTTGCCAATCACAAAAGGAGGCTTAGCAAAGACAGATGAGGATACAGGCACATTATCTTAAATGCAGAGTCTAATGCCTAATTAGAAGGGGGAGGGTTACTTTAGCAGACACTCTCCTTCCCAAGCAGTAAAAAGAGGAAAGAATTAAGACATGATCTCCAATAACTCACCTGCTTATTTTTAGTACTGAAAATATTCAGTGAATGAGGGGGATTAGGCTTCTAGGAGGAAGACCTGAACTGTTCTATTCAAGCTTCTCTGGAAAAGAAGATCACCATTTTTTGATGATCAAGCCCAACTGATAATTTCTGCTCATAGCTTTCCCTACTTGGCGAGTATATTACATCTAATTGGTTGAAGCCTATATGCTTCCACTAATTATGTCTGCCAGCTGAAAGGGACTTTTTCTCCTACTCACAGTCCTCTAGATCCCAAAGTAATTCTCACCTGGGCTTGTACAAATGGTTGAAAAGATAGTGGTAGCCTAGGGAAGAGAATAGGAGGATGACAGAGTAGTTACAGATTTAGGGCCCCAAATAGGAGCAGGTTCAAAGAGAGCCTTCCTCTTGTCTCTCTACTTGAAACCATAAATTATTCCTTAGGTTGTATACAGTTTTAAACAGAGGGTTCTCCAAGGACTTGAACCTCAAAAGGGATAGGATATGTGGGAGAACAGTTTTTGAGATCAGTGGCACCTTAGTCCAGATGTATGCTTATAGAGGAACTGCTATGGTTAGATGGAGAGGAAGAGATGAGAATTTCAGAGGTTCAGGGTGTTTATGTCTCCACAGATGGGCGAGGAGACTCTAGGGAGGAAAAGAGCCCAGAAGTTGGTCCTGAGGAAAGTGCCAAGGGGGGACTCTCACTAGGACTTAAGCCTTCTAATTTTGGATTAGAGGCAGTAATTCCAAAGAGAGTCAATATTGTCCTCCAAAATCCTTTTTCCTCAGGCTAAAAGACCATAGAATAAGGAGGGCCCCTACTTTTCTGGCACCAGGGAATGAAAAAGTAGGTTAAATAGCTTCAACTATCAGTTGAGAAAATGTCTATGTCAGGACAACAATTTGTGGCAAAACTGGTATAACCAGCCAAGCACTTCAATGTTTCCAGATTAGCAAATGAAGAGCAAGGATTCTGCTCAAGAACAAATGGGTTGAAAGAGAGAAACCACTTAGTCCCCTGAATTTCCAACTTCCCCCAAAGCTTTGCCCCTTGAAGGAATATAGAACCTCCCCAATTAAGCTGGTCTGAGGGTATCAAAGTGGTCTTGTATATATCCCTCCTGACACAGCGCTACAAGGGCTACAAGGATACTAAGATCCCATATAATTGTCCCATGGTTAAAATGTTGATTCTACCTACCCATAAGAGCAAAAACCAAAATAAGGATGACACTAAAATTCCCTCCTCCTTATTGGCAGTCAATGCATGAAGAAGGGCAGAACACTGAACATGTTGAGACAAAGATTATAAAGAACAGAGAAGAGCAGGGCTGCTCTAGATCCCTGAAGGATTCCACAGGTAAGTTCAGGCTGGAGAGCTGGGGGCAAGGAAACTATGACTTCTACTCATCAGAGGAAGAGGCGAGAAATAGGATGGTGCTTGTACCTTAGGCAATAGAGCAGGGGTCCTCAAACTTTTTACAGAGAGGAAGGGAGAAGGATAGAGAGTCAGAAACATCGATCAGCTGCCTTCTGCACACTCCCCACTGGATATGTGCCTGCAACCAAGGTACATGCCCTTGGCCGGAATCGAACCTGGGACCCTTGAGTCCGCAGGCCGAGGTCCTCAAACTTTTTAAACAGGGGGCCAGTTCACTGTCCCTCAGACCGTTAAAGGGCCGGACTATAGTTTAAAAAAAAAACTATGAACAAATTCCTATGCGCACTGTGGGTCCGGGACGAGTCGGCTGCTAAGCAGGACAGGCAGGGGCACCCGGCGGGCCGGATAAATGTCCTCGGCGGGCCGCATGTGGCTCACGGGCCGTAGTTTGAGGACGCCTACAGAGCTTCCCCTTATCAAAAAACTAAGAGTCCTAGCCAGTTTGGCTCAGTGGATAGAGTGTTGGCCTGTGGACTGAAGGGTCCCGGGTTCGATTCCAGTCAAGGGCATGTACCTAGGTTGCTGGCTCGATTCCTGGCCCGGTCAGGGCGCATGCAGGAGGCAATCAATCGATGATGTTTCTCTCCCTCTGTCTCTCCCCCTCCCTTCTACTCTCTCTAAAAATCAATGGAAAGATATCCTCAGATGAGGATTACCAAAAGGAAGTAACTAAATAGAAAACATCACTATTACTTTGCTGACCCATATTTTTTAGAATTCCTTCTGGCATAAGCTCAATTTGGGAGGTTTCCCTCCCTCCTTTCTCAGATTTAATTCCTGTTCGCTATTTCTTCCAATAATAGTAATTGCCAGCAATTCCTGCTTCATTCATCCTTCAGTGAGTCCAAACTGCTTTATTCCTCACCACTTCATTTTCCTCTTCCCAGCAACCTCCCATTGCTCTAAATAGCACCTCACAATTAGGTATAAGCCTGAACTACAGCAAAGTGAACTCCCCAGAAATATCTACCATGCTCAGATTGTTCCAAGAGCTACAACTAGAACACCAACTCAATGTCTCAACAGTTTAAGGCTCAGAAGGCTGGTCCATGTTAATTATAAACAGGTAACAGCAAAGATGTTTCCTGGGTGGTTGACAGTTAAAATACTGGGGAAAAGGGGAAGAATAAATCAGTCTCCTCCAATAACAAGCCAACGAACAAAGTCTGAATATCCTAAGTGGGAAATCTTTTAATACCAACTGCATTTCCTAACACAACAAGGGAATGGAAGAATTGCTGCTATTCCCTTCAGCAGGAACTAATATAAAAGTCTTCTAGGACTCTCCTCCTAAATAAAATTTGCGTTCACTTCCCATTGACCTTCACTCCTTAAGCAACACTAAATGCTAAAACTCTCTCAATGGTATATCTTCTAAATCAATTCTGAAATTCTCCAGTACTCTGTTCCCATAACCTTAAATTTAAGCTTCAAATAACCAGGGGAAAAGCCACTGCTAGTGGCTGATTGCTTAAGCTGCTTCAAGCCTCTCTGATGGTTTCTTCCCACTTCCTTCTAGTTCAGGATCATCTAATGATGGAGCTGGATAGGAAAATATGAACACCTGTGATTCCAGAGGAAGGGAGGCAGGGGAAGGTAAAGGATTCAATGGAGTAAAATATATACCATGTTTCTGGGATTCAGATTTACCTCTATCAGACATCTAACACCCAGTTGCTTGGCTTTGAAAGCAAAACTCAAGAGAAAAACTAGCCCATCACCTCCCATGGAGTGCCCCCCAAATACCACTGCTGGGAGAAAACTCACGTAAAGGCAAAGAAGAGGGTCGTAGCTCCCACTAAGAAGATGGCGGCTGCTGAGACCGGAACATACTTGCTGGGTTTGAATCTCTTTCCAGACTCTGCGGGCATGTTGGAGGTCTGATGGGAGATCTGCCCTGCCGCATAGCCCAGGCCCACACAACGGCAGAACAGACAAGAAAATGGGATGAGGGCAACACCGAAGGTAAGAGCACAGGACACCAGGGAAAGAGAAAATTTTAAATTATCACCCTTCCCCCTCCCAAATAAAACTAAATAAAGGTCAAAAGATCTCAAATGAAGGAGAGCATATGGGAGGGGGAAAGGTGATTCCAAATAATGAATAACCACCTCCCCAGAACGAGGCAGAAGGAGACTAAGAAACACAACTTCTACAATTTAAAAACTGGAGACAAACAAGAGGCTGTACACATGCAAATGGTTGCAGGTAGAGAACACAGACAGTCAGACAGATCAAGGAATAGCTCATGGATGGAGATAAGTCTTCAAAAGGAAAGGAGGAGAGAGTATCAGGGTAGGGCAGAACACTTCGGACAAGGAAAAATTCTTCGGAAGAGATACTGTAGTACCTCCACGACTACCACACTTCCACAAAATGTGAGCTTCACCCAGAGGTGTGCACTGTGCTTCTATTTTAATCCAAGAAGGAAACTGGGATTTTCAGCTTTAAAGAGAAACTGTTTTTACTGTAGTCCTTGTCTCTTTTGGGCAGTTTTCTCAATGTCACCACTCCCACACCTTGACTTCAGGGCTTGTAGTATGGCAATAGTGATTTAATTTTATTTCTTTTCTCTTGATGGCTAAAAGCTGGACAGCAGCTGTTACAAGATTGAGTTGTAAATCCTTTTCTTTGAAGGGGGACGGAAAACAGAGAAAGAGCAAGCTTGTCTGTCTTCAATCTCTTGTTGTTATTCTCAAGCCCTTTTAGGGCTCCGTTTCCTAGAGAGATCATGCAAAACTAAAGGGAAACATAAAATCCCTGAGGCCATGTTCTTCCCAATAAGCAAAATTAAGATGGAAAAAAAAAACCAATTCCACTCGATACTTTTTAAAGATTACTGTGAATGAAAGCAAAGTTCCAAAGAGGTCCCTGTTTCCAGGTTAGTGTGTTTGCTCTTTTGTCTTCAATCTTGGGCTGTCTGAATGCAGAGTTCAACTGGGTTACAGTGCCTCACCTGGAAAACAAAAACAAATATCTTTATCAAAGAAATTCTTTCAGGGCATTTCTTAAGATCATCAAGGCTCAAACACCATAGACCAGTGGTCGGCAAACTGCAGCTCACGAGCCACATGCGGCTCTTTGGCCCCTTGAGTGTGGCTCTTCCACAAAATACCATGTGCGGGCGCGCACGTACAGTGTGATTGAAACTTCGTGGCCCATGCACAGAAGTTGGTTTTCGGCTCTCAAAAGAAATTTCAATCGTTGTACTGTTGATATTTGGCTCTGTTGACTAATGAGTTTGCCGACCACTGCCACAGACCACTGTTTAAAAGTGCCTTTTGAAAGAAAGATTAGTTTCCACTTCACTTATGTGTATGATGGGCTCTTACATTTAGAAGAGTGAACTCTTCACTCTTCTAAATGCTGTTCATATTAGAAAGAGAAGAACATGGCTTCACCTGGCCTAAGGTCATCAAAGAACTAGTTCTTGTAAGGGGGCCATCGTACCTGACACAAATAGTAACAAATATCAAAATATAGAAACAAACAAAAGGCCAGCCGTGACGGGCAGTCCTAGACAAGAGATTTCTCCTTGGACAAGGAATATTTCTTGCTACGATGAAAAGAGAAAAAAATAACCTCAAAACTAGGGCAGTAAGTCTCATTTCTTTTCTGTGTATGCCTCTCTCTCTCTCTCCCATATCCCTCTATGCTTTTTTAGTTATAACCCTGAAGAGGTAGAAGCTGAATATTTGGTCTTCTAGAGTAACACCTGAAAGGACCTGAATGAGAAATGTGCTTGCACTGAAAGGTGAGATGCCCTCTTTAGGAAACTGAGTCAACCATAGGGGCTGGTCCTTTTTTCCCAATTCAATAGTTTTTTTATTCCTACATTGGCCTATGAGGAAGTCAACTGAACCCCCACCTTCCTCAATATGATTAAAAGTAACAATTAATTCTGTTGATGGTAGTAGCAAAATAACACTAGCATTTTGGATTTTATAGGGTGCTTTTCATCTAGTGATCTCAAAGCACTTAACTCACATTATCGGTGACAGAGTCCCTTATCCCACCCCGTAAAATTGAAGGCTAGAGAATGCCTGAGGCTATTCCACTGAATCACTTGAGCAGTCAAGTCCAGAGCCCCGAGAGTTCACATGCCCCTTTGCCAACCCAAACCCTTTCTCCTTCTCATCCACTATACTACCTGCCCAGTGATGACAACTGCAATCTGCAAACCAAACATTTTACTTGTTAGAATTTAAAAATAAAAGTTTTATCACACCCAAGTGATCTAGGATTTCCCTTAATACCAAGGCGGAGATCAAAGTATCAGAAGATTCAAATGAAATACAAATGTGCCCTAGAATTTATCACTCCCTCTCTTACCTGTGGCATGGAAGGCAAAGGAGCCCTTCTTCAAAAAAGATGCATTGTCTCTCTCTTTAAAAAACAGTGTTTTAGAGGGCCAAACAGCAATATTAGAAGTGAACACCCAGATGGCACAAAAATTGTTAACATCCTAAAAAAATTTAAATCCTTGCTAGCCCCTAATTTTATGACTATTTAATTCTCAGTTTCCTAAAACAATCAAATCCCCATTTCTGAATGTAGGCCTAAAACTTTGTTAACAATGAAAAGCAAATTCTTGACTTGCAGACAATACTATTAAGCTTTCCCCTCAAAACACTGAAGATTGGAGAAAAATGGAAAATTGTACTGCTTATATTTTATCTAGAGCAGGCTATAATTTAGACAGCATTAATATTCCAGATTATATTTTCTAACAGGAAAAAAAAGTAACTTGGGTTAATACTGCCACGGTAATGCAGGATCATAAAAGGCCATGCAAGTTTGGGAGTATTATACTGAGAAACATCTAAGATGTTTGGGGGATATACATTACAATGGACAAGACATAACCTAAGAATTTATTGGGTATAATAAAGACATACCAAGTCTTAGCAGAAGGATGTGGGTAGTAAGGATAAGATGAGTGTGTTTCATCAGAGCCAGTAGTCTGGATCCATACTAGTATGAGGTGTACAACAAGCATGTGTATGACACAGGCAGAGTAATTTATGGAATGGAATATGTATATATGAAACTAGAGAATATGTGCTTGAAGGCTCTAATAAAGGTTTAATAAAAGGACCTCCTTAAAGGGTGAATGGATATGAACAGTACCAGTAAAACACAAGTATTGTTTGTTGAAACAAAGAGATGTAACAGTACAACATAGTAAATCTGAATACAAAGTACACAAGGTCTCATGGAATAATCCACATGGCAAGAGAGCTGAAGAGTCAAGCAGAAGTTTAACATGGGTGTTATCATTATATACCAAGGTAGCAAAGTACACGGGTATATGATTCTTGTAAGCATTAGGTGGGTTTTGAAGAATGGGTGATAATGAGCATTCTGAAGAGATTTGATACAGTACAGAGGGATACTGGGATAAGATAGAAATGCGGATAGAAGATCAGCCTAGACAAGAAAACATTAATCAGGAAGTGAAAAATCCAAGACAGAAAAAGGGTCTACACTACAATATAACACATATCTGATCTTATACCTTTCATAACTTTAGGTCACTTTCTTACTTCTCATTTAAGTGTTTTCATTCAGCCAAGTGGATAAAACATCTTCCACTTCCTGTCCCACAAAGAGATAGATTCCTATTGGTAAAATATTAGCAAATACATCCGAGCTCCGCTTGTATTAAGTACAAAGTACTAAAAGCATGAAGCACCGGCTGGTGGGAGTGAGGAAGCAGACAGACGGGAGAGAACAGGTAACAGGATGAGGCTTGAGCCAAAATAAGTATCAGCAGAGTGGAGCGAGGGACCTGAAACGGAGGGAGGTAAAAGGGGAACAGCACCCAGTCCCCACTCAGAAGGTGAGCTAGGAGAATCACTGTATGGGGCAGAGCTGACTGAGACCGAGAAGACAGAATTCACTGGGCAGGGCCCACTGGGGCTGCGGGAGACTGCAGAGCCCAGCAGCGCAGGGCCGGGGGCGGAAGGGGCGGCGGCTGGGCACCAGGCGCCAAGGGGGACCGGGGTCCCGAGGTAGAACCGAGCGGCCGGCACTAACCCGTTCTGAGCCCGAGGGGCCGTGGATCCCCGGCCTCTGCTCGTCGTCCGTTTCCGGGGCCCAAGGGTCCCGCCGCAGTTGGATGACCCGGCCCGGAGGAGCAGTGGGGCCTCAAACCACCTCTCCCTTCCAGGTCCCCCTTCCCTAGAGGTCACTCTCCCCTCCCATCTCACTGGCCCCACACTTCCGGTTCCGCAGGGGCCGGTGTCCCTGGTACTCACCCCCGGCACAGTTCCCGTCACCGCTGCCGTCGTTATCGCGGCCGCCTCTCGGCAGTGCCGTCCGGCCTCTGAGAGGCAGCGCGCGGCCCCCGCACGCTCCACGCCCGCCCTGCTACGCGCGCTCCCGCACGGTGACGCTCGTCTCCGAGCCGGCGCGCGGCCGTTGCCCTCAGTGCCCGGTCTCGAACCCTCCCAGCGTTCCCATTGGCTCCCTGTCCCGGGCGCGCGCGACGTCTCGCGCCGGGCACGTTTCTCTCATTCATGCGGCTCTAGCCGCCGCGCCCGCCCCCGCTCACTCCCATTCACCCATAGCCCCACCCCCACCCCTCTCTAGGCCGTGCGCGCGAACCCGGGCGACCGCAGCGACCTCATGGTCTGATTGGCTGCAGGAGCACAGCGCCGTACGCACGCAAGACAACGAGAACGCGCACGCAAGGCCGTCGGGTCCCGCGGACGACTGGGAAAAGGGGGTTGGCGTACTGCGCAGGAGTCGGAAATGGGGAAGTGGCCGGGCGAGTCTTCCCTTTTCCTGTGTCCTACTTTCTCTTCCTACTGTATCCAAGAAGGAATCTTCGGAGGTAAAAGTAGTTACACGTGTTTACTGGAAGAACTCAAAAGCAAGCAGCTACCTTCGGGAGTTTGCCAAACCTCCTCCACGTACGTTGGTACAGTCCAGACAGGCTTCTAGTATAACCAGTCACCTATAGAGGCCCCGCCGTCTTCCTGCTTTAGCACCTTCATCCATTGGCCAAACTTTTGGCGACTAAATAGCCCTCCTCTTCCCCGCCCCCTCACCTTTTTTTTTAATGGCGAAAACTTTATTTAAAACAATCTTGATGAAGCAGTTCTCGGTCCAGCGAGTTTCCTGGTATCAGCAGAATCCCAGGAGAATGGAATGGTCTAGGGCTGCAGGTCCCGTACGGCGAGGGACGCCGGGACTAGAAGAGTCCGTAAGGGGCGAAGCTCCAGCCAGACGCCGGGCATGAAGAGGAAGGAGGCGCTTGGAGTGCGTGCCATTTGAGGCGGCGGCACCCCCCGAGTGCGAGCCTGCTCTTGACTCTGTTTAATTACCTTAGTTTCTCACTGCAAAGCAAGGAGTGGGCGCTGCATCCCTAACCTCGCTGGAAGGGAAAAGTTCCCTAGAAAACCTGCGCCACACTTGGCCTTAATTAGCCTCACATTGCTGTAAGGCCAAGTGTTCTCTCCTCAGTTCGAGGCCATGTCTCTTCTGAAAGCCGCTCTCGTTGTTACATAACAATCTTTAAAAACAAAAGTGCTCCACCAGCCACTTCTGAAGCCAAGGGTCCTCATCTATAAAGTGTCTTTCTAAATCTTGCGGTCTGACCCTTGAGTTTCTCAAATGTTGCTGGTTTAACCGTGGTTTTACACTTAAGCACTAGGTAGCAAGAAGGAGAAAAGTCTACCTTCTGTTTTCTGGGATCTAGTCTAGTTCCTTCTCTAACACTAGTGGCCTGATGCATGAAATTCGTGCACATTAAAAGGGGATTAATTAGAGGAAATAATTTAATATTGCTATTTGCCCTTTCTCTATAATAGAAGTGTCAGAGATGAAAGAAAATTAGTAAAATGTATATGAAAACCTTCCTCCTGTCAGAGTCTGAGGCACACCACGGGACCCAGAGTCAAGTCCCCGCCCACCCACATGTGCCTCAAAATCGCGTTAGACCCAGACCCAGCAGCCCCCCCCCCCCCTTTGGGATAGATCCAGACCTGGCTAGTCCCACCCTTGTCAAGCCCCGCCAGGCAGGGAACGTAGCCTCAGGTCCCCTGGCCCGGTGCCAGGACGGGGGGCATGGCCTGAGGTCCCCCAGCCCAGACCGGGGTGGGGGTGTGTGCCTTGAGATCCCCTGTCAAGCCCCGCCAGGTGGGGGGGGGGGGGGGTGGGCGAAGCCTCAGGTCCCCTGGCCCAGCACCGGGAGGAGGGAACAGCCTCAGGTCCCCTGTCAAGCCCCACTGGCAGGGGGGTGCAGCCTCAGGTCCCCCCTGGGTGGGGGGCGCAGCCTCAGTTCCCCCAACCCAGCACTGGGGTGCACCTTGAGGTCCCCTGTCAAGCCCTGCTGGGCAGGGGACCGCAGCCTCAGGTCCCCTGGCTCAGTGCTGGGGCTGGGGGTGCGGCCTGAGGTCCCCTGGCCTGGTGCCAGGGTGGGGGGGCGTGGCCTGAAGTCCCCTGTCAAGCCCCACCTGGTGGGGGGTGTGGCCTGAGGACCCCCGGCCTGGCACTGGGGCCAGGGGAGCAGCCTGAGGTCCCCTAGCCCAGCACCAGGACGGGAAGTGCACCTTGAGGTCCCCTGTCAAGCCCCACAGGGGGTGGGGGTGGCGTAGCCTCAGGTCCCTGCTGATTACTTGTTAAGGCTCCTTATGGGAACTTGGCCTCAGCTGTGGCGGAATGATGGTTAATTAGCATATTTGTCTCTTTATTAGATAGGATAGCATATACCTCCAGTTCTAGTTTATTCTTGCTAAGGGCTCCAACCCATCTTTTATTGCCACACACTTCGGAGGGTTCTCCTTTTAGTGACAATGTGTATTAAAAAGTTGTATCACCCTAGCCAGTTTAGCTCAGTGGATAGAATTTATGCCTGCGGACTGAAAGGTCCGGGGTTCCATTCCAGTCAGGGGCAGATGCCCAGGTTTCGGGCTCAATCCCCAGTGGGGGGCGTGCAGGAAGCTGCCAGTCAATGGTTCTCTCTCATCAGTGATGTTTCTATCTCTCTCTTCCTCTCTGAAATCAATAAAAATATTTTTAATTGTATCTTCAAAATTCTTTTGACCTTATGGAAGTAAAGATATTACTGGATAGCATATTTTTTTTATTTATAGAGGCTTTTCTGTCAGGTTGATTTGTTTCCTTAGGAAGAAATCCATTTCATTTTTTTCTATTGCATATTTTTCTTGGATTTTAAGACTTCTCATTTCCCCAAATTCATAGATTAAGCATCTCTCTTTCCCTTGCAACCTGTAAATTGTTTTGTATCTTGTCTCTACAGTGCTAACTGGAAATAAAAATTCGATCTTCCACCGTACAACCACACATTCTAAATTCCCCTGGGACACTGACTACTGGATGCCAAACTCTTATCTGGATGAGCACTAACAGTGGCATAATTACTATCCCAAGGTTTGGAGATTCCAATTTCTTGTCCAGTTTTCCCTAGGAGCATGCAACATATTTCTTGGAAAGGTTGTTTAATAGAACATAAGGTTTAAACTGCCAGCCATTTCTGAAAAGTATTGCGCAGTATAATCCAGGTTAAAACAGTGGGATATCTAGACCACCAAACTTCCAATAAATTACTTTGTATTTCAAGAAATACCTTACAGCCCTGGCTGGTTTGGCTCAGTGGATAGAACATCGGCCTGAGGACTGAAAGGTCCCAAGTTCGATTCCGGTCAAGGGCACATGCTTGGGTTGCAGTCTCGAACCCCAGTGTGGGGCATGCAGGATGCAGCTGATCAATGATTCTCTCTTATCATTGATGTTTCTCTCTCTCTCTCTCTCTCCCTCTCCCTTTCTCTTTGAAATCCATAAAAAAATAAAATAAAAGTGGGTAGAGGAAAAAAAAAAAAGAAACACCTTACAGGTGGGAATGCAGACTGGTACAGCCACTATGGAAAACAGTATGGAGTTTACTCAAAAAAATTAAAAATGGAACTGCTATTTGACCCAGTGATCCCACTTCTAGGAATATAGCCTAAGAATCCTGAAACACCAATTAGAATATATGCACCTCTATGTTCATAGCAGCACTATTTACAATAGCTAAGATTTGGAAACAGCCCAAGTGCCCATCAGTAGATGAGTGAATCAAAAAGATGGGTTATATTTACACAATGGAATATTATGCAGCTATAAAATAGAAGGATTTCTTACTCTTTGAGACAGCATGGAGGGACCTGGAGAGTATTATGCTAAGCGAAAAAAGCCAGTCAGAGAAAGACAAAAAGTATCACATGATCTGACTCACATGTGGAATCTAATGAACAAAATAAACCCAGAGATACAGAAGCATGGAATAGACTGACAAATCTCAGAGGAGGGTGGGGGTGGAGGGTAGGTTGGGAAGAGATTAAAGAACTTATATGCATATATACATAACCCACAACCCACGAACACAGACAAGAATTCGGTGAAGGCATGGGGGAGGGTTACTGGAAGGGGAGGAAGGGAGGACATTTGTAATACTTTCAAAAATAAAGGTAAATTTAAAACAAAAAAATACAGTGTTTTTAGTGTAGTTTACCTATACTTTTTCAAATTATCTTCACTTGTATTCCCTCATGCCTATAGATGGCAAACCACAGGGTCATTTTTAGTTCAACTCACTGGTAAATAAAAAGGCAGACAAGAGCAAAATGCTACCCTTGGGTTTAGACTCAATTAGAGGGGAATGATCTATCTTTCAGCACCAACCATCTCTTTATATTTAAATACTGCCACCTTCCCTCCTGTCCTCATGAAATGTCTCTGCTTGTGTTAAAGGACAGTTTCTCCCCTTCAACTCCTGCAATTTCTTCTGAATTTTTTCTTTGACATTTTATTTGAAAAATGAAATACAGAAAAAAATAGGATAGTGTCAAGAACATACCATGTCCATCATTAAATTCTCTCCTTTTTGAGTCTGTTATGCTGAAAGGCATTCTATCTAAAAAAACACACACACAAAAAAAACCTAATAACTCTCCCTTGACTCCATATCCCCGCTACTCCCTTCCTTAGCAAGCTTCTTCAAAGAGTTGTCTATAATTGTTATACATATTTATTCAGATTATATCTCAGTATATTCCAATAGGACTTTTATCCCCACCATTCCAAGACTACACTCTTCAACATTATTGCTGAAATCCATGCCTCCAGATCCATAGTCAAGTCTCCTTTGCTAGCTGCCATTATACTTCACCTCTTTTTTTGGAGTACCCTGAAAGTCCATTTGCCTTCTGATTTCCAGTCTTTAAGGGACTTCATCCAATACCACTGCTTTAAATGCCTTCTATAGGACAATAGCTCCCATGAACCTTCAGCCCTAACCCTCCAGATTCATGTTTCCAGCTGTCTATGTGGCATCTCCATATGGATGAATAATAGCCCAAATTTAAGTGCCAAAGTAGAACGTGATATTCCCTTACCTCCTCCCTGAGTTTCCCCAATCTCATAGCCAATCAAAGTTGCTCAAGTAACAAATGTAGCAAATATATATATATATATATATATATATATATATATATATACACACACACACATATATTTGTATTGATTTCAGAGAGGAAGGGAGGGGAGAGAGGTATAGAAACATCAATGAGGAGAATCATTTAACTGGCTGCCTCCTGCACACCCTCTACTGGGGATGGAGCCCCAAACCCCAGCATGTGCCTAGGAATCCAACCATGACCTCCTGGTTCATAGGTCAACACCACACTGACTGGGCTAGGAATCATCTTTGATTCCAGTTTCTTTTCCTTATTGCTCCCATCAGCAAGCCTATCAACTTTACATCCAAAATATCTCCAGGCAATCTACTCACCAACTCCACCTTTGCTGCCATACTCTTTTTAAAAAATATATACATATATTTTTATTGATTTCAGAGATGACAGGAGAGGGAGAGAGACTGAAACACCAATGATGACAGAGAATCATTGATCGGCTGCCTCCTGCACGCCCCATACTTGGGATTGAGCCCAGGGACCACAACCGGGGAATGGGCCCTTGATCAGAATTGAACCTGGGACCTTTCAGTCCACAGGCTGATGCTCTCTATCCACTGAGCCAAACCGGCTAGGGCTGCTGCCATACTCTTAATGTCCCATCAATTATCACATTGAAATTAACTTGTGTCCTTGCTTCTCTACTCTTGCCTCTTTAATCCATTTCCACACAGCAATGATCTTTCAAAATGTAACTCAGATCATGTCATTACTGTTTAATTATCTGCTATGGTATGAATGTTTGTCCCTCTAAATTCATATATTGAAATCCTAACCCCCAAAGATGACTGTATTAGGAGTGGGGCCTCTGAGAGGTGCTTAGGTCATGCATAAAGAGCCTCCATAGAGCTCCCTTACCCCCCTTCCAGTACATGAGGACACAGGCTAGAAGTTGGCAGTTAGCAACCTGGAACAAAGCCTCTATCAGGACATAACCATGCTGGTGCCTTGATCTTGGACTTTAGAACTGTGAGGTTTCTAACATTTATAAGCTACCCAGATTGTAGTATTTGTTATAACAGTTCTAAAGGACTAAGATATACATCCTCACCCATTGTTTCCCACTGCTCTGGGATTACAAAAGCCCTATCAGGGGTCCTCAAACTACGGCCCGCGGGCCACATGTGGCCCGCCGAGGACTTTTATCCGGCCCGCCGGGTGCGGCTGCCTGTCCTGCTTAGCAGCCGACTCGTCCCGGGCCTGCAGTGCACATAGGAATTTGTTCATAGTTTTTTTTTTTTTAAACTATAGTCCGGCCCTCCAACGGTCTGAGGGACAGTGAACTGGCCCCATTTAAAAAGTTTGAGGACCCCTGCCATTATCTTGTCTTGGCTGCTCCCTCCCCACTCAATTTTTACCTCGCTCCACTTGATTCACTATACTCCAGCCAAGCAGACCTTTCCTTCACCAAACACATTGAACTTTTTCCTTATGTTTTTGCACTGTTCTCTCCACCAAGATTTTGGCCACATTTTGCACAGCCATTCAAGTCTTTTTTTAATCTCTCATATACTCTTTTTTTAAAAAAATATTTTATTGATTCTTTTACAGAGAGGAAGGGAGAGGGATAGAAAGTTAGAAATATCGATGAGAGAGAAACATCAATCAGCTGCCTTCTGCACACTCCCTACTGGGGATGTGCCCACAACCAAGGTACATGCCCTTGACCGGAATCGAACCCGGGACCCTTGAGTCCGCAGGCTGACGCTCTATCCACTGAGCCAAACCGGCTAGGGCTCATATACTCTTTTTTAAAATAATTTTTAAAATATGTTTTTATTGATTTTAGAGAGGGAGAGGGAGAGATAGAAACAGCAATGCATCAACATTGATCGGCTGCCTCTTGCACATCTCCTGCTGGAGATCAACCCTGAAAGCCAGGCATGTGCCCTGACCAGCAATCAACCAGCGATCTCTTGGTGCATGAGTCAACTCTCAACCACTGAGCCACACTAGCCGTGCACCATTCAGTTCTTAACTCAGGAGAGGCCTTTCCTGAGCACCCCATTCTAAAGTAGCCTCTCAGTCACTGTCCTGTATCACCCAATTTTAAGTCTTTGAATAGCACTGATCTTTGTGTTTGTTTTATAATGTAAGCTCCATAAGACTTTATCTTGTTCCCCATCTAGAATGATTCCTGGCAAACAGTAGGTGCTCAATAAATACTTGTGGAAACAATGAACAGATGAAGGGCATCAGATACTTATCAGTAATCCAAGTCCAAACTAGGAACACCAAGCATTTGCAGGAGATCAGAGAATGGGCTTTCCCGGCTTCTTACTACCTGAAAGCTCAATTTACACTTTGACTTAGATTCTGATTCCAAGCAAATAGACAATGGGAAAGATAGTTGCAGCTGGGAGAAAATGATCTCTGGAAAGTTATTAGATCTGAAATCTCATCCCAAGTTTATCACTAGCCTCTTTGGTTCCTCAGAGTTATCCCTCTGCACTGAGAACAGAGTCGTTAGCATCTATTTACCTGCTTGCCTTATAGGTGGGCTCTTTGTTTTCCTCTTTTCTAAGCATTCAGCAATAAATCATTCTAATAATTTTTCTATAATTCTTAGGGAGAAAAACAGAATTTAAAAAAATTATACCAACTTCTGTGATATGGCAAAAATATTTATTAAAATTTTTTCCAAGTTTGAACTTTATTGTAAAGAGTCCTCCTAATACACTCGTACATCCTGGAAAAATAAGGTAACAAGTACTATATATAGTATATAAAGCAGTGGTTTTTTTTAAAAAAATGAGTCCACATAGTAACACGATGAAAAAAATGGGATTCTCCAGGGCCTTAGAGAATTTGAAGTGGCACCTTAGGTGATCTAAGAAACCAATTATAGCCTCGTGGTTTTTCTTTTGGTTCAAGATTAGTAGTTAAGTTACCATCACCCGTTTTAAGAGGTAGAATACATGCTTTTTACTGGTCCACCATTTACTGGTCAGCCTGGTCTCAAAAGACTCTCACTCTTCAGCCCATCTGCCTCTGCTGATGGCCAGAGATCTCCATGCCCCAGGCAGCAAGACTCTCTGATAGCTATTTAAGATCCATGAACCGGATATCCATGATGAGAAGGAAGTTCTTAGGCAGTGGACGGGGGGCTGGAGAGAGAACGGTAAACACCTGATGCTCCAGGTCCACACTGGTCACCACGATGAAACCAGCCACACTCGTCTCAGAAAGGTTCTCCTCTGTGCCCTCAGCAGTGCTGACACTCAGGAGGTGGTGCACCATATCTCGGCCAGGGGTGACAGGTACTAGCTTCAGCTGATTGTCCTCCTGAGACATGCCCAAAGGCAAACAGGAGTCTGGAATAGTGGGTGCCCCAACTTTGTAGATTTTCACATCTGAAAATTTGACATTGAAGGCATGGGGATAAAAACAGCCCCGGAATCCATAGAAATACTCACGGATACGCTCATCCCTACATTCCCGCCGGAAATCCTTGGATCGCTCAACCACACCCCCTGATTTAGGGAGCAGCACAGTACGCACAAAGTGAGGCAAGTCCCGTTTCAGTTCATTGTAAAGTCGTTCTTGATCCAGAACCACAACCACATCTACCTCAAAGGCTGAAGCTGCATGCACCAGGGCCTGGTAACCAGAGCCCTTGACCCAGCCACAGGTGTTAATGACACAGCCACTCACAGAAGCCCTTCGGTTCACTTCACACCTTTGGTTGAACACATCTGCAAGACGAGATGTAATCTGCAAAAGACAACCAAGGTGAGGAAAAAAACACAAAAATGAATGAACCTATTATTATTTTGTCCCTCTTTAGAATAAGTACTATTAGGTACAAGAAAAATATTTTTAATGGCTATGGTTTTGATCCCATAACATGGATTTAATTTTTATGTTGCTTCTTCTGTCTCCTAAGTTGGGAATTTAATAAATAACTTAATAGGTCCACAGAAACATTTAATAATCTGAGATTAACTTATATTTAAAAATGTCTTTTCCAAAATCATATGGCAATAATACCAGCGGAGAGGGACCAAAGAGATGGCTATAGTTTTAACCAGCAACTTCTGCACAGCTTCCTACCCTGATAGCAACCCTACCCTCCATCCCAACTTAGCTCTGACCTTATTATAAAGCTTGATGTTGGTGCCAGGAGTGGTGGAGCCAAAATGATACACCAGAGGGGCCTGGATGGAGAATCCTTCTTCAACATCTGCTGGCCGCTCAATGTAGAGGGCCCCCATGGTACCAGGGATAGACACAGAGCCCTGGCCCACATCCAGCTCCACGTAAGTGGGACGGCGGCCCAAACGCACTGCGTAGTTGAGCAACAGGCGGCACACTGTGGACTTGCCCACATCAGTGGGGCCCACTACCATCACCCGTGGGCCTCGCTCTTCTTCCTTCTCCGCCTGCCTCCGCATCTGCTCCAAAGCTGTATGAGTGTTGAGGTAAAGCAACATAGGGGTGTCCTTGGAGACATAAGCCACCTCGGTGCGGCCACTCAACTGTACAGAGCAGCCGTGCCAAGTGAAAACAGCTACCTTGGCACCAGCATCAAAGGTGAATTTCTTGTTTCGGGTCAGCTCTGTGCCAAAGATTTCTGCCATGCCAGCCAGCAGCTCCAACTGAACTGACTGAGATGCTTCCACCTCAAAGCGAAGTTCTGTTTCTCGCTCTAGTTCAAATTTAGTTGTTGGCTTCTTGTCATCATTGGTCTCCTCTCCCATCTTTTCTGTGTAGCTGCTGTGCCTAGTACACAAATTAAATATCAGATCTAAATACAAGTTAGAACTCTGTTCAAAATCCTCCAATGAATGTTTCCCCTGACCCTGCTTTATTTTTCTCCTTATCTCTTTCATCACCATCTGTCTACCCCACTAAGGTTGGGCATTTTTGTTTCCTGCTGTATCTCTAGTACCCAGGATAGGCTTTGATAACCCACAGGCACCTCTGTACATACAACGAGCGAATACATGACTGAGACATTAGAATAAAATTATAGCCCTAGCTGGTTTGGCTCAGTGGATAGAGTGTTGGCCTGTGGCCTGAAGGGTCCCAGGTTCCACTCCAGCCAAGGGCACATGCCTGGGCTGCAGGCGCAATCCCCAGTAGGGGGCGTGCAGGAGGCAGCCTATCAATGATTCCCTCTCATCATTGATGTTTCTCTCTCTTTCCCTCTCTCTTCCTCTCTGAAATCAGTAAAAATATATTTTAAAAAACATTATATCTACAGATTGACAAAACACTTGATCACATCACCTCATCGCTCCCTTCATCACTCCATTGGGATACTCCAGAGAAGGCAAGAGGTGCCTACTCCCCAACCCTCTTAGTCAACAAAAATCCGGATGCAAACCAGAGAATAGCAATATTGGACTTAAAGAAAACAACATTTCAACATCCCGCTCAGCAACGTTTAGTAGTGTCTTCAGACAAATCACTTAACCTCTCTGAATCTTTTCCTCAGCTGCCAACTGTTGGCATTTACACTTCCTCACACAAAATGTTATTCTGGGGACCAGCAGGGCTTGTTGGAGGAAAACATCACTTCGTAAACTAGGAAACGCCGAGAAATGATCAGGAAGTTATTTCCGATACCAGACCGCAGCTCTAGGTCCCGCATCTGTCCCAGCTGACCCAGATACGAAATCCGCCCATGTCCCAAGGAGGTGACGGTTGCTTTCCTGAGCTTACCTGCACAGCCACTACCCCCAAATGGTAAACTGAGAAGCCCTTCGGGGCAGGATCCTAGCCCAACTACAGCCGGGCTGGCCGAGACCCACGCCGGAAACTCGAGCAGTTCTGCACTTGCGCAGTGGAGGAGACGAGGTCGCGCGATGCCCCTTGGGATATGTAGTTATGCGGAAACGGCTGGGTGCAGTTGAGCTCGTGCAGCCGCCCGGCCTTCTGGGAGTTGTAGTTCCAGGACTGTTTTGATTGTGACGCGAAAGGTGGGCGGAGCAGCGACGGTCACTGTTCGCCTGCTGACTTGATCCCGTAGGAGTGGCGGTTACGCCCCCGCGCGGCCCGGACCGGCCAAGGGGCCAAGGGTTGCCGGAGTGCAGCGGTAGCGGTCTCTCCACCCTGTTCTCGCTCATCCGCTGCCGGGGAAGGGGAAGGGCGGCGGGAATGGAGGGAGACTCACTGTCTAGGTCCCAAGATAAGCTGCTGGCCTAGGCATCTTATCTCTGCATCCCAGGACAGCAATGCCTAGCAAAGAGATGATGCTCCCAAGTCAGCAGCTGAGTTGCACCTTTCGACAGGGTCCAAGTGTCTGGCTTTGGTGTCCAAGAGACCTGAATTGGAATTCCAGACCTGCCAATATACTCACCAGCAACCGCTGGACAAGTTCCTGATGTGAAATAAACTGCCTGGACCCTAACTGGCACTTAGTGAACAGTAGTTGCTGTTATTTCAAAACACTGTTCTCAACTTCATACCCTGAAACCTAAAGAGGGTTTATTATTAAAAATTCTATCTCAAGAGACACGTGCTAAATTTGTGTCTTAAGAACTTCTCTCTTTCAGTGTTATTTTTCTATCAGATTCCAATTATATTTCATTTTGACTCAGAATATTTCTCATGGAGTGCTGCCCTGTGCGCATCACTAAAGTGTGTAGTCACAGAACATGTCCTGATTTCTAACAGGCTAACATTCAGAACATGAAGTATCATAAAGGTAGGGACTTACACAAAGGATTGCCTGTGGGTGGTTTGTTTTTCTTTTCACGTGTAAGGAGGGGGAAACCTTAAGTTAGGGAAATGTAATGGGAGACGTTGCTAGCCTGGGTATGAAGAAAGGAACTCCACAAGATTCTGGGGTTTAAGATAAATTTTGAAAACATAATGTGTTTTGAGTGATAAGCACTCTCTGGTACCTTGAGTGAGAGTACCAGAAGTTTGACACTGAGAGGGAGAATTGGGTAAAGAAAAAAAAAAAAGATGGACAAAAAGGAGAAGAGAGGGAGGGGGAGGAGAAGGAAGTGCTCTTGTCTACACAGCAGACCAGAAAGGAAATGAAAGTGCTGGAGGAATATGAGGAACCATTTTTGAGGAAAATAGTGGGAAGTGGGGGAAAAGGTGAGTAGTTTTGGGGGGTAAGGATTGAAAGTTTGGAAGCAAAATAGGTTATCAATTTAACTCAGGAAAATAATAATCAAGGACTTAGCTGGAGAGGAGATTGAAAAAGACCATGAGGACAGTGCTATTTGGGGGCGGGGGTGGAGATGACAGGAGGGCTTGGTGAAAGTGAGAAAAGAGAGTGTAGGCAAGCACAGATGCTTTAAATGTTGTGCCCTGACTCTGTGTTTAAGAAGCAGAATGGAGAGCAGTCTAAAGGGGGTGGGGTGGGTTCTCCTCCCTAAATTCAGTTTGAGATAGCTATCCAGTATCCAAATAAAGACGACCTTCAGAGAATTGGGAGAAATTGCCTTAAGGGAAAGAGTGTGGAGGCGAAGAAACAGATTTAGGAGACACACTGTAGAGAAACAGGACAGCATGAGCTCACTTGGGGAGAAAATATGCGAATGGAAGACTGGAATTGAATTTTTGAAGAATGGTGAAAGATCAGGGGATACCTAATAGTTCATTGAAGAACTAATGCATGCATAGTGAACGAATGAAATAATTCAAGCAAACCATCAGAGGAAAAAAACTGAGAAGTGAGGATGGCATGCTAAGAAAGCGAGTGCTAAGGTAGGGCCAACAGGAAAAAGGCAACCAGGAAAATCTCAGGTTTCTCAGTCTGGATTAACCATGTGAGCTAGACTGAAAAAAGTCCTCATCTGTAAAGTGAGGATGACAATGACAGTGAGGATTAAATGAATTTACACCTGTAAAGCCCAGAGGACCGTCCCTGGCACTACATATGTGTTTGCTGTTGTTATAATAACTGGACTCAGTCTCCAAAATCCTGGGTTTGAGTCCTAGCTTGGGCAAGTTCCTCCACCTATCTCTCCTCCTTCCTCTGGAAATAATAAAACTGACTGAACAGGGTGTCTGTGAAAGAAGATATCTGAAAGGGCTTTGAAAAATGTAAGCCACTTTACAAATGGATGGCATTATCATAGCTTCCCCTCCTCAAACTGCAATAAAAACTTAAAAGCTAACATCAGATGCTTTCTTGTTATAGGCATCATGCTTAGTACTTTATGTGTATCATCCCATTCAATCTTCAAAACAACTTTTAAGAGGTTGGTTACTGTTATTACCCATATTTTACAGACAAGAAACTGGGTTTCAGAAAGTGTAAGCCTGTCATTTGCTCAAAGTCACACTGTGAGCAAGTGTCATAGCAAAAAATACAAGATTCCAAAGCCCAAGCTCGTGACAAGAGGCTTATAGACGTGGCCCAACCTGTTGCCTGCAGGGTAAATGATCGACATTGTCTAACTGTCTAGGATTCAAGGAGGGAAAGAGTCCCCAGTAAAACTCCCTGCTCAATAGGAGAGAGGTTGTTGGGTAGAGACTGACTTTACAGAATACCTGGAAGAAATTCTTGGGTTGTTTTTTTTATTATTGATTTCAGAGAGGAAGGGAGAGGGAGAGAGAGATAGAAACATCAATGATGAGCAAGAATCATTGATCGGCTGCCTCCTGCACGCCCCCTACTGGGGATCAAGCCCACAACCCGGGCATATGCCCTTGACTGGAATCGAACCCGGGACCCTTCAGTCTGCAGGCTGACACTCTATCCACTGAGCCAAACCAGCTAGGGCTTGGATTTTTGTTTTTATTAAAAACAATTTTAATGTCCTCTAGGTGCCAAGCACTGTGTCAAGTAGGGGGATGACAGCCTAGGTGGGTCTCTTAACAGGCTGCGTTCCTCACTTTCCCTACCACTAGATTTCCCTGTGTCCAAAAGGGGTTTTGCTAATTTCCTCACTTCCTGGCTTGTGGTCTAGGCCAGCGGTCGCCAACCTTTCGGACCTCACAGACCACCAGTGGTCCGTGGACCACCGGTTGGCAACCGCTGGCCTAGAGCACCTGCCTCAGAAAGTCTACTACCCAGCAGGGAACCTTCTGTAATGTAGGTGTCTCCATTCGTGAAGCACAGGAATTTGGAGGTGGTTCAGAGGTTCCTGCATGTAAGATGTCCTATTTGGTCGGTGACTCCTTTGGGGGTCTTAAGCTGAGGCTTTGAGGCTAGGAAGTACCTGGCACAAGCTTGGGGGCACAATTTGCTGTATGTGACAATCAGTACGTCTTTTCTCTGTGTCAGACTGGGATCCGAGCTGAAATGGGAAATGTCATCTTCAATGTGTGTACAGGAGCCTGACTCCCTGCATCCATCTCTCACAGTCCCCTGCCTCACCACCTCCTTTCCTCCAGCCCTGCCACCAGTACTCCATCCTTGTCCAGCCCTGTCCTTCCCCAAGGTTCTCTCTCCTTGACCACACTGTCTTCCTCCTTAGCAACCAGCCTTTCCTCTTTCGCACCCCTCCTGTCCCGGCTTTCTGTTCCCATCCCTGCCTCACCTCCTTCCCGCCCCCCGCCCCCCCAGCCCCTTCTCTGGATGCCTGCCTTCTCCCTCCCGACCCGCCTCCTGTGTCTCCCAGCCCTGCTCTGACGTGGGAGGTGAGGGGGGTGGGGGGATGGATGACTCACAGTGTTATGATGCAGTTCCACAACACACAGCTACATTCACCCACAGACCGAGGTACAGACGGGAGACAACCTCTGGCCCCCCAGCAGCTGGCCAGCTCTGCAGCCCCAGTCTTTAGCCCCTAAATCCCCTCCCCCACCCCCATCCCCACCCCAATTGAAGGAGCGGACAGAGAAGAGAGAAGAGTGAGCAGAGAGATTGAGAGAGAGAGAGATAGACGGAGATCTCTGGAGCAGACCTCAAGGTGAGGGGGCAGCCCTTCTCCAAATGAATTTTTTTCCCTTTGCAAATTTCCTCCTCCTGCTGCGTGTTGCTTTCTCCCCTTTGCAAAAGCATTATTCATCCATCCTTTGTCCTCCCTTCCCCCTCCCTGCTGCCTCCGCTCCTCAGCTCCTCAGCTCCTCCATCCCTCACCAAGCTCTGACGGTTCCGCACTTATTTCCCGGCAACTTTGGCTGCTGCATCAGGCATCGCTGTTGATTGTTTTGTGGCTGTTGCAGACCCCCCACCCCCCACCCCAAGCCCGCCCCGGGAGCTGGCTGCGCTGCTAATGATTTTGGACCATACCATGCGAGAATGCCAGCCCAGAGGGGGCCGAAGCCTCAGAGCAGATGAGAAAATCCATTGTGAGCGTGTGGCCCCCTCCGTTTTTTCCCCCTGAGAGGCACAGGATTCGCACCTGGTTCTTGGAGCCTCTGCCTTGGGGCCTCTGCTGTCGGTGATGGTTGCTCAGCAGCCCGCCCTCCCCAACCCTCCCTCTCCCCTGCCTCCCACAGTCCAGCTCTGGCTCACTCAGGGACCATCCTCTCCCCAGCACCCCGCTTGTCTTTGTTTTTCCCTGTCATCTGCCCAACTTGCTTTTCTCTGTGATCTGAGATGGAGAAGATATGACCCCTACCGCCCCTCCTGTGAGTGATTCTCTGGCCTGTGCAGCCTCTGCTTTGCTTGATGGGGAAGCAGGGGAGAGAGAGGGTGGGAGGCGTGACGGAGGCCAGGGGAAGGAGGCTGAGCAGGGACCTGGCCAGCCCCTTCCTGGGCCCTGGAAGGTGTGCTAGGTGGAGCGGCACAGAGGGCCACCACAGGCAAAGTTGGCGGCAGACCTGTGAAGTGGATGCTGACCAGTTTGTGCTGGTGAGGAGAGCCTGTTTCTTGCGACCAGAGCCCAATGTCACCCTGAATTCAGCCCATGGTGTCTTCCTGGGGCCCAGCCACAGGGACAGGACGTGAAACGGAAGATGGTCTCTGTCCGGGGTTTTATGGAGAGACTGCCGGCCCCAAGAAGGACTGGAGCAGCTGGGCACTAGCAGCCACTGCAGAGGGCAGGATGACAGCCTGTTCGCCCTGGCTACCCGGAGCCACAGTGCCTCTGCTCTGCCTCAGAGCCTGCCTTTGCCACAGAGCACCCAGCTGGCACCTCTGAACCAGACTTGGGCAAAACCACCCGCCCCAGCCCTGAAGGCCCCATGAAGGAGAAGGCAGCATCTCACCTGCTTATCAGAGCCACCAGAGGCCACCTCCCTTCTTATCCTCTGCCTCCAGCTCCCTCAGCCACTCGGGCTGGAGTTTGAACAGATGTCAACATCTTCCTCAAGACTCCTAATCAGAACCTGGCAAATATATCTTCTGTCACCCACAGGGGCACTGCTGTTTGTCCCTGCCCCCAGCAGAAGATGGAAACATTCTCTGTCTTGTGCCCCAAAGCACAGCTTTTGAAAATTCAAGTCCCCCTCTTGCTGCTCCTGGAAGATGTTATCCATACACTACACCCCCAGCCCTGCTCAGCCCAGGAGGAGTGCTGCCCTTCCTGCTTGCCTGAAGGAGAGTTTCTCTCCTATAGCTAGGGGCCTACATCCTGAATTGAGGGCTAAGGTCATTGTAAAGAGCAGTAGAAAGAGACCCAGGGGCTCAGTGGCTGAGAAGACAGCCAGCCACTGCTTCTGAGCCACACAGAGTGGACCAAGGGGCAGGATCAGGCAATAACGGCCACTTCCAAGGTCTTTGGTAGAGAAGGAGACACCTATGAAGTTCTAGTGCCAGGAGAGGGATGAAGCACGGCGTGTGCACCTGCTGGCCTGGCCTGCTCTCCCTTTCATCTTCCCCTCCTCCTCCCACACAAAATGTAGGAAGGGCCAATTGTATTGTAAATAGAGGCGATGAAATAGAAAAACTGCCAGACTACCCAAATTCTAAGAGGCTTAGAGCCCCAGAGCCTATCAGAGCATGTGGGAGGCAGATCCTCACCGAGGACTGAAATCAAGGAGAGCCCTGCAGATGGCATGGCTCCCATGGCAGCGTGGACCGGCGGCTGCTCCCCATGGAGATGCTTGGAGGCTGCTCCCGCCCCGGGGGCGGGGGTGAGACAGCGCCTCCCCAGCTAGGGCACCTGCGGCCTGGAACTGCTGCCAGGCTTGCCGGAGCAGATGGGAATCCAGGGAGGCTCAGAGCGACAACACTGAATTGATGGCGATGGGGCACGTAGGGCAGGGGTGAGATGAGCACCAGGTTCGCCATTCCCTCGGGAGGGGCTCCACATGAGGTCACAGCTCTCCTGATGATGCACCTTCCCCTCTTCCCAGGTGACTTCTATTTCTACCTGGTTCACGTCTGGGGGGGGCCCTGGCCGGGCAGCCCCCCCACATTTCTCCTGCCCTGAAACACGGCTCTAGCCAACCTGCTCCGCTGCTTCACCTGCGACCGCCTGTGTGGGGGCTGCACAGCGCCGGCCCCTCCAGCCCGCCAGGGCATCGTCCTCCAGCCCGTCATGCCCAGCTGTGACCCTGGCCCGGGCCCTGCCTGCCTCCCCACCAAGACGTTCCGTAGCTACCTGCCCCGTTGCCACCGCACCTACAGCTGCGTCCACTGCCGAGCACACCTGGCCAAACATGATGAGCTTATTTCCAAGGTACGCCACATGGGGGCCTGCCACTCCCCTCCTCTCCCCCACCAGCCTGCCCTTCCTCCTCCATGTCCCTGGGGATTGAAGCAGGGGTGCAGAGGGCCACCCAGTAGTCACTGCCTGTCCCGTGTCTCCACAGTCCTTCCAAGGGAGCCATGGCCGAGCCTACCTGTTTAATTCCGTGTGAGTCCACCTCTCTTTGTGTGTGTGTGCTTGTGTGTGTGCCTAATGTTCCTCTGTGGACAAAGAAGGTGAGCCGCCAGAAGGTGGCCTTGCAACTCTGCTTTGCATCCCCTCTTGCAAAGGGGTTCAGAAACTCAGGCTGCAGTTCTCTTGTGGGGAGTCTGGGCAGAACTGGAATTCCCCCGTTGGAAGAAGAAGGCCCAGGCACTAGTCCTAAAGAGGCCGGTTGCTGAAGGCAGGGGGCTTCCAGTTGGGCGGGTTAAGTTCTCCAGATGGAAGTTCCTTTGGGCTGTTTGGGGGCTGGACTGACAGAGCGACCCCACTGGGTGCTGGGTCCCTCCTGTTTCTTGAGACAGGGTCAACGTGGGTTGTGGGCCGGCAGAACAGCGCCTTCTGCTCACGGGGCTCCACTCGGTAGCTGATATTTTCTGTGAGAGCTGCAAAACCACACTGGGCTGGAAATATGTAAGTACAGGGGGGCACCCTCCAAAATGGACAGTCTCCATGGCCTCCAAGCCCCAGTGGGGTGGACTGGGTGGGGGGACTTTCAGGGCAGGGGTAATAATACAGGAGGAGGTAGGAGGACCTGGCGGGGACTGCGTGGTCCCACATTCACCACTCCCTCCCCACCAGGAGCAAGCCTTTGAGACGAGCCAGAAGTACAAGGAGGGAAAGTACATCATTGAAATGTCACACATGGTGAAGGACAACGGCTGGGACTGAGGGGCTCAGGCAGGCAGTGCCCTTCCTCCGCATGCCCCACCCTCCCACACCTGTCTCCTGGCCCTGACAAGCAGTCCATACCAGCATGAGTACTGCTCCACCCCTGGGGGGATCCCGGCTCCCACCAACCCCTCCCGCCTCCACCTCATCACTCCCAGGCCTCTTTGGAACAGGGGTCTGGGGTACTCCAGGGGTGTCCAAGGCTCAGGAGTGGGCAGCAGTCAGGAGAGAGGCAGAACTGGGGGAAGGGGTGGTTGTGGGTTCCTCCTAGCCCCAAGGTCTTATAAATGGAGGAGATGGCAGGCCATGCGTTAGGCAGAGGCCAGTAGGAGGAATCTGCTTTTGCTCCACCTTTTCGAGTAAACAAAGGACAAAGCTTGAGTCAGGGGCTGGTATGTCCTGGGCCACAGAATATCAGAGAAAAAGCTTCGGTTGGGGTGAAGTTCGGGCCTCATACACAGGGAGAAACCAGTCTCTGAGGGTGAAAGGAAAATTCTCAAATCCCAGGCCCTGGGAAATAAAGGAATCACAGGGGTTTCCATTTCACTCCACTTGTTTATCTTGGCACTAAAGAGGCACTTTCCAGTATCTAACCTTTGCCACTTAGTGGGATGGGGAGAGCTGCCTCTGGAGCAGCCCCCACCCCCAGCTGGCTGTTTCCGGAGCGAGCGGTCTCTATGGGCATTCCCTGAGGCCCAGCTACTGCTCCCTGGGAGGGGAGGTGGAAAACCAGTGCTACGGGGCCAGGCTTTCTCGTGGCTGCCACCAGCGAATGAAACTTTTGTATGAGACTTAAAGTGTTTGGGTTTATTTTTAATAAAAAGAGGAAAAGCAGCTATGAAGTGCTGTCCTCTGACTTTCCTTCCTTGTGCAAGTAACCAGTCACCTCCCCCCACCGTCCCTTCATGCCGCTAGGGGGCAGCAGTTGCTTTGCCTGTGGCACAACCCCACTGGAGTTTTTACTAAGGGATAGGTAGGTATTCAGGTGAGGTTTTGTTTAGTAAGAGGGATGGCTTTTGTGAGTCATTCCATTTGGAGCATCCAAAACAGTTTGAGTCTACCGGAGCCCTTGATGATTAATCCATTTTGCCTGGATTCATGATTGGACATCTGGAAGAAACTCATCCCAGAGCTAGGGTGTTCTTGGGTCCCATTGCCTTTGCGCCTGATTCTGTCATATTTTGGTCAGCTCACGGCCATACTTAAGGCTAAGAGGAAAGTCGACCAGCCAAGGTGCTGCCCTGGCAATTGATACAAAGTGGAACAAAACAGTTCAAAATTGCAGCATCAACGCAATCATGTGACCCAAGTGCAATTTTTGGCAGTGATGCGAGGTTGCTATTGTTGTTGGGTCACTGACAACTGCAGAGAGGACTGTACACATTATAAAAACCAAATAACAAGCTGGCTTGTTATGTCCAGATTCACTCATGGATACTGCAAATATTTGCAAAACGACTATTGCTTTTCAGGCATGGTGTTAACCACTGGAGATTCAAGTGAAGAGCGAGGCAGCATGGCCTGACTTCATGGTGGTCTAGTGGGAGGACAAACAGTAATCAGGCACTTCCAACAGAAGGTGACAGGATCTGAACAGGGGTGGGGAGCAACCTTGGGAGCATGCAGCAGAGGCTTAGTCAAAATCTGAGGAGTCAAGGTAGGCTTAGCGGAAGTGATGACTGTGATGGCAAATGCAGGATCAGAAGTTGGGTGGGTGAAGAGAAGAGTGGGAGGTGGGGGAATAGTTCAGGCAGAGAGAACTGCGTCAGTGGCTCTTAGCCAGTGTGAGGAGGAAATAAGTTTCCCCTATCCGGAGTATAGGTGCAAATGGGTGAGAGATGAGAGGACGCAGGAAAGACAGGCAGCAGTCATAGACCATTTAGGGAATCAAGATTTCATCCCAAGGGCATTGGGGAAACACTGAAAAGTTCTTGTTTTTTAACAAGAATGGAGTGGCATCGTCAAATGTCTTTTTTTTGTGCCCAGAGAAGACACTCAAGCAGAACGATTAATAGACTGAAGGAAGTATGGGACATAAACTGTGTAGCATCTCCAATACTGTCAGATGTCAGAATGGAGCTGTCTGGGCAGAAGAACAGAAGAGAACTGGAAGTCAGGTGCAAGAAAGCAAATTCATCCCCATCGGAGAGGTCTTGGGGGGGGTGCGGTCTGTCCCCCTGTTCAGTGTCTGCATGCCTGGTGATGTCTAGAGATCCTCTCGGCTCCAGCAAGGGACCCAGAACCCTGTCCCTCTTGGTCCCATTTCTTGCAGCAAAGTTCAGGAGGGTTTTTGAAGCTTCAATCTCTGACCTTGAAAATCGGGCACAAACTAGCTGCCTTCTTAAGGCTCCCAAATATGCCTGTCTCTCAATTTACTTTTAAGTTCGTACTAAGCCAACTAGGCACTGTGGGAAGCAAAGGAGTAAATGGCATAGTTGTTGCTTTCAAGCTCCTGCAATCTCTCCTGGAAGAAATCTTCTGTGGGCTCGGCCCGGGGATCCCATTTTAGTCTCTGAGATCAGGCTGTGGGCAATGCGGTCTAAACCTTGGAGGTTCAGACAGGTATACCCTCAAGAAACATCAAACACCTGTGACCAAGAGGGGTCATGCTGGGAATTACAGGTGGATATGAGCTCTCCTTTCTACAGCCAAGACCCAGAGAAAAAGCCACAGGCATTGAATGCCAGGAGCATCCATGTCCTCATCCCTGGGGAGCAGTGTTTTCGAGTTAGCCCTTTTATCTTTCCTGTGCATCTGCTTTTTCTCATAGAGGTCTACTCGGGTCATAACAGGGATTCTCCCAATTTTCTCCATTCACCACCCTCCAATCCCAAGCCATGTCTGAGACCTCCTTAGCCAACAAGCCACCACTTTTATCCTTAAAGGCTTCAGACTTTGGATGATACCCTCATACAACCAGCAGATGGCATTCAAACCTTCCACCCCTCAGCTCAGTTGAGAACCTACCCAAACCTCTTCAGATGGTTCTACAAAAAGATAGGTGAATTGTCAGATTCAGGACAAGGTTATACCCAGGCTCTGCAATTTAAGAGTTCTATAACCTTGGCCATACTGCTCAAACGGTCTGGCTCAGTTTCTCCATCTGTGAAATGGGATTGTGACTTGCCAAGAAGTCATGAGTGCACACCATAATGTAATAAGGGTCTAGCACACAGATTGCATATAGCAGCCCTTCCATAAATGTGAGCTATTCGCCTGTGATAGCAAGGCTTCCCAAATTCCCACTAGGGTAGCTGATTGGTGCCCAGATGGGAGAGGAAGTCTTGATGCTGAGGAGGCAGCCGGCGCTGGTAGCACTACACGGCCAATGCCCTTTTAACATTGCACTGCTAGTGGTAGGTGCAGACAGTAGCACAATGTGAAAAGAGCTCCGGCCTGCAGCAGAGGCGTGCCGGCCCTGCCTCCTCACCCCTCTCCCAGTCCCCGGCCCACTCAGCCTCCCTCCCTTTTCCTCTGTTCCCAGTGTTAATCCTCTATTTTCTCTCCACTCCTCGACTTCTTCCTCATGCTCACCCAGCACTGCGACCACCATTTTCTTGAGTTTTGGCATGGGGAACAGGGGGCAAGAAGGCAGCTGAAGGAATACCTTGAGCTTGACTCTCCGTCTTCACAGGAAGTGACTGGTGGAAATTCCAAAAATTTTGGGGACACTCACATTATCTGGGTTTGTATCTCTGTCAGCTTCTCTTCTGGAGAGAAGCTTGCCCACCAGGACCACAGAGCCCTCTATTCTTCCCTACTTTAAAGCACTCTCTCCTTTTTAGATAAAGGGGGTTCTAGGCCTCAAGGGCACATCTTGGCTGAAGCTCCAGGACCAGAGAGTGAGGGACTATAGTCACAAGTCCCCAGGCAGCATAGATAAGCTTCCAGGTCTGGAGGTGGAAGCTGTGAGTGATGCCATGGCCCTGTATCTCCTCTGAGGTCTTCAAAATCCACTTCATAGATTCAACATGAATCAAAATGGTGAAGGTGATTCCGTCTCTTATACTGAGTGGTAGGGATAGGCTTTCACTGGCAGTGGGATTCGAATCTAGGGTGCTTCCTATTTTATCCAGGGACTCTCATTAGGGAGTCTTCAAGCTCACCCAGGACTTCCCCATCCTACCCTACTGGAGGGGGCTTAAACTCTGGGTAAACAATCCTGAGACTGATTAAAACCCAAAGCTCGAAGACTGGACCTGGAGAGCCAAAGATTCAGAGCCCTAGCGGGACACACTCCTGGCTGGAGCTGTGGCCCCAGAAGCCCAGCTCTAGTTCTGACCTGGTGAACTGTGGCCAGCCCAGGGGTGCAGAGGTTCCTCGGGTGTACCGACCTTTCGACCATGCTGATGCCCTTCTCCCCCATCCACGGCCAACAGGAGGAATGGAGGACAGAATCCAGTTGGGAGCTCTTCCTCTGGGCTTCCCCTCCAGCCTTCTCCCACCCCCCTCAGGAAGTAGGAGGCTCTCCCGCCTTCCCAGGCAGAGTTTGTTCCTGTAATCTGCAAACATGGGCCCTGTCCCGTAGTTTGCACAGTTCTAATGGACGGAAACTAAGGCCCCGCTAGGGTCAGTCACCAGGCCTCTGCTCCGGGGTTGGGCAAACCAGTCCCAACTGGGAACTGGATCATGTCAACAGAGGGCAGAGGGGCAAAAACAGGACTGCCCAGCCAGCTTTAGGGAGGCTAGAGGAAGATTCTTCACCAAGGAGTGCTCCTAGGGAAGAGAAGGGAGAGGGGGCCTGGGCCAAGATCCCCTCAGCTCTCACACCCAACTCATTCCAGAGCGGGATTCCCTGCAACTCACCAGCCAGCAGGGCCCCTCCCCCACCTTGGGCCCAGGAGCCATCCCCCAGCTCCTTCCAGAGGCGGGTGTAGAGACCGAGGAGGAAATGGGGGAGGGGAGGCCCGGCTCAAGTTCTCTCTACTCCCCCTCCTCATTGGCCACCATCTTCCGGCCCCTGCCCCCCAGAGCAGCAGGGGATGGGGCCCAGCCTGTGGAAGGGAGAGAAAGGACCGGTGAGGGTTAGCTGGAGCAGCGGGGGCAGCGGCTGGCCCCAACTGTCTCCTCCCACCCCCTCCCCGCAGCCATGGCGACAGGAGGAGGAGACCAGGAGGGTCCTGAAAGCCATGTTCTGTGAATGGGATGAGAAGGGTAGGGGGGAAGAAAGGGGTGAGGGGCGCTCTCCCTCAACACCCTACTGTGCCCCCCACACACACACACACCTCGAGGCTGGACCACACGCGCGCGCACGCACGCACGCGCACACACACAACTCTCACAGTTGCTGCACAACTCAGCCCTTACTACACACTTACCCCAAACAGCCAGCACTGGGGTGGGAGCACACTGCTCCCAACCTCCCGCACCCCTGAACACCCCACAACTCTTAGTTCAGGGGTGGGCCTCACCCCCCACACACAGTCCCTTAGCTCAGTCCAACTTCTTAAGATGCACAACTCCCTGCCCTGCTCCAGCCCTTTGGCCACGGTGCTCCCGTCCGAACACACCCGCCAAGGCCCCACACCCTGCCCCACACCCTCACACACCCGGGCGGACAGATGGCCCAGCCGCAGCCCTGCTCAGCGGAGCCCCCCACGCCTCCCCACCCTACCACACCCCCCCACTGGAAAGTGACAGTGAAGCCGCCCCGGCAAGACGTGCCTAGTGCTTCCCAGTTAAGAGTTGCTTGTAAAGGAAAAGATAGAGGAGATCATGAGTGGAGGAGAACGAGGGGAGAGAGGAGACAGAAAGAGCCCACACCACCCCTCCCCTCCCCAGCAGAGAAGAAACCCGAAAATCCGTGGCGTTACCCTTCTGGGAGCTGCCGATACCTACACATGGCTCTTCGTTACGTTCCTCTGCCTGCCACCTCCTTCTTCCCGGGCTCTTTCTCTGCCCTTCCCTCCCTCTTGGCTTCCCTCCCCGGCCGCGCTCCCCCTCTCTCACGCCCTCTCCTCCCCCGCCAGCCCCGCTCCCAGGCCTGGCTCCATCCCCCGCGGCCGCGCCTCCACCCGCCATCCCGGGACCGAGGGCCCGGGTGGCCGGGCGCTGCGCCCTCTCCATGGCGATCTGGCTCTTCCTCCCGTGCCCCCTTTCTCCTTCCACACTCCCTGCCGTCCATCTTGAATACTTGGGATTCTTGAATGGAGTGAGCAGGATCCGCTCCCCCAGGCTCCCATTGGCTGTGGGTTAACCCTTTTGAAACGAGATCCTCCCTCCCATTGGCTGCCTGGCCCCCCTCTTCTCCCCCAACTCCCATCCCCCTCCGCCTCCCAACAGCCGGCGAGGTCAGGGCGCTCCCGGGCGCCCCCTCCCCTGGCCTCTCACCTCCCTATCCCCACCCCAGGATGCCCCACTCTCGGCTCTTTCCATCAACCCCCACCCCCCACAGCACTGCAGGTGAAGGCAGGTCCATTTCCCGCCAAATGTGGCAGAAGCCCTGTTCCCAGATGCCCCTTAAGCTGGACTTGTAGACCTAGGAAGATGCAAGGGGTACAGTTTCCTGCCCCACTTCTACCTCTCCTTGCCCAGAAGTACCGCTCCAACAGGGAATCCACGCAGCCTCTGAGCCTCACCCAAGGCGATGGGAGAGCCCGGACAGCGCTCCTGAACCGACCAGCTTTCCAGGGCTGGCCAGGAAGAGGGCAGCTCCGGAAAGAAGATCTGGGGCTCTTCAGAGAAGCTAATTCCCTGAGTGCCTGGGGGCAGGTCTGACCCTTTGAAGAATGTGCAGCATCTGGAGCTCTGCTCAGTCATAAACATCCCCTGGGACCAGCCCAGCCGCCTGGCCCAAGTGCTGGGCCCACTAGAGGCCCTGAGTTGGGAGTCCAAAGAAACATGAAGGAAATAGGCAGCAGGGAATAGGACAGCGAGTCAGGCCTGGGGGTCAGGGCACCTTTTCTCTAGGCCCAGATCTGCCCATAACATGCTTGGTGAGGTCATATCTCCTCTCTGTGCCTCAGTTTCTTTATTTGCAAAAGATTGGTCTAGAACAGCGATTTTCAACCAGCGTGCCACAGAATTTTTAAAACATGCAATACCTGACTTTTAGTCAGGGGCACTAACCTCTTCTCCCTTAGATTGTCAAATTAAAAAATGACGCCAACATAATAGTCGTCCAGTGTTAATGAATCCAAATTATACCTATTTTTTGTCAGATCAGCAAAAAATATAATGTATTTTTTGGTGTGTTGCAGAATTTTAGTAATTAGTTTATGTGTTAGAGAAAGGTTGAAAATTGCTAGTAATTAGTAATTAAAGAAAGGTTGAAAATTACTAGTCTAGAAGACTGCTGTTATGTAGACATTTCTTTTGTTTTGTTTTGGTTTTTTTGTTAATCCTCACCCAAGGATATTTTTCCATTGATTTTTAGACAGAGTGGAAGGGAGGAGGAAAGAGAGAGAAACATCGATGTGAGAGAGACACATCCACTGGTTGCCCCCTGCATGCACCCCAACTGGGGCCAGGGATTCAGCCTGCAACCCAGGTATGTGCCCTTGACTAGACTTGAACCCGGGATGCTCTACCCACTGAGCCAAACCGGCTAGGGCCTTTAGACATTTCTGTGTGAAGATGGACATGTTCTGTGTCTGCGTCATCCAATATGGGTAGTCACTAGCCACATGTGGCTATTGAGCTCTTGAAAGGTGGCTACTGCAACTGAGGAACTGACTTTTAAAAATATATTTAATTTCATTTACTTTTAAATAGCCCGCACGTAGTCAGTGGCTTCCCTATTGGACAGTGCAGTTCTCAAATTCTTGTGGTCCTTCTGGTGAAGAACATTTTCAGATTCTTGCTAGGGGAAACGTATTCTTTCTCTTCCTCCTCAGGTACAAAACCGTCCAACTCCAAATCACAAATCATCAAGGGCCTCAAAAGCCAGGTGAGGTTCCAATCCCTGCCACCTTGATCAGGAATCCTTCCCACCTTGATCAGGAATCCTTCCCTTATGGCTGTCATCTCTGTTCTGATAAGCAAGCTGAGATATACCCAGGACACAATGAGAGATTAGGACTAGCAGGAACTTTGCAAGTTTGTCCAACTTGCTTGTCTTTTCAAGGATAGAAACCAAGATATTGATGGGGTGAGGATGGGGGGTGTCACTTGCCCAAGGGCAAGAAGTAAGTTACGTTTGTTTACAAGTTAACATGCACCATAAACTTAGTACATCTCTTTGGGGGCACTGCCCATGTACACATGTACATCATTAAGTTTATTTAATAAGTACTTCTCTGACCCAGGCCAAATGTGAACTGGGATTGAAATCAGCCAGTATGGCTGAGATCAAGCTATAGCCAGCTCCATGGGAGTGCCTGATAGGCCCTCTGACCAGCATGTGAAAACCCAGAGCTCTGGGGTATACCAGGTTACAAGGACATGGATAGCCCAGAATCTGCTTCCTGAATCAATGTGGTTGAGGGACCCCCTTGGTGACATCCCATAGGATAAGGGGAGGAAGTTGTAAGGTAGATAAAGAATGCTCTGGGTTCACGTTTGAAGCAGAATTAACAGGGGACTGGAACCACTAGAGGAGAAGAGTCCAGGATTCTGGTAGCTACAGGCTAGGACTGGTGCATACAGGGCCCTAACTTAGCAGAGAGAGAACTGCCATAGGAATCTGGTCAAGGGAATGCGGCACCAGTCTGAACCTGTACAGTATTTGTACAGTCCCCACTTCTGAAGGGCCTGTGTCTGGGTAATGTTCTATGGGTGAAAGGAAGACAGAGCTGCCTGGCTTTTGTCCTCAATACTTGTTTACTACTAGATGATAATGACTAAATGACTTCCCTAGTGACAGACAAGGAATTCAGAGGAGGGAAGTGTTGCTCCCAATAGAGAATGGAATCTAAGAAGTCTTCCTAGAGAAAGTAGCATCTAAGACTTGAAGAATAGAAAGGACTTCCATCAAGAAGACAGGAGGAAGGAGACCAGGAATGGCAAGGAGAGGCAACCACAAACACAAAGACTGAAATGTGGGGAAATGGGATGTGTTCAGGGTAGATTGGAAAGTCAGTGAGAACCTAGGAAGAAGAATAGCAAGGATTGAACACTTTCCTTGAGCCCCTTGCTCAACTCCAATGACATCATTTGAGTTGGTAAAAGGGTAAGAAGATGCCCTTGCCCTTTTCTCTGCCAAGAGACACATCCCACCTCCTCACCCTCTGCTTTCTGTTGCTTTTGCCTTAATCTGCAGGCCTGCTTCCCAGGGCAGAGTGGACTTCAGTTCCCCATCAAGAATGGACTGTATGCCCCAACCAATTTGGCTCAGTGGATAGAGCATCGGCCTGCAGACTGAAAGAATGGACTGTACTTGGTCCCTCTCAGCTCAGCCTCCAGTCTCTGGAATCCCGTACCCAAAGATGAGCTGCACAAAGGGAACTTCCTTTTTCACTCTCTGCTTTCCAAATCTTTGCTTGGCTCCATACCTTCCTAGGGAAGTAAAACAAAAATGGAGGCCAGAAACAGCTAGACATGGTCCAACTTGTTATAGGAGTGTAAAAAAAATTTACCCAGGAGCTATTTGGCTCCTCGCCACCCCACCCCACCTCTGCATCCTTCCATAATGTGCCAGTGCTTTGCAGTAGCCTCCCTCCCTGCTGTCCCCACAGCGAGTCCAGGACCAGTCGGGAGGTACTCTCTTTGTCTTCTTCCTCAATGCTCAGAGTCCTACCCAGATCTCTATTTGGGTAAATCTCATGGAATTCTGTAATTGTGAGATGGGAAGACCTCTGCCTCTCGGGAGGACTGAATCTGAAACATTGGAGAAGATTTGGCTTCCTGCTTAAACATCCACAGAGGTAAGCGGGGTTACTAATCACATGGCTCCTAATTCACTGAGATGATAGAGACCTTTCCCTTTGAACCTCTTCAATTTCCTCTCCTTCCACAATTGGCACCTCTTAGTCTTGCATCTCTCAACCACATATGTGTCTAAGCACCTCCTGTGTGGAAGGTTCTGGAATCATTGCTGTGAAATATTCCGGGCCCCAAGGTGCTCACAGTGGAGGAGCACAAGGCAGACACTCGAAGAAGAAGTCAGACTGCAACAGTGCCCCAATAGATGCAAGAACCTTATTTCTGAGGCTAAGATATTCCCCTGAGGTCTTGATCCTATTCTTGCTTCATCAATTGCCCCATTTATTGCATTTTCAATCCCTTTCCATGAGCCTAGAGCAAGGGTCAAGCAAGCTGCAGCCCACAAGCCAAATCCTGACCTCTGCCTGTTTTTTTTGTAAATAAAGTTCATTGGAACACAGCCATGTTCATTTGGTTACATATTGTCTCTGGCTGCTTTCACACTACAAAGGCAGAGTTGAGTGGTTGCAACAAGACCCTATGGCCAACAAAGCCTAGTATATTTACTCACTGGCTCTTTATAACACAAGTTTGCCAACATCTAGTTTGTGGGAAGTTTTGGACTCTGTTATCTCAGAAAGATGTAACAGAACTCAAGAAAAGCAACTGAAATTACCTTGAGATTAGAGTGGAAGGACACAGCCCATATTTTTCCCCACAGCCTACACATGCTCAAGTCTTCCCACAACCTGCCATGAAACTTCCCACAACGCTACTCGGTTTTATCATCTCTCCTTCCTGTCCCACGCATTCTTAAATCCATGCAGTCTGGCTTCTGCCCCTCATTTCCACTGAAATGGTTTCTACTGGAAACATCAATGACCTCCTCATTATTGATCCACCATTCTTTTCTCAGTCATTATTACACATAGCCTATCTTTAGCATTTGCCTCCATTGACTATATGAGTCTTGAAATGCCCATTACTTTTAGAATGGATTACCTTCTACTTCTGCAAAGATTCCTTTTCAGGTCCCTTCCTGTGGGTCTTCTTCCCTCCCTTGCTATCTATATGTACACTTCTGCAAGATTTGACCTTGGCCCTCTTCTTTCTCCATGCCCTCGCCCTGGACAAAATCATCCCTGTGCCTGAGTTTAACAGCCTCTTCTTTTTTGTGGCTTCCCAATATACAACTTCTGAACTAAAGATGCCCAGGTTGCTAACAGAAGGCTGTGCCTCTTCAGCTGCATGTCTTATTGACCAGACAAGCTGAATTTGTCCAACATCAAACAAAACTTCCTACATCTCTGCTCTAACTTAATCACTTTTGCCTCTTCTTTCATCTGCCCATTAATTGTTACTGTTTCCAGGAGATCTACCCTTGATCCTTCTTTTGGGCGATTTCACCCATTCTTACAGTTTCATCATGCCTGTGCATGAATCACTGCCCAATCTCCATCTCCAGGTGTGTTTGTAGCTGCTTCCATAGATTCCCAAATAGATGTGTGAGGCAGACATCTGGTGACTTTGCCTGCCCAATTCTGTCTCCCTTCTAGGAACTACACTATATATATATCCTATATAATAAAAGCCTAATATGCTAAGTGCCCGGTCGTCCAGTCGTCCGTTCAACCTATCAAAACGTAATATGCTAATGATATGCTAAGGCAGCTCAACCATTCGCTATCATGTGCACTGACAACCAGGGGACAGATGCTCTGACTGGTAGGTTGCTTGCTGCTGGGGTCCTGCTGATCTGGACTGAGCGAGATGGGCCGGACATGCCCTGGAGCCCTCCCATAGTCCCTCCCCGGCTGGCCAACCTCCTGCATCCCTCCCCGGCCCTGATTGTGCACTAGTGGGGTACCCTCAGCCTGGCCTGTGCCCTCTCACAATCTGGGACCCCTCGGGGGATGTCAGAGAGCTGGTTTCGGCCCGATCCCGCAGGCCACACCCAGGCACCCGACTGGTGCACGAATTTGTGCACTGGGCCTCTAGTGTGTGTATATATCCTATATAATAAAAGCCTGATATGCAATTGTCCCCTCAGGCAGTCATCAACCGGGAGATTCAATTGCTCGCTATGACGTGTGCAGACTACCAGGGGATGGCGCAGCACTGGCAGCAGGTGGCAGTGGAGGTGTGCCAGCCCTGATGGGCCCTGACGAGAGTGGGACCATGGCGGGGATGGTGGAACAGGTGAGTGGGCGGTGCCAGGCCAAGGCGGGTGTGAGTGGGGGCCTGATCGCCCAGTGGCAGCAGCAGGGGTGAGGGAGCCGGGTGTAGAGCACCCCCCTCTGGCCCTGGACCAATTGCCCTGCTGGCAGGATGGGGGAACAGGTGAGGGGGCAGGGCCAGGCCAAGGTAGGGTGCCAGGCAAGGATGGGGGTGTGAGCTGGGGCCCAATCTCCTCAGGCCACCCCGAGGGACCCCACCCATGCACGAATTCGTGCACCAGGCCTCTAGTATATATATATGATTTTAGAGAAGAAGGGAGAGGGAGAGAGAGAATCATAAATGATGAGAGAGAATCATTGATCAGCTGCCTTCTGCACGTCCCACACCAGGGATCAAGCCTGTAGCTTGAGCATGTGCCCTGACCAGGAATCAACCCATGACCTCCTGGTTCACAGGTCAATGCTCAACCACTGAGCCACACTGACCAGGCTGGTAACTACACTTTAACTTTCCTCTGGGGAGACACTTATTCTCTACTTTTAGTCCCTAGGGTTGACATGAGACTGACCCCATCTGCCCCTTTAAGAGCAGTCACACAACCCAGGTGTATTAGTTGTCTATTGCTGTGTAATAAACAAGTCCAAAACCTAGTGGCTTAAGACGAATTCTGTGGGTCAGGAATCTGGGCAGGGCTTAGTTGAATCCTATGATGATGGTGTCTCATGAGGTTGCAATTAAAGGGTCACCCAGGGCTAGATTCTCATCTGAAGGCTCAGTGGGGAAGAATTTGCTTTCAAACCCCCTCTCATGGTTGTTAGCAGGATTCAGTTCCTCAAGGGCTATTGGACCAAAGGCCTCAGTTCTTTGGTGATTGTTGGCTGGAAGCTACCCTCATTTCTTGGCAATGTGAGTGTCTCCAATATGGTAGCTTGCATCTATGTCAACAAGGGAGTCTGATAGCAAGATGGAAGTCACAGTCTTTTGTAACCTAATCACAGAAGTGACAATCCTTCTACATTGCCATATACTATTGGTTAGAAGTAAGTTGCTCTCTTCCCATAAGCAGCCTAAGATAACCTCTCAGTGAGGTTCACTATTCACTTGATCCAGAAAACCCCACAAGATCATGCAAATCAAGGGGTTCAAATGAATACTCATAAAACTGCTTAGGCCTTCAAGGGTATACACATTCAAAGAGCCACCAAGTATCTGAAGGATGTCATTACAGAAGCAATGAGTGCCATTCCATGCGCCATACCAAACAGTGGGGCTGGACACAGGGTCAGTGGTCCAAAAAGAGTGCTGTATTTTTGCAGCACATGCTTAAAAAAGCAGAGAGTAATGCTGAACTTAAGGGTTTAGATGTAGATTCTCTGGTCATTGAGCACATCCAGGTGAACAAAGCTTCCAAGATACGGCCCAGAATTTACAGAGCTCATGGACAGATTGACCCTACATGAACTTTTCTTGCCACATTGAGGTGATCCTACTGAAAAAGAGCATTGTTCCTAAACCAGAAGAGGAGGTTGCACAGAAGAATATATTGCAGAAGAAACTGAAGAAATAAATTTACTCTAGGAGTATATTCAGCATAAAATAGATGCTAATAAAAGTAAAACAAACAAAAAATAGAAATAAGTTACTCAAGAGGTGGAGACTACACAAGAGTATGGTTACTAGGAAGTGGGGGCTGACTTAGAGGCTGAGTTAGCCTAAATCACAATAACTGATTCAAGGATGAGTATCCAATCAGAGTCAATCAGATGTTTACTGGAATCTTTGGGAAAGTGGCTTTGCTGGTAGAAGAAGGAAAGCTTGAAACTGGAGGATAATCTGCTTAAAGTGAAAACATAATAAACAAAAGATAGGGAGAGACAGATGCCTGATAACATCATTTGAGAACTGATACAGCAGAACCTCTGAAGCTTTTAGTTATGTAAATAAACCAAGGCATTCCCTCTTCTTCTTACATTGGTTTCAGTTGGATTCTGTCATCCACAACCAAAGGTTCCTAACAGATGAAATGTCTCAGAGATGCCCTGGATTCAGTTTGCCCAAACCCAATTTAATTATCTTTACCTTCATCTTCCTCACAAACCAGCTCCTCTTGCTAGGTTCTATTTTGCAGTTAAAAATATAACACAATTGCTTAGACTGACAACCTTGCTGTCATCTTTGCTCTTCCTTAGCTGCTGTGGAAATTGGAACAGCCCATGGAATATGGATTGATTCTATAGAACCATAAAAGAGACTTTCTGCTTTGCAATGATAGGGGATGCCCTAAGGTGACCCAATGAAACACAATCTTAAGTATAGGCAAACAAGTAGCTCTAGGTTTTTCTCCAAGTCATTAGACTGTAACAGAATTTCTGGATGTGAATCACATGATTGAGAGGATGAGAAGAGTGTATCTGACTCTCATATCAAAACACACCATAGACTAAAATGAAATTCTGGCAAACTGCCTGGGGAGCTTGTGGTTTGGAAGGCACCCTGGGCTGCATTTGTGAAAATATTCCTTCCATATCTAAGGCAGATTAAAGGAAATTCTGCCGTTTGAAAGTCAGTCATAATTTTTTATGTCTTTTTCTTTAGGGTTCCAGTCATAATTCGAATCCTTCCCTTTCCTTCCCTATGCTATCTTCAATCAAGTTGCTCTAAACCCTGTGCCTTCTCCTCTCAGACATGTCCTGTTTTCTCCATTCCCTTGCTAGTTTAATGTCCACCTTGGGGTCTTGTATCACCTCTGAAAAACTTTCCTTTCCACCTTCATAACTCAAACCTCAGATCGTTTATCTGCCTCAAACTGTGATGGCTCCCAAGTGGTAGACCATGCTTCCTAACCTTTATTGGGTCATGGGCCCTTTTATAAAAAGTTGATGAAAATCTTTCTAGAAAAATCTGTGTTTTGTGTTTTGCTGTACATTTCAAGGGGAACATGAACCCTCTGGAGTCCCTTTATACACCTGACCCATGTGATGACATATCCTCTCCTCCCTCAAGGTTAGACCTTCTTAAAGAGAATATGTTCCAAAACTGCTTAACATGGCATTCAAGGCCTTCCAAATTTATTCTTATCTGCTTTTTTGGTGGCACCTCTGCCTTGGGCGGTTGGGGTTATTTGATATTTGATTTCCCGCCAGACCAAGAGCCTCCCTGAATGGTGCCTTTTCATTTTCCTTGCTCTATCTTCCCGGGTGGAATGGAAGTTTCTCAGGAGCAGCAACCAGAAGGCCCAGAATAGTGCTAGATAAATTATTGGTTCATTGCCAAATTTATTTTATTTATTTTTTAAAAAAATATATCTGTATTGATTTCAGAGAGGAAGGGAGAGGGAAAGAGAGATAGAAACATCAATGATGAGAGAGAATCATTGATTGGCTGCCTCCTGCACGTCCCCTACTGGGGATCAAGTCCACAACCCAGGCATGTGTCCTGACCAGAATCAAACCTGGGACCCTTCAGTCTGCAGGCTGACACTCTTCCCACTGAGCCAAACCAGTTAGGGCACCAGATTTATTTTTCATTTATTTTATTGTGGAAAGAACACTTAAACACTTAACATAAGACCTACCCACTTTATTTTTTATTTATTTTGACTTATTTATTTTTATTTTAAAAATATATATTTTTTATTGATTTCAGAGAGGAAGGGAGAGGGAGAGAGAGATAGAAACATCAATGATGAGAGAGACTTATTGATTGGCTGCCCTCTGCATGCCCCACATGGGGGATCGAGCCTGCACTCAGAGAATCAAACCATGACCTCCTGGTTCATAGGTCGACACTTAACCACTGAGCCGTGCTGGCTGGGCTTCTCCTTTGTTAAGGCTGAATAATATTCCATTGCATGTATACACCACATTTTAAAACCCACTCAATGGTTGATGGGCATTCAAGTTGTGTTTACATCTTTAGTACTGTACTTGTGTTGCAATGAATTGCTAGAGTCATTTGAAGCAGGAAGGGATCTTGGGGTGATGGGCCTAGCTAACATGATATAATGTCATCTGCTTCAAATCTATATTTGGAGAGAGTTCTGTTTACAATTTTAGTGGACCCCATAGGCATTGGGACTTCTCAGATGTGTGCCATGATTTGGTTTTGAAAATACAGGTCACCCCCTGGTGAACTGACCACATTTGCCGGTTACTGCTGCCAGAAATCCTTTTTTTTTTTTTTGGTAGTTGGGATCCATTGGGACCCCAGAGAAACTTAAGGAACTGGCCTTGGTTCGTGGATTCCTAGGTGAGTTAATTGACTTCATATTAAAGCTCTGACTCAACCCTAACTCCCACATAAGCCAGGGAAGGAATGTGTCCTGTGTGCCTCCAAAATGGACATTCCAAGGAAATCTGGGACAAGAAAATTGCTCTTCCTTGGCCATATCTCAAAATTCCTCCTGCATTTCAGTCCTCCCCCACATCCCCCACATACACAGGGACATTTCCCATTACATGGTGGGAAGTGGAAGAAAGACGTTATCAATCCATAAAAGTGCACATTCTGGGGTGGGGTATGGGGACAAGGACACTCTGTCTTGTGTAACACTGCCTTCCCAGTGCCTGAAACAATGCCTAGTACATATTAAGCATTCGATTAATACTTGCTGAACAAATGAATAAATGAGAAAACAGGAGAAGTCAATGAGCTTGGCTTCTAATTTGTAAAAGTTGTCTTCAGAAACCTCTATACTTTCTTTGCAGGCATTTGATATCTTGTAATTTTATCCAACCATAAGCATTGAAGGATGTGGGTTCTACTAGACATGTCAGCACCAGTGGGATGACTTCAAATTTCTCCCATGTGCAACATTTGCAGCATCAGTAAATTAGATGCATTGTGTGGGAGGGCCTCACGTGATGCTATCAACCTGCTAAGGTCTGGGTTATCAATTAAGATTGGATTCTACCTCATGACCCATGATGGCCACTCAGGCTCCAGCCATCATCTTTTTTTTTTTTTAAATATATTATATTGATTTTTTACAGAGAGGAAGGGAGAGGGAGAGAAAGTTAGAAACATCGATGAGAGAGAAACATCAATCAGCTGCCTCCTGCACACCTCCTACTGGGGATGTGCCTGCAACCAAGGTACATGCCCTTGACCGGAATCGAACCCGGGACCCTTCAGTCCACAGGCCGACGCTCTATCCACTGAGCCAAACCAGCCAGGGCCCAGCCATCATCTTTTATTCCAGCCAGCAGAATGGTGGAAGGAGGACTGAAGAAAAGTGCGCCCCTCTTTTAAGGAGACCTCCCAAAATTTACCTATGGCCCTCCGGCTTGGCTCAGTGGATAGAGCATCAGCCTGCGGACTGAAGGGTCCCTGGTTCCACTCCGGCCAAGGGCACATGCCTGGGTTGCAGGCTCGATCCCCAGTAGGGGGTGTGCAGGAGGCAGCCGATCAATGAGTCTCTCTCATCATTGATGTTTCTATCTCTCTCTCCTTCTCCCTTCCTCTCTGAAATCAATAAAGAAATATATTAAAAAAAGAAAAAATACCCTTAAAAAATTTTACCTATGGTACCTCTGCTTACATCCCATTAGGCAGAACTTAGTCACATGGCCACAGCTAGCTTCAATGAAGGAAGTCTTCATTTCAGGAGGCTGTGCAATCAGTTGAAAGTCAGGGGCTCTATTACAAAGTAGGAAATAATAGTATATTGGGAGAGACAGTTGAAATGGTTGGGGAGGTGGTTTGACAGGGAAAGTCTGGCCTTGCCAAACCAGAGAAACTTCTCTGAATTCATGCTCCCACTCACAGCTCTTCTCTACCAAGCGATGTCACCAGCCCCAAATGCCACCTGCGGGCAGAGGAGTCTGAGACCTGGCTAGAAAGCATGGCTGCTGGAGTCAGATGGTTGTAGGTTCCAATATGTCTCTGGACCTCTCCTTTCCTCCCTTTATGAAGTGAGGAAAACAATACCCATTGTGCAAGGTTGTGGTATTTTACTACTGGGGAATTCCTGGGACAGTTATTATCCCTGAATGGTGCTTTCTTTCTGGTGGTAAAAACATATAACACACAATTTACCCTTTAACTATTTTTCCCGTACCATACAGTAGTGCAACAGATTTCTAGAATGTTTTCATCTTGCAAAACTGAAACACTACACCTGTTGAACAACCCCCCTTCTCTCTCTCTCTCCAGCCTCTGGCAGCCACCATTCTACTAAGAGTTTGACTAGTTTAGATACCTCATATAAATGGAATCGTACAATATTTGTCTTTTTATGACTGGCTTATTCATTTAGCACGACATCCTCAAGTTTTATCTATATTGCAGCATATGGCAGGATTTTCTTCTTTTTGAGGACTGAATAATATTTCATTGTATGTATATGCCACATTTAAAAAATTCACATACTGCTCATCCAATGGACCTCTAGGATGCTTCCACCTCTGACTATTGTGAATGATGCTGCAAAAATGGTGCTTCTTATCAGAGACTAGTTAGTATACTAAGAGACTAGCTCGCTCCTTTCTTTTAACATCCTGGGTGTGTGTGTGTGTGTGTGTGTGTGTGTGTGTGTGTGTGTCTTTTTTTCTGTATGTAAATAACTGTTAGGTTAAATACCTTAGGTGGAAACAAACATGGGGAATCTGGGAATTCTGTAGAAGGCACATATCAATGAGAGGGAAAGGGATAAGGCCCCAGGACAATAACAGCCTATAGATGCTCTTTAGGTGGTCTGTTTGAATAGATAAGGAGAGACAATCCATAAGGCTGTCACATTGTTTAATCCTAGCACAGCTAAAATTCCAGACTCCAGATGTTTACCTACAGGAAGGGTGCAGAACCCCCTCACTCCCCCCGGTTCTCACAGCGGTCTTCCATCAGTGGAGAGCTAAATCCTGACCCCAAGATCAAAGGCCTGGGGCAGCTGTGAGGAAGAAAGACCACCCCAAAACAAATGTGTAATCCCCGCTGCTGAGAGACAATTCTTAAGGGCAAAACCCTAACTGACCCTAATAACTATGAGAAGCCATGCTTGGGTACTCCTTCCTACAAGGATTTCTTGAGGAGGCACATAAAATAAGACTAAAATTAATGTCATCATTATAAAATAAAGTCTTCATCCAAGTGTGGACATTGCACACTTTGGATCAAAAGTGTTTGCTGTGCATTTATAGGCATAGATGGTGTCAGAGAAACATGGGTTGAATCAGGTTCCGAAGGGGCTTCCTAGTACTTGGAGTGAAAAGGCAAATACTCATGAACATGGTATGAATTATACAAGGCAGTGGTGTATGTTGAGTGTGGTGTTTGGAGGAAGGGGAAGGGCGTTTGGTTGGAAAGAGCAGAGAGCATGACTGGGCGATGGAGTTTGCACCAGACTCAGAATAATGACAGCATTTAAATAAACCAACAGGGTTCCTAAAGACATTTTTTTGTTTTGCTTTGTTTTGTTTTAGCCAAGATGAGGACAATGACAGAAAGACATGGTCCCTGCCTTCCAGGAGGTTTCCAAAAATTATTTCATTGGGGGAGCAGATTTTTCTAATGAGGCTCACACTGTCCTGGCCTCATCCTCTGAGAGGACCCCAGAGGCATCTACAGGACATTAGGTCCCTGAAGCACAGCTTGATGAGCAGGGGTCGGGTATCCAGGGCCGACAGTCTGGTTGTGGCAGCAGCTCAGGACTTGGCTCACTGTGACCACACCCCTCTGTCCTCAGTGTGGCCATCGTCCGGCACCATGCACATCTCACCCAGGCTGGCTGTCCCCATGCATTTTCCTGCTCAGCCCCTGACCCTTGATTCTTGGGACTGGTGTTTGGTCTCCCACTGTGATTATTCCTCAGACTTTGGCTCTTAAGCTGATTTAAGAGAAAAGATAGGAAGAGGTGCCACTTGGAAGTGGGGCTTCCAAGAGGAAATGCTTGGCAATAAACCAGCTCTTCAAACTGAGATGGTGAGTGGGGGAGTCACACAGGGAGGCGGGAGGGGTGAGAGAAGCATTGGATCCTGGGAGATACTCATGGCCAACTCTGGTTTGAATATCTAGCCTTCCAGCTGGGTGACCCTGAGCAAATTGTAGCTTAGAGGCTCCTTTTCTTCATTTGTAAATCTGGCAAAAGGATACCAAGTCACAGGATTCTTGCAAAGTTGCAGTTGCCGCGAAATACTAAAATGTGAAGCCCCCCGTGGGGCAGGTGGTAAAAGGCCGGTGGAAAGGGGGTTATGCCTGAGAGGGAGGGGGAGTTTCCGTGCGCTCGCAGTGTGTAGAGAGAAGAGCAGAGCCTAACTGCTGAGCCAGGGCAGGTCCACGTTTATGACTTTGGAGAGGATTTGAAGACTCGGCTAAAATGCTGCTCCTTACTCTGTGGAGCCAATCTGCGGTCACTCAAGGAGAAATGGAGGGGAGTGGGGGAGGGGGCAGGGAGGCCAGGAGGCGGCTGCACAGCCAGCCTGTCACTCCAGGATGATGGATGAGCCTATTCTATGGCTTGTAATTAGTGCTGACTGGCTCTGAGGTTCTTCCCTTGAGGCAGAGCTCCCTGCTCCATGGCCAGAGGCCCTCCTCAGGGAGGGGGGCTGGACTGGATGTAAAGTTTGTCCTGAAACTCTGGGACGGACTCCCAGGGGTTGGTGTGCATGTGCTTTTTGTACACGCATGTACATGTGTGTATGTGCATATTTGTGACTCCTGTACCAGTGCGTGTGTGAACACATCTGCAACTATGTGTGTACTTACATGTACTTGAGTGTGCTTTGTGCTAAGTTGCTAGTCAAGACAAAGATTAAAACATGCAATGAGAGGAAAACGGGAAATGTTAGACTTTTGTCTGGGTCACTTGACGTGACTTTCAGTTTCTAGAAGTCACTTGACTTGTTGTCTTAGTCATCCACGTGGCAGGCAGCCCCTGTCCTGAGGGAAGAAGTAACAGAAGCCTCCGTGCCTCCGCCTCGCCTCCGTGGAGCTGCCACGCCCTGAGCAGCCTAGCAGCCAAAGCAGATCAGGATGGAGGGGCTGTCCCAATTTGCATACAGTTTTGTTGTTTTTTCAAATCCTCATTGGAGGAAATGCTTAGAGAGAGAAAGGGAGGGAGAAACGTGGATGTGAGAAAGAAACATCCATCAGTTGCCTTCCATATGTTCCCTGATGGTGAAGCAAACCCGCAACCCAGGTATGTGCCCTGATGGGGAATTGAACCGGCAACCCTTCAGTGCACAGGACACACTCAGCCAACACCCAGCTGAGCCACTCCTGCCAGGCTTGCATATGGGTTTTTCTGGGATAAGGGGAATTCATATTTCCCCAACATTTTTTCCAAAGATTCAAAATTGTAGAGAGTAATTTCAACCAAAGCTTAGGACAAAGAATATCAGTAAATCCTCTAAAATAAAATTACCTTGAGAGAAATGGAATCCAGGTTACTGAACACTCGGGTTTACTCTCAACTCCACTATTCACCAGCTGAGTCCTTGAAGGAGTAGATTAACTGCTCTCCAAGGCTTCATTTTCCACTCACAAAAAGGGGAGAAAAATGGTGTGGTGCTATCATATATTATATACACTTAAATGATACAAATGTGAAAAACTACAAATCCCTTTAAATAAAAAAAACCACCAGGGTTGCATGATGTCCTAGTTCAGTGGTCGGCAAACTGTGGCTCGCGAGGCACATGCAGCTCGCGAGCCGCGGTTTGCCACTCTGCTGACTAATGCGTTTGCCGACCACTGCTGTAAGGCATTACCCTTACCCAGAAGTTTTGACTTCAGGTTAAAGACATTAGTACATTATTAAAATGTTTTTTAAGTGTTTTTCCCTAAGGCAGTGGTTGGCAAACTCATTAGTCAACAGAGCGGCAAACCGCAGTTTGCCGACCACTGTCCTAGTTGGTGAGCCGAGTGGGTTGTAGACCGTGCCACATGACAGCATCACTTGAGCTGCAAAGTAAGTAACTGCCATCAGCGTTATATCCTGTGAACCAAGCTGTCCTTGATGCTCCTCCTGACTTCTGATAGTGACATTCATGACTAATGTGCTGTTACTTTAATATCCAGCATTATCATTTAAAATACTTTCTGTATCCTAGAATGATGTTATCTTAGAGTTTAATAACTGATGGCGTGAGTGCCAAAATCCACTCTCCAAACTCAATAGCTTTCTAGTGGAAGTTAGATGTGATAAGACGCTAGGAAACAGCCCAACCTACTTCCATGATGCGCCAAGCAGTTAACTTAGGAGGGGCAACTCTGTGAAACATTAGTGAGTTTAGTGAATAAAAAATAACACACAGGCAAACATATGCTACAGTGGTTAAGGATTCCTCTCCCCGCCTTTTACACTTATTTGTCTGGAAAATATAGTGTCAAATCACACAAGTCTTGAATTACTCGATGTCTTAAGTCACACGTCGTCTCCCTTTAAAGGAAATGTAATCCATGAAAAATTCTCAGCACAGCAGCACCTGACAACTTGGTAAGTGCTCAATGCGTATTGTTTTGGTACTATTATGGTTATCATCCTTGGCCCTAAAGATCTGTAGGGACCAGGATGGTTCTGACACAACTCGTGGCTCAGGTCAGAAGCCTTCCAGAATACAGGCAGGACCTGAAGATATTGATCTTCAAGAAACAGTGGCTGGCCCTTAACCGGTTTGGCTCAGTGGATAGAGTGTCAGCCTGCAGACTGAAGGGTCCCAGGTTCGATTCTGGTCAAGGACATGTACCTTGGTTGTGGGCACATCCCCAGTAGGAGGTCTGTAGGAGGCAGCTGATGGATGTTTCTAACTCTCTCTCCCTCTCCCTTCCTCTCTGTAAAAAATCAATAAGATATATTTTTTAAAAAAGAAAAAAACAATGGCTGAACAAGTGTGAACAGTAAACTTTGGATCAAAGTTTAAATCTCCACAGTGGTTGTTTAAGAATCAGGTACCTCACCGGAAGTTACAAATGTCCAAAAGGCTATGCAAGACAAAGTTTCAACAGCGACACCATGTGGCAATAAGGAATAACTACAACGGACCATCGATCACACTTCAGGGTTTTCTCAGGAAGCCCTCAAGCAAACCCAGGTGTGGAGGACTGTGTCCTTGGGGAGGGGAAGCAGATCACTGGAACTTTGTCTATCTCAGAGTAGGATTGCAGGGCAGGGCGGGAGGGTGGGGGGTCTTAGGGGTGTGTGTGTCTATGAATGCATGGCCCTCTTTCTCAAGAGTGACACATGCAGATGGAGGAGCCAGGGGTTAAATATGACAGAGAGCAGAAAAGAGTAAAATGATATGTAAGAAACTTGAAATTTCACATAATAAATCATTTCTAATATGATATAGGCAAAAAGTAGCAAGTTGCTGGGGGAAACTGTTAATAGTTTCTCTACAAATATGTAGTGGATTGGAAAAGTGGCCACAATTATTCATTTAAATGAATAATTGCAGTCTTTTCTTTAAAAGTGGCAACTTTTGCCCTGGCTGGTATGGCTCAGCTGGTTGAGTGTCATCCTGTGCACTGAGAGGTCACTGGTTTGATTCTGAGTTGGGGCACATGACCAGGTTGTGGGCTCTATCCCTGATGTTTCTTTCTCTCATCCATGTTTCTCTCTCTCTCTCCCCCTTCCTCTCCCTCTCTAAAGAAAAAAAAATTACATAAAAAAAGTAGAGATGTTTTCCTTACTCTTTGTACCTAAGCTGGTCTGATGACTTGCTTTGGCTGATAGAATGAGGCAGAAGTGATGTTATACTGCCTCTGCTCACTTCCTTAGATCCCTGCAACCTCCACATATGAGTAAGACCAGACTATCCTCCTGGAAGATGACAGACCAAGAGGAGCAGAACCTGTCAGCTGATTCCTTTCAGCCAAGGCCAAAGACAATGAAAGAGGCTATACAAGCTCAGCAAAGCCAAACCTCATCACACCTTTCAGCTAATTCTCCAGCTAAACCTGCCAGGCCCACACAGACTCAGTGACGCATGAGCTAAATAAATGTTATTGTTTTAACAAACACCACCCCCTCCCAAAGTGACACATGCTCTCTTACAAGAAAAGGCTCAGAACAGAAAAGTCTCTTCTCTTCCAGATTTTCTACTCTTCCCAGAAAAATAAGAACCTTTTCTTTCCCTTTATCTGCATGTAGTGATTCACTCATTCAATCATTCATTCACTCAATAGATTGTTTTTTTCCAGTGTAAAGGCACTTTGTTAGGTTTGGTGGGGGCACAGGGTACAGGGCATAAAAAAACACAGACCTGATTTATAGCCTGGTTTGGGCAGAAAGGAAATAAGCCTGGCCAAATAAGCCACTGAGTGCATTCGAATTCAGCCGTGGGATCACTGTACAGCTGTGTGACCTTTGGATAGTTACTTAACCTTTCTGAGTTTTCCCTTCCTTATCTCACAAGCAGGGATAACACCTGGCTCTCAGCATGAGAGGGGGGAGGGGGGTAAAAACATGTGCAAAGTGCTGTGCCCCTGGATCAGAATCACTTCCCACCCCCTGCCTTTGCTCAGTCACATTTCATCACATCAGGTCTCCTGCAGGAGAGGGCAGTTTCCCTGAATTTGGGAGGTGCCTCTGCGTTCAACAGTAGCCCAGACAGAAATTTGGCATCTTCCCAGCAGCCTGAGAGATTGACTTTAGGGGCACTGAGAAAGGTTGGGCACACAGAGACCATTCTGCCAATCAAACCCGATGTGAAGTGGTGATCTCTCCATGCCCCCAGAGCAACAAGTCAAGTCTGGGTGACTCTTGTTTGGTTCTGAGCCTTGGCTGGGAGCTGCAAGAAAGGCCTCAGACCTGACATGGCATCCGGAGCTTTTGCCCACATGGGCAGCCAGGTCCTAAAGGGGGAAGCCAATGGTAGTAGAGGATGGGGTAGGGGCTAAACCACAAATAATCCTCAAACCCAGTCTTCTTATTTTCCCTCGCAGAAACCCCTGACCTCAACCAAAGCATGCACGAATTAGAAAGAACACACTGGGAGCTTGGGTCACCTCCCACCTTGCATTTCAGCCCAGAATTTGGCACCCAGCTTAGGCCATAGAGAAGGGGACCAGCCCCAAGGACTGACAGCAGCTAGCCCAGCTGCAGTACCCAGCTAGGTCAGTTACCACACTGCCCCTATGCCTCAGTTTCTCCATATCACCAGGGGATTCTGTGAGAGGGGAATTGGGAAGCCAGATTCCTCAGGTGGCATAAGTTCCTGAGTGGGGGCAGCAGGGATGTGAGCCTACATCCTGGTGGCTGTGACAGCCTTAAGAAGAACACTCATGCATGCCCTAGCCAGTTTTCTCAATGGTTAGAGCATCAGCCTGAGGACTGAAGGGTCCCGGGTTCGATTCCGGTCAAGAGCACGTACCTCGGTTGCAGGGTCAATCCCTGGCCCCAGTTGGGGCATGTGCAGGAGGCAAGCAATAGATGTGTCCCTCTCACATCGATGTTTCTCTCTGTCTCTCCCCCTCCCTTCCACTCTCTCTGAAAATCAGTGGGAAAAATATCCTCAGATGAGAATTAACGAAAAAGAAAAGAAAAACACTCACCCCATAGCAATATTTCGGGCAGGACTAGCTTGATCCATGGTGAGACCCTATACTGGTAGGACAGGTGCTTGAGAAATGGCTGTGGACTGACCGCTGAATCCCTATTGTCGTTGTGGGGAGCACATGTACCCCTTGGGCTGCTTTTGGTTGTGAACCTGACGGTCTGAGTGTGTGACAGCTGGGGGAGAGGAGCAAGGGGGCGGGGCCAAGGATGAGGGGACCTGCAGCGGGAAAGGCTAAACCCAGAATCGCAGTCAGAACGTTGGGTGGACAACACTGTACCAACGAGAGGGGAAATGGGGGAAAAAGGAAGAAACAGAGACAGGGGACAGACAAAACGATGGGATTAGGAGGGAGAGGGAAGGAGGGAGATAGAAGGGCTAAGAACCAGAGCACCAGTGAATCTGTGAAGATAAGCTACAAACGAGAAAAACACACTAAGACTGTGGTCGGCAAACTGCGGCTTGCGAACCACATGTGGCACTTTGGCCCCCTGAGTGTGGCTCTTCCACAAAATACCACGGCCTGGGCGAGTCTGTTTTGAAGAAGTGGCGTTAGAAGTTTAAGTTTAAAAAATTTGGCTCTCGAAAGCAATTTCAATCGTTGTACTGTTGATATTTGGCTCTGTTGACTAATGAGTTTGCCGACCACTGCACTAAGACATCTTCAGAGATGAAAAGAACGCTGTGTGAAAATTTGCCTTCCCATTGGTCTCCCTCATCAAGCTGTAGGTTTTGAAGGCAGGCACTGGCTTAAGTCATCTTTATGCCCTCTGTGCTTAGCACAGAGCAGACATAAGGGCACTGTATTTGTTGAACAAATAAAGACAATATTAAGAAAAGGCCTTAGCCAGTTTGCCTCAGTGGACAGAGCATCGACCTTCGGACCGAAGGGTCCCGGGTTTGAATCTGGTCAAGGGCGGGTACCTCCATTGCAGGCTCCTTCCTGGCCCTGGTCGGGGCTCCTGCAGGAGGCAACCAACCCGTATGCTTCTCTCACATCGATATGTCTCTCTGTCCTTCCCTCTCTTGTCCACTCTCTCTAAAAATCAATAGAAAAATATCCTTGGGTGAGGATTAAAAAAAAAAAATAAAAGGCAGGATTTTAAGCTAGAAGGGCAGAGACAGAGGTAGTGGCTCTGAGCTTAGACTTGAGTCACAGAGACATGCTTTCAAACCTCCGATCAGCCTTTCCCAACTGCATGACTTTGAGCAAGACTGAGCCCCTCCAAGCTGAGAGCTTACATATCAAGTTGTGGAGGATGAACATCTGTAAAGTGCTCAGCAGACACCTGTGTAAGCTCCCAACACTGTTAGTTACTGTTATTACTGTCATCAAGGCAAACAATCGAGACGGAGAAGGGCATAAATGGATTGCATGAATAGCCTCTGGTTAATGACTTTGCCCTCTAACTCTAGTGCTTGTCCACTCAAACTTCAGGTCTGTCTATGTGACTCGCTTGCTTTGGCTGATGGCACAATGGTAAACTTGATGCCAGCAGAGACACAGAGGTGTGAAAAAGCCTGTTTCCGACTCCTTCCTTGCCAACTATTACAGCTGTGTCATAGAGCCCGGGAAGATTAACCAAGTCCCGGCCAGATCAGTAAGACCACTCAGCCAACCCGAGGCTTGGGCTGAAATAATAGATAGTTGTTGTTTGAAGCCAGTCTTGGGAGTGACTTGTTACAAGGCAGTAGCTAGCTGACACAAGGGCATGGTTACCCTTGTTCTTTAAAATTGAAAGGCAAATGAGAGAGGAAGTCAGGATCTGCCAGGTTTTATTTGTAGAGTCTAGTGAACTTGAACCAGAGAAAACTGCAAAATGTGGTTTTCAGGCGGGCAGCAGCAGGGAGAGCTGCTACTGGGCAAGCAGAGGCTTGAGGAGTAGGGATAGCCCTAGCCGGGCCCCTGTAGGTCTCAGGCTGTGGGGTTGTACACCCGCCCCATGAAGATAGGGAACCTGTGCTGCTGGTCCCAGAGCAGGAAGAGGAAGGGCTGCTGCACCTCAAAGATCAGCAGAGCGCGGGCCACCGAGATCGCCGAGGCTGCAACCGCCTCCACCCCGCTCTCCGTCAGCTCCAGCGCCGCCTGGTGTTTCATCGCAGAAACCTGGAGATCCGGGTCCTCCGTCAGCCCGCACAGGTTGAGATCGTAAGCGAAGTCAAAGAATTCTAGGGCATAATCAGAGAAAAATAATGAGTCCAAGAACAGCATGAAACCCTCAGCTGTCGGAGACATTTGTCTGGAATTTTCTGGGTTGGTCCCAAATCCCAATGCTCTCTTCTTCCTCCTCGTTGCTTATCAAAATGTATATCATACCTTCTGGTCCAGTTCCTGGGATCCTCTGCCAGAAGGCTTATCTTCACACCAACTACCACTTTCTCTCAAGTGGTGAGAGGCCTTGCCCCTTCCCCCCTACCCCCTGAAAAATGATGTCATTGCTTCTCTGTCAACAAGGACCTTGGAAGTAAGGAACTATATAGAAAGAGGTCATACGTTATCAAATGAGGTCATATACTAGGAAACAAGATTATCTATTAGGAGGTCAAGTTCTTTAACAGAATATGAAGCGATATAGCTTGGAGTGAGGTCAAAGGTCAGGAAGTGAGGCCAAAGGTTAGGAAATGGAGCCTCTGTTGCCTCTCCTAAACTCAGAAGCCTCCAGTTACCCTCTTATCCTGAGTGCTTCTTGCACAATCTGTGGGATGGTTGAGTGTTATGAAATGTCTGTGGGGGAAGAGCATCCATGGCCCACCTACGTCACCTGTCACAGTGTCACAATGAACCATAGTGGAAACAGTCAGGAGAGCTGAAGACCTGGATTGTTGTTCTGGCTCACTTCTACCTAGCTCAAGGGATCTTGGCTAAGTTATGTAAACTTTCTGAGTCATTTCCTCATGATGTAATGAGATAAAAGCATATCCCTCTAACTTACAGGATTGAGGAACAACCTGAGATTATAGATGTACAAAGTATTCTAGAGAGTGCTAAGTGCATTTTAGGGGCTCCCTCCATCCTGCCACAGTTTTCTCCTCTGATGATCTGGGAGAAACTCTGAGCTGCCAGGGCTCACCCAATTTCTCCATGATTAACAACATGTCCTGGTTGCTCTTGAGTTTGAATCGGGGCAGCATCACGAGAGTGGGCTGGAACTTGGCCATCTCCAGCTTCTTCATGATGGCCTTTAAGACAGAGGGGCTGAGAGCCTGCTCCACGTCTTGGAGACTGTGTTTCAAGTTCTGGGGTACCATGATCACCAGGCTCAGGTTGTGGGAGAGCTGCAGTTGCCCCACCTGGAGAAAAAAAGATGCACCTTATCAGTCTTCCCACCCTCTGGGTTCCAAGGCTGATCTTCAGTCTGCTGTTCCAATCTGTACCATTTCAGCAAACAGCAGCCAGACTTGAACTTCCAGGTTTTGCCATGAAATGGGGATGCCAGCTAGGTGAACAGTGCTGGTGAGATGCACAAGAATGAGCACAAGTTTCTGATCACACAGGCTGAAGATGACTCTACCACTGATGAGCAATGTAATACAGGCAAGTGATTTGATCTTTCTGAACCCTGTTCCATTCCACTCAAGTGTGCATAGGGTAACACCAGAGTTACCAGGTCAGTCCTTTGAAAGACTTGATGGCTCTGCAGTATCTACAGGAGTAAGTATAAATCTCTTAGTGTGACATTTAAGATTTTGTACAAGCGGGTCCTAGCTTACCTTTCCAGTTTGCCATTAGATGGACTTTCACTGATGGCCAGACAAAAATATAAGAAAAGTGCAGGACTCGTGGGTCTAATATAGTGGTTCTCAACCCAGTGTGAATTTGCCCCTAGTGGACATTTGGCAATATCTGGAGACATTTTGATTGTCATAGCTAGAGGAGGGGTAGAAGCCAGGGATGATGCTAAATCATACAATGCCAGGATAGCACCTCATAACAAAGGATTATCCAACCCAAAAGGTCAATAGTGCCAAGGGTGGCACCTTAGACGAATAGGATGTAAGAGAATATCACTAAAAGGGGATGTGGTTGAGGTTGAAAGATGGATGAGAAGAATCTAGAGTGGAATTCAATTGAGCAATGAAGAAATGAACGGAAACCAGTCAATTGTTGGAATTTGAAAATATGGCCCAGAAGAAGCAGGATATAAATTGCTATTGACTGAGGAACACGGACATGGGGTCCCTGTTGATGGAGGCTTCAACTAGGGATGGATCATTGGGGCAGTACGCACCCTGTGGATGGATCTCGAGTCTCTGACTAAAAAGTACTATGTTATGGCCTTGAATTTCCAAGCCAGTAACCTGAACATTCCTGAGCTGGTAACTCTAATCCCCTTAGTTGCATGAATACTCTTTAAGTCCCAGGAAGATTGAGAATTAAGTATGGAAAGGACAAAGTAAACCAACTTCATAATATTCACACCCGATGATAAGTTCAGGATAATCTTAAGAAAATCAGACACACTAGTTTTATACTTCTAAGCAAAAAGGTATAGGGCCCAGCCGGTTGAGCGTCTACCTGTGAATCGATTCCTGGTCAGGGCACATGCCCGGGTTGCGGGCTCCATCCCCAGTGGGGGGCATGCAGGAGGCAGCTGATCCACGGTTCTCTCTCATCATTGATGTTTCTCTCTCTCTCTTCCTCTCCCTTCCTCTCTGAAATAAATAAAAAAACATATATATATTTAAAAAGGTATAGGATCATTTCATTAAATTTGAGAACAATGTTGAGATGTTGGGGTTAAAATGGATTTACTCTTTAAATTTAGTTTTCAGTTCACAGGTGTTTGGAAGATGTGGCCAAGCAGGGCTGTAATTCTGCCTTGTTGGGTATATGGTATTCTTAAAAAAAAAGTATAATATTTATTTATAAAGTATACCCATAAGCTCAAAGTGCTTATGGGAATATTAATTAACCGTATTTGTAACCATGTTTGTAAACGGAACAAATGGTTTATAGAAGTTTAATCTGTTAGAAGTGACTCAATTAAAGAATAATCTTTGGGCTGACACCTGAATGAGCAGAAGGCACAGTTATGTGAAAATCTGAGTGAAGAGGGACGAGGCAGAGGGAAAGCTAAGGCCAGCTCCCAAGGTGGAAACAAGCCCGGTGTGTTCCAGGACAAATCCTTTACTTCTCGCCTGGAACTGAATTACTGGGTGTCTCCCACTGTTTTCTATCTAACAGGTTTGTGTCTTGATGTCCTAACAAGGCGGAAACATCTGAGAACTGGGCATGAGACATTTTATTAATTAGAATCCTCTGGGCTCCATATTTCCCGTCTTCCCTCCCTCCCCATCCACCAAAATGATACTGTTCAATTTCTGCTAAGGAACTTAAGCCACTAAACACATGTATGTACATACAGCTATACCTATACATGTGAACACACATATGCATGCTGCACATGCATGCATACATCAGATGCACAGGACAGAAACACGACTCACTTTTTGCCATTTGATGGAGTAGAGATGAATGAAGAAACTTTAGAATCCTGCTTTCCAGCCTAAAATATACAATGCCTGCCTCGGCCAAGGCTGGAGTAGGAAGAAAGAGAAAAGGCAGGGTGGAAATACAGAGGGAAGAAGTAGAAATTAGTAAGGGTGCACCCCAAACAAATGGGGCCATAGCAGAAAAGAAATCAGGACACATAAGAGGCACTGAAACAGGAGTAGGAAGAGGCAAGGACTGACCTTGGCCTTCAACATAGGGTCCGTGAAATGGGCCACCGGGTACTTCTTGCTGGTCATCATGGGCACTTTTATCACTGAGGATTTCAAGTAAAAGGGCTCCCTCCTGGTTTTTTTGTGATCAAATGTTGTCTTCCACTTGGCTAGAGGGAAGAGAGAGGGGGACAGTTATTCTAATACAGGTGGGGAAAGGATATAGAGCTGAAATTCCGGTAAGCAAAGGGTAAGACAGGTACAATGGGATCCAGTCAAGGAATGTGGGGTCTGGTGGGCTTTGAAGCCAGAAGGGGAGGAAGGATTCAGGATGGGAAGATGACCTGGTCCAGGGCCCCCTTACCACTTAGATAGATAGCATTGAGGAGGACAAGGCGGGTGTCGGAGGGCAGGCTGTCTAGCAGAGAGTTGATCTTGCGGTTGGTGTTCTCCGCCACCCAGGTGTTGATGAGCTCCAAGTTGGCATCACTGTCATTTCCCAGGGGTCTGGGGGTGCCATACAGGTACTGAGAGGCGTTCACAAAGGCGTCCCTTATAGCCAGGTCTGGTGGGGGATGCAGGTCAAGAGAAGGAGGCATGAGTCCCCTGAACACTCTCCCCGCTTCCAAGAGCAGGCTTTGAGAGGGGGTGTGTTTCCCGTCGATCTTTGTGCTCACTCCAATGAACACAGTATGTTGGAGCAGGGGTCCAGGCCACTCCTCGTACAGATGGGACAATGAAGTCCAAAGAAGGCAACCCTGAACTTGGAGCAGAACTCATCCCAGGCCCCACCTGCCTCTGCTTGCCATGTGAGCATGGCTGGTGAGGTACTTCGGAACTTCCGTTTGCCTGTATTTTCCCTCCCTTCTTTTCTTAATTTAAGAGGCAATGGAGTCTGCTTCCCAGCCTCAGCAAAAGTTTGTAGTAAGACTTCCTAGCTTTGGCGCTCCAAAGCCCAGACCCACTAAAGAAAACAGTGTCTGAAATTGGAACTTTTCCTGAACTAAACAACTGATACTGAATGCAGCTGTATTTACCACCAACCCAGCAAAACAGAGGATCAAACTGATTTATAGTAAATAAGTAAATGCAATGTTACTCAAATGCCATATTTTCCCATCTCTAAAAAGAGGGTGTTCCCCTCCCCCCCCACTTTGTTTTTCTGCATTTTCTCAGTTTCTACGATGAATAAGTATTGTTTTCACCAGTTAAAAAAAAAAGCCAGAGTGTCACCCTGGCCCATGTGGCTCAGTTGGTTGGGTGTCGTCCCCGTGTACAGAAAGGTTGCTGGTTCGGCTGGTTCAATTCCCCGTCAGGGCAGATGCCCAGGTTGTGGGCTCAATCCCTGGTAGGGGAGCATGCAGGAGGAGGCCCATTGATGTTTCTCACATCAGTGTTTTTCTCTCTCTTTCCCTCTACCCTCCTCTCTCTGTAAAAAAAAAAAAAAAAGTAAAGAGAGGGTCAGACTGCATCTATAATTTTCAAACCTTTTCAAGCAGCACAGCTGTGTTTTCAAATAATGTCATGTCTGAAGCCCACAATATAAAAGGGCTGTGGTTGAGGCTGGGCAGGAGCTTAGAGCCCAGTTGGCTCTATGTCCCTCTCACAGGAAGTGGCACCCCCACCCCACTCTGCCTCCCTGATCCCCACTCCCACTGTTACTTCTGAAGGAGCTCTGCAGAACCCTAGGGCTCTGTGGACCAAACCTTGAGAAAAAAAAAAAAAGCATTTGATCATGTTGGAAGTTTATTGCTCTTATTACCTACTTATTCATCTAACACATGTTAATGACAACGAATTCATATAATATAAAAAAAGTGCTGACTAGAGGGCCCAAGATTCCCCTGACCCAGATTAGCAAACATTCTTTGCCTATTTTATGTCTATAACTCTCTAGTCCAGGGGTGGGCAAACTTTTTGACTCGAGGGCCACAATGGGTTCTTAAACTGGACTGGAGGGCCGGAACAAAAGCATGGATGGAGTGTTTGTGTGAACTAATATAAATTCAAAGTAAAGGAGCGGAGGGGAGAGCAAGAGAACCCTCCACTTTTTCGGCTCCGCGGGCCGGATAGAACAGCCGAACGGGCTGGATCTGGCCCGCGGGCCGTAGTTTGCCCACGGCTGCTCTAGTCCTATCTATTCATGAACTCTTATTCTAAACGGAGTTGATGAATGCAATGACTTACCCAAAATCTCACCATGGGGACTGTCTGCCTGCTGAAGCCCTCATCTGCTCTGCAGTCCATCCTGGATGTTCTAGCTCTAACATTCCCACTGTCCTTTACCCCAGGGCTGGGTCCCGCTCAGCATCCTCTCAGGACCCTGCTCAGCAGCTGTCCCTCTCCCCGGCACTCACCTGGGCTGTGGAAGATCTGAGAGACTGAAGTGAAGCCTTTGGATGTGAAGGCCTTCAGGGCCTGGTGGACACAGGAAAAGTTCTCAGGGTAGGAGAGGACCGTCTCCAGGTTTTTCTTGGTGCTGTCCCCGGCCCCTACAACAAAAGGCAGAGACGAGGGCCAAGTGCAGGAGGTGTGGGGGAGCCACTATCAGGACCACTTTAGAGGGACCAGCTGGAATGGGGGCGGGGGTCATTGACTGCTAGAAGGGGATCACATATCATCAGAGCCGGAAGCATGGTTTCAGGAGACAGTACATATATCAGAAAGAGAGGGGTGGGGGGATTATGAATAATCATGGTTAGGCTTTTCCAGGGCTGCAAATACTCTCCTCCCCTATTTTCCACCTAATTTTTATCCCACTCATCATTCAAAGCCTGGTGCCTGTTCTACATGAACTAGTATTTAGTTGGTTTAGGTTTACAAGGGTTCACCATATAGGCAGGGATACGAGATGACTATTAGGAGACATCAGCCCTGGCTGGGTAGCTTGGTTGGTTAGAGCGTCATCCTGATATGCCAAGGTCATGGGTTTGACCCCAGGTTGGGTGTGCATGGGAGGCAACCCATCAATGCTTCTCTCTCTCTCTCTTTCCCTTCCTCCCTCTCTAAAATCAATTAAACAAAGAAAAAAGAAATTAACCAAAACCAATCAACTGAAATGTGCCTTCCAAGAGGCATTTGGCAGTGTCTGAAGATACTCTGGTGTCTTAACTGGAGGGATGCTACTGGCATCTAGCGGGTAGAGGTTAGGAGTGTTAGGATTCTGGGATTCCAGAGGAAAGGTTCTTATATATGCTCACTCTGTCTCTCGAAGCCTTCCTGGAATTTCCCCCTTAGAGTGACAGTTCTGTCCTCACTGCTTATAGCAATTTGTTTGTGTCACTCCTAGGGTAATTAACCTGTGGCAATTGACAGTAATCCTTCAGGAAAGCAGAGGGATTAGCATTTTTTGACCTCCCATCAAGCCAGGCACTGGGCTATCTACTTAATTTTAGGAGGTAAATACAACCATCTCCATTTTATACACGAGGACTCAGGCTCAGAGATGTTCAGTAATCTGCTCAAGTTCACACAGTTAGGAATCCCAGAATCCTAACACCCCAAACCTCTACCCACTAGATGCTAGAAGCATCCCCCCATTATCATGATTCTAATCTACTTCTATCTCTTATGGTTTCATCTCCCTTATTGTCTGAACTTGAACCATAGTTAATGGCTGGGACCTTGTTTTATATGTTCTTGTATAGTCCATAGGGTTTTTATAAGCAATAGTGCCTATTAAATCATTGTTACATGAAAGTGCAAGAATAAAAACATTACCACCTTCCCCCCCCCACACTCCATTGCAACCCATTTTTTTATAGCTTCCTCACTGAGGCATAGCTTTATAGGTGTCTGCGTTGGGGACCCCCATGGGAGAGTTCAACATATAACCCAGAGAGAACTCAGTCAGGTTCTTACCAAGCAGGATCTGAGTAAGCAGGCTGGCGATGCTGAAAGGTGAGAAGATCATATTCGTCTCGGCCCTCTTCACTGTCGAGAAGGCGTGGTAGAGCTTCACCGAGAAATCCAACAAAGCCTCCCCCAACATGGTCTCCGCTGAAGGATTTTCCAAGTCAGGGCAGTGGGTCTCGGGCTCTGGGCAGGGGGGCCCAGAAGTGGGCAGGGTAGTTGGGTCGATAGGTTGAGTGGTTGACTGGAAGCAGGGCTGGGAGGTGGGATACAAAGTGCTATTGGCTCTTAGGATAGTTGAGTTGGTTGTTGGCATGGTGGACGAGCCCATGGTGGGCTGAATGGATTGAATCTCGGGGATCTCTTTCTCTGAGATGTTTTCTTTGATTTCCCATGTCTGGTTCTTTGAATCCATGAGGCTGAAGCTGGTACCATTAGGATTTGAAGAGGCTCTATCCTATGGTTCAAGAAACTGTGTCTCATTTTTCTATGAGGCAAAGTCCCCTCAAACACTCAAAGTGGGAAGAGAAGGTGGGGATGTGGACAATATTCTGTACCCAAGATAATTTCTGAAAAGGCCTAGTGGGTGAGGGGCCTGCCCTGGAACCATGGCCACGGATTCCTCCAGAATAGGGGGCAAGGCAGCAATGGGTGGGGTGTGGGCAGGGATTTCTCTGCAGAAGGTGCAGAGTAGGCAGGGACTCTGTCACCGCTGACCAATTACTGCCATATAGGAAGTTGTTTGCCAAACTTTGGAGCTGAATGTCAGCAGCTACTTATCTGTGTTTTTGAGATAAATAAATATATCTGTCTGTCTTGGCTCACCTGCCTGCCCAGTATAGACATTTGAGCTTGTGGCCTTAGCTTTAGAACAGTGTTTTTTTAAATTGTGGATTGCAACACATTAGTGGGTATTGAAAACAATCGGCATTCCAAAAGGAAGGAAAGAAGGTAGGAAGGAAGGAAGGAAAGAAAGAAAGGGGGGGAGAAATAGTATAGACCAGTGGCTCTCAAGCAGAGACCATTTTGACCCCAGAGGACCTGTGGCAATGTCTGGAGGCACCTTTGGTTGTCATATGGGAGAGAAGAGGATGGGGAGATGCTACTGGCATCTAGTGGGTGAGGCCAGGCTTACAGCAGAACATCCTACAATGCACAGGACAGCCCCTCATACCAAGGAATTATCCAGCCCCAAATGCTGTTTGTTCTGGGTTGAGAAGCCATGTATTTATTATCCCCATTTCACTGATAAAAGAAACTGATGCTGAGAAATACTAAGTAACTGGCCCAGGGTCTCGCAGAAACTGGAGGGAAAACTAGGAGCCAACCCGCAGTCTGATTCCGGGTCCCTGCGCATCACTACATCACCTGCTGAATCTCAAAGGACACTGCGGGTGCCACCTTCCACACACAGGAACACACAGGCCAGAGCAAGCATCCACCTTGCTTTCCCCTGACCTCCCAGACCACTGCGACCTCTCAGGGATTAACACCCATCAAGGTGTGTCTGCTGCCACTCGGCTTTCACAGGCCCGGCCTCGGGAGAACCTGTGTCTCCGCTGCAAACCCACAGCTCAGTGTCCACAACAACCCTTGCTTTTACATCGCAAAATGCTGTCCATTTCCTTGCCCTGCTTGGTCCTCCTTTATTCTCCACTTCATAAATTAGAGCAGGAGGGCTCCAGGAAGTGACTTGCTCAAGGCCACCAGGCTGGTGCCTAGTGGGTCAGGTTTCGAACCTGTGTCCCTCTGAGTCTCCAGCTCTTTCCAGTCTATGAATGGAGCTGCAAGGATCACACTGTATGACCCCAAGAGGAACTCGCCTCATTCTCCGGGGCCTGAAGGGTTAATCCTAGGCACCCCTCCATTCCCATCCCATGAAGGGCCACTCACCCCAGCCAGCAGCAGCAGCAGCAGGAGGGTCAGCGGGGTCAACCTGGAAGCCATCTGGGAGGCGATGTCCGCCTGGACCTGCGGAGCCAGCCAGCGTCAGGGCCAGCTTCGAGGCATGGGGTCCGCCCCCGGGCCCGCCCCCATTCCATTCCGGGTCCTTCCCCGCCACCTTCTCCCAGGCTCCTCCCTCTGTTTTGTTTTTCCCAAAACCGCTTCCCTTTCCCGGCACCGGCTGGCTTAGTCTCCCCCTCCCTTCCCCCAGCCTCCCCCAGGCCCGGGTCTCCGTCCATCTGTTCCATCCTGGGGGTCCTGCTTTAGCCAAACAATGAGGCCAGAGGCTGGGGGAGGAGGGGAGGTCCAGAGGGGGCTGCCCAGGAGGGGAAGAGAAGGGGGAGGCAGAAGTCTCTAGGGGAACCAGGTCTGTAGAGACTGCAGAGATAAAAGGGGGGCCCAGAAACTGGGGGAGGGGAAAAGGGAGATGAGAAGACCCCTTCCCAACGCCCCCTCCCAAGAACCAAACCTGCTCCCCAACTCCTGGTCACCGGGCAGCTTTAGTGCAGACTGAGTGGATAGTCCCACGGGTCAGGGAGGGTGGGGTGTGTATGTGTGTGTGGGGGGGTCGGTCTTCGCTATTGGCTGGCCCAGGACACAGCCCAGTTACAAATTAAGGATGATTGATCGCTGGTGTGAGTTCCTGTAAATCACATTGGGAGAGGTCCCTTGGTGGGCTTTGGGGGCTGGAGCAGGGATTTAGCTTGAAGCCCTTTGGGAGCTGGAAGTGGAGAAGTTTGGGTGCAGCTCTGAGCTTTACAGAAGGAAGCTTACCCCCTCCACCTTCGTGGGTCATGATAAAAGCAGCACAGACACAAATTGCTCCCGTTTCCAGGCAAGCAGAGTTGCTCATCTCAGCTGATCTTCCAAGTAACCCCTTGGAAATTGGCCCCTTTGTGACCATTTGATAGTTAAGTCATTGAGCTTATTTGCTAAATCTGGCAACCATGCATGCCTCCTCTGAAAAACAAGGCCCTCTCTGGTGACCTGATACCGCTTGCATGGTCTATGACTGTCTCACTGCTGGGCCTGTCAGGAAAGTTGGCTGTTAGCACCAGAAGTGCTTCTCTAAGGGACTGACAGGGACAGAAGGGAGAGAATATTTGTATGTCACGTTGGGGGGCAGAGAGAGGGGCTTGGAAAAGACCTATGAAGACTCTGCACCTGCTTTGCAGGAACTTCATTTCCTGTGGCCACTTGGGAACCTCCTACATGGTGGGTAAGTTCCTTCACATCAGAGTCACTCTAGTCAAGCTGCTGAATTACTAAGATCAAGAAGGCTGAGGCATGAGTCTACTCTCATTTTAACTAACTGGGGGACTTAAACTTTTGTATTTGCCAGTCCTGTGTCAATGCCTGAATATACACCAAACCTCTGATTGCCCCCCAAGAGGACTCATGTGTCTAGACCACCTGGCATCCATCATCCTGAGTCTGACCGATAGCCTTCCTGGACCAATCCTAGGGCTAAGAGTGCAGGATTGGTTATTTTCAAGAAGGCTCTTTTTACTATATATAAGAACACTTAACTGCTCTTTCTTCTTTGGAACACTTCTGGGGTTTTGCCTACCTGTGTTGCCCGTGTGCAAACTCAAAGGCCCTTGAATAAACCTTTATCACTTATCTCTAGCCAAAGCCTCCAGACCCTTTTTGAGTTTATATGACACATGGTTGGAGCAGCTGCACACACAGTATCACTTCTCTATCCCAGGGCCCAACTGAGATCACAACCTACTTCTTTGCACTCACACTGAGATACATTTGGGTTGACCCCCTAACTGCACACTGGTTCCAACTGAGGGACTCGAAAACACATTGAGCTTGTGAGTTCTGGGAAGTAGGTCAGACAAACAAAAAGAAGGTGGTGGAAAACAACCTCACTCATCATCTCCTTAATTCTCATGTCACCTATGAAGTGGGTGCTAATATTAATCCCACCTTAAATGAAAGAGAGAGAGAGAGAGAGAGAGAGAGAGAGAGAGAGAGAGAGAGAGAGACTCACAGAATTTAACTGACTCAGCCAACATAGTAAGTGATAGGGCCAAAATATGGACCGAGTCTTTTGACCCTATACATTACTGGCATACACCAAGGCTATATTGAAGCAGGCAGGATCTGAGCATCCTCTGCCCAGCTGCAGGACTCTGATGCTCTGTGGACCAAAGTCTCAGGTGGACAAGGCCCGGTGGAGAGGTTTCCCAGCCGGGGGTGGCGGGGGGGGGGGGGTGTCTATTTCCTTCAGCCATCTCAGCTCTCTGGCCAAAGCCATTCCTCACTCTGCATGTTTAGCGCTGTGTGTGCTCTGTGGAGACTTTCCTGCCTGAAGAGCTGGAGCTGAAGCTGAAGCTCTCCCTGGCTTTTCCCTAACAGAATGGCCAGAGGTTGACTTCATTGTGGTGTTTGCAGAATTCCTCCCTGGCGTGGGTGTTCAGACAGTCAGTCAGCTTAGGGCTGTGACTTCGGTCCTTCCCCCAGCCCTGGGGGCAGGTCTAGGTTGTCTTTGCCATGAGAACCTTCTCTTCTGGTGGGTGAGGCGGGATGAGCCCGCAGGGATGTCTTCCCCCTTGTTTTATTTGTACATGGCTTCTCCCCGCTGTGCGTTTTCTGGTATTGGATGAAGTTTAAGTTCTCACTAAAGCTCTTTCTGAACTCAGAACATTTTATCACGTTTTTCTCCCAGGCAGGTCCTCAGATACTAAAGGTTCCAGTTGCTATGGGTGAACACTTTCTCACAATCAATATACCTATACTTTCTCCTCTGAAGAAAAATTATACAAAAACTTGGAAATAAGGCAGAAGGATCAGGGTTAGCTGATTCTCACAACACAGAGAATCATTCAAGTGATAATTTTCTCAGTTCTCCCACAGAAAGGACTCAACTAGGACCACTCTAGACGCAGAAAGATGCTGATTGATTACAAAGAATGCCTTGGGCATTAGGGCTCCATCCTCTTTTCAGAAACCCGGCTGCAAAATACCATTGGAGGGGAATAAAATTTTCTTTAACTTCTTACAGGTGTACGGTTTCAATTAAATAAGATGAAGAAATTCTAGAGCTCTGCTGAACAATATTGCACCTTTGGTCCACAATAATGTGCAATTAAAATATGTTCAGAGGATAAATCTCATGTTATGTTCTCATGAAGGTAAAATAAAATAGTCCCTTTTCTTTTCATCTTCCCTCAGTCTTCTGGTAGGAGATGGGTGGGGATGAGAGACAAAGACAGGAATTAGATCCAAATAATTGTTCAGACACAAACACACAGAACCTCAAACTCACAATGTATTTGAAGACCCTGGAAGGCCAAGGAATACAGAACTTTTCTGGGTAAACAGAAACAAGGGATGAGTTTTTACAGGTGTTTTAAATGGGCTCATTTCTTTCGTTCTAAGGAATTTTTACATTACTCTGTCAAAGTTGTCACGGCAATATCATGTATATATTTTGTCAAAATTTTCAGACAACCCAGACATTTGTAAAATGAAAAGATATTCCATATACAACTGCTGGTAACAGTTGTAAATGTGTTTTTTCCAGACCTCCTCTTTATTTTTTTTATTTTTTTCTATCTCTCTCCCTCTCCCTTTCTCTCTGAAATCAACCAGACCTCCTCTTTATTTATAAAAATACAGAATTTTATTCATCTTTCCCAAACACATAATTATTACGCTTCCATATTTCTTTTCTTAATTAAGTGTCAGAGCATTGTTCTATCTCATTCTTCCTAACAGCTGCATAGTATTCCATTGTATGGTTGTTATCACAATCTATTTCTTTGATCACACACTGAGATACACTTGGGTTGACCCCCCAATCCCCAACTGCACACTGGTCCCACTTTTACACTTCTCGCTCAGCAGCTTACCTGGGTTCCCTGCCACATTTCCGTCTTTGACCTTTGCCTCCAACTCTCTGTTGCCACCTCTTTGGATAGAAAACCCAGGTTTGGACTATTTACTCAGCTGTGAATTTAGTCCTCTTCAGATCGTAAGTTCTTGTTTTGAATTTTGTTTTGAGATATCTATATATCTATATCTATATCTATATCTAATCTATATCTATATCAAATTTATATATATCTATATATGCTTATCTATCTGCTATCTATCTATTTATATATAGAGAAAGACAAAGGTAAGCATTTATTCTAGTAAGGTCTTCAACTAATTGTGTTGAGGCCCATCCACATTATTGAGGGCAATCTGCTTTACTCAGTGTCCACTGATTTATACATGTACATGTATATATGGATGTACACACACACATCCTGTTGGTTCTGTTTTTCTGGATAACCCTAATGCAGACCTAAACTGAAGGCTCACTATTATGTGCTGCTTTGACAGCTGGTAAAACGAGGAGAGACATGAATGGTCCAACTTCAAGTCCCCTCCCCACTCTGCTTCCTCAGATCAGGTCCTGTAGCCAAATAACTCTCCTTATCAAGGAGACCAGGCAGAGTTCCCACTTACTCTGAGTAGTGGGTTTCGGTTCCCTGCCAGCCTGCAGAATTATTCAAACAAGCCAACCACATTCTACATCCTCCCATGGGAACCAGGGGGCACCGCATCCTCTTTGTACTAGAAAGGCTGAGCCCCAGAGCCCCTGGTTGCTCGCTCTGTTCCTGAGTGCAACTCCGTGCGGCCCTGTGTGGCATGTGATGTCCCCCTCCTTCAGGATGGGAGCATATGTGAGCAATCACCAGCTATTATCTTATCTGTCCAGTGTTAGGTGCCATGGGTTCAGCCATCCCCCTAACTCAGTGGTCGGCAAACTCAACAGTCAACAGAGCACGAGCCGTGGTTTGCCGACCACTGCCCTAACTATAGGGCAGGAACCCCCTCCCTCAGCAAGGGATGAATAAGAGGTGTTTAAAACAAAAGGTTATGGCCTAATCGGTTTGGCTTAGAGGATAGAGCATCGGCCTGCGGACTGAAAGGTCCCAGGTTTGATTCCTGTCAAGGGCATGTACCTTGGTTGTGGGCACATCAGGGATGTGCTGGAGGCAGCTGATTGATGTTTCTAACTCTCTATCCCTCTCCCTTCCTCTCTATAAAAAATCAATAAAATATATTTTTAAAAAAATAAAACAAAAAGTTACTATTCCATCAAATTCTCCCAACACCTGGGGTTGTCATAATGTAAACTTTTAGCCAATCTATTAATGTCTCATTATGGTCTTAATTTTTATTTCGTTGATTACTCATGAGATTGAACACCTTTTCATGCTTATTGTGTATTTGTATTTTTCTTTGGTAGTGTTCTGATGAAAACAAAATGCAGTTCTGTTTAGCTCCTCTGGGAAGCTGACTCCCCAGGATGCAGGGCTTGGCAAGAGCAGGCTGTGGGCCAAGTCCTGACTCTCTGGGCAGGTCAAAGGCCGTGGGGCAGGAATGGCTCATCCCATTCCTGGGAGTGTGCTGGAGGAGCCCAGGTGTCCTGAAGGACCCAGAATGCGTAGGAATTCCAATCCTGGCTCCTTGAGGCTTTCTATTCCTAGACCTCAGTCATCTGTAAAATGAATGGCTTTCATTTTTGCTTTATCTCACACACCCCTGTACTATAAGTTCTTTCATATTTGCATTGGACTGAATTGTGTCCCCCAAAATTCATATGTTGAAGCCCTAATCTGCAGCATGCGTGTATCTGGAGAGAGAGTTTTTAGGAGGTAATTAAGTTTAACGGAGGTCATAAGGATGGGTCCCCGATCCAATAGGACTTGGCTTTATATGAAGAGGAAGAGCGAGACCCACAGATACACACTCCGTGTTAGGACACAAAGTGAAGAGGTCAAGGCCATCTGCAAGCGAGGAAGAGGGGCCTCCCCAGAATAGTATGCTGGCACCCTTATCTCAGAGTTCCAGCCTCTACAACTCTAAGAAGATAACTTTCTGTTATTTAAATCACCCAGTCAATGGCATTTTGCTGTGGTGGCTTGAGCTGACTAATACAATATTGTTTAATGGACTTGTTTTATTTACTTGAATACACTTATATAAAAAGGAAACTTGACCTCTCTGTAAATGGAAAATCAGTAGCGCTCACTATTAATAGAATGAATCAGGGCCGACCAGACACAGGGTCTTGAGCCCAAGATACTTTTAGGCGTTTATGAAAATACTTTAATTTTAATTAAAAAATTTAACAGAAGAAACAATAAATGTAATAATGAATCAGTTCTGGATTATATTCTTTTTAAAAAAATATATTTTATTAATTTTTTTACAGAGAGGAAGGGAGAGGGATAGAGAGTAGGAAATATCGATCAGCCGCCTCCTGCACTTAAGGATGTGCCCGCAAGCAAGGTACATGCCCTTGACTGGAATCGAACCTGGGACCCTTCAGTCCGCAGGCCGACATTCTGTCCACTGAGCCAAACCAGTTAGGGCTGGATTATATTCTTATTTATAGTAATGAAATAATAACATGTAACATTAAAAAATCTATTTGTATTCATTTCAGAGAGGAAGAGAGAGGGAGAGAGAGATATAAACATCAATGATGAGAGAGAATCATTGATTGGCTGCCTCCTGCACTGGGAATCAAGTCTGCAACCTGGGCATGTGCCCTGACTGGGAATTGAACTGTGACCTCCCGGTTCAATCACTGAGCCATGCCAGCTGGGCAATAAAATGTAATTTTTAACCTTTTTTTTTTTTTACTGGAAGAAGGGGCCACCCAAGGTAAAAGTGACCAGGGCCCCTGAAAGTCAGAATGCAGCCCTGGAATGAGGTACCTATGAAATAGACGCCAGGAGGATTTCAGTACAAGAGAAGTGAGTCTATAGAGTCCTACTGAATTGAAATAGAGAGGGTCTACAACTAAACAAATTGACAACCAAATTTGTCATTTGATTAAACTGTTACTTCAGATGAAACTTGTATTATTTTTCCTGCTTGTATATTGTTTTCCATAGAGTTGCTTTCATACGGATTATTTAGCAAAGTTCAGGTTTCAGAGTGCTTTTGCTTCGTAAATTTAGGCTCTGCTATGTTCGACCTTTTTGTTCAGTAAAACTTATGATATTATAAAAACAAAACAAAAAGAAATATGCTGAACAAAGTTATCGGATTTAAGTTCAGCCTCCTAACTTAGTCATTCTAACACGATTATTTTATTTGGGGTGGTTGCCCTGGTGTTGCTCCGGCCTGAGCTTTGTGTGAGCTACCTTCAGGCTATGGTCTGAGCAAGCAGGAGATACTAGTACACGCTGGTCTGCATCAAATCAGAAAAATGTCTGGCTGTGTCTAAAGGACAGGACCCACTTCCGATTCAAAAAGGAGCCAGCTACAAAAAGCCTAGGACCCTGCTGTCTTACGGGCAGCACTTAAGTAGATCTTCATCCAATTCAATATCAAGGGCATTCCTACTGGTTGACACCCATATGGGGAGAACTTAATGGGACCTTCTCAGCAAATGGAATCATAGGAGTCCTCTGTAGGGAGTGATTCTGAAGGCGTCCTTTCCTGGAATCATAGTCTACCTGAAGAAAAAATTTACATACAGACATTAATATGCATAAGTAGATATGTATATCTTTGTGCTTGGGAGATTGTCATAGTGTAAACCATGAACAGCCTTTTGTTTATGGACAATCCCATAATAAAACTCAGAAACCAAGACAAAAGGAATTGACTTCAAGGGATCTGAGCCTTGCTGCCCATGCAAGGGTTGATTCATTTTTATGCTTTTTATGATTTCCGCATTGGCAGAAGTATTCATACTTTCTGTGTTTTTTTAAATAACTCAAAATTTTATTACTAAAAATAGAAAATTTGAGTACATTTAGAAAAATAGAAAAAGTAGAAATTGCTATTAACCTTGTGCATTAAATAAGCAAGCAATGGTATCCCAATCATTTTCTTTATTATTAGTGAGGTTAAATACTTGTATTTTTTTTAGTAGTTATGTTTTCTCTTTGATCAAATGTTCATGTACTTTGCCTTTATAGTACTTACTATAGTTGCTTTGTTTTTCATATCAGGTTATAGGATCTCTTTATATAAAAATCTCTATATATAAAAGCCTAAGCGACCATTATGACAGAATGACCAGAACGACCGGTTGGCCAGTCGCTATGATGCGCACTGACCACCAGGGGTCAGATGCTCAATGCAGGAGCTGCCCCCTGGTGGTCAGTGTGCTCCCACAGCCAGCCTCCCGCGGTCCCTCCCCCCTGCTGGCTAACCCCCCATAGACTCCTATGAGGGGGCTGGCTGGCCAACTTCCCAGGGTCCCTCCCCCTGGCTGGCCGGCCCCCCTCGACTCCCCTCCCCCCCCCCCCCCCCCGGTAGGCCTCGATCACTGGCCAGGCCGAGGGACCCCACCTGTGCACGAATTCGTGCACCGGGCCTCTAGTAAAATATAATTTAAAAGGAAATGGGATTTATAGTGAAAAATTTTCCTTCCCTTCCCATACACAGTCACCTAGTTACCCTCCCCAGGGACCATCACAGTATCTTGTATCTTCAGACATGCTGCAGGCATATGAAGGTGAATATTATATTACTAGAGGCCCGATGCACAAAATTTGTGCAGAGTAGCCTTCTTTCCCCCAGCTGCCAGCACCGGCTTCCCTCTGGCACCCGGGACCTGGGCTTCGCTCTGGCTGCCGGCAGGTACCTGGGACTCCTGGCTTCCCTCCGGCCGCCGGCTTCGGCCTGAAGGACATCTGGTCTAATTAGCATATTACCCTTTTATTATTATAGATGATTACACAATCATTTATTGTCCAAATATCAATTCATTACTCCTTACACCCACTGTTAAGAGCCCCATTTTACAGATGAGGAAATGGATAGGCTAAGTAATTTTCCCAAGGTTTTTCAGATAATAATAGTCGAGTTGGGATTGAATCCTGATTATTTGTACCTGGGAGTTATAATTTTCAAAGTTCCTCCACTTCTGTGAGCTTAGCCTCACTGTGGTCCTGGGAAGGAGGTGGGAGGTTCCACAGCTCACCCAAGGCCATACTGCACTGGGGGCCCATGTGAAATTAGAATCCAGGTTCTCCTTGGGGCTGTTTCTGGCACACTCACAAAGGTCTGCATCGTGTAAGGACAAGGCCCTGCACGTGGGCCTCCCAGCTGTATGGGCGGTTAGAGTCCACCCCAGGATGGGGAGGCTGGGTTGAATCCATGACTAAATTCAATTCACTTCGGGGTTGTAGGGTTTCTGGATGAGAAAGGAAGGAGAGCCGCAGAACTTTGGACAGACTTTGCTCCACATTGTGGATCTGCTTTCAGTTTCCACAGGCATTGCGACCACACCTTTTCTTTTTCTGTTCTCTCTTCTGGGTACACACTCATGCAAGTTCTTACTCTAGCGAACTTCCTCTGTGTTGCAATGCACTTGGGTTTTTATGTCTCCCAGGAAACCTTGCCCCTCTCTGAGGTTGCATCAGGTGACCCCTACTCCAGGCTCCCACAGCACTAGGTGGCTCCCTAGATCCTCCTGCTTACCACTTTGCATTAAAAACGCAGGGGCCGCATTCTTTCCCTCAAGGGCAAGGACCCCACTTTCTCATCGTGCTGTTCTCTAAAGGTCAGGGCCCGACACTCAGTAGTAAATGCATGTTAAATGAGACGAATGACCAGAGGTAGGGTGAAACGCCCGGGGTTCCCTCATCTCTACCTAGGTTAAGATTGTGGCCAGTGTCCTATTCATTTCTGGCATGTAGAGGAAGCCGAGTTAAAGTTTATTGAATTGAATTAAACAATTAATCGTTCTGCAAATACATCGTACGTCTGCGCAGAAAAGCAATTCGGTTCCAAGACACTTAAAAACCCTGTGAGGTGGTGGGCACAGAACTCAAAATAGGGGCTCAAAGCATGCTCATTTCCTCCTCAGCTCGACTGAAAGCGGTGGGGGTAAGGAAAGTGGGTTCAATCCTCCCAAGGCGTCTCATTATTACTAGGGCATTCTTCCCCAGATGCTGCTCAGTGCCCAGGGACTGCTCTTCTACGGTGGCCTCGGCTCCAGGCTGGGGAATGGGTCTCTGCCTTACGCTCCTGGCCCCTTGGGGAGGCACACAGTAGGCCCGCAGGTTGTAATAGATCGGTGGTAAAATAAGGGAGGTTCCTGAAGTCCGTCTTGGGGCCGCCCACTGTTTTCCCAATCGACACATAGCAGGCACTTACTAAATATTAAATCTAATAAAGGACCCAAAGCAAGAGAGAATGGTTCCAACAGCGCCCCTTGCGGCGCTCTTCACCACGCCATCACCAGGGAGAAATGACCCCCAGTTGCGCCATCGAAGGCTAGACCGCACAAAGGATCTCAACTGCCAGGGCAGGGGCCTTTGGAGGGCATATAGTCCAGGGGACTCCAAAATTCGCTAGGGGGGCTCAGGGCAGCGGTTTGAGGGTGGAGGCCGCCGAGCGAGCTGTCGGGAGCTGCGTTTGCAGAACCAGCAACCTGCACAGACTTGGGGCAAGTATGTGTTTGGAGCGGCGGGGAGCTGGGGGAGCCCGGGCGCGCGTCCGGCAGCGGAGTGGAACCAGAACCCGGATGGGCGGACCCCAGCCCCGCGGCCCGGAGCGCTCGCCGCCTGGTGCACGGCGCCCCCCAGTGGGACGCCAGGATCTAGCCACGCCGCGCGCTCCCAGGCCCGCCGCTCTCCCAACAAAGTGCGCGAGTTCCAGGGATCCAGCCCACCGCGCCAGGGGCCGGGCTGGGTCCGGTAGTCTCCTGCTCTCGGCGGCCTCCCGTTATCAGCGAAGTCGGCGGGGAGCAGGTTCCCACGGTCCCTCCGCCTGCTTGCCGGCGCGCGGGTGAGCGGGAGCGTGGGCGGGGCTTCCGGAGGCGGGGTCCTCGGTGCGGGACGAACCCGGGCCGCCTGCTGCTCAGTGTCGCTGCAGTCACCGGAGCCCACACTCGGTCCCGAGATGACTGCGTGCAAGCGGGTGGCGAAGGTAAGCGCACGTAGGTGACCCCTTTCTCATGGCTCCCCTCGCCGTCCCCAGTCCCTCTGCCCTCCATCCCTCCCCAGACTTGTCCGCGCGCACTTGTTTGTGCAGGTTCCGGGGCTGCTGAACCCTGTTACCCCCGTCCCCTCCCAGAGGAAGAAGGGTCTGCGAGAGGGGTCGGAGCTGGAGTTTTGGGAGCGGAGGGCCATTTCGTGCCGCTGTCTCCCTGAGCCGTAATGAAGATGGGGATGAGCCGGCTCTCCGCAAACTGGTTTCAGTTTCTTTTCACTTCCAGAAACTTGTGATAACTGTTGCTTGCCTCTCAGGTGCTGAAGGGTTCCAGGAGCCGGGTGGGGTGGGCTTGAACGGAGGACATCTAGGTCCTTGTCTTGGAATAGCCCGGGACCCTCCTCCTTATTTGGTACCTACATCACTAGAGTCCCGAGATGTAGGGGGACGGGCGCGGGGGGCGGGAGGGGGAGGTGCTGAGTAGAAGTTGGGAACAAAGTTCCCTGGGTATTTTTAGGAGGAAAAGCTATCAAAGCGGGCCTGGAAGGTGTCCTGGAGTAAGAGTGTGCATTCATTCGTTCTACAAATGTTGAATGCCTACCATGTGCTGGTTCCTGTGCAGAGATGAGCAAAAATCCTGCCCTCACCCAGCTTGCTTTCCAGTCGGGGACACAATTTGAAATTAGGTCTGGAAGGATGGGGAATAGAGGATTTCCCCCAGGAGGTGGGGAAACCCAGGGTGTTTTCAGGACTGGATGGAGCCAGGAGATAGAAGGGGAAGGAAGAGCAATCCTGGTGAAGTGAGTCTGACATCCCCCAGATTCTGACCTTCTCAGAAGTGCCCCTCTAATGTGCAGAGTGGGGGACAGGCTTGAGAAGGGTCACAGGGGGTGCCTGCTACCTTCAGCCTTTGAGAGGAAGGTGGTCCCAGATTGGGTCACCTGGAGCAGGCACAGCCCAGAACTGAAATCTCAAGGTTGGGCAGAGGGTCTTCCAGCCAAGTGGGAAAGAGCTAGGAGCTGTATTTGGTATTTATCCCACTAGCACCATTAGGTGCCAAGCAATTTACACATTAGTCATTTCATCTAATTTACCCCCATTTTACAGATGAGGAAATTGAGGCTCAGAATCACTTGGTTGTCAGGGTCATCCAGTAGGGTGTGAAGGGGCTGGGATTTGAGTCCAGGTGGATGGGGCTCCAACCTGCAGCTTCTTTCCGGGGCCTCTCTGCTTTCATTTTCTGTTCCTTTGAGTCAGGTAATTCCCTTACAGGCCTCAGGAAAGAGCTGTGCGTCCTTGCTTGGGTTTCCACATTCTCGGGCTTGGGGAAAGTTTTGGCAGAACTCACCTATAAGAGTGATCCCAGTTAATAGCAAGCCAGGAAATGTCTATCCCAGTGGTCATCAAACTCATTAGTCAACAGAGCCAAATATCAACAGTACAACGATTGAAATTTCTTTTTGAGAGCCAAATTTTTTAAACTTAAACTATATAGGTAGGTACATTGTTATTAACTTAATTAGGGTACATGGTATTTTGTGGAAGAGCCACACTCGGGGCCAAAGAGCCGCATGTGGCTCGCGAGCCGCGGTTTGCCGACCACTGGTCTATCCCACAGCTTCTCTGTTCAACCTTGGCCTTCGTTATTTCCAAAGAGTCACAGATTATATTGGAACTAGGACTTGGAGTAGCAGATGCTTCTAGTTTGGGGGAAATGATAAATGAGGGTCAGATAGTAGTTTGTTGGCATGAACAGAGATGGACTATGGGCTGAACCTAGGAAATGGGTGTGTTTATATATTGGGGGGGGGGGCAGATAAAGTTCAGGTGGTCCACAGTACTAAGGGACCCCTCCTTGTGGATGGGCTGTGAGAAGCCTTCTCTCTGCTTTTGTTTACACCAGGGTCTGTCTCTCAACCTGGCCACCATTGACATTTTGGGCTAGATAATATTTTGTAGGATGTGTATGAGCATCCCTGGCCTCTGCCCACTAAATGCCGGTAGCATCCCCCATTCTGTGTTCCAGAGCATATGACCTGCCCTTGAATGTCTTTTAATCTTTTAATTGTTCCCCCCACCAAAGGTCTGTTGTCCCACAGTTTGAACCCTGAAAGGGAGAGGGCTCCTTGGTCAAATAAGTTTGAGAAGTACTGTATGTTGTGGGCTCACATCTTGGAGGTTCGTGACACACGATAGCATGTTGTGCCTGCTGTAGAGAAATCTGTTTAGCTAGCGTTTCCCAGAGCTTGACCGTGGTAACTGTGAACCTTGCAGGAGACACACATTTGCTCTGACTGGGCCCTCTGCCTTGGTGCCTCTCCCCTTCTCTGCAGGCTCCTTTAATGCCCCATGATCCAGCTCAGTGTCACCTTCTGCAAAGCCTTCCTGCTGTCCCCTCCTCTCCTTCCCCGTTACTGTCCACATCATCACACCCCTGGTTCTTCCATTGCTCCAGTGAAGTTCTTGAGGACTGGGCCCTGTCTTAGTCAGGTGTTAGCAGAGGATGCTCAGGAAGGGCTGCTGGGAGAATTCAGTGATGTGCAGGTGACTGGGCCACGTTTCTAGGAAGGTGAGTCACTCCTGTCCCTTGTTTCTCTGTGTGGTGTGTAGACTTCTGCTTTGCATGGTCTGAGTCATCTCCCTCCCTCACCCTGGGATGGAGGAGTCTGCCAGGCACAGGGTGATGTCTCTGCTGCTGTAAGCATGTAAGGACACACTGTCACGCTGGACACTAGTGGATGCTAGGGAGGGCCAGAGGGAGGGAGGGTATTAGGACCTTGTGACTCTCTAGGAAAAGGACTAGAGGATGGAGGTTAAGTGCCTTGGTTTCAGGAGAAACGACTCCTAAGAGAGTTGACTCCCAAGTTCTAACATCTGGAAGCAGTGACCTTCATGTTCCCTTCACCTGGCACCTCCAGAGCTGTGTGAGACTAATACTGGCTGTCACTTAAAGTACTTAGCACCGGCCTGGCACATACTAAGTGCTCAATAAATGGGAGCTCTGACTTTGCCGGCTTCTGCCCCATTTGGGACTTAGGACAGCTTGTGCTGGGGCAGGGGGAAGCGGCTGAAGTAGGGGAGACTAAGCCAACTGCCCCCCCTCAGGAGCTGGAGGATCTTCAGAAGAACCTTCCCCAGTACCTGCGGAACCTGTCCAGCGATGATGCGGATGTCCTGGTGTGGCACGCCCTCCTTCTGCCCGTGAGTGTCCCTGGGATCCTGGTCCTGGGTTGGGGTGACTTGCCATGGGCCTGGGCAGGGATGGTTAGGACTGGGCAAGAATTTTCCCTGTGTTGGGGTCCCTTTTTTACTGCCTCTGCCATTGGTAGAGGGGTCTCTCTCTGAATTTATTGCTTCTGAGGTTGAAGCAGATACCCTTTAGTTCACCCATGCTGTCGCAAATGGTAAGATTTTATTCTTTGAAAAAACAAAGAAAAGATTTCTTGGACCTTTGTCAGGGGCCAGAGATAAACTTCCTGTTTCCCACAGTTGATCGAGGGTAAAGAGTGGTTCCCCAAATTATGCCAACCTCAAAGTGTTCCCCAGGCGTTTGTTATATCAAGACGGTCAGTGAAGCTGACATCTACACAAGTGGCGTCGATAAAAGAAAGCACGTTTCATCCGTGTCCTGAAGGGGTCAGGGGTAATGGGCACAGAAATGAGTCAGTTCAGCTGAGAATACTTTCCTTAGGAGGCCCTTCTCCAACAGTGTTAGTGCTTAATTACATGGAGTCGTGTTGTTCAGATTTCAAAGCTCACAGATAAGATGCAAAAGTCATTTAGCCTTCTGTGAGGCCTCATCCTTGGCCTTGTCTCTGCTTCTTGGTCCCACCCCCTTCTTGTTATTCAAGAACATAAAAGCTGAGACATTTTATCTGCCCAGTAGTTGCCCCATCTCTTATTTCAGACACATCCAGGACCACTATGGCTTCTGTTTTGCCTTCTGCTAAGGCAGAGGAGTTCTCTTAAAACCCTGACTGTGCCTAAATGTGTATGTCATTCTGTCTTTGTCCTGTCTTCTCAGCAGCAAAGGTTCTGAAAGGTCTGGAGCTTTGGCACCAGCCTGGACTGGGGTCACCGAAGTTCCGGAGTTTCTTTTGTCTCGGGGTGTAGCACAGTGTTCATGTGTGGAAATAGAGTCCACAGCGTGGGTTCCCATCCCAGCCCTGCCACTGTGGGCCTGGGCAAGTTACTTACGTGCATTGAACTTGAGTTTCCTCACATGGAATTGGAGATGCTGATAGTCATGAGTTTTCATAATACTTACAACAGTTGACACAAATATAGTGCTTGCCATGTGCCAGGCCCTGTTCTAAGTCCTTAGCATAACTCATTTAATCCTCACAGAAGCCCTATGAAGAAGTATATTATTATTCCCATATGGAAGCACAGAGAAGTTAAGTTACTTACCTAAGGTCACACAGCTAGTGAGGAGCAGAGCCAAGATTCACACCCAGGCAGTGTGGCTCCAAAGTCCATGCAACCCCTACAGTCTGCTACACGACCTAATGTGTGCCAAGCCCTTAGCACAGGGCAGCACAGAGTAGGTGCTCAGGCAAGCCTTCAGGTTGCTCAAACTCTGGAGGATTTCCTACTGGTTCCATCCCTCGATCTCTTTAGCCACTGTATTCTTTCTTTATTTTAAGTCATGTTAAAATACACATAACAGTATTTACCATCTTAACCATGGTTATGTTTACAGTTCAGTGGCACTGAGTCTATTCACATTCTTGTGCAACCAGCCCCAACATCCGTCTCCAGAGCTCTTTCATCTTCCCCAAACTCCGTACCCAGGAAGCACTACCTCCCCATTCTTCCTTCCCTCCAGCCCCTGCTAACTTTCTAATTTATATCAATGAATTTGACTATTCTAGATATCTTCAAAATGTGTTCTTTTTTGTCTAGCATATTTCACTGAGCATAATGTCTTCAGAGTTCATCCATGGTGTGGCATGTGTCATAATTTCCTTCCTTTTTAAAATATATTTTTTATTGATTTCAGAGAGGAAGGGAGAGGGAGAGAGAATCATTGATCGGCTGCCTCTTGCATGTCTTGCATGCCCCCCTTCTTCCCCCCGCTACCCCCCCCCCCGCCCCCGCCAATCGATCCTGCAATCCAGGTATGTGCCCTGATTGGGATTTGAACTGTGTGACCTCCTGGTTCATGGGTCGACAATCACTGAGCCACACCAGCCAGGCTGATTTCCCTTCCTTTTTTTAAAAATATATTTTATCGATTTTTTTATAGAGAGGAAGGGAGAGGGAGAGGGATAGAAAGTTAGAAACATCGATGAGAGAGAAACATCGATCAGCTGCCTCCTGCACACCTACTGGGGATGTGCCCACAACCAAGGTACATGCCCTTGACCAGAATCGAACCTGGGACCTTTCAGTCCACAGGCCAATGCCCTATCCACTGAGCCAAACCAGTTAGGGCTGAATTCCCTTCCTCTTTAAGGTTGAATAATATTCCATTGTATGTTTATGCTACATTTTGCTTAAGCATTCATTCGTAGATGGACAGTTGGGTTGTTTCCACGGTGTGTGCTATAATGAATAACGCAGCTGTGAATGCAGGTGTACAAATACCTATTTGAGTCCTTGATTTCTCTTCTTTTGAGTAAGTGAAGTGGAATTGTTGGATCATATGGTAATTCTGTTTAAATTTTTGAGGAACCACTGTACAGCTTTCCACAGTGGCTGCCCTATTTTACATCTCCAGTCCCCTGAGTTCTTACCGTTTCCTCTCTTTCTCCATTTCATCCCCTCCAACCACGGTGTTTCCTGTATTTGCTAACAGCTCCCAAACAGAGGGTGTGTGTCCTTCTCTTCCGTAATTCTCAGGAAGGCTTTAAACTGAGATGACCATTTGCAACAACATGGATGGGCCTTGAAGGTAGATGGAAAAAGACAGATACTGTATGATCTCACGTCAATGAGGAATCTAAAAAAAAAAAAAAAAAGTAAAAATAGCAAACCCCAAAACTCCAAGAAAAAGAGATCAGAGGGTGAAGGGAAGGGGAAATGAAAGAAAGTGGTCAAAAGATGCAAACTTCCAGTTATAAGGTAAGTAAATGCTAGGGATGAAATATATAATGTGATGATCATAGCTAACACTGCTGTAGGTCTATAGAAAGGTTGTTTTAAGAGAATAGATCCTGCCTTAGCTGGGTTGGTTCAGTGGATAGAGCATGGGCCTGTGGACTGAAGGGTCCCAGGTTCTATTCTGGTCAAGGGCACATGCCCGGGTTGTGGGCTCGATCCCCAGTATGGGGCTTGCAGGAGGCAGCCGGTCAATGATTCTCTCTCATCACTGATGTTTCTGTCTTCTTCTCCCTCTCCCTTCCTCTCTGAAATCAATAAAAATATATTTAAAAAAAAGAGTAGATCCTAACAGTTCCCATCACAAGGATAAACATTTTTTTCTTTTCTTTTTCTTGTATCTATATGAGAAGATAAGCGTTAGCTGGTACTGTTATGGTAATTATTTCACAATACATGTGACCTTAATCTTCAGGTTATACACCTCAAACGTATATAATGGTGTGTGCCAATTATTTCTCAATAAATCTGGGGAAAGGTTAATTATCTGTACAAAAAAAAAAAAAAAAGATGAGATGGTTCTTAGAGCTCATTTATCAAATTTTACCCACTTTTCAAATGAGGAAACTGAGGCCTAGAGATGGGAGGCGCTGGCCTGGGTCACCCAGCGAAAGCCAGAATCTGGCTTGTGACCATCCCCCTCCACCCCAGGTCAGAGTTCTTTTGTGATTCCACTCTTCCACTAACCCATGGCTCAGTTGCCAAATGAATGCAGGTGCCATCTGTCCCCATTCATGATTCTTTTTAGGAGTGGAATAGAGGCTGCCTTGGACCCTGGGGTGGGGGCAGGGAAGGGGGAAACCGGACCAAGGCCCGAGGAGGAAAACGATCTTTTCAGAGCAGCCCTGCCTCGGAACAGAGCTTCACTCCTTTTCTTATACAGGAGAAGCCGCCCTACAACCTCAGGGCCTTCAATGTGCGCATCAGCTTCCCCGAGGAATATCCAATGAGACCCCCCACGGTGATGTTCACAACCAAGATCTACCACCCCAACGTGGGCATTGATGGCCAGATGTGCCTACCCATCATCAGCGATAAGAACTGGAAGCCTTCTACCAAGGCCTACCAAGGTGGGCTGGGTTCTGCCTCCAGGGAGGGGCCCATGATGGAGAGGGGTTTTAGGGCTGATTTTGAGTTAGAAAAACGCAAAAGAGAAGAGATAAAAATTGTGGGTCTCAGTGGAGTCTGTTGTTGGATAGAAGGGATGTGTCCTGAGATACCTGCTCCTGCTTCTGTTCTTACATGTGGTCAGGTGTGACAACAGCGTGTCTGTGGGTCACGGGAGAGAAGCAGCTGAGCTATAGAGGGACGGGCTTGGGATAAGAAGGCCACTGCTCTCTATCTGTGGACCTCGGTGAAGTCTCCATTCCTTTCCAGGGCTCAGTGCCCTAAAGGACAGTTGAGGGGGTTGGCCCAGTCATGACAATCCACATCACTTAATTAAGCACTTTGGGCACTATGCAGAGAGCTTCACGCATAATCTCATTGAGTCCCCTGAGCAACTCCACAAGACAGTGCTCTCCTTAGCCCCATTTAGTAGATGAGCACACTGAGGCACCGAGAGGCGAGGCACTTGCCTGAGGTCGTTCAGCTGGCCAGCGGCAGCGCTGGGATGCGGAGCCGGGCTTGGCTGATGATCTCGGCGCCATCCAGCAGGTCTCTCTGCAGAGATGGGAGTGTTGTGTGCACTGTCCAGTTCCACAGTCAGTAGCCACAGTGTGGCTATTGAGCGCTTGACATGTGGCCAATGGGCCGAGGAACTGAGTTCCTAGTTGTAGTTCTTTTTAATTCATTTAAAACGAGATAAGCACAGGTGGCTATTGGCTCAAGTCAATGTGCGATCTATCCTGCCTCTGGACGATCTCAGTTCTTAACCCCGGCAAGGAGGGTCCTGGGGTGGGGGCGGGTGGGGAGTGCTCCTTGGATGACCTTCAGGGACCCGTGAAGCACTCTCACCTCAGAGCTACCTGTTTGTGCGCGTGTGCACGTGCCTGGGGAGACGGGCCCCTGCCTTCACCAGGTTCCCAAAGGCATCTGTGCAAGATCAATCACCGGGCAGTAGTGGTTCTCAGTCTTTAGCCTCAGAACCCTTTTTCCCAAATAAAAGTTCATTTGGAATCCTAATATCAAACAGAGGGAAACGAAGTGGTTCTTGTTGAAAAGGGAGTGGGACCCAGACACCCCACGTATCTCATCACAGAACATAGTTTAGAAACCCCTGATAGAACCAGTCAGAGCTTTCAGTGTCATCAGCTGGGAACTCGAGGGGCATTCAGTTTGGTTAGGGAGTCATCCTGAGAGGTAGGACCTTCTTGGGGGTTCCCCAGGGAGTGAGCATGGAGTTTCAGGGGAATCTGGGAGTGGGCAGCCATCGGACCCTTCCCAGGATTTTTCTCTCTGTCCTCATGTCCTGCTCTGGCCTCTCTCCCCAGTGTTGGAGGCCCTCAATGTGCTGGTGAATAAACTGGACCTGGGGGAGCCCCTGCGCCTGGAGCTTGCTGACCTGCTAACACTGAACTCGGAGAAGTTCCACAGGAGCGCCGAAAAGTTCACCCTCCAGTTTGGAGAACCCCGGCCCTCCTAGCTCCAGTTCTGGCCCTCTGCACTAGGTCCTGTCCGTGTGATGGACGGACATACCACATGGACTGGAGCCAGAGCCTCTTGGTGGCCCATGTCCTGCTCAGTTTTTCTGTTTTTCCTTTCTTAGGTTGTTAGTTGTTAGTTGTGTGTGTGGTATGTGTGGACCCAGTTCCAGGTTCACCTGGCCACAGGTGTGCTTTCCACTCCCTTTCTGTGCCCCAGAGCCAGGCAGTTTAGGTTTGCAGAGTCACAGGCCAGCTTCTACTAGTGGCTCCATCTTAGAGATCACCTTCCAGGCCAGCTCGCAGGAAATGAGCCCGGCAGCCAACCAGAAAACCCCTGGGACCCAGGCATCTGGGGGAGTGGGAGCGGGAGGCAGGCACATGGAAGGGAGTCCCTTGCAATTGGGTGATTTGTTGATTACGTTATCAGCCAGGCTGTGTAGATTTAAGTGCTAAATCTTTTCTTTTCCACTGATGAATCACTTAAGTGAAGAATCTCATCTCTGTCCCAGAAATCTGACTACACAGTTTCCAAACCACTTGCAATCCCATTAGGTTGGGGGCCAGGCTTCAGGCTGGGAGGAGTGGCCCCTTCAGCTTCCAGTCAAGGGGGAGTCACGGAAACCATGTGTTTTTCCAGCCATTAAAGTCTCAGATGACTTGTGGAGTCTGGCTCCGTGTTCATTGAGGGGATGGGGCGGTTTCATCAGGAGAAGAGGAGGCTGGGGAGTTAGCTGCTGTCTAATAAAAGGCGGGACCCTAGCCCTAACCGGTTTGGCTCAGTGGATAGAGCGTCGGCCTGAGGACTGAAGGGTCCCGGGTTCGATTCCGGTCAAGGGCATGTACCTTGGTTGCGGGCACATCCCCAGTGGGGAGTGTGCAGGAAGCAGCTGATCGATGTTTCTCTCTCATTGATGTTTCTAACTCTCTATCCCTCTCCCTTCCTCTCTGTAAAAAAACCAATAAAATATATTAAAAAAAAAAAAAAAAAAAAAAAAAAGGCGGGACCCTATTTCCCATGAACTGATGCTCTTGAGCCGGGAGTAACCCCAAATATTGTGGGGCCACGAGGGACCAGGCCATCCTGGCCAGAGGGCCGTCAACACCGTCACAGGGGTGATGTCCTCATTTCATAGATGAGGCAGCAGCGGCACAGGGCACAGAGTGGATTGCCAGGTCACCTCCTGCCTCGGTGCCAACCTGGCTGGCTTTTGTCTCTGTGTTTTTCATGGGCTGTTATCAGCACAGCATTCCCCAGTGGCTGATAAAGCCAGACAGGATTGTTAGCAGGACATTGTCATCAGTTCAGCCGTTCTTCTCTAATGAGCAATGGAAAAACAGAAACAAGCCACAACTTCAGCCAGAGTTGGAGGGATTAACTAACCGGAAGGAAGAACCTTCTGGGTGTGATGGTTCTGAGTTACAGGAAACCCGTCTGCTTTTAAGAGACAGAAATGTGGGGTATCTTTGAGGCAAGGGCCTCACTATAGGCCCCACTAGCCTACTTTGGGTACGATTTCTAGAGCATCTTCTATTCCAGCCCTGCCCTGGAATTCTCTAATCCGGGAGAAGTGTGGAGAGCGGGAAGAGACAGGAAAAGTGCCACCGATGGCTGGAAATGTGGGATTTGTTTTTACTCTTGGCCACCACTTATTGAACATATATGTGACAGGCACCAGGCAAGGCGTTTGCTCATTTAATATTTCCTTTAACCCTCACAACACCTCCATGAGGTTTGAACTTCTTTTATCCACAACCAGATGGTGAATAGGTTCAGAGAAGTTAGCTCATTGGCCCAAGGTCACACAGCTGGTTGTTGGTGGGACCCAGGCCATTGTCCTTTCCCAAATGCCTTTCATACCGGTAGAAAAGATTGTGTCAGCCCTGGCCGGTGTGGCTCGGTCGGTTGGGCATCGTCCTATGTACCAAAAGGTTGCTGGTTTGAGTCCCAGTCGGTACAGGCTTGATCCCCCAGAATGAGCATGCAGGAGGCAGCCAATCGATATATTTCACTCTCACATCGCTGTTTCTCCTCCCCCACCCCCTTTCCTCTCTCTCCAAAAGTCAATTTAAAAATCTCTGAAAAAAGAGAAAAGATTGTGTCGGGTGAGGAAATGTCAGCTGAGGAATCCTGGCAGCCAGGGTTTATTGTCCCAGAGAGGGACAGGTTCCTGGCTGGGATAGGGAGGGAGCACTGAGGGCCAGACAGGATTTTACAAAAGTACCTTTAATGCAGTTAAGACTGGTACCACCTGCCTTTGCCCAAGCCCCGGCTCTCTTTTCTCTGGAGCAGAAGGGAGCCTTGGGCCGTGGCTGGTCAGCGGGGCACCCTGCCCACAGGGTCAGTCGGCTCCTCATTTCTTCTTGGTCTTCACCAGTCCCTTCTGCACTAGGCAGCGATACAGCTCTTGGATGTAGGTATAGACGCACTTGGAGTCAGGCACTGCCAACCGCACCATGTCATCCACCTCCAGCAGCTGGGCACAGTCGGCCAGTTTCCTGAGAGGCAGAGGAGGGATGGGGTGAGGACCAGAGCCAAGATGAAGAACATGGGAGCATCTAGGTCAACTATCCCATTGCACAGATGAGGAAACTGAGGCCCTGACGGAGTCAACACTGACACTCAGCTTGGTCTGATTCCAGAGCCCATGTTTTCATTGCACTGTGGCCTCACGTGGAATGGGACCCTCTGGTCTCCAGATCTGCATTAACCCGCCCCTCTCACACGCTCCTGTATCTGTCCTCTGGAAGGCCAAGCCCCTCCGGAAGAGTTAAAGGACAGAACCCCAATCCTAGTTAGAAGGATGGCTTATAGCTGAACCATCTCCATCTTCATTCCGTCTCCGTGTATTTGCTGAGGGAATTCAGCACTGAACAAAACCCAGACTTCCCTGCTCTCCTGTTAACTGACATTCTCGTGGCAGAAGACAGTAATCAAACATACGAAATAGATGGTAATCAGATGGTGAGAGGTGCTGTGGAAGAAAATAAGGCAAGGAGGGAGGCAGGGTATGTTCCTGTGTTGACAGTATGTCTAAAAGGGTGCTCAGGGAAGGTCTCTTAAGGAGAGTAAATCATGTCCAGATCTTGGACAAGGATGCCAGGCAGCAGAATAGCATGTGCAAAAGGCCCTGAGGCAGGTGTGCTTGATGTGTGTGAGGGACTGCATGGAGGTTAGTCCTCTTTTTCTATCTTCCCAGCTGCTCTTTGGGGTGACGTGCCACTCCTGGCTTTGCGAAGGCTGATAATCTGAGCTATCCACTGTTGGGGCCTTGCTACCATGGGCCAGCTGCTTTAGCAAGTGTTTCCCCTTGAACTGTCTCATTTACACCTCCCCTCCGTCCTCAACCAGCAGAAGAGGGACTGGACACGCAGAGCATTTTGATGATTTGCCCAAGGTTGAAGTGAGTGATATGGCTGGGACTCAACCCCAGGCTGGCCTGACGCCTCTGGCATCTGTGCCCTGAAGCCAGGCCTCAGCAGCCTCAGCCTGCCAAGCCACATGGGTGCTGGCAGTAGGAGAAACCAGGGTCCCAGCTAAAGTCCTCCCTTGGGGCTGAGACAGCTGGGCCGAAACCCAAGCCAGACTGGTCTGGGTGCCGGGGGAGGAGCTCAGACTGGAGGATTTCGAAGAATAGGACTGGCTCCCTGCAACCGATGCAGTGACCTTGGCTTCTGGGTGTGGGTCTCCCTACAATAGGAGCTGGGGCCAGGCTCCTCCAGCAGCACAGCTGACTGAGCCCACTGGGGGCTTCAGCACGGGCTGCTCCCCTCTGTCAGGACTTCACAGGAATCAGAGGAGAATTCTACGGGGCGGTAAGGTGCGATGGCCCTGGCAGGGGCCAGCTTAGTTGGCACATTTAATCTTCACTCTAACCCATAAGGGTGGTTAAGTCAGCTGCCGAGAGTGACAGAGCTAAGGAGGCAGGATTCACACTCGGCACCTCAACCTCTATTCTCCACCCTCCATCCCTATGGTCCCTACCTCATCCTCCCCTTCACCCTGCTGTCTGATGCATCCTGTCATCCCATCATTATTACTGAGCCTTCCTTCTGCCTTCCTGTGGCTCTGCCTGGCGTGGAACCAAGGCGAGGCAGCTGCCAGAGGAGGGCAATGCCTCATGCCCCACAGGCCAGGGACCCCTGGCCAGGGCGGAGCTGTGACCCTTCTGACGCTCACTTGGAGCTCTCAGTCGTGACTAGGAGTTCACTTTCCAACCCCAGTTCTGCCACAGCCCTCCTGTCCCACCCTGGGATGTCACGAAACATCTCTACATCTACTAGTACACTCTGGGATGCTGTGAGGCTTGAACAGGATAAGCCAAGGAAAGGACTTAGCAGCACGCCTGGCAGACAACCCTCTCAATCTATGTGACTTGTCATTGTCCTTAAAGGTGTTTCTGAGCCCCTGAGCCCCCACCCAGGCACACATCCCTTCCCTTGGCGGGATAATGTGGAACTGGAAGGAATCTTCCGGACCATCAAGTCGGTGGTTTTCAGTGGCACTCTAGGTGCCCTAGGGCAGCCGTGGGCAAACTACGGCCCGCGGGCGGGATCCGGCCTGTTCGGCTGTTCTATCCGGCCCGCGGAGCCGAAAGAGCGGAGGGTTCTCTTGCTCTCTCCTCCACTCCTTTACTTTGAATTTATATTAGTTCACACAAACACTCCATCCATGCTTTTGTTCCGGCCCTCCGGTCCAGTTTAAGAACCCATTGTGGCCCTCGAGTCAAAAAGTTTGCCCACCCCTGCCCTAGGGCCTACAGACATGCTTCAGGGACCATCTTGGGAAGGGAGGTTGGGCATTAAGCTCCAGGAATCCCCCAACCTAAAAAGATTGTCCTTTAATTTGTTTTACATGTTGGGCATTCACATGATACTTTGTTTGAGAAATCTTCTGGGGGGAAGCCAAAACGGGTTTGGCTCAGTGGATAGAGCGTCAGCCTGCGGACTGAAAGGTCCCAGGTTCAATTCCGGTCAAGGGCATGTACCTTGGTTGCGGGCACATCCCCAGTAGGGGGTGTGCAGGAGGCAGCTCATCGATGTTTCTCTCTCATCGATGTTTCTAACTCTTTATCCCTCTCCCTTCCTCTCTGTAAAAAATCAATAAAATATATTTAAAAAAAAAAAAAAAGAAATCTTCTGGGGGGAAAACACCCACTGAAAGCACAGATCAATATCCAAAGCTCTCATTTTGCGGATGGGGACACGCAGGCCCAGAGAAGGGGAGGCTGCTGTCCCAGGCTTCCCTGCAGGCTGGTGGCCAGGCCTGCCCAGGAGCAGAGGGCTCAGCCTCCCAGACCCAGGTGCTGCTAACATCTGCAGTGATGTCCTCCCTGTCCCGGGCTTTAGAAATGCCCCCAGGGGCACAGACAGTTGGGGCACCCACTCATGGCCAGAGTTTCCCTCACTGGCCACGCCCTCAGCACAGTCCTGTCTGCCAGGTGGCTCGGAAGCCTCTCCCTGGGACAGCTCCTGGCGTGAGCTCCTTGGGAGTCCTGAGGCATCAGGAAGCGTTCAGGCCTTGGTGGGCGCAGATGTCTGGCTTTAGTGCTTCGGTGGTGGGAGTGCCGCCCTGTCCCCCACTCAGCAGTCGTATCTGCCTCTCAAGTTCTTCCTTGGGCCACTTTGTTCCTCACACCCCTCCTGCCGTTCCAGGACCACCCATGTCTCCATCCCACACCACTGCTGGCACCCAGCTATTTGAGTCTCAGGAATAAACCCTCCTCCAGGTTCCTAAGTGAAACACACCTTAACATCTGTGATCTCGTTCATTATAACACAGGAACAGCAGCTAAGACTCTTTAAAAGTGTTTTCTGTGTGTTAGGAACTGTTACAGGGACTTTACTCAATTATTTACTTAATTCTCACTACAGCCCTGCAGAAGAGGAAACCTCATGCCCATTTTAAAGATCAGAATATGAGGCTCAGACAGGTAAAGGAACCTATCCAAGATTACACAGCCAACAAATGGCCGAGTCAGAATGTGACCCCAAATCCCCGCACCACCCTGTCTGAAACAGCAGGCCTGGCCCCCCCTTCTCTATCCCTCCCCCTTCTCTATCCCTCCCCCTTCTCTACCCCTCCCCCTTCTCTACCCCTCCCCCTTCTCTACCCCTCCCCCTTCTCTACTCCTCCCCCTTCTCTACCCCTCCCCCTTCTCTATCCCTCCCCCTTCTCTACCCCTCCCCCTGCTGGCGCTGTCTTTATGGCACTTACTCCTCCTGGGCATGATATTTCCTATGCGTGTGTGTTAATGATCTCTCTCCCTCTGGACTATAAGCTACAGGGCAAGCAGGGATTTTGCCAATTCACCCGCTACTCTGTCCTGAAACAGTTTCTGGTGATAAGAAGGCTGTTGGCTACACCAAGGTGTGGCCACATTCCCCGACCCCTGTGGGTGGGTGTAGCGCTCGCCTTGGGCACCGGGCCACGGCCCCCTCTGGCTGTTCGGTCCTGGCTGTGGCTTACTCTGCGGTGGAGAAGGCCAAGGTGAAGTTGTGCCGGCGCTTGGTGGGGTCCAGCTCGGCATAGTCAAAGGCATCGGGGAAGAACTTGTGGATGAGGGCGCAGAAGGCCATGCCGCTGCTCCAGCTTGACGAGAAGTTCTGAATGTCCACGTGCTGCGGGTGGCGGGAAGGGGCGGCCTCCGTGAGCCTCCCACCCTCTGGGCTCTGCACCACGCAGACCTCCCGAGCTCTGCACCCCGGGGAAGGGCCCCTGCCCCGCGCCCACCTCGTAGTTTCTCGTCATGGCCCTGCACCACTCCAAGAGCATGTTCTTGACACTGCCGATGGCTGCCCCGGCTGCCTTCGTGTTCCGGAACAGGGCCGTGGGGCCCGAGGCTGCCCTGTGAACGGAGGGATGGAGAAGGCCAGGCCGGAGAGGTGGGAGGCCACCGAGAGCGCCATCAGGGAGGAGCCCCAGCCGCCCCACCCCCCACCCCCCAGTCAGCCCTCCCACCTTGGCCTCGGCTGTTCCCACCCCTGAGGCCTCCATCCTACCAACCCACGTCCTGGGAAAGCCCAACCCAGCCGCTTCTCGCCTGCATCCTACCCTCCAAACTTGTCCACGATGGCTTTGCGGTTCTGCGCACGGGCCCCCCGGGGCCGGGCAGGGGCTGCCACCCTGCGTTCTGGTGCCTTCTCCTTCTTCTTCTCCTGTGAGGGAGGGGGCTCCGTGGGACTCTGGGGCACCTCGCTGGGTGAAGACTCACTATGCAGAAAGGTGCAGAGACCAGTAAGAGGGGCTGGGACCAGTCTGTACAGGGTACTGGGAAGGGGTGGGAGCGGGCTGGGGGTGGGGGTCCCTGCAGTCCAAAGGGGCATGGACAATTGGGGCACCCACTCTTGGCACCCGTTTCCTGTGCCCAGCACTGGGAGGGGCTGGAAGGAATAGCGAGGCTCAGTCTAACTTGGGGAGTGTGTGGTCTAGCGGTATGTGAGGGCAGAACTCGGGCAAGTCTGAGGTCTGACCTGAGTTTGAAGCCTCTTATTTGCCTCTTATTTGCTGTGTGATCTTGGCACTGCTCATGTTACTTCTCTGAGCCTCAGCTTCCTCGTCTGTAAAATGGGGGCAAGAACACACCTATCTGACAAGATGGCTCTAAGGCTTGAGTAAGAAGGGGGATTTAGAGCCTGCCACTGGACTACCTGAGTGCTCAGTGAGTATTCAGTTATCTTTCTCTAAGAAAGTAACACAGAGGTGGATCTCAGGTCAAAATAAGGGAAGATTTTTCCAATGACTAAAGTTGGGCAGTAAGGTTCTCGTTTTCTCCAGCACCCACTGGACACCAGGCACTGTGCTAAGTACTTTATACACATGATATCATTTAAGCCTCACACTGATCCTACGAGGGCGGTACAGTTACTGCACCCACTTCACAGATGAGGAGAGGCGAAGTGACATGGCCAAGGTCACACAGCTGGTAAGTGGCAGAGTCGTTGTCCAAACTCGGGCTTTCTGCTCATGCTCTATATAAGGTGCTGGCACCATGGAAACATGCTGAGCAGCAAGGTGAGGGCCTCAATAAGACCTGCCAGGGATGCTGAGAGGCCAGGGATGGAAGGGGCAGGGGGGACCAGCTTTGCTGATGCTCCCTGGGCTCCAAGCCCTGGCTCCTTCAGCTTCCTGGGCTCAGCCCTGGGAAAGGCGCTGAATACCAGGAATCCTGGAATTCTCCAGGCCGGGTGCTGGGGAGGCCCAGGCCCAGGCCCAGGTGAGGGGAGCTGGAGTTAGGGGGATTTGGAGCCGGGCCCCGGGGTTGGACATTACCTGGCTGAGGGACTGGTCTCTCCAGAAGCTGCGGTGTCTGGGCCCAGCCCCTCTGCAGGAAAGGAGCAGGGGGAGGGAGGTGAGTGCGCCATGACCACTCCCTGCACGCCCTCCAGGAGAGCCCTGCAGCAGCCTGTGGGCTCCTGGCTCTCACTCACCTGGGCTGAGGCCTTGACCCTCCTCTGTGGGGCTCTCGGGCCATTCCTCGGGGGAGCTGGGACTCACCCCTGCCCCTTCCTCCGACTCTTTCTCCACACCCTGATCCTGATCTTCATTGGGACCGCCTGACTCCTGGAACCGACGTGATCCGGGTGAGCTCATAGTCACACAAGCGCTTGCCCAGGGCTTTGTGAGGACTTCAGAAAGATCTGCAAGGCAGCCTGGGACACGGTGCAACAGCCCCCACCCCAGGCTCCTGATATCCATGGGAGGATGACTGGACTTTCCCCAGGAAATAAAGCACAGGGGCCTTGCTTCCCTGGGGGCAGGGGACTCCTGAGCATTGTGGGGCCTCCTCCCTCCTCTCCTCTGCCTCACTCACCACCTCCTCCCTCGTGTCACTCTCCTGTGGCTCAGCCTGGGCCTCATCTTCCAGAGCAGCCTTCTTCTCAGAGTCCGATGTGGCCTCTGGGGCACTGGCTTCCGCCTGGGCTTCAGCCTTGGGCTCCTCTGTCTCGGCGCTCTCCTCCCGAGAGGCTGTCGTGGCCTCCTGCTCCCCATCAGCCTCCCTGGACCCAGCCCCGGCCTCCTGCTCCGCAGCGCCCTGCTTCAGCTCAGCTTTGGCCTGGTCCTCCACATCAGCTTTTTCCCTGGATTCGGGCGTGGCCGCTTTCTCCTCAGCCTTCTGCTTCTCAGTGGCCAGCACCGTCCCCTCCTTTCCCTCGGCCTCCTTGGGTTCAGAGTTGGTCTCTTCTTTCCCACTCGTCATCTCCCGAGGAGCCTCTTTGGTCTCTTCCTTCCTACTGTCCTCCTTTGGAAGTTCAGCCTCCACTTTGGACTCCACCTTGACCTCATCCAACCCATTGGCTTCCCCCTGGAATTCTGCTGAAGCACCACCCTCAGCTGAAGCTCTTTCCTGCTTTCCTGCCCCATCCGGAGGCCCCTCTGTGGCGGTGCTGGTGCCTTTGGCCTCCTCCCCTGCAGAGGTGTCACCTCCTGGTGCCCCTGGAGTCCCTGGGATTGGGGAGACAGTGGTCCCATCCTCAGAGGGCTTCCCTTCCTTCTGCTCCATCTCTGGGAAGAGAAGACAAGCAGGCCTGGTCATGCCCCATCCTGCATGAGGTGAAAGCCCGCCCTCAGACAGCGCTGGCCAGGAATCTGGAGGCCTGGGCTTCAGTCCTGGGTGCCCCCTGCTTGGACATGTGACCAGAGAATCCACTTCCCTGGGGTAAAATGAAGGGTCAGAGTGCTGCTTCCCCAGAGGTGGGGAGTGGGCCACGCTGACTTAATGTTGGGTGGTGTCCACCTACTTGCCCTTTGCAGATTGTGGCTTGGGCTTTAAAGAACAGTAGGTCATGCCCTGGCCAGTGTTTCTCAGCGGTTAGAGCATCTGAAGTGTCACGGGTTTGATTCCGGTCAAGGACACATACCTGGGTTGCAGGGTACATGAGTAGGCAACCAATCTGTGTATCTCTCTCACATCGATGTTCTCTCTCTCTCTCTCTCTCTCTCTCTCTCTCTCTCTCTCCCTCTCCCTCTCCCTCTCCCTCTCCCTCTCCCTCTCCCTCTCTCTCCCCCTTTCCACTCTAAAAATCAATGGAAAGCCCTAGACGGTTTGGCTCAGTGGATAGAGTGTCGGCCTGCAAACTGAAAGGTCCCAGGTTCGATTACGGTCAAGAGCACATGTCTGGGTTGTGGGCTCGATCCCCAGTGGGGGATTTGCAGGAGGCAGCTGATCCATGATTCTCTCTCATCATGGATGTTTCTGTCTTTCCCTCTTCCTTCCTCTCTGAAATCAATAAAAATATATTCAAAAACACACAAATGTATTAAAAAATAAATAAAAATTAAAATCAATGGAAAAAATATCCTCAGGTGAGGATTAACAACAACAACAAAAGAATATTAGGTCACATAATGCCTTTTCAATGATTTTTGCCTCTCTCTTTTTTTTTTTTAAATATATATATATATATATATATATATATTTTTTTAATATATATATTTTATTGATATTTCACAGAGAGGAAGGGAGAGGGATAGAGAGCTAGAAACATCGATGAGAGAGAAACATCGATCAGCTGCCTCCTGCACGCCCCCACCTGGGGATGTGCCCGCAACCAAGGTACATGCCCTTGACCGGAATCGAACCCAGGACCTTTCAGTCCGCAGGCCGACGCTCTATCCACTGAGCCAAACCGGTTTAGGCATCTCTCTCTTTTTTTTAATCCTCACTTGAGGACATACTTAGAGAGAGGAAGGGAGAGAAAGAGAGAAAGAGAGAGAGAGGGGGGAGAGAGAAATCGATGTGAGAGAGAAACATTGATTGGTTGCCTTTCATACAAATCCCAACCAGGGATAGAACCCACAACCCAGGTATGTGCACTGACCGGGCATTGAACTAGCAACCTTTCAGTGCATAGGATGATGCTTGGGTGGTTACAATTCCATACTAGCTTTCTGGAACAGTGATGGTAGCGTGCCTTAGGCACAGAGCCCAAAGCAGAAAGGAGAAGATAGACAGGGTTTAATAATACTGTTTTGTCTCCACTGCTTCCATTTCCAATCAATATATATAAAAGCCCAGTGACCGGAACGGCAGAATGACCAGAATGACCAGTGGCTATGATGCACACTGCAGCAGCCAACAGCCTGATCCGGGCCCCCATTGGAACCCCTCCCCCCACCAGCCCAGCTCTTTTTTTTTTTTTTTTTTAATATATTTTATTAATTTTTCACAGAGAGGAAGGGAGAGGGATAGAGTCAGAAACATCGATGAGAGAGAAACATTGACCAGCTGCCTCCTGCACACCTCCCACTGGGGATGTGCCCGCAACCAAGGTACATGCCCTTGACCAGAATCAAACCTGGGACCCTTGAGTCCGCAGGCCGACGCTCTATCCACTGAGCCAAACTGGACAGGGCCCAGCCCGGCTCTTGATTGACCCCCAACACCCTGATCAGGGGTGGGGCCGGCCGGCCAACCACCCGTGGCCCCTCCCCCCCACCAGCCCAGCCCAATGGGCCCCATCAGGGCGGGCCAGCTGGACCCCACCTGTGCACGAATTCATGCACCAGGCCTATAGTAGTGATATAACGTTTCTTAAAAAAAAAACACACCCACATTTATTGAATTTACAAATAAGTTAGTTCAGAGGAAGACATTCAGGAAAGCAGGTGGCACAGACAGAGCTAAATCAGGGAGGTGGTGTAAGAGTGCCTGAAGTTTGGGGATCCCTGGGCCCGCTGGTCTCAGCCTCTGCCAGCTCTGCCAGCCTCTGGTTCTCGGAAAAGGTGAGCCTGGGCCTGGAAGAGTTTCCTTTGGAGAAGAATAGAAATGACTCTCTCGAACCTCTGCAGGGAAATGTGATCCTCCAACTGCCTAGGGTTGGTGAGGGGAGGGAGGTTATGACACCTTAACTTGGGGTTTCCTATTTAAGTACTGTATGTACTCTAGGATCTACAATAATAGGTGGATGGGGAGTTTGGGGCCAGCTCCTTCATCACCCTGCCCTTCTCAGGGGTCTGTTTACAAAGAAATCAACCCCCAAATAGTGTTCAGGGCATGACTCAGCCAGTAAGAAAAGTAGACACTCCTGTCACTGACTAAAAATACCTCCTGCCCTCCACAATGCCATCCTTCTGGAAGAGAGGGCACCTGGGTAATTGGGACAGAGGCAGGACAGGCAGAGGGGGACCAGGGCTCTGTTCCTGGGTCTTACTGCCCCAGACCAGGGTCCTGAGGTCCCTGGACTCGTGCCCACCATTTCCTAGGAAGCAGGTGGAATTGGCAAAGGTGTTCACACTGTCCTAGTTCTGCCCCTCCCACCAGAGCCCTTCATGGTTCGGCTGCTCCAGCATGTATTAGAGGGGACAAGTGAGCCAGGACATGGAATGCACAGGGAGCTGGCCTTGACCCCCATCTCCTAGTCACTCACTCTGAGACCTGGGCAAGTCCCTTTGCCTCTCCGGGCCTCAGTTTCTACCAATAATGACATGATGTGTCTAGATCAGTTTTCCCAAACTGTGTTCTGTGGAAAATTAGGGTCTCCTAAGACATTAATAAGGGCTGAGGGTGCCCTCCCCAGCAGAACCTAATCTTTACCCTTTTAAACTATGCAACTTCATGAGCACTTAGATACCCCATAGTAAAGAAACCTTAACTCGGCTTAGCCTTATTTAACTAACTTCTCTAAACCTCTTTTTTTTTTTAAAAAAAAAATATTTTTATTGATTTCAGATAGGAAGGAAGAGGGGGAGAGAGATAGAAACATCAATGATGAAAAAGAATCCTTGACCAGTTGCCTCCTGTATGCCCCACACTGGGGATCGAGCCCACAACCCGGGCATGTGCCTTGACCAGAATCGAACCTGGGACCCTTCAGTCTGCAGGCTGATGCTCTATCCACTGAGCAAAACCAGCTAGGGCTCCCCAAACCTCTCTGACCATGGATTTTTTCTTGCTTTCTTTTATTTTTTGCTGTTTTTCTTGAGGCACCTACTCCTTGAGCAATGCCATGCTTAGCAGAAGAAAGTATGGCCCACCCTGGTCTAAATGACCCGCACAACCCCTTACTGCCCTGCACTCTTGCTTGGAAGGTGGTATGGAGTAGTGGTGAAGATTAGTGACTCAGGAGTCTTCCTGTGATGGGATCCCAGCTCCCACTGTGTACTAACTGTGTGACCTTGAGCAAGCTACCTGCCCTTCTGGTGTTTTGATTTTTGGAGGTAAAAATAGGTCTCGTTGCATAGGGATGGTGGAGAGTTAAGGACACCACTGCATAGGAAGCACTTTGAAACCTGCCTGCTGGGGAGGGCATGCTCAGCACACATCAGCTGGTACTGTGTAGGTTGGCCTCCTCCAAGCCATGTACCAGATTAAGGCCCTGACCAGGCTGTGAGGGCATTGTTGGTGAGACAAGGCAAAAAGAACTGAAGGCCAGTAAGTTGATAACCAGCCCTTTTTAGACCTCAAAGTGTGGTAGTAATTGGCTAAGACAGTGGTCTGCAAACTCATTAGTCAACAGAGCCAAATATCAACAGTACGATTGAAATTTCTTTTGAGAGCCGAAAACCGACTTCTGCGCATGGGCCACGAAGTTTCAATCGCACTGTAAGTGCATGCCTGCACGTGGTATTTTGTGGAAGAGCCACACTCAAGGGCCAAAGAGCCGCAGTTTGCTGACCACTGGGCTAAGACATAGCAAAGTGCTGCAACCATTTTTCTCTTCATCTACATGCTACACCCTTAGGGTGGTGGAGGGGAAGGACAGGTGTACACACACACACACACACACACACACACACACACACACACACACACCTCAGCCATGCTGCGTGTTCATCACCTCTGCTTCCCACCCTCCAGGCTTGTCATAAATAGATAAGAGTGAAGAAACTCAGAAACACCCCACCCCCAGCATGAACAACTCTAGAGCAGCTTATAGCTCACATAACACCCTGCTTTACCTTGCTGGTTCCCCCCTCTAACCCTTGGGAACAGGCGGGATTGGCCCCATGGTACAAATTAGGAATTTGAAGCTGGGGCAGGTGAAGTCCCTTGATAAAGTCATAGGACAATTAGATGGCCAACCCGTACCTAGAACCCAGGTCTCCTGACAACTAGCCAGAGCCTGAACCACAGTTGCTGCTCCCACCAGGTGCTCAGCCAGTGTCCTTCAAAGGCTCCAGCCCAGAGTGCGGGGCCTCTCGCTGATGGGCAAGGACAGTCAGACATGGCTGAGGAGCTGGGCTCTCTCTTTTCTTCCTTCCTCTCTACTTTCTTTCCTCCTTCCTCCCCCAGGAAGCCTTCATAGCAGGCCTGCACTGCAGACAGTTCCTCTCCCCTTCCTGTTGCTCTTGGCAGACCCGAAGGAAAAGAACCCAGGAGCCCCAGTTCCAAGCCTCAGATAGTGTTGATGACATTTGATGGTTCTGCTGACACCATCAGACCCACCATCACCATCTGCCTTCCGGTGGTCCTGAGGCCACTCCTAGCTGCTTAGAGAGTCTGCCATCCTGCCCAACGGAACCAGTGAGCCCCTCTGCCCAGCAGGCCTCCCCGTGGATGGCCACCTGCAGGCTGCCCTGCAGGTGATCTCCGGTTGCCCAGCACCCCAGAGGCTGAGTCCCTGAGCTCTGGCATCTAGAAAGAAGCCTGGATTCCTCCAACTCTGGGGCCCTGCTTGGAGGCTGCCGCCCTTGGAATGTGGGAGGGGGGTTGGCAGATAAAGGGGGGCCCCTTAGAAAGGAGCCCAGGGTTTCTCTTACCTGGGGGGCCTCTGCCCGGGGCCTTGGGAGCTGTCTCCTTCTTCTAGCTGAGCAGTCTCACTCCTGGCTGCTAGAGGCCTTTAGCCCCCAGTGCTTCTGTCCCTGCCCCCTCCACCTTCCACCCTCCTTCCACCCCACCCCACCCCCATCTCAAGAGCCTTGGGTCTCTGAAGAGCATTGTTTACGGCCCTGTTGGTACAACACTTTCCCCTGTCCTGGGAGGCTCAGATTTCCCATGAAGATCTGACAGGTGGCACCTTTCAATCATAGTGCGTGCCTCCTGCCCTGACCCCAGCAGCATGCGTTCTCTGGTCATCTTTCTTCCCAATGTACTTGCCTGGCCCTGGAGACCTGGAAAACCATCTGCAGGCCTATTTGGATGGTTCCCAGCCCTCTGGCCTCCCCTGTTCATCCAGAGCCCAGGCTAGGCCTCCTTTGCCCCGCCCCCCACCTTGTGTCTTTAAATAGTCCCTTTTACTCTTCCTCAGACAAAAGCAGCTGCTGAAGGGTGGGCTAAGGAGGGAGAGAGTGGGGCAGCTGCTGTCCGGACTATACTGGGGTGTCTTGGAAGTCTCCTGCTTCACACCAGACAGAGATTTGGAGCGGGGAGGGGCAAAGAGGAGAAGATCGATGGGCCAAGGAGATGGATCCCTGGGCTTAGAGTTTAGGAACACAAAGCTGAGCTCTGTTTTGAGTGAAGTGACATTTTTGTACTGAATCTAGATTTTGTTCAGAAAAACCAAACACATATTTACCTTCTCTATATGTCCTATGAGAGGCACTACTTTTTGGAAAATATGTGCAGAGTTTTTCCCCCCTCCCTGCCCCCCCTCCTACCCACGCACACAACTTAGGAAGCTGTGGCTCCCCCAGGCCCCACTCCCGGCCCCCACCACTTCAGCCACACTGACCTCCTTCCTGTTCCTTAAATAAATCGATTCCTTGCCACACGCAGGATTGTAACCTTTTTGCTTTTGCTCTTTGCAAGACTAGTTCCTTCTCATTCTTCTGCTCTCAGCTCTAATTTTATTTCCTCGGAAAGGGCTCTGTGACCTTCAGTTCCACGCCATCATTTCAGCCTGTTTTATTTTCTTCATACTATTTATTTGGATCCAAATTTACCTTATTATCTGACTCTCTCATTAGACTCTAAGCTCTCTGAGGCAGGGACTGTATGTACTCTGCTCATGGCTGTATGCCCAGGAACTAGCAAATTGCCTGGTTCATATGAGGTGCTCAATATATTGAAAACATGAGTTAATTACTTAGTTAATAGAAATTTGGAATTGGAACTTGGGGGCCTGTGCTTGGGATGATCTGAAAGTGACGTTTGGGTACCAATGTTGAACAGTTCAATATTGATGGATGTTCACACATCCACAGTTTACTTACCCAAGATAGGTGAGCTTTTTCATATATCTCTCTAGCCTGCTGTCTTTCTTTCTTTCTTTCTTTCTTTCTTTCTTTCTTTCTTTCTTTCTTTCTTCCTTCCTTTCTTTCTTTCTTTCTTTCTTTTTAAAAATACATTTTTATTGATTTCAGAGTGGAAGGGAGAGGGAGAGAGAGATAGAAACATCAATGATGAGAGAGAATCATTGATTGGCTACCTCCTGCACGCCCCCTACTGGGGGTTGAGCCCACAACCCGGGCATGTGCCCTTGACTGGAATCGAACCGGGGACCCTTCAGTCCCCAGGCCGACGCTCTATCCACTGAGCCAAACCAGCTAGGGCCCTGCTGTCCTTTTTTTAAAATTAAAACTCAATTATCTTCTAGCCCTACTATCATTAGGTATTGAAAACAGCAAAATATGAGATCACTGAATCACTCATTAAAACTTCTTGCCCTGACCGGTTTGGCTCAGTGGATAGAGTGGCGGCCTGCAGACTGAAGGGTCCCAGGTTCGATTACGGTCAAGGGCATGTACCTTGGTTGCTGGCAAATCCCCAGTAAGGGGTGTGCAGAAGGCAGCTGATAGATGTTTTTCTCTCATTGATATTTCTAACTCTATCCCTCTCCCTTCCTCTCTTTAAAAAAAACCAATAAAATATATTTAAAAACAAACAAACAACAACAAAAAACTTCTCTTAGACAGTTTCGTGTATCCATTGATCAAATGGTTTTTGAACACCTTGTATGTGCTGGAGACACAGCAGTGAACACAACAAAAAATGGGCAAAACTTGCCCTATCCGGTTTGGCTCAGTGGATAGAGCGTCGGCCTGCAGACTCAAGGGTCCCAGGTTCGATTCCGGTCAAGGGCATGTACCTTGGTTGCGGGCACATCCCCAGTAGGAGGTGTGCAGGAGGCAGCTGATTGATGTTTCTCTCTCATTGATGTTTCTAACCTTCTATCCCTCTCCCTTCCTCTCTGTGAAAAATCAATAAAATACATAAAAAAATGGGCAAAACTAGATCATAGAGCTTACACTTTAGTGTGGATAGACAGAAGGAAAATAAAAATACAGAGTATGTTCTATAGGTGATAGGTTCTACAGGGGGAATGTAGCAGAGAAAAGGAGGTGTTTTATTTTGGGGGGTGGGGTGATGTACCCAGAGTGATCAAGGAAGGCATCACTGACAAGGTGATATTAAACACCTGAAGGAGGTGAGGGGGGAGGCATGCAGCTATCTGGGAGGAAACAATCCAGGCAGAGGGCACAGCAAGGGAAAGGCAGGGGTGTGCTTGGTGTTTGGTTCCTAGGAAGGAGGTCAGCAAGGCTGGGCAGAGGGATGGAGCTGGAGAATGGTAGGAGACAAAGGCAGTGGGGGGCGGGGGCTGAATCACATGGGCCTTAGAGGCCATTGTAAGGACTTTGGCTTTTACTCTGTGATTGGAAGCCATTGGAGTATTTTAGGTTGTGAAGTGACGCGAACTAACTTTGGATTTTGACAAGATCACTCTGGCTGCTGTTTTGAAAATAGCCTGAAGGGGAAACCAGCGAGGAGACTGCTACAGCAATGCAAGATGGTGGTTGGGGATGTGGACCAGAGCGTCAGCAGTGGAGGTGAGGGGTGGTGAGGAATGGTGCCAGTGGGTAACAGTGACTAAGACTGCGCTGTCTTTCTCTTCAAGCTCATCGAATGACCAGTCTGTTCAAGCCCTTGACATGCTTATTCCCTTGTCTCCTGCTCATTTCAGGGGAGTTCAACTAGGCTGTTCTTGTACTCTCCACACCTCTCACGAGTGGTCAGTCAGGGCCCATGAGGGGAGATCCTGGGTGCGACCTTGCATCCCTTCCTCGAGGCTGAGGCCCATCCAGGACAGCACTGATCGTGGCGAGCAACAAATACCCAATGTTACTCGAATGCCATATTTCCCCATCTCTAAAAAGAGGGTGTTTTTTCCACCCATTTTGTTTTTCTGCATTTTCTCAGTTTCTGCGATGAATAAGTATTATTTTCATCAGTTAAAAAAAAAAAGCCAGAGTGTCACCCTGGCCCATGTGGCTCAGTTGGTTGGGTGTCATCCCCGTGCACCGAAAGGTTGCTGGTTTGATTCCAGGTCAGGGCACATGCCCAGTTGTGGGCTCAATCCCCAGTAGGGGGCATGCAGGAGGCAGCCCATGGATGATTCTCTCTCATCATTGATGTTTCTATCTCTCCCTCTCACTTCCTCTCTGAAATCAATAAAAAAAATATTTTAAAATGTCAGGGCACAAGGTTTGATAAAGATGTGTCCATAGAGCAATAGTAAGGCATAGTGTTGAAAATCTGGACTTTCTTGGACAATTAGGGGAGCATTTGGTGACCAACCATATAAAGTGTTCAGCCCTCCTTCTCCAATGGGAAGTGTACCCTTGCATCATTAACTCGTATCTCCTAAATTTCAGTTACTGGGAAATCCCTTGAAAAATCAAGGAATTTAGATGTTTGGGGTTTTACTGTTGTTGTTGGGGGGCAATGAATACAATTAAGTCTTGAAAGATATAGTTCACAAGAGTTCACCCTCCTTCTCCCATGACCAAACACACTAGGTTAACTCTAGTGGCAATCAAAATAGCTCCTATTCACCTCTTTCTGGCCCAGTGAGTCTAACAGAAATTGAATAAAACGTAAGTATATATGTCTTGTCTTTCTGCAAGCAGGAACTATGTCTCCCTTATCGTTGTAATCCCAGAGGAAGGTTAGTGACCTGTAGGCACGCAGCTGTATTCACACAAAGTTTTTTGAAGCACTTGTTCCCAAACTTGGCTGCACAAAGGAATTTATGTACAATTTATGAAACTTCCTGCAAATCCATAATTATTTCAAAGTCAACTTTTAAAAAGAAAAATAGCCAAAACCGGTTTGGCTCAGTGCATAGAGCGTCGGCCTGCGGACTGAAGGGTCCCAGGTTCGATTCCGGTCAAGGGCATGTACCTTGGTTGCGGGCACATCCCCAGTGGGGGATGTGCAGGAGGCAGCTGATCGATGTTTCTCTCCCATCAATGTTTCTAACTCTCTATCCCTCTCCCTTCCTCTCTGTAAAAAATCAATAAAATATATTTTAAAAAAAGAAAAATAAAAAGAAAAATAAACAAAATAATGTACTTAAAGCACCTAGTCCATGGCAGATGCTCAGTAAAAAAAAAAAAAAAAAATCATTGGTGTTTAAGTTTTAGACTTTATTATGGCCAATTTAAAACATACAGGAAAGTGGAGAGCACAGTATATTGAACTTCCAAATACCTAGCACCAGGATTTAACCATTATTCACATCAAGCCATATTTTCCTCATCTATTTTTATCTATGTCTTTTTTCTACAGTGCCATTTTACACCCTCAACATTATAGTAATTTCTTCACGTCATCTAATGCACATTAATGCACATATAATTCACCTGGGAATTAAAAAGTTTATAGTATCTGGGCTCTACTCCCAGGGACTCTGGTATAATTGGTATGAGATGCGCCTTGGGCATCAGGATTTTTTAAAGCGTCCCAGGTGACCTTAACGTGCAGCACCGACTGAGAACTGCTGTTTGGGGCGTCCTTCCTCCCACGCACCAGCTTTATCCTCAGGTGTCGGCTCTCGGAGGACCGGAGACGAGGTTCCCTGAGCTCTGTAATCCCGCCCCTTCCTAGAGAACCAATAAACTCAAGCCTCTCCCTTGACAACGCCAGGGACTTGACCTCCAGGCTGCTGGCGCTCTGCACTCCGCCGAAGCCTCTATGGTGTTTGGGTGTCCTCTCTAGCACTTGCAAGCCGCCTTCGCCTTCAGCCGGAGCCGATTTCCTAGCGCCGCCTCGTTGGTACTTCATTCCGAGAGCAAGTCCGGATCCAAAAGGGGGCGGGACTTCCTCCCGGAAGTGGCCCACGTGTTTCCACCTTTGCTCACCTGGGTTCTTGGTAAGTTTTTAGTGTTTGCCTGAAGTTGGGGACACCGGGGGCTTTGTGACTGGCTCCAGGCTGTGTTGAGTGACGTCTGACCTAAAGGTGGCACTGGCGATGTCGCCGCCACTTCAGAGGTGCAGCCCCTGGACCGGGGCCCGGGCACGTTGTCCGCGTAGGATCCAATTCCTAGGGCTGCGGAGTATCAGGCCTGCGGTTTAGAGAGTTCCGTCCCGGTCTCTCGGTCTCCTGGGTAGAGGTGACCGAGAGGCTCTGAGCGTCAGGCCCGGGGACTCGATTTCCAGCCCTGCTAGTGACGTGCTGTGTGACCTTGGGCTAGGCAGTGTTCCCCTTCCGGGCCTCAGTGTCCACATCTGTGAAATGGGATGGTTGAACTCAGGTCAGTGGCCCCTGCTGGTCTGATGCCCTATGATGACTCTGCATCCTGGGACGGGAAAGTGAACGGGAGAGGTGGGTGCTGACGGTGATGTCTTTTCCCAGGACTAGGAGGTAGGAAGGAGATCACCGTGCAGGGCTGAGATGGATCCGCTCAGGGCCCAGCAGCTGGCGGCGGAGCTGGAGGTAGAAATGATGGCTGATATGTACAACAGGTAAGAGCCGACTCTGTCTTAGGGAATGATCCTAGGTTGCTCTTGCTGAATGTAGAGGTGGATGACTTATGAAAAATGCTTTGCTCAATTTAAGGGGGCACCCACCCCCACTGACTCCACCCCACCCCCAATCCCAATGGTTAAAGGCCAATGCAGATTCAGTATAGGGTCACTAGAAGGAGTTGGGCATTTAGACTGGGATGGATTGGCGATGAAGGAGCTGAGCAGGAGAGAAGGTCCAGTTCAGTCTCTGGTTGGGTTCCAAGAACAGTTGGAAGTATTTGCTTTTTGAAAAATAGAACATATCCCACTTACTTAACATGTCTTAAACTCTTACTCTACCTCAGGCAGTTGCTAAGCGTTTTACATGCATTATCTTTTTTAATCTTCATAATAATCCAGTGGGTGGCCCTGGCCAGGTAGCTCAGTTGGTTAAGTGTGCCGTCCTGATACGCGAAGGTTGCAGGTGGGTTTGATCCCTGGTCAGGGCACATACAAGAATCAACCAATGAATGCATAAATAGGTGGAATAATAAATTGATGTTTCTCTATATACATGTCTCCCTTCCTTTCTAAAATCAATAAATAAAAATTAAACAAACAGAAAATAATCCACTGGGTTAATTTTACTGTGAGGACAGTGAAGCTTCTAGAGTTTAAATAACTTTCCCAGGGTCCGCAGCTGGTCAGTAGCAGTGTGAGGTCCAGTACTTTGGCAAATTTGGGAACAATTCATAGCTCCATCAATTACCACTAGTATGGGCTTGGACAAATTACTTGGACTATTTGACCACTGGTTTCCCAGTCTGTCAAATGGAGGCAATACTACTACCTCCCTTATAGAGACATTATAAATATTAAATGTTGCCCTGGCTAGTGTGGCTCAGTTGCTTGGGCATCATCCCGTGCGCTGAAGAGTTGCCAGTTCGATTCCTGGTCAGGGTACATGCCCAGCTTGCGGGCTCCATCCCCAGTAGGGGACTTTCAGGAGTCAGGCAGCTGATTGATGTTTCACTCTCCCTTCCCCTCCAAAAATTAATAAAAACAAATCTTTAAAAAATGTATTAAATGTTAAAATGTATGACAAGCTCTTAGCATCAAGCCCAATACATAGTAAGCAGTCAACAAATGTCTGCTATTTTTTTTAAAATATATTTTATTGATTTTTTTACAGAGAGGAAGGGAGAGGGATAGAGAGTTAGAAACATCGATGGGAGAGAAACATTGATCAGCTCCTCTTGCACACTCCCTACTGGGGATGTGCCCGCAACCAAGGTACATGCCCTTGGCCGGAATCGAACCTGGGACCCTTCAGTCTGCAGGCCGATGCTCTATCCACTGAGCCAAACCGGTCAGGACTGTCTGCTATTTTTATTAGCTTGAGCTCTCTGGTATCCTCTGCTTATTGGTTGGGTTATATTGGAGGCTATATGTTAGAATAATTTTTAAATGTAGGCTGAGCCCTAGCTGGTTTGGCTCAGTGGATAGAGCATATCCCACTTAATTAACATTTCTTAAGCGAAGTTGGCCTGCGGACTTGAAGGGTCCCAGGTTCGATTCTGGCCAAGGGCACATGCCTGGGTTGCGGGCTCAATCTCCAGTTGGGGGCATGCAGGAGGCAGCCGATCAATGATTCTTTCTCATCATTGATGTTTCTATCTCTCTATCCCTCTCCCTTCCTCTCTGAAATCAATAAAAGTATATTTAAAATAAAAATGTAGGCTGTGAAGTCAGACTTCCTGGGTTAATACCTCAGCTATATGTGGTCCTGAAGCTCCCTGTACCTTATTTTCTTCATCTGTAAAATGGGGATATTTATCATGTGTAACTATAGGGTTATCATAAAAATCATGTCAAGCACTTAGCATGATGCCTGGAACATAGCCAGTACTCAACTAATGGTTTCTATTTAATTAGTTATAAACATGGGTTCAGGTAAGGTTCCTACTCTCAAGGACCTTCCAAAATAGTTGAGGTGTAAACTGAGGATTTATACTGCCTGCCTCAGAGGTGAAATCAGTTTAGCACATTAGGAATGGTTGAGAGTTCCTGGTATGCCACAAGGTGCTGCTGACCTGACCTGCCCTCCCTTCCCCCCAGAATGACAAGTGCCTGCCACCGAAAGTGCGTGCCTCCCCACTACAAGGAAGCAGAACTGTCCAAGGGCGAGTCTGTATGCCTGGACCGGTGTGTCTCCAAGTACCTGGATATCCATGAGCGGATGGGCAAGAAGCTGACAGAGTTGTCTATGCAGGATGAAGAGCTGATGAAGAGGATGCAGCAGAGCTCTGGGCCTGCATGAGGCCCCACAGGATCCACCCCGAGGTGCACCCTGTCCCTTCCCACTTGTCTAATTAAAGTGCCCCTGTTGGGTGTAATCTGTGAAGACTGCCAGGCCTAGGCTATCTCTAGAGAGTCTCCCGGAGCCTGAAGCCTGGCTCTCCCCCAGTCGAAGAGTGGGTATTTGTCACACTGGAATGTGACTGTGTGTGTGTGTATGTATTAAAAATTTTTGTTGACACCTACTGTGTGCAAATAAAAAATGCTCTTAGCATCAAGATGCCTGGCACATCAGAGTAAAGGCAGCAGACAGACACAACCTCTACCAGCAGAGGGAGTCTCATAGTGTTTAAAGTATAGACTGGTCTAATGACAGGTTTGCACTCCAGGTGAGCAACTTGATGTCTGACCCTGAACATGTCATTTCACTGTGCATTAGCTTCCTCATTGTAAAATGGGGATAATCATAGGGCTGTTGTAAAGATAAAATGGGTTAATATGTGTGAAGTATTTAGAATAATGACTGGGACATAGGAAGTAATACATTTTAGCCATATATATGGCTATGTATATATATTGTATATTTAAATATACACATTTAGATAACATGCTATATATGCTGTTAAATATTATGTATAAATATATTATAGATGATATAACTTGTAAAATATACATTTATATTATATAATTATAAAGTAATGAGTAATAAACTAATTATAAATAAAATAAGTAATTATTGATAGTATAAGTATATTTTAATAACAAAATTAACTGGAGGCAGGCATTTTCACAAATTATATAGAAAAATATTTAGAGGAGCCAGTGAAAATAGTTGTGTTTAAGAAGGAAGCAGTCAGTCTTTTGGTTCTACACAGCAATATCGAGCATGTGAGGGAACCCAACTTGGTGTGTGATGGGAGTGCTCCAGGCAGGGGACTGAGTGATCACTGCCCTTCAGCGTCCACCTGAATCAGGGACTGCGCTCCTCACTCTTCCGACACTGTCTACCCAGTCGGATCCACCCAGCTGGGCCATGGGTCCTCTGAGGAGCTGGAGGCGCCGAGGAGCAGTGCTTGTGGAGATCTCGAGTAGAGCAGTAACATGGAGGCCGGGGCTGCCTGCCACATCGGCTGTCTCACAGGAGAGGCTGCCACCACATCTAATTCCTTCCCAAGGAGTGCCCTCTGAGAGTTGTGCAGCTTTCAGAATGTGTGGGACACTCACTCTTATGTGAGTTTTTGGTTGGCACCAATGCCACTGTGCTAGTACCTTCACAGTGGGCCTTCCCTGTAGAGCAGTGGTTCTCAACCTTTCTAATGCCACGACCCTTTAATACAGTTCCTCATGTTGTGGTGACCCCCAACCATAAAATTATTTTCGTTGCTACTTCATAACTGTAATTTTGCTACTGTTACGAATCGTAATGTAAATATCTGTGTTTCCGATGGTCTTAGGCGACCCTGCTAGTGGTTCTCAACCTGTGGGTCGCGACCCACAGGTTGAGAACTGCTGCTGTAGAGGGAAATGTCTGGGAGGTCACTGGGCATGAGTGAAGGAAATAATAGAAGCAGTGAGTTTCAGGCTTAAAGGTGCAGGTTCAAGCCAGTCCACATGAGGTGACATTTCCTAGCAGTGTGATGTGGGTGAGGCATTTAACTGCCCTGTGCCTCAGTTACCCCATCCACAAAATGGCAATGAAAGTATATAACTCATTGAGTGGTTGTAAAAATTGTGTTAGTAACTAAAGCATTTAGGAGGGTGCCTCAATAATGTTAGCTCTTTTTTTTTTTTAATTGCTCAGTTTTGTGTGAGGGGACACTGGGTAGACCCCTGGAAAACTTCAAAATCATTGTCCATCTATGCTAGTGGTGGGGCAGAGAGCTAAGGTTCCTTTCTAAGTGCTGAAGTGCAAGATTGGGTCAACAGGTGGCGCTGTCAGCTCACAGGATCGGCACTGCTGTGAGCAATTCTACAATTATGCATTATTTGCCTGTTATATGCAGGCGTGCTAGGAAGAGTGGAGAGTGAAGAAAATTGATGTCGTACCTGCCTTCACGTTTAGCAAGGAATGCCACAAATTCTCTGAGTGCGTAATTGGAACATCTAGAAGAGCACTTGCTTTGAAGTGGCAGTAGTTGTGGAGAGAAGAACACTTGCTTTGAAGTGGCAGAAAGTATGGAGGTTTCAGGAAACAAAGCTTGGGTGTGCCTGGAGTGCCGAGTGTGCAGGGAGCTGGTGGTGAGAGATGAGACTTGAAGGCTGGGCAGACGCAGGTCCAGAGGAGCCTGGTGAGCTGTTAAAGAGTTCGGATTTTCTCCTACTAAGGGGATCAGCAAACTGTTGAAGGACGTAAACCCTGGCTGGGAACATGACAGATCTCTCATTTTAGAGGCTCCCTCTAGCCGCCAGCCGGGTGGATAGTGGTAGATGATGGTTTAATGGATTAAGGGGAGCTGGGCCAGGGAGCCAGGGAGGAATGAAGGGGGGCGATGGGAGTAAGAACAGCTATTGAATTGCTATAGTGTGCTAATAAGTATATTTATTACAATTAATCCTTATAATAACTGTGAAGCGGGTACCACTATTCTCATTTTATAGATGAAGAAGCCAAGGCTCTGGAAAGTTAATAACTTGCTGAAAGTCACACAGCAAGAAAGTAGCAGAGCCAGGATTCCAACTTATTCAGACAGCAGCATCTACTTCTAACCAGTCCTCTGGGATTGGGGGCAAGGGAGTGCTTCCCAATGAGTCAGCAATTGCACATTTCATTCAACAATATTTACTGTTGGCCTGTTACATGCAAAGAAGTACATAAAGTGCCCTAGGTGAGTTAGCCAGGCCCCTGCCCTCAGTGAGTGAGTGCAGGGGGGTGAGGGGTGGGTGAGTGCAGGAGATGGAACAGACATGCAAAGGATATTAGAATGGCTTAGGCCCTTTGTGCCATAGAGAAGAGGCAAAAACTAATCCTTAGATGTGTTCTTGCTAAATTATCACAGCTTTAAAAATCAGGAAATGTCTCACAAAAACCTGGACTTTGGTTTCTTTTGAAAATTTAGAAGATCTGACAAGTCGTCCCACATTGCTGCTTGGTAGCTGTCTCTGGAGGACGGGCAGAGGTGGGCAGAGGTTCGGCTGTTCACCAAACCTCCCTCCGCTCACTTCTTGTCATCGTCTGCCTGACCTGAAGGCATTTGGTCTGCGCCTTCTGCTCTGGGTGCTCGGATGAGCTGGATGCTATATGAGGAAATGTGTTGTAGGCAATCTCTGAGATGGCTCTCAATATCCTGCCTGCTGCTGTTTCATCCCCTTGGGTGTGCCCGAGACCTAGAGACTTGCTTCTAATAATACAGCAAAGGTGATGGGATGCCACTTCTCAGGTTAAGAAGATTGTAATGGCCATCTTGTGTGTTTCTCTCTCTCTCTCTCTCTCTCTCTCTCTGTCTCGCCCCCACCCCCCTTGCTTGCTGACTGATGAAGCAAGCTTCCATCTGGTCGGCTGCCCTGTGAGGAGGCCCATGTGGGAAGGAATAGAGGGCAAGCTCCAGCCAGGGAGGAACTGAATCCTGGCAACATCCACATGAGTGAGCTTGGAAGTGGGTCCCTTCCTGGTCAAGCTTTCAGGTGCCCACAGCCCTGGTCCACTCTTCGCAGCCTTGTGAGCAACCCTGAAGCAGAGGACCCATTGAAGCTGTGCCCCAATGCCTGACCTAGAGAAACTAAGATAATGTATGTTAAGCAATTACATTTTGGGGTAATTTTCTGTGCAACAGTAAGTACTCAATCCATGTACAGTTCTCACAGCTGTTATAATTGTCTGAGACAATGGTCATTCCACACCTCTACTGAGGATGGACCAGGCACCATTCCAGGCATTTGGGACACATTTATCAACATAACATAAAGATCCTTGCCTTCTAGGAACTCCTATTCTGGTGGGGATGGTTCACATAGTAGAAGTCTGGGCTGGCAGTGCTGTTTTGAAGAAAAGACAAACTCGCTCAGCTCTGGGGAGAAGTTCTTCCTTTGGGTCTTAGACACTTTTGAAACTCCAACAAAAGCCACGGACTGTTTTTTTTAGAAAAATGGACATGCACATGGAATTCTGCATGCAATTTTAGGGATTTTCATAAGAATTCTTGTGGTCTGCCCTGAGAGGAGTCTTGTGATGAGCATTGCTTTAGGTGCTGGGGCAAAGAAACAAGCAAAACGGAAGGTCTGTGGAGGGGAGACAGTAAAAGCAGTGGCTTGTACAGTTGTGCTAAGAGCTATGAGGGCTGTCCGGGAAGTTGTGAGGCTACATAAAGGAATGTGCCCCCAGGTCTGGGTGCTCAGAGAAGACTGTCCTCCTGAAAGTCCCTGAGGATATGCTTTCACTGATCTTAGAAAGCAAGAGGAAAGGAGAGGGAGAGAGAGAAACATTGATTGGAGAGAAACATTGATCGGCTGCCAACATGCCCGACTGGGAATCAAACCTGCAACCCTTGGTGCAGGGGATGTCGCTCCAACCAACTGAGCTATACAGGCCAGGGCTTGAGTGAGATTTGAAGGGTGGGTAGGAATTTGTCAACTAGGGGGCACAGTGGATGGTGGGATCTGTTACTTGTGGGAGGATAGTGGTAAGGCAGGTAGGCACAGGTCCCTGCCCCCTGGGTATACAGTTTATCAGCGGAAACAGGCATCTTATGACGAGTTTCACCTAAGGGAAATTCGCATGATACATAGGTCACACAGCAAAGGGATATATTGTTAGAGTCAGGCAAGGAGCTTTCCCTAAGGAAGTCACCGTTAATTCGAAATCGGATTGACTAGATAGGCCAGGGCACGGGAATGTTCCATGCCCAGGAGGAACTTCAGGTGGGAACTTCAGGTGGGAGATGGGTGTTAATGGGCAAGAAGAGGTCACCAAGGCAAAAGCATAGAGAGGAGGGAGGCCAGAGGAAGGCTGGGGGCAGTAGGTGAACCCGGGACATACTGGTAAGAGTTGTTGCGAATTTGTACATTTCCCCGGCCATCACTGGAAGTGTTCAAGGGGAGTGGCCTGATCAACACTGGGTTTCCAGTAGATCATTTTGACTGGATGATGAGATTATGGACACTCTTTCAAAGTGTATAATTCAGTAGAGTTTAGTATATTCACAAAATTGTACAACCATCACCACCATCCAATTGCACAACATTCTCATTGCCCCTAGAAGAAACCCCATACTTAGTAGCAGTCACTTCCCATTTTTCTCCTTCCCCCAGTTCCTGGCAACCACTAGTCTACTTCTGGCTCGATATACCTGCCTATTCTGGGCATTTCATGTGGTACAATCATAAAATACATGTTTTTTTTGTGTCTGGCTTTTTCACCCAGCATAATGTTTTCAAGGTTCATCTTTCTTGTGACAAGTATCAGTACCTCATTTTTATGGCCAACTGATATTGTGTATTAGCATGCACACATTTTTTATCCATCAGTCGATGCGTGATTGGGTTTGCACTTTTAGGCTATTATGAATTACGCAGCTATGAGTATTTGGGTCTAAGTTTTTGTGTTGATGTACATTCGCCATTCTCTCTCAGATATAATCCTAGGAGTGGAATTGCTGGGTCAGAATGATAGCTCTATGTTTAACTATCTGAAGAACTACCAAATTTTTCCAAAGCAGCGTGTCCATTCTATTTACATTCCTCATGCAAAGACATATAATAACTATTTGTTAGGCTGAATAGATAATTTCTTACATAGTAAACTGGCTACTACTTGAGATAATGTAAGAAATATGTGTGTGGTCATTCAGGTGACCGAAATATATTTCTCATATATGTTTGGTCTTCACAGTTTCTGACTCACAGCTCCCCAAACCACTGGAATTTCCTAAGTGTTGAGAATGATACAGGTGTCTCCTGTTATGTCAATGTGGTGAATTTTAAAACCCCCGAAGGATGGGGGCTGGTTGCCAGGGGAATCAATCAAGTGAGGGTTGGCATTTTCAGTCCCACCCTCCTTCCTTTCTGACCTATGACTCTAGGGGAGCCAGTTGGTCAGAAGCACAGAGGGGCTGGAGATTGAATCAATTGTCCATGCCCAGTGATTTAATCAGTCATTTCTATGTACTGAGGTCTCCATAACAACCCAAGAAGATGGGGCTCAGGAGCTTCTGGGTGGTGAAGAGGTGAAGACTTGGGGAAAAGAAATGGGTCTGGAAAGGTCATGGATCTGCCATGCCCTTTCCACATACCTTACTCTATGCATCTCTTCCATCTGGCTGTTCCTGAGTTGTATCCTTTTACAATAAACTAGTGATCTAGTAAGTAACACACTTCTCTAAATTCTGAGAACCATTCCAGCAAATTAATCGAACCCAAGGAGGGGGATGTGGGAACCTCTGACTCATAGCCAGTCAGGCAGAAGCACAGGCGACAACCTGGACTTGCGGTTGGCATTCCGAGTTGCAGTCGGTCATTGGAACCGCCAATCTGTAGCCAGTTGGTCAGAAGCACAGAGAGCCGGACTTACGGCTGGCTTCCGAAGTGTGTGTGTTTGGAGCGCAGGCAGTCTTGTAAGACTAAACGATTAACCTGTGGAACCTGATGTTATCTCTGGGTAGATAATGTCAGAATTGAGTTGAATTCTTGGACACCCTGCTGGCTTCTGAGAATTGTTTGTTGGTATGGGGCACCCCCTCCAACAGTAGACTTGGGTTCAGGAACCCAATTTACTATTATTTTTGGCACTTAACAGGCTAGAAAAGTGGGTCTCTGGAAGCAAGTGCCTTGGGCCAAGTTGCTGGACTAATCAGCTGCAGAGCCAGGATCAGGACCCTGCCTGGTCACTCCTGAGCCAGTCCTCCTGTCCATTCATCTGTGAAGCAGCTTTGAGCCAGAGCCACAGGAGATCCAATGTGATAACACTGTTCTACTGGAAGTATGGGTAGTGCCAGGGGATCAGAGTCTCCTCCTCCATTCATTTAACACACAAACCTGACCATATTATCCCCTTCCTTAAAAACAAAGGCAAAAGAAAACATAATCCAAGATTTGCTGTTCACCTATCTCACAACATTGGAAGTCCTTGGCCTGGCAGATGTCATTCTAAACTGACTTCAGCCTGCCTCTTCAGCTCTGTTTCCCACCACTCCGTTTTCTTTATTCAACAAGTGTTTACCATGCGCTTGTGACATGCAAGGTCCCGATAGGTTTACAAACCACCTACAACGTGGCTCCTGCCCCCAAGAGATTCATATCTCACCAGGAGGGAGGCAGGCAAGTGAACTGATGATTCTAGCTCAGTGTGAGGGCTTCAGTAGAGATTAGAATAGTAATGGGGGAGGGGAGGGGAGTATGTGGGAACAGCCCCTAAGAGATCAAACAGATTCCAGAAAGAGGTGAGTTGTAAAGGATGAGTACCTTAGAAATTAAGAAAGGACTCTGTCATCCCCACAAGGAACAGGTGCAATGGCAAGGAGGTGTGAAACCCAGATGGCTTCACACTTCATTCCGCAGGTGCTTACCAAGCACTTCTTAGATGCCAAGTGCTGTTCTAGATGCTGGAGATATAGCAGTGAACACAACAAACCAGGCCCTTGCCCTCAGGGAGCTGACAGGGGGAAACATTGAAATGTGGGTTGGGGAAGGCCAACCATTACGGGCCTACCCTGGGGGGAGGGGTGTGTGTGTCCAAAGACCTTTGGAGCATGGGGAGTGTCCACAATAACCCTGAAATATGAATGGAAATGTGTGTGTGTGCTTAGGTTCACACATGCATTTGCCTAGGGAGTGGACACAGTATTTTATTGTGTTCTCGAAGGGATCCGTAACTGTCTTGGGTTAGAGCCCTTATTCTAGGGCCCCTTGTGCTAAGCGAAGGAGCTTGACCTTGATCTGGAAGTTCTGGGAGCCAGTAATGAATTTTAAGAAGTGAAAACCTGAGAGCCTGACCCTGCGCTCTTGCCAGAGAGAACTCCCGGTGCCTTCTCTGCCGCGAGGCCTCTGCTCTTGCCGTCCTCCTGACCTGGAGGAGGGAGAAGGACCACATAAAAGCCAGACCGGTCTGAGTTTGCATCCTGCCTGCACCCACGGTGCACCACCTGCCAGCGCCAGTCTCCATCTGTGAAAAGTGGTGATGTTTAAATGAGAACATGATGTTTTAAGGACTTACTGACAATTTTTGTTTGGGAAGTTCCCAGGGTATAGTAGCCACTCAGCAAATCTTAGTTCCTCCCTTGGCTTGGTGGCTCAGCTGTTCAGAGATGCCCTCTTGTCTGACTTCTTCTCGGTACTTCCTGGACAGTTGCTCACATGCCCACAGAACTTGGTGGCTATCACCAATATTACTTGGAACACAGTGTGTCACTCCCTATCGATTTGCCTTTGTCATTTCATCAGTCCACACCCCAGCCCAAGCAGTGACACCTCCCTTTGACAGTTGAGGAAACAGGCCCAGAAAGTTGAGAAATTTACTAGGGGTCAGTCAGTTAATAAGTGTCTGGAAGCATCCCATCATCAGGCCTTCTGAAAAAAAATTATGACAAGTGACAGCAATGAAAATTTATTATGCTTATTAGGTACCAAGCACTATGCTGAGTGAGCTTTCTACCATGTGGGTAACCTCCAATTACACCTGCTATTTCCCCAAAGATAGGCAGGTGCTACTATGTCATAATTCAAATTTACAGAGAAGGAAACTGAGTCTCAGAGAGGTAAAGCAAGTTGCCCAAGGTAACCCAGGCCAGTCCATTTCCAAACTCAGACCTCCATCTAACTCCAAAGGAACCTGTGTCATTCTGTCTCTTGAAAAACTTTACTCCCAACTGCACAGTTAAAAACCCCACCCAAGCGGGCCCTGAGTCGAGATCTGTCGGCTGCAGCCAAATCTCTGGTTGTTTTGATCAAGGATCGGTCTGGGGGGGGCACGAGGAAGAGGGGAGGAGGTGACGGTGGAAATTTTAGGTGCTGCGGCGTGTGCAGGGGACCAGAGCGCGAGTCACGTGTGCGTGAAATTCGACCTAGGAGGAGGGGAAGGGAAGGGAGCCCCCGCCCCTACCTCAGGGTGCAGCCCCAGAGGGGTATAAATACAAGTATCAACCCTGTAGGTCCAGTTCTTCCCCGGCTCGCTTTGTGGACCGGTGTCTTCCAGGGGGTTCCCAGCTCCTTGACTTGTTCCGATTGGGCCGGGGAGGCGAGCACACCGAGCAGTTGGGCCGCGGGGACCCGGCGCGCAGAGAAGTGCCGAGCGCCCGAGCCCGCGGGACACGGGCACCGCGAGTGTGCGCGCCGCCGAGGCACTGCGCTCCCAGACGCGTCCGCAGCTGCACGAGGGGCATTTGCCCCCCACCCGAGGTGAGCAGCTGGTGGGGTTCGGGGTCCCGGCCGCGCGTCCGTCAGCTGAGAGTACGGGCCAGTTGCCACGACACTCCCAGGCTCTCCAAGAAAAACCCGTTATCCGATCCCTTGGGTCCCCGGGCGCCCTGTCCCGTCTCTTCAAGTGCGTCCCTCCCTCCCCTTTACTCTGCTCCCCGCCCCCTCTTCCTCTGGGCCCATCTGGCCGCACTTCCTCTGTTTAGAGAGACTCTCTGGGGGTTGAATAGACCTGCAGGAGCGCGGGAATCCAAAGTGCCACTTCTTGGATGAGGGTAATGAGATCCCCGGTGAAGCTCCCCACCCCCCTTGCCCGCCCTGTCCCGCTCCTCGCAGCTTTCCATGGTCTCATCCTCTGGCTGTCCTCCGCCCTGCGCCGCCCGAGTCCCATCTCCTCCCGCGGTGGCAGCCGCGCGGCCTCGGCGGGGGGAGCTCGGGCTCCTTCCCTCCCTCCCTCTGGTAAACACACCCGCCCGACCGCTTGCCCAGCAGCCGCCTCTGCCCTTATAAAGTCAGCGGCCACCGGACTTCCTGCCGGAGCCCGAGCCCCCTCCCCGGGCCGGAGCTGGGGGGCGGGCTCCGAGGTGCTCCGTGCCCTAAGGAGTGAGTGAGGGGCGCCCGGGGCGCTGGGGTCGCAAGTGTGCCCGCCCTAGGTCTTGGTCCACGTGGCAGCTGTTGGCTGGGACCGAGACACTGTAGGGACACAGGTCGCCTGCTGCGGAGTAGAGGAGGGCTAGCTGTCGCCCAGCCCCAGAGGAGAGGAGTGGTCTTATTGGGGCAACAGGAAGGGGGGTGTCTTAGGCCAGCTTCAGACTTCCCCTTCCTGCTCCCGCTTGCTTCTGGGGGTCCTTCCTGGCGCGGAAGGCCGGATGCTGGCTGTTGGTGGCTTCAGAGCGCGCTCTGCCCCTGCTGACCTTTGGGGACTTGGGGAAGTGCAGGTTTGGCCCCTGGGAGTGCGTCCTCTTCTGGGGTGGAAGAGCCTGGCAGCGCGCCAGCAAGCTGTTGCGCGCAGACTGGACCTTTCTCATCTCTGATAGTGGCCTGGCGGGAGTTCAGTGCCGCGTGCGCCCCTGGCACTGCCAGCGCGCCCACAGCCAGCTCGGCGGCACCCTCTGGAAAGCCCAGGGAGCTATGGGGCCTCTATGAAGGCCCCCTCATGGGCTGGCTCGAGGGGTCTCAGGAGCCACCAGGATGCAGGACCCTTACCAGGTGCCGCTGGGGGGCCCTTCGCTCAGCGCTCTGTTCCTGTGCAGGCTCGCGGCCAGCATGGCCCCCACGCTGCAGCAGGCGTACCGGAGGCGCTGGTGGATGGCCTGCACTGCTGTGGTGGAGAATCTCTTCTTTTCTGCCGTGCTCCTGGGCTGGGGCTCCTTGCTGATCATGCTCAAGAACGAGGGCTTCTATTCCAGCTTGTGCCCAGGTATGCCCAAGAAGGGGCCAGTCTGCGGGGAGAGGGGCCGCAGAGGGGGAGGTGGACACTGGAGAAGGACCGGCGGCTGAGTGGACAGAAAGCAGGGTTGCTTAAACCAGAGCACTGGGCAGGAAGTTGGACAGCCCGCTTCTTGACCTCTTCAAACTTCATCTCGAGGATGGGCGGCACTCTGCCCACTCTACCCAGTTTATCTAATCCAGTCTTCACTGAATGCCGAATGCCCATCCTGGGACTGACTGGCAGAGTCCTAAGCCTCTGGCAGCCCCAGGTCTAGAGCATGATGGAGACTTCTAGAAGGGGAAGTGCTACAGCTAAATGGTGAGGGATTTCTGACTGTGGCTAAATAAGGCACAGGAGCGCCTACAAAACAGATTGACTACAAAGGGCCTGCAGTCCTTTTTCAGGACCTTGAGTCCCCAGGCCTTCAATCACCCATTTGTACAAAGTTAATAATAGCCTTATTTCCTTTAGGCCAGGCATTGTGGATGGTTCCTATTTCCCATTTCAATAACCTTGACTTAGTGTGACCCCCATTGAGGAAGTGGGAATTCTAACATTCCATTTCTAAGATTACTTAACCGCTGTGGGCTGTCTGCTGGAAGGGCATCTTCCTTTTCTGAGAAGGGGAGCTCTGCCAACAAGCTCAGCCTGAGGACCTGGATGGGTGTGGAATCTGGCCCTTCTCCTCATTCTTCCTCCAGCCTCCATATTGTGGAACAGGCTTTTGGAGGAAGACCAGCTTGGGTTTGAATTCCAGTTTCTACTACTTTTACCATGTGGGTGACGTCAGTGAGTTCCTTAACACACGGAGCTCCAATTGCTTGGTCCGCAAAATGAGAAGACGATGGGGTTGCTATGAGAGTCAATGGTGCTTGATAAATATTAGTGTCTTGACTTTATGTGGCCCCTCAAATCAACTCCCTCTGGGCACCTCCCTTGGTTGTGGGAGAAAGCGGAGGCCTTGTGGGTAGCCCTGGAAGGGTCTTGATCTCTGCTCGGGGCAGCACCTCCTCCACCAAAGGCTGCTGCTCCACCCCTGCCACCCTTATCTGTAAGGAAGCAGCAGGTGGCATCAAGGGATGGCCCCAATGACAGGGTGCTGGTGCTGGAGGAGGTGGAGATTAGAGTTGGCAGCTGGCCTGGGGAGGCAAGTCGGGTTAGGAGGAGCGGGCTTGGGATGAAGCGATAGGCGTTCAGGGTGGCTGAGAGAACCAGGCAGAGCGCTAGAAGGGTTTTGGGAAACCCCATTTGCAAATGGAGGTGGGGAACCCAGGTCCCCTTAGAGTTGTTTACCCTGGATACTTGCGAGGACTTGTGTTCGTGGCCTTGATGCCTGCCACTGCCAATTCAGTAGCTTCTTCCTGCCTTTTTCCTAGAAATCAACTTTATTGAAGATTACGTCACACATTTTGATGAGGTTTGACAAATTTGTACACTTCAGGAACTATCACCATAATCAATATTTAAAATAGAATATTTCCATCACCCCCAAACTCCTGCTTCTCTTTTGCTGCCCATCCCTCCACCTGAGTTTAAAAAAAAATGACAAGAGCCGAAACCGGTTTGGCTCAGTGGATAGAGCGTCGGCCTGCGGACTGAAGGGTCCCGGGTTCGATTCCGGTCAAGGGCATGTACCTTGGTTGCGGGCACATCCCCAGTGGGAGGTGTGCAGGAGGCAGCTGGTTGATGTTTCTCTCTCATCGATGTTTCTAGCTCTCTATCCCTCTCCCTTCCTCTCTGTAAAATATCAATAAAATATATTTTAAAAAAAAATGACAAGAGCTTTAGTAAGATATGCCACATACCTTACAATTCACCCATTTAAATAATACAATTTAGTAACAGTTACGGGGAATGTAAATTACAGCACAGGGAATATAGTCAATAATATTGTAGCCCTAGCCTGTTTGGCTCAGTGGATAGAGCGTCGGCCCACAGACTGAAGGGTCCTGGGTTCAATTCTGGTCAAGGGCACGTACCTTGGTTATAGGTTCCCCGGCCCTGGTTAGGATGTGTGCAGGAGGCAACCAATTGATGTGTCTCTCTCACATCGATGTTTCTCTCTGTCTCTCCCTCTCCCTTCCACTCTCTAAAAATCAATGGAAAAATATCCTCGGGTGAGGATTAACAACAACAACAAATAATAATAATAATATTGTAATAACTATAGTGTCATAGGGGTAATAGGCTTTTCATGTGATTGATCACTTCATAAGAAATATAAATGTCTAATCTCTATGCTGTACACTAGTATAATATTGTATGTCAACTGTAATTGAAAACTTGAAAAATAAAATTTAAAAAACGTATTAAAAATAAAGAAATGGTCTTTGAAGAAATAGTTGCAGTTGGATAAATGTACTTAATGTCTGCAAAGAAAAAAACAACCAAAAATAAAGTATATAATTAAATGGTTTGTAGTCTATTCGGAGTTGTGCAACCATCATCACAATCAATTTTAGAGCATTTTCTTTACACCAAAGGTAACCCTGTACCCATTAGCAGTACCCACTCTCCTCACCCCCCCTCGACCCTCAGTTGCTCATCTACTTTCATAGGTCCGCCTATGGCAATAATAGTTTTGCATATTCTGAACATTTCATATAAATGGCACCTTATAATATGTGGTCTTCAGTGACAGGCTTTTTTCACTTGGAATAATGTCTCTAAGGTTCATCTCAGTGGTAGCACAGGTCAGGATTGGGTTTCTTCCCTTGGTGACGAATACTCCGTTGTATGGATCTACTACGCTCTACCCATTCATCAGTTGATGGCCGTGTGGGTTGTTTCCACTTTCTTGGCTTTGATAAAAAATGACCCTATTTGTGTAGAAGTTTCTGTGTGGACATACGCTTTCTCCCCCTCAGGTACATACCTAGGAGTGCAATTGCTGGGCCATAGGGTGACTATGTTTAACCGTTTGAGGAACTGCTAGACTGTTTTCCAAGGTATCTACACCAGTTTATATTCCCACCAGTGTTGTATGAGGGTGTCAGTTTCCCCACATCCTAGACAACACTTGTTATTACTCATCTTTTTTATTATAGCCGTTCTAGTGGACATGAAGTGATTTTGACTTGCATTTTTTGATGGCTAATGATGTTGGGAATCTTTTCATACGCTTCTTAGCCATTGGCATACCTTCTTTGGAGAAACATCTATTCAATTTTTAATTGTATTATTTGCCTTTTTATTATTGACTTGTAAGGGTTCTTTATATTCCAGATACAAGTCCTGTGTAGGATAATGACTTGCAAATTTTTTCTCCCACTGTGTGTTGTCTTCACATTTTCATGGTGCCCTTTGGAGTACAACAGTTTTCAATTTTGATGAAGTCCAATCTATGTATTTTTTTCTTTTTTTTAAATATAATTTTATTGATTTCAGAGAGGAAGGAAGAGGGAGAGAGAAATAGAAACATCCATGATGAGAGAGAATCATGGATTGGCTGCCTCCTGCAAGTCCCTAACTGGGGATTGAGCCTACAACCCGGGCATGTGCCCTTGACCGGAATCAAACCTGGGACCTTTCCGTTCGCAGGCCGACGCACTATCCACCGAGCCAAACCAGCTAGGGCTGTATTTTTTCTTTTGCCATTTGTCATTTGGTGTCATGTTTAAGAAACCATTGCCAGATCTAAGATCTCAAAGATTTATGCCTATATTTTCTCCTGAGAGTTTCAGCGTTTTACTCTTCATTTAGATTTGTGGTCCATTTGGAGTTAGTTTTTGTATGCGGTGTGAGGTATCCACTTGGTGTTTTGGGTTGCCCCGAAGGCGTTTACATCTGAGCCGGTTGTTTGGGATCACTAGAGGTGATCCGAAGTGAACCCTTCTCCTGTTCTCAGAACTTACTTGTCCACTCTTGGAAAGCATGACACCTCTACCCTCACCTCTCTTTTGTTCAAGGGGCTCCAGCCTCAATCCTTGAGACAGCAGGCTGATTGGGGGTGTGCTACCCTATTCTGCCTAATCATGCTACCCTATAAAATATGCCAGCTTTCTGCTTCTTAAAGCCCCGTTCACTGTGGCCTCAACCTTTCTCTCTACAGGGTCCCGAGAACATAGACTCAGCCCAGGAATCTGTGTCCCATAGTGTGTGGAAACAGACAGGCAGCATCACTTCCAGCTCTGCTATGGTCTGGTTGGCTGATGTGAGCCAGTTACTTAACTTTCTTACCATCTCAGTTACTCCATCTATAAAAATAGAGCAATACTCCTCACTTCAGGGCTGTCGTGAAAATGAAATGAGAGCAAGATTTCAAAATTCAGACAACTGGTGGGGGTTGTTCTTATGTTCTGGACCCAGCTTTGCCAGCATTTGCTGTGTGATCTTAGGCAAGTCACCTACCCTCTCTGGGTCTCCACTTCGAAGTCTGTACAGTGATGTGAGGTGTTCATTAGTGTCGGCTTTGGGCTTCCCTGGCCACACCCTCTGTCTTCTCAGTGCTTTCTGTTGTCCCTCTAATGAGGGACCGCCTGGGTGGGTGATTGAGCCACCTGTAAGGACATCACATCTAAAGAGGACTCAGCGTGGGCCTGCAGGCTGAAGGGTCCCTGGTTTGATTCCAGTCAAGGGCACGGACCTTGGTTGCAGGCTCCTCCCCGGCCCAGGCCCTGGTCAGGGGGCATGCAGGAGGCAACCAATTGATGTGCTTCTTTCACATCGATATTTCTCTGTCTTTCCCTCTCTCTCCCACTTTCTCTAAAAATCAATGGAAAAATATTCTCAGGTGAGGGTAAAAAACAAACAAACAAATAAATAAATAAATAGGACTCAGAATTAGACAGGGACAGTTAAATTTGTCACACACTACTGTATATCCCACATAAGTGCCCAAATAAGAAAACAATGGCTTAAGTTAACTAAACAATTCTATTTGTTAGTTAGACCATTAGTCCTCACAGCAGGTCTGTGATGTAGGTGGATGATGTGACGTATTATTAACCCCATTTATAGAAGAGAAAGCTGAAGCTCAGAGATGCTAAGTAACTTGCGTGAGGTCACACAGCTAATAAATAAGGAGCACAGTGAGGATTCAACCCCAGACCTGACTCCGGAATCTTTATCCTAGGCCTCATGGAAATGGTGTAGACGGCTGTCCCCGACCTCCTTCAGCTTAGAGTCCTCCTTCCAGAGTTCAGGTATAGACAAGACAGCCAGGTAGAGCCCAGTCCTCCAGGAGTCTTGGTGAAAGGGACTGTGTCAACTGCAGGAAAGGGAAGCAGTGGGGTGAGCAAGTGCTCACTGTCCGGGAGACAAAGAAAATGGGGTCATTTTGTGCCTGTTTGTGTGCGGCATCTTCAGAGCTAGCCTCTCAGGTGCTGCTGCCACTATCCCCGTTTCGCAGGTGGAATAACAGAGCCTCAGGGTTTCGGCAGCACAGCTAGTAGAGCCAGCATTTAGCCACACTCTTGACTCCAGAGGCAGAATGTGTAACCTTGATCCTGTTTTCCATTGTTTTTCAGGTCATTTGTAGTTCACCTTCACAATTTTACTATTTCTGTGTGCCAGAGGTGCTGTTACTTACTTAGTCCTTCCTTTTAAATCAACCCACGTAAAAAAGCCTCATTTTAAAGTGCATGATGCCTGGAATCGGGTTTGATATTACTTACACATGCACATACACATCATACACATTTCTAATATGTTCACATGTACACATATGTTTCTAATATATACACATATATGTTCCTATACATACATGTGTGTATTTGTATGTATAAATACACGTGTGTGTGTGCTACTCATTCATATAGCTAACAAGTATGAAACAAAACCCATTCCATGTGCCTCTTAAACCCCACCTGCTATGCATACCACCCTGGGGAGACACTGTTTTCCATGGCTTTTCTCAGCCTAACTCCAGTGCTAACTTAACGAGTATGTTTTCCCTGTCCCACTCCCTATGCCTCACCTGACTTGTCTATGAAGTGGGGCAGTTGGGTTGGATTTCAAAGACCTCTTCTGTTGTCTTGACCTGGGGAGAGATCTTTGCATCTTGGCCTGCTTCCCTCTTGTTTCAAAAGTCTGGCTTTCTCCAGCCACATCAAATGATGAGGTCTCAGGAACTAGCTTATGTTAGTCAAACTCACAAGAGGCTGATCGATAAACTGGAGAAACGAATGCATTAATTGACCTGGAGCTATTAGCAACCCACGGGGCTGGAATTCTGCACCAGTAAGAGGATGAAGTTCCTTGGCAGCAGGCGCTTTGCCTGGGGAAACTAGCTAAGCTACCCTCTTCAGGACAGAAGGGCCCGGTGGTGCAGTGGAAAGGCGTTGGCTCCTGAGGTTGTCTTGACTTTGAACCTGAGCCTGCCTGTAAGAAGCTGTGAGGCTGTGAGGCCGAGAGCTCTTTGCTTCTCGGAGCCTCATCTGCTATAAAATGAGGATCACTCTTGTGAGGGTTAAATGAGATACTCTATGAAAAAGCCTCACCCAAAGCCTGGATTAATTAATGTAGAGCTAGTGGGACCGTTTGTAAGAGACGTGTCTTTTGATTGTCAAAGACTTAGGAGCAGGGACAGCGTCTAGTTCAGGGGCTGCAACCTGAAATGCCAACAGAGGCCAACCAGTTAATAATTTGGCAAATTGGGGCAGCTGTCAGATGGCTAATGTCAGAGCTAAAAGTGAGCCAGAACTTGGGTGACTTCGAGAGGGCAAGCTCTGGTGAAGAGGGGTGGCCCCCATCTGGCCCAGCAATGGCCAGATCTGACTTCTCACAGAGAAGCCAGAATTCCGGATTTTTATGTAAGAACTCTTGATTTTAAACTGGCACCCAGTTAAAATTTCCAAGCCAAGTGAAACTTGTGTGGGGGACACTGCTGGTCCCCTGTTTGCAGCCTCTAGCCTAAATGACCTTTGCATTTCTTCCTGCTTTACACAGTTTCCCAATAGAGTGCCCGTCATACAGTAGATGTGCCCAATAAGTGAGTGTAGATTGAATAAACGGGCGTAGATAAACCTGGTGGAGAAATGAACAGTGATCGTAAAGATCACAAAACCAAGGGGTCAGTCTGAACCCCAAAGGCTGTGTGATCTAAGCCTCTAATTGCTTCTTCCAGGGGCCTAAGCACCTTCCCCAGCTTCCTCAGCAGCTGCTATCTATTGATGGGAAACTCACCATGGTCCCAGGTGCTTCGCGCCTAGTTGGCCAGCACTCATAATCTGAACGTATTTTATGTTCTTCCTTGTTATCCCATAGATCACTTCACCCTTCCGCCACCTGCAAGCCCTTCAAATATCTGAAATCTGGGTCATTGTCACCATTGCGAGCAGGTGTTCCCCCATCCCCGCCCCCAGCATTCAGGCACTATCACATCATCCTGTCACAGCACCTGCCATTTTAAAATAGCGTCTACTTGTTTATTATCTAACTAGAGGCCCGGTGCACGAAATTCGTGCACGGGGGTGTGTGTCCCTCAGCCCAGCCTGCACCCTCTCCAATCTGGGACCCCTCTCACAATCCAGGACTGCTGGCTCCCAACTGCTCGCCTGCCTGATTTCCTGATTGCCCCTAACCGCTTCTGCCTGCCAGCTTGATCACCCCCGAACCACTCCCCTGCCAGCCTGATTGATGCCTAACTGCTCCCCTGCTGGCCCGATTGCCCCTAACTGCCCTCCCCTGCCGGCCTGGTCACCCCTAACTGCCTTCCCCTGCTGGCCTGGTCGCACCCAACTACCCTCCCATGCAGGCCTGGTCCCCCCCAACTGCCCTCCCCTGCCAACCCAGTCACCCCTAACTGCCCTCCCCTGCCAGCCTCATCGCCCCTAACTGCTTGACTCTGCTGGTCTAGTCCCCCCCGCCCCCAACTGCTCTCCCCTGCAGGCCTGGGTCCTCCCAAACTGCCCTCCCCTGCAGGCCTGGTCACCCCCAACTGCCCTCCCCTGCAGGCCTCGTCCCCCCCAACTGCCCCCCCTGCAGGTCTGGGTCCCCCCCAATGCCCTTTGCTGCAGGCCCACTCACTCCCAACTTCCCTCCTCTGCCAGCCTGGTCACCCCTAACTGCCCTCCCCTGAAGGTTTAATTGCCCCCAACTGATCTCCCTTGTAGGCCTGGTCCCTCCCAACTGCCCTCCCCTGCTGTCCATCTTGTGGCAGCCATCTTGTGTCCACATGGGGGCAGTCATATTGTGTGTTGGAGTGACAGTCAATTTGCATATTACTCTTTTATTAGATAGGATAGAAGCCCCATGAGAGCTGAGAGCTTTCTGTCTTACTCAGTATGGGATCCTCAGCACCTAGAGAAGTGGCTGACCACATCTGACCCTTGAAGGTGGGGGCATCGTGTCCCCTTCATCAGCTATTTCAGGAGCACCTTCTCTGGGCCAGGCCCTGTGCATATGTCTCCTTTCACCTTCTCCAACAGAATCTCCTAAGGAACCTGTGGGTTTGGCATTCTCTGCTCCCTTTTACAGGCAAGGAGCCTGAGGCACAAAGAGGAAGTTTCTTGTCTAAGCTGCACAGTGGGAAGAATGGTGGTGGGAATTCAGACCCTGGACTGTCTGCCTTCCAGGTGCACCCTGAGTTTGCCCTTGGCAGTGATGCCTAGGTAACGGATAGGCAGGGGACCCGCCACCTCATGGCTCACTGAGCACTGAGTGAAGGGAAATCACCTTCCTTCCCCCACCACAAGCCTTTTTCGTGACCTTGTCACAACTCCAAGTTGGCAGTTTACCTGGAGGACTTCTAAAGGGTATTGGAGGGCAGTGCCATGGGCCTAATTCTGTGCTTCAGTTTTATCATCTGGAGAATGGAGATACTTTATTAGCTGACTCATGGGGCTGTTGTAAGTTAATTCAGTGACTGTCGAGAACAATGCCTAGATTAGAACATAAAAGTGCTCTATAAATATTAGCTATTATTATATTTTATCAGAATGTCATTTATGGGGAAAGCTTCATCCAAGTTTTAAGTGAATTCTTGTTACATCAGCTAAGCATCACTCACTGACTTTGTCCCAGATTCGAAGGTGTTTCCTGTTGGGGGTCTGCCTAACCTAAGCTCGGACATTGAGTGAGTCTTACAACCTGGTGAATACTTTGATGTCCGTGATCATGTTTGAGCTAGTAGAGGCCTCCAATTAGGTGTGTGACTCCCCTGAGTAAGATACTAGTTGCTGCCATTTATGGAGCTCCTTCCCCACCAGAGTAGATATGACTCTAGCCACCCCCAAAGTCACCGGGCTGGCAGTGAATTGGAGGCATGGAATTTGAGCACAGGACCCCTGATCCCAGGCCGCCCTCTCCTGCACCCAGCTGCTCCTGCTGTTACGTGCTGAGCCCTCCCCTCCCTCCTCAGCTGTGAACACCACTAACATCACTCAGGATGCACGGCTCGGTGGCCCAGCTGTGACAGTCAGGAAGAGATGCTCAACCTGGGCTTCACCATCGGCTCCTTCGTGCTCAGCGCCACCACCCTGCCACTGGGGATCTTCATGGACCGCTTTGGCCCCCGGCCCACACGGCTGGTGGGCAGGTGAGGTGGCTGTGCCAGGCCTGGGGGAATTCGAGGGCAGGGACTGGTGCTGCAGGGGGAGGGAGGCTCAGTGATCACAGTCCCATTCTCCGCCCCCAATCTCCACAGCACCAGCTTTGCTGCATCCTGCACCCTCATGGCCCTGGCCTCTCGGGACACCCAAGGTGAGAGGTCTGGCCTCTGGTGCCCCCACGAGAAAAGAATGAGTGGGGTGAAGGTGGATGTTTACCCCAGCTTCTGCCCTTGGCTCCCACAGCTCCCCAATGCCCTTATTCACTCCTCGCCTCTCCCCAGTTCTGTCTCCATTGATATTCCTGGCGCTGTCCCTGAATGGCTTTGGTGGAATCTGCCTAACGTTCTCTTCACTCACGGTGAGTATGACAGGCTCTGGCTTGTCAGCAGGGCACCCAGGAGTGGGTGGGGGTAGGAGTGAGTGAAGGTGAGAGTGGAGAGTGGATGCAGATGAAATGTGTGTGTGTGTGTGTGTGTGTGTGTGTGTGTGTGTGTGTGTGTCCCCAGCCCACACTGTCCGTTGAGCTCTGTTCTAGACACTGGGGCTGCAGCACAAACAGAACTGAACTTCCTCAGCTTCCTGGAGCTTGCATTGTGGGGTTGGGGGGACACAACAAGTAAACGAACACATTACATCTGTAGTCATCAGTGCTGGAAAGAGAATAAGAGGGGTAATGTGATAGTGACAGGGAGGGGACAGCTTGGGACAGCATGTTTGCCTCATTGTGCACTTGTGGTGCCCTCCTCGGGCAGGGCATGCGAAGGCACAGGTATTTGTGCGTGCATTTGATTGAACCGTGTGAAACTGCCAACACTTGACAGTACTTGGCCTACAAAAATGGCTTTATCACATAGATCCATCTCTTATGCATGTGTGTATTTTGCCTGTGTGTTACTTTAAGTGTGTATGTTTGTGTTGTGGTTGAGTCTAGGGTTCAAGGCTTATGAGTGTGTGGTGGGGGAAGCGGTTTCTGGCTGGGCCAGACTCTGGCTGGAGCTGGTTGTTTATTTCGGATGAGGGTTGCCTGACCACCAAACTGGGTGTTTTTGGCCGAATTTCCCCTCGGCCCTTCTTCATTCCAGCCTGGGACATTTCACAACTCTCTAAGGAAGCAAATCCCTCCTCCCCGCCTAGCCGCCCAAGCCCCTTCTCCACGCTGTGCATCTTGGCTCAGGGCCCGCAGTCCCTTCTTCCCTGCCCTGCGTGGCTGCGGGGCGGGGGGCCTACCCTTGGACCCTGTCCCGGCCCGCCTAGGGGTCAGGCTTGGGGGGCTCTGCTTGCGGATCGCAGCCCCCCCTCCTCCCCGGCCCTGCCCAGTGATCTCCAGCCAATGGCAGGGCCCGGCGCCAGCCCCGCCCCGGCCCCGCCCCCAGGCCTCCGCGCGAGCTCGGCTCCCGCCAGGACAGATCCGGCAGGACATCCAGTGCCGCCCGCGCGTCAGCCCGGGGTTAGCGGAGCTGGCCTTGCGCCGGCTGTGCTGGGTGGAGACAGCGCCCTGGGACCCTTGAGTTGGGGGCAGGGTGGCGGGGCGGCGTCAAAGGCCGGGCTGTTCTCGCTCCTGGCACTTTCCCTGTGGCCTTGGCAGCGTGCCTGGCAGATACAGGTGCCAGGGAAACCTGGCTCTATACCCTTTTCATAGCTACTTGGAAGTTGGTGGGGGACTCGGTTCTCTGTGTTTACCCACCTTCCTTTCCAGAGCTCTCTGGGCTTTAGTTTTCCCCTCTGGAGAGGGTTTAAGCCTCTAAGGCCCTCCCAGCTATGGGATCTACTGACCTGGGAGGATGGCGGGGCCAGAGTGTACACAGAGGGCAGCATGACTTTGCCTTGCCCTACCCTGAGGGCCTGGCTTCGGCCAGCGAGCAGAACACACAATCAGTTAATTCTCTACTGGTGGGAGCTCTGTGCACGTCAGAGCCACCTCCTTGGACACCTGGCCTCCCTTCGTCCCACCCTCACCTCCTAGCCTATCCCAGGCTTGTCCTGGCTTACCTTCCTTTCCAGAGCTATTTGAGGTTCAGCAGAAACTGTGGACTGGGACATTTGGGGCCACCGGGAAGGTTAAGGGGCACCATCTCGTGACAGAGCCAACCATGGCCACAGTCTTGGGGTCTGGAATAAATAGAACTAGAATGGCCAGACAAGGGACAAAGTCATTCACGTGCTCTGTGAAGCTGAGTACATTTCTTTCCTTTTCTGGGCCTGAACTTTCTCATCTGTCAAAGGAGTTGCACTAGATCAGTGTTTCTTTTTTTAAATTAATTTATTTTCTAATTACAGTTGATATGCATTACTTTCAGGTGTACAACATAGTGATTTGACATTTATTATTATTTTTTAAATCTTCACTCGAGGATATTTTTCCATTGATTTTTAGAGAGAGTAGAAGAGAGAGGGAAAGACAGAGAGAAATATTGATGTGAGAGAAAAACATCGATTGGTTGCCTCCTGCACAAGCCCTGACCAGGGCCTGGGCCGGGGAGGAGCCTACAACTGAGCTACATGCCCTTGACCGGAATTGAACCTGGGACTCTTTGGTCTGCAGGCCGGTGCTCCATCTACTGAGTTAAACCAGCTAGGGTGGTGGTTTGACATTTATATACCTTACAAAGTAGATCAATGCTTCTTAAACATTCATTTCATGGGTTATTAAGAGGCATCACAGGATAAAGTGGCTCCATAAGCAACGAACTTGGGAAACCCTGGGTTAAACAAAATTGACAACATTTCTCTGCGAGGGCACTTTTGGTAGTCTTTTAGATTCTAAAGTGCCTTGAGAGTCTGTAGGAGGGGGTAGAGCAGTTTCCAACATTGATTTGCCTTATAACTTGTCTGTGGTGTCTCATGGGGCTAGTGTTCTTGGAGCTCACTGTGAGGACACTGGGCTGGATGCTTCCAAGTTTCACAGGCGGGGCTGGGAAAGGGGAGGCCGGGGTGGGTGTCAGGGTCTCCCCTGCTCACTGGCCTTGTCCTCCTCCCTCAGCTGCCCAACATGTTTGGGAACCTGCGCTCCACTATCATGGCCCTCATGATCGGCTCCTACGCCTCTTCTGCCATCACGTTTCCAGGAGTCAAGGTTTGGAACTGCCTGGGGGGAGGGGGGACAGTGAGGCCACTGTGCTTTCTTTTTGCCTTGATGTAAGAATTGGGTAGGGTTGGGTATGTATGCAGTGGCTAGTGTCCGGTGATCCAGTTCCTGCCAGTCAGTTCCCACCACCTCTGGGAAAAGCACTGAGGCATCATGGGAAGAGTCCAGGTGCTGTTGCCCACCAGCGGGTCTGACTTCTCTGCTCCCCTCCTTTCCTTTACTGTTGTCCTGGTCCAGGCCTCCACCCTCTCTCCTGGGCCAGAACAGGCTTTCTCAGCTGGTCTCCTGTCTCTGGCCATTTCCCTCTCCCATCTGTCATTCACATGACTTACGGAAGGATCTTAGATGGAGAACTCACTCACACACCCACTTTGCTTCACCTGCAGAATCAAGTCCAACCTGTTCACATGCATTCAAGGCTCTTGGTTCTCTGGCCTCACCCAGTCTTTCCAGCCACATCTCCTTCCCCTGCTCTGGAAAGGCTGGGTGACTTGGGTTCAAGGTCACAAAGCTAGTCCATGCCAGGCCAGATCCTAGACAGGTCAGTGAGTGGACCTAGAGCTAGAAGGCCTGAGTTTAGTTCTGAGCAAGTTCGGGGCCTCGTTTCTTCCTCTGATATCAAGTGGTAACAAATCACCCTTTCAACTGGGCCACAGTATGCCCCTCACATTCCGCGGGGTGCAGTTAATTTGTTAGTTTAGAAGGCACTTGCCCAGCATCCCCAAAGGAGTTTGAGAGCGTGCATTGGTGGGATGGCTGCCAGCTGGTCAGGTAGCAGCAGGCATGGAAGGTGGAGCTTCTCCCTTTTCAACTCAGACCGTGGGGTTTGAGGAGCCAGATCTGATCCCCACTCATTTGGGATGTGGCCCTTTGAAGCTCTGTGCTGCCTTCAGGGAAGAAAGAACCCCAAGGCCCACGGAGCCCCCAGCAGGAGCAGTTTTCCTGGGCAGCACTGGAGCTCTGAGCAGGAGGCCGAGGGGAGGCCGGACATCGGTCATCCCAGGCAGAGGGTGGCTGAGAGGAGAGAGGAGAGACACCATCTCACATACCTGGCTTCCAGTCTATTCAGAACCTGCTTGTCCTGGGTCAGGAGGCCTTGGGCAGAGTACTGCACACACCTCCCTCCCCCTCAGCGTCAGCACCTGTGAAAGGTGAGATAAGGCTTGTTAGCTTGGGTTTGTCTTTGCCCCGGGGAACAGGCCAGGAAGGGGCAGGATAAACATGGCTAGGCCTGGTAAACCTAGAGCCTTAATTCTCCTCTTTTGTACATAAAATGAGATGACATTTTTGTGTAAAACAAACATGTATGGAGTCATAGGCAAAATGTATGTGTCTTTTAAAGATAACAGTTGAGATTTCAAAGACATTCTGAGTTGTGGCCGGCAACCTCAGTACCTTGTGGGAACTATTTCACCCCACTCCAGGGTGAAGCAGTGAAAAAGGAAGAGGAGGGCTGGCTTCTGGGCCTGACTCTTAACTTCTGGCCTTGGTTTTCTTATCTTCAAACTGGACACAAGCAATGGGGTAGAAGAGACCTTCTCTGAGGCCTTGGAGGCCCGGGTTCTACCTCGGGCTGGAAGAGGGGGGCCTGGAGCCTGGCGGCCTCCCCACGAGTCTGCTCCTCCTTCCACAGCTGATCTACGATGTCGGCGTGTCCTTCATGGTCATCATGTTCACCTGGTCGGGCCTGGCCTGCCTCATCTTTCTGAACTGTGCCCTCAACTGGCCCAGTGAAGCCTTTCCCTCTCCTGAGGAAGGCAGCTACACGTGAGTGGCTCTGTGGGGGGTACTGGGGTGGAGGGGGACCTCCCTCCTGCAGAGGAAGGCCAGGGGAGTGGTGGTGTGATGGAGTGAATGAGCGGTGAAGTCAGAGAGACCTGGGTTTGCAAGTGGCCTGAGTTCCCCAAGCTCTGCTTTCTCATTCTTACCATGGGCCTGATCTGCACACCCACAGGTGTTTGGAATAGACCTGGAGCATAACAGGCAGTCAGAACATGGGGACTGCTATTATTATTATCCTTTCTGCATTTTGAGGACAGGATCAGAATAGGAGGGGCCCCAGAAATAGCCAGTGGGACTCAGGAGGGGGATAGAAAGGAATCAAATATACCACCCTTTGTGGGGCAGCCTGAATGCCAGCTTTTCCCAACTTCCTGTCAGTTCCCCAGGAGATGGGTGTGTGTGTGTGTGTGTGTGTGTGTGTGTGTGTGTGTGTATGATGCTTCAAAACCAAGCACAGAGGGTGCCTGTTAAGCAGCTGGTCTTTATTGTCTCTTGTATGCCAGGCACTGCGCTTAGCCCTCATGCCATTCTCAAACAGCCCTATGACCGTGGATTCTGCTATTAACAAAGTGACTTTCCTAAGGGGGGTGAGCCAGGCTCTCTGACTCCAGTCTGAGTTCTTAATGCTGCCTCCATGGTAACAACCCCAGTGGAAAAGGACTCATCCAGCCTTCATTAATTGGGCGCTAAGCTGGTCCCTGGGCCAGGCTCTGAGGGACTCAGATGTGAACCCTGCACACATCTGAGGGAGCTCATCAGGGGGCATGTTAGTGCTGGGCAAACGGGTGCTCAGCACCCCAGGGATGACTGGGATAGCCCCCTAGAGGCAGGCTGTTGAGGGTGGGCTCTGCGGGGCTGGTTACTACTTGCTCCGGCCTGGCTGCCGGCAGGAAGAAGATCAAGCTCACTGGGCTGGCCCTGGATCACAAGGTGACAGGTGACCGCTTCTACACCCATGTGGTCAATGTGGGCCAGCGGCTGAGCCAGAGGGCCCCCAGCATGGAGGAGGATGACATCTCCTCCCAGGACACTCGTGGCACCTCAGGAAACCCTCGTGAGAGTGAGTATCTGGTCAGGGTGACAGCCTTGGGGACTGGGGAAGGCGGGTCCTCACACTTGGTAAGCACTCACACCAAGGGCTTATCTCTCCCCTCTTCAGTTCTCACAACACCACATGATGTAGGTGGGCAATCCCCATTTACAGAATAGGGGGAGTGGGAATAGGGCTCAGAGAACTCTGCGAAGTTCAGATCTGGGGCTACTCTGGTGGATTCTTGGGGTAACAGAGAGAGGATGGGGGCAGAGACTCCAGGCCTGTGGGGTAACTGGTTTCAGCAGGGCTCCCTGCAACCTCTGAGCTTCTTGCATCAGGTGAGCTGGGCCCTCCAACACCTGTCTGGTTCGCGCCCCCTGCTGGCCGCAGGAGGAGCCGCAACCCGCCTTCTGTCTGGACCACTTCCCAAGGTGTCAGTTCTATTAGTGGCAGGAGCACCAACCGGCCTTGGAATCAGATGAGGGTTTGAGTCCCGCTCCCCAGTTACATGCCAAGTGACTTAGGTAGATCCCTTAACCCTGCTCTCACTCTCCTCATCTCTTAAACCAGCACTGATAGCACCCATCTCACGGGGAAGTTAGTTGTGAGGATTGAATGAAGCCATGGACACGGAAGCCCTTTGGAAAAGGCAGAATGCTGTGCAGTTCCTAGGGTGGTATTCCCGTTGCTGGTTCTCCCATGGCCGAGTTATGGGTGTGAGCTGAGTTTGGCTTGCCCCATGAGCTTGGGCAAGTCATTGGCCTCCCTGAGCCCCAGTCTCCCCATCTGTAATATGTGGCAAAGGTAGGGGTGTTGCACAATCAGACTAAAAAGGATAATTTGTGTTGAGTTTAAAGCACATAGTAAGTGTTTAATGCATAGTAGCTGGAGTAATTACCACACCAAGCATGCGGTTTTATACCCAGAGGTTGCTGAAAATGTGCTATTGAGATAGTTACAGAGCTGGGCAAGAACTTGGAGGTCAGTGAGTCTGAATCCTTGTTTTTGAAGAAACTGGCTTCTATCCAAAGGCACATAGTGTCAGAGCCTTCACTAGAACTGCATGAGCCGGGACATTGAGGGGAATGGAAGATCAGGGGCTCAGGGGTGCCCCCTGCTGTCTCTCCAGAGTCTGTCCCCTTCCGCAAGAGCCTCTGCTCCCCCATTTTCCTGTGGAGCCTCCTCACCATGGGCATCACCCAGCTGCGGGTCATCTTCTACATGGCCGCCATGAACAAGATGCTGGAGTTCATCGTGACCAGCAGCCAGGAGCATGGTGAGGTGCTGCTGAGCCCACTGGGGGGCACAGGAGGGTCACCCTGGTAGAGCTCCTCTCACCCTGGCTTCTCCCCCTGCTACCCCCAACAGAGACCGTCTCCCTGAAGAAAAGAGTGGAAATGACAGGTAGGGGGACAAAAGCTGAGACCCTGGCCTGCACCCACCCTGCCGCTGCCCACCTGGCAGGGAGCCTGGACACAGGCTGATCAGATCTAAGAATGTGGGGCCAGAGGAGGGCTATGTTGGCATTCCCTCTTCTCCGCTGGGAGTGGGGGGGCTTCTGGCATCCCTTGTGCCAGCTCCTGACCCCGCTTTCTTCCCGTCCTACCCAGTTGGGTTCTACTCCTTTGTCTTTGGGGCCATGCAGCTGCTTTGTCTACTCACCTGCCCTCTCATTGGCTACCTCATGGACTGGCGGATCAAGGACTGCGTGGACAACCCCACTGAGGGCATGGCCCTCGACGATGCCAGGTGACCAGCAAAGGGATGATGACAGCAAGTAATCAGATGGTGCTTCCATTTTCTATGTGCTTTTACACCCAGCATCTTATTTCATCCTCCCAAGAGCCCTGAGATAGCAGAGGTACCTCCCCATTTTATAGATGAGGAAACTGAGGCTAAGAGGGGACATGGCCTGCTTGATAAATATAGCTCACAGCGAGAGCCGACTGTGCACTAGGCACCTTGCATTGTCTTATTTAATCCTGCAACAGCTCTCTGAGCGAGGTACATTATCCTCATTTCACAGATGAGGAAGCTAGGACACAGAAAGGTTAAGTAACATACCCAAGATCACACAGCTTTTGGTAGCAGGCTCCAGAACCTGTGTTATAAAGGGTACACTTTTTAAGGCTAGCACGAGATAGAGGGGGTGCATTAGTTACTTATTGCTGTATAACAAATTACCCCCAAACTTGGCTTCTTTAAGCAACAATCTCATGTAGTTTCTGAGAGTCAGGAATCTAGGGATGACTTAGCTAAGTGGTTCTCAGAGTCTGAGTCTGTTCGGGCTGCTGTGACAAAGTCCCACAGACTGGGCAGCTTATAAAAACGAGAAATTTATTTCTCAGTTCTGGAGGCTGGAAGGCTGAGACCAGGGTGCCAGCATGGTTGAGTGAGGCCCCTTTTCTGGGTCACAGACGTCTCGCTGAGTCCTCACATGGCCGAGGAACTAGGGAGCTCTGTGGGGCCTCTTTTCTAGGTGCACTAATCCTAAGATGAGGTCTCTGCTCTCATGACCTAATCACCTCCCAAAGGCCTCACCTCCTCATACCATCGCCTTGGACACTACATATGGATTGGGGGGGACATGGACATTTGGAGCGTAGCGGCCTTTCTCATAAGGTTTCGGTCAAGCTGTCGGCCAGGCTGTGGTCATTGAAGTGCTGACTGGGGTGGAGAATCTGCTCCTGCACTTACTCATGTGCTGTTGGCAGGAGGTTTGGTCCTTCCCACCCGGGCCTCTTCACAGGGCTGCTCAGGACGGGGCAGCTGGCTGCCCAGAGCAAGGCCTAAGGGGAGACCAAGATAGAAGCTGCAGTGTCCTTGTAGCATAATCTCAGAACCACACCATCACTCCCATCATGTTCTGTTGGTCACACAGAGTAACTCAGTGCTGTGTGGAAGGACTGTATAGGGTGTGGATATAGGAGGCGGGGGTCACCGGGGCCACTTGTTGGCCGGACCACCGCTGGGTCCAAGGACCAACTGCTGTTCTTTCTGTGTTCAGTCAGTAGTCTCCTGTGAGGTTGGGAGAGGGAGACGAGGAGAGAAGGTAGCTAAGGAGCAATCAGTGGCTTCCCTTCCCACCAGCGGTGCCCCGGCTCTGGCACCAGCCTTCCTCCTCTGCCCTCTGCCCTCTGCCCTCTGCCCTTAGGGGCCACGGCCTATTAGCAGGGCCCTTCTGTCTAGGACCGATGCCAGCCTGCCCTCATCCCAGCCTACTGCCCTCTCCCCAGGGCCAGCCTTGGAGCCCTGACCCTGTGCAGAGAGGGGCTTTGGGCAGAGACACTTTCCTGATGAGAGACGGTGTGCGAGCTCCCCATCCTCTACCTTCCTTCTCATCCTCGAGTCTCAGACGTCCGTGTGCATGTGAAATACGTGGGATCTCTGTCTGAATGCAGATTCCTGGGCCCCACTCCTGAGAGTCTGAGGTCTGGACTGAGGCCCTGGGGTCTGCATTTTAGGAGGTCCCAGTGATGCTGGTGTAGTTGGTGGGGAGCCACAGCAGAAGGGGCAGGGGCCAGGCTGAGCACCAGGGAGCTGCGGGGAGGTAGAGGCAGCGACAGCGGCAGCGGCCAGTGACCCTGTTCTCGGCAGGGACGGGATTGCCACCAAGTCCGTCAGACCCCGCTACCGCAAGATCCAGAAGCTCACCAACGCCATCAACGCCTTCACCCTGACCAACGTTCTGCTGGTGGCTTTTGGCATCACCTGCCTCATCAACAACTTACACCTCCAGGTACCTGCCTCCGTCTCCCTCTCTCCCTGCCTCTCAGGCTCCTCCAAAGGGACCGTTCTGGACGGTTCCCCTGGTGCCTGCTGTCCAGGAAATGTGGTTCTCCTCCTCCGGATCTATTGCCTGGGTTTTCCGGGGAGTGTTTCTAGCAGGTTGGATCGTGGAGAGGGTCGGCATGTGTAGGCGGGCTCTGCGAGACTCCGTTTCCCTCTTCCCACTGCCCACCCTTCATCCTGCCTGCACCGAGCCCTTAAACCGCTTTCCTCCCCCTTTTGGTTTCAGTTCATGACCTTTGTCCTGCACACCATCGTTCGAGGTTTCTACCACTCGGCCTGCGGCGGCCTCTACGCGGCAGTGTGAGTCAACCTGGTCCCACCTGCCTTGCTGAGCTTCCCCCCATAAGCAGAGGGTCCCAGAGCAGAGAGGAAGGGGCCCCAGACACCCCTTAAGGCACCTCTTCCAGCCCTCCCCAGCCTCCCTGGAATGCTGACATGTCCGAGGAGGGGGTGGATGGAGAGGATTGGTGGGGATCTTGGGAGGCCGTCTGGTCCACTGCCCCCTTGAGCTCCTCTAGTGACGGGGAGCTCACTCCTCAGACGCAGCCCACCCCACTGCAGGACACGTCCCCCCGTCAGGAAGTCTCCCTTAGAGGAAGCTGCAGTACTTGGTTTGGTGACATGTGGGTCCTATGTCTGCTCTCTGAAATGGCCCCCAAGTGGCCTCTCTCCCCGTGTCAGCCCTGTAGAAATTTCCAGACCACAGTCTTGTTTGCCTTATAATGTTCCTGCTCCCTGTTGGACGGCCCATTCCCTTCTTTCTCTTCTGATTCCCACTGCCAGGCGCTGCCGGGTGACTCTCCCTGTGTATGCGATGCGGTAACATAGGATATTACAATAGCGGTGACAACATCCTGACCGTTATTGAGCATGTGCTCCGTGGCGGACACATTGCGGGACACTTGACCGCACCCCCTAACTGAAACCTCACGCCAGCCATCTGAGCTCCATCCCCCCCGCATTGGCTCACATTAAAACTGTGGGGTTACTCTTGATTCTTCATCTTCTCTCACCCCACGTCCAATCTAGCAACCATCCTGCCCGCTGCATATCCAACCCTTCTGACCATCCCCACCCCTGCACCCCGCCCTGGCTGCCCTCGCCTTCCCTCGGGCTATTTATAACGCAAGAGCTGGAGACACCTGTTAGGACATAAGTCTCTTCGTGGCACTCCATGGCTTCCCGTCTTGTCTCACTCAGAGAAAACGCCAAAAGCTTTATTATGGCTTAAAAGGCCCCGCAAGACCTGGCACAGGGACCTCTCTGCCCTCTTCCTTGCCCTCCACCTATGGCCTCAGCAACCCTGGTGCCTCATCAACCCCAAGCACGTTCCCTCTTCTCAGAACGTTCTTCCCCAAGGCTCTCAGCTGTCTCACCTTCTCCAGATCTCACCTCGCTGCCCTCAGTGGCACCTCCCTTGCCATCCTATCTGCAATTGCAACCCCTCAACATCTGCCCCATCTCGGCTTAACTTCTCCCCTTGGCTCTTATCACCGGCTAGCACAGTGTTCGGCAAACTCATTAGTCAACAGAACCAAATATCAGCAGTACAACGATTGGAATTTCTTTTGAGAGACAAATTTTTTAAACTTAAACTTCTTCTAACGCCACTTCTTCAAAATAGACTCGCCCAGGCCGTGGTATTTTGTGGAAAAGCCACACTCAAGGGGCCAAAGAGCCGCATGTGGCTCGCGAGCCGCAGTTTGCCGACCCCTGGGCTAGCACATGAGGCCTTTCTCTCGCTTAGTGGGTGACTGCCACCCGCCCCACCAGAATGCCACCTCCAGGAGTCTTTGTTGGTTCGGTTCATGGCTGAATATCCACGCACCTGGACTGGCACCTGGCACATAGTAGGAGCTCAATAAATATTTGTTAAAAGCATAAATGAACAGCTCCGTGAGGCTAGGGGTAGCCCTGTGTTTAGGGGAGGAAGTGAGGCTCAGAGAGGTTGAGTTAATTGCACAAGGAGGAGGTATCAGAAGCCAGTGTAGTGGCCCTGAAGTCATGGCATACACCCTCCAGGCCAGGGACCAAAGAGCACATGTAAAGAGCCTGAACTCTTAAGCTCTACCCTGCCTGGCGAACAGGGCGGTGTCTGGGGAAGGGGACAGGCAGGGCGCCGGGCAGGAGAGGACCACACGCCCTTCACACTTGGCCCCTCTCCCTGACAGGTTCCCGTCCAACCACTTTGGGACGCTGACAGGCCTGCAGTCCCTCATCAGTGCCGTGTTTGCCCTGCTCCAGCAGCCGCTCTTCATGGTCATGGTGGGACCCTTGAAAGGAAACCCCTTCTGGGTGAGAACTGGGGGTGATGGTGGGGGGGAGCAGGAGCCCCCTTCCTGGGTGCAGCCCAGGAGCTGGTATGTGATAGAATCCTTCCCTCTTCTCATCACAGCCAGGAGGTGCCTTGGAAGTCTGTAATCTGGGGGTTCCCAAGCTGGCTGCCCGTCAGAACCCCTCGCAGAGTGTTAAGAACACAAATTCCCCCGCCTGCTGAATCAGCAGCTCTTGGCCTGGGCCCAGGAGTCTGTTTTTAATAAGCTCCCTGGTGACATGTGAAATGGCCCAGAACTGATCCCACCCAGGTCACCCAATGCAGGGACCCTCTCCTTTGTCAGGGGTCCCTCAGTGACCGGTCCTGCATGCGGCAGCAGTCGCTGGGACTGTTGGGAAGGCTATTCCTTACATCAAACCGACATCTGCCCCCCGAAAGCCTATCTCCCTGCCCCATGCACCACTCACTCCCATAAGCCCTTCTCCCACAAAGACCATGACGTGACCACTACCATTTACAGAGCGCTCTCCAGGCGTAAGCACACCGTGTGCTTTATCGCTTCATCTTGGCCGGAAGGGTGCTGAGAAGGAGGCACTTAGAGCCCAGAGCAATGCAGAGCGGGATGCAGAGTGGGATGCAGAGCGAGTCGGGTCCACGCCCGTGTGAGGCCACTGGGCTGGGCCTCCGAGCCTTCCGTCCTCCAGGCTGGGCACCCAGCTCCTTTTGCTGCCTGGGAGGCTCTTCTCACCTCCCCAATGACCCCACTGTCAGTGTCCCCAATGTGGGCGCTGGCGTCAGCCAGGGGTCAAACCAGGCTCTCCACTTTGCAAGGCCACTCAACATTAAGAGAGGCACTGTCGGAACAGTGATGGAACACAATGAGTTCTAGCTGTGTGTCATTCTGGCCTTCTCCTCCCTGTTGGGAGGAGAGAGGGAGAACGGGAACCTGCTTGACTCTCTCTCTTTGCCCTCAAGGTGAACCTGGGCCTCCTGCTCTTCTCACTCCTGGGATTCCTGCTACCTTCCTACCTCTTCTACTACCGAGCCCGGCTGCAGAGGGAGCACACCACCGACTGGGAGGGCCCACTGAAGGCGCTGAGCAACTCCGAGGTGACTGCGTAGACCTCCACAGACAACGGACCGGATGACAGGCGGCCAAGGCCTGAGAACCAAAGGGAACGCCTCATGTGGCTTTTCTACCTGTGACAACGCAGAGCCAGGGGCCGTGGATTTATAAATACCAGGAGAAATTCTATTTTTGTAGGGACTTGCTAAAAGGAAAAAAAAAAATCCCTAAAAAAAAAAAAAATCCCCCAAAGCAATGTGCCCTTGACTGAAGACAGCCACTGCGCAAGAAGGATGGGGCCTCTTCCTCCTGGACTGGGGGAGACCAGGGTGTGGGCCTGCCCTTTCTCTGGGCCTTCATCCTCCTAGTGCCTCCTGGGGGCTTGGGATCAGCAAACAGGCTACCCCCAAGTCCCAGCTGTGTCATGCTCAGAGTGTGCATGTAAGTGTGAAGGGTGTACATGTGCATGTGTGCACGTGTGTGTGTGTGTGTGTGTGTGTGTGTGAACCAACCTTCCCCTAGGGGAAAGGGGCCTGAGGTGCTGGCTGTGTCCTGGATGGGGTGTGTGTGTGGGGGGGGTAAGGCCCTTCCAGGGGCCGGAGGGCGGGTTCCCTCCCTGGTGCTGCTTTTTGCAGATGTCAGAGGAAATAAAAAGGGAAGTGAGAGACTGGCTGGTGTGTGCCTGTGTCTTCCCACACCCCCACCCATCACCTCACCCAGGTTTGGCTGGGCATGAAGTAGGACACCTGAAGTGCCAGCCTGTCCACCTCTGGCTACCTGGCTGGCTGACCTCCCTGCTCTGGGCCAGGCCCTGTCCTTAAGAGTCTGGATTCAGACCCTTCTCTCTCTGCTTCTACCCCGGCTTCCCGGGTTTGGGGTACATCCAGGAGGCTGGCCTTTTTCCATACAGGGGGCCAGGGCAGGATGCTTTAGAAAGAATGGATGACTCTCAAACTTTCCTACCAAACCATCCCTAGGGGCCCGTTGAAAGTGACTTTTTAATAGTCTCCTAAAACGTCATGCAAATTTTGAGCTTCACGTTATACTATATCGATACTTACTTTTAACATTAAAGCGAGGCTTTAAAATTACCTGCAGCAAGGGAGGATACCATCTTTGATATTCCAGGAAGATATATTTATTTATCCCACTGCTATACCTGTGTGGGCCCCTAGGACATAAATCCTAGAGCAGTGGTCGGCAAACAGTCAACAGAGCGGTTTGCCGACCACTGTCCTAGAGACTAGAGTAAGTCACAGAACGGAGGGAGGGGGCAGGAAGGGGCACTAACATGTGTTGATCTGCACAGGTATCTCATTTCATCCTAACTGCAGCCCAGCGGTCCTTAGCGCCATGCTGAAAGCTTAGGGCACAAGACCAGAGGACATAGCTGGTGGCGGTGGAGCTGAACTTGGGACCTGGGCAGTCTGGCTGCGGAGTCCCAACCACAGGGCAGCCAGGGGCAGAAGGGAGGGCCACGCTCCTCAGCCCAGCTCTCAGCCGTCCTCTCAGGCTGAGAGGGACCTCAAAGGTCCTACCCACCTTCCCCCCTCAAAAAAAAAAAAAAGCTTGGAAAACTGCCAAATGTTAGAGCTGAGAAGACAGTATTACAGATAAGGCGTCCCTTGGTCTTAAACTCTTTTAATAAAAAAGACTCACTCACCCATTTTATAGGTGAGAAAACATGTCCAGAGGGGTCTGGAGACTTGGCAAAGTCACACAGCAGATCCCAGCCCAGTCTCCTGGATTCTGACACTGCCTTTTTGGCAAAATACCAAATCAGAATCGGATGGCACCCACCAATGGGTTGGGTGGGTTGCCAGAGTATCTGTCCGGGTGTCACTACACTTTCTGTCCCGGACCTTGACTTTCTGAGCTCGGGTGTTGGTTGGCTGGTGGAGACTGATGGCCAGTGGTGAATGGCAGTGGGATCCCGGGTAGGGGCGGCCAAGGAACCCAGCGTGTGCGCGGGTACGCGGTGTGCCCAGCAGGCGGCGCTGCGTGGCTGCAACTGGGACGAGGTGGGGGAGCGTGGGGAGGGGTGGCAGGGGGAGGCGAGCCCGGAAGGGAACCCCGCGCGCTTGCACACGCACGCGCTGCCCAGGAGTCTGCTCCCCTGGGTCTTGACCTTCAGCCCCTACCCTGGCTTGCTCTGCCCTCCTTCGAGATCTCCCCACGCCCTACCCGATCCCCACCTTTTCAAGCGGGACCTCCAGCCCTCCGGCCCTGGAGACAGAAGGAGGGGATCTCGGCGCTGGTCCCTGCTGGGCTGTGGCTCGGGGCCCGGTGGGCGGTGCCCGCAGAAACCTCGGCCTCCGGGGGAGGGTGTCTTCTCACTCTTCCGAACGGGGTGGGAGCTTGGGGAGGGGGCTGGGCAGGGGCGGAAGCGAGCGGGAGCCGTGTTTGTCGCTGCGCTGCCGAGTGGAACAGATGGCTGGGAGGGGAGAGGGTACGTGGCGGGAGGAGGAGGGGTGCGGGGGCCGGCGGATGAGGAACCAAGAATTTCGACGCCCCGAGTCTCCCAGGAGAAGCCCCCTCCCCATCGCTTCCCAGAAAGAGGGAGGGGGCAGCGCCTGTCTTTTTCTCTGGGGTGCCTTGGCCTCTGGCCTGCGACAGACCCTGCCGCGCAATCGCCCGCCCCGGGCGCGCCCCCGACTCCCTGAGCGCCCCCTCCCCCGCCAGCCCGGCGCTGGCCAGGCCGGCGGGGTCAAGGCTCTGGGAGCTGCCCCGGTTGTGCGGGTTAATGGGGCCGCACTCCGGGGGGCGAGGGGGCGGCGGGCAGAGGGCTCCCGAGCTTGGAGAGTGTTCAGGGATCTTAAATAGCTGTCGGAAAGAGTGTTAATTGGAACTTTATGCAGATGAGCTGGGACGGGGTTGAGGGGAGGGGGAGGGAGGTCAGACGGCGCTGGACCCGAGCCAGCTCCGAGGGGAGGACTGGAGGGCTCTGGCCGGAGAGTGGCAGGTGTGTATCCGGGTATCCGTGCGCATCACACCTCTGCGAGGGCGCTGGTCCTTGGAGTTGGGAGGTGTCCTCCCTGACACTCCTCTTCCAGGGTCTCCGCATCCCGGACCAGAAGTTCAGTCTCTCAGACCGTCAGGAGGGTGGCGGGCGGGGGGAAACCCCCACAAGTCTGTTTCCTCTGCGGCTGCTTACTCTGGGTGTCACCTTCTCTGAGTCCCCCATTCCCCCTCTGTCTCCGTGCCCTCTGCTCCCCATCGCTGGCATCACCCTCTCCAAGCAGGAGCCTTGTCTGTAACTCCCATCAAGTCTGCGTGGAGGGGGCGGGATCTAACATTTCTTCCTTTGCCTTCTCCGGTCTACACCCCACCCCCACCGACCACCCACATTTAAGGAAATGTTTCTCAACCTTTAGAGTGCTTCAGGAACCCACCCCACGTGCTGAAATGCAGATTCCAGGGCCCCTTAGAGATCTGACTGGGCGGGTCTGAGGGCTCAGGAATCTGCATTTAGCAGCTTCCGACCCAAGTGTGATGTAAAAGCCCGTAGATTCTGAGGCTTAGAAACATGGTGCAGGGAACCCGTGGGCTGGAAAGACTCAGCATACTTCCTTCAACAGCCCTGCCCGCCTCTCCCCTCCTTCCTCCATGCTCCTGACCTCACCTCTGCTCAGTGTGGCCATTCTGCTCCCAGTCTGATAGGACCAGGTGTGGAGAAGTTGCCAGGAAGGAGGGAAGGAAGGGAGGAGGAGGAAGAAGAGGAGGAGAGAGAGTGCTCTTGTTTCTTTGATCAGGGTCTTACCCTTCCACTGTCTGCTGCCTGCTTCCCTCCCCTCGGCCTTCGCTTCTCCATCTTCCTCTCACCCCACCAGCCTTGCCTCACTTCTCTTCCCTTCCTCCTCCTCACCCAAAGTTTCTAGAAAGGCCAAAGCGTCCTGGGGTGGGCAGTTTGGATCTTAGCCGGGAATGGCAGAGCCAACCAAAGTCCCCATCGCCAAAGGAAAGAGGTAGAGGCACCCTGGGGTTGGAAAAAAACAGAAGGAGGGAGGCAGGAGGAAAGATAATAACAGCGAACATGTAGGTCACCTTTCCATGGGCTATACACTTACTTAACACAGCAACCCAGTTTAGACAGGCACTATTGCTCCCAGGTTACAAATTACAAAAGAGAAAAAGAAAACAGAAAACACAAGGGATGTTCAGAGTGGTTAAGTAACTCCCCCAAGGTCACACAGTAAGTGGGAGAATAACTAGGTTATTCACCCTTTTGCTTGCCCAGAATCCTGTCTCCAGAGGCTGCTGGGTAGCTGTCCCAGACCTGCCCTCCTGCCCCTCCCCCAGGGGCATTGGATTGGGAAGGGCATCGTGTCCAGAGATGAAAGGAGATGCTCAGGTTTCGGAACATCTGACAGGTCTGGCTGGAAGCATTAAAAATTCATGTAGAAACTTGACCCCAGCTGGACCTTGGGCCTGCCACCTGGACTGTCCCTGGCATTGTGGTCTCTCAGAGCCTGGTGGGCGAATTTCCCTTCAGCAGGGTCCTGGGAGCCCCAAGTCTTTGTATTCCACAGGAGAGGGGTTCTCTTATGGATTATGGACTAAACTCAGGATCCAGCAGCTCAGAAAGCAGCACGGAGAACCCTGCTCCCACTCCTAGTGTAAGAACCTTAGAGGCTTAAGGGCTTATAAACCTTGTCATCTGGCGGCCTTCTATTCCTCTCCCCAGATAGATGGATGCTCACTCTCAGTTTAGGACCCTGAAGCCTGGCTGTGACTCCCCAGTGGCCAGTAGGAGGCAGCCATCTGCTTGGAGGCAGCCTGAGCCTGAGCCTGTACCTGCAGCTTTGAAGGACAGTGAAAGAATCCCTATGGATAAGGTTAGAGAGATGCAGCTTTGGCCTTGGGGAAGGGCTTTGGAGTCGGCACCCGAGGAGAGTGAGAGAGGGTTCCTCGTTTGGGGGAGTTTGAGGGACCTAAGGGGGAGTTCAAGGTCAGTTATAGGTTTCAAGTGCATGATAATTGATGGCCAACATGATGCAATCATTCTAGCTGGAGTGGAGGTTTGGGACATGGCCATGAGACAAAACTAGAAAGGCTACTGGTACCAGACTCCGAAGGATCCTTGATGCTTTGCTAAGTAAGGTGTTTTACCTTTAACCTGTAGGTATTAGGGAGTCATTGTAGGTTCCTGAGTGACACAGGGACATAATGCACATTTCAGTGAGCCTGAATCTGGCCACCATGGGCAGGCTGGTGGGAGGGAGAGAGAGACTGAATGTAGGAAAACTGGAGAGGAGGTTGGTGCTATTTTCTCCTGCATTTCTAGGCATGAGGTAATGAAGAGATGGAGCAGGGAGGTGGCAGGGAGAATGGAAGGGAAGGGATGGACTGGGGCTGGAGAGGGACCGGGTGAGTAGATATAAGAGATTAGAGAAGGGAGGAGATAACTACATTTAGGCTGGGTGTTAGGAAGGCAGGAGAACACAGAATGTGGGTACACCCACAGAATGGGGGAGGTGAATAAGTGTTGTTTCTTTTATGTTGGGAGTCTTGGACAAGTCCCTTCTCTCTGGGCCTCAGTTTCCCCATCAGAGCATTGGACTGGATGGCCGTCATAGTCCCTCCCATTTCAGGGTGTGTGAAGGTAGTGAATCTGGGAGGTTTGGAGAGGCTGGGGGTCTGTGTGTGTGAGACCTCTGTGGGTGGTCTCTGTGTGGGGTCCTGTTTGAGCGGCTGTGTGCATGTCAGTATTGGGGGTGCATCTGCCCTTTGTGGGACCCGTGGGTGTTGGCATGCCTGCACATGTTCTGTAGCTCCGCTTTGTGGGAATGTGTGTGAGAGAGCGTGCGAGCGTGGGAGTGCACGTGATGGACATCCGTTGATCTGTCTGGGCTGGTGGGGGTGAGGGTGGGGAAAGTGGCATCACTGTAGGCTTCTTCCTGAGGCTCACACACTCCTCTTGCTTTCACTGTTCTGAAATAGCATCTGGACCGAAGGCCCATGAATATTTCACAACGATAATTCTGTGACCTGGACAGCCTGCTGCTGATTTACCAGCATCCTCCCTCCCCCTGCCCAGGCCCTGGCAGCCCCTCCTCCATCAGAGCTCTTGCCTGGCTGCATCCCCCTCCCCTCCAACATTAGCCTCTGTAAAGCCAGCCTGACACAGGCCCCTGTGAGACCCCAGCCTCAGAGACCCCCTGCTTCCTGACTAGCTGGTTGCTCTCATTACCCTCACCCCCCGTCCCACACCCTTTCCCTAAGTCCACCTGCCTCAGGCCTTAGATGTTGACCCCTTCCTGTTTCTGCCACCTCGTCTCATCTCATCTTCCTTCTGACTTGCCTGGCCAGAGTCACAGAATCTCAGCATTCTTCCTACATGAACACTGGCATCCAGGTCCTCTCTTTCCATTCCCACTTCCTAAGTTAGACTCTTAACCCTCAATTTAAACCATCGAACATCTATCTCCTCATGCTTCTGTCTGATGAGTCTCACCTCCATCACGGGTCCTTCTTAGCCCAGGCTCTTCCCTTACTCCAGCCTCTCCTCCCCACATTGGGCAGATGAAGCTTCTGATCATGCTTCAAGCCAGCAAGGCACCCCAACATAGGATTCTTGTCTCTCTGGTCACCCAGCCCCTTGGTTTCTCCTGGAACCTGGAGAACTGGTTCTCTGATACGGTCCATCGCAGGAGCCAGGGACGGGCTGGCTGCAGGGCTGTGTACCAGTGTGCAGGCTGTGCACTGCGCACAGGCACGCAGCGGAGGGGCACGTGGGAGCTGAAATCCAGCCTGAGGCTCTGCTTGCTGAGTGTTTGGTCTGGTGTGGGGCTGGATTCCCCCGCAGAAGAGGTGTCTCTTTCGGATTTGCTCAAAGCCATGTTTGGGCTGGCTGTGACCATGGATGGCTGATTCCTCCTTGCAAGGAGAAGGTGGGAACTGGGAGGGAGTCAGCCAGGCTGGAGGCCTTGCCCAGGCTTAGCTCCTTGGGGTTGGCTGGAGCCACTTCTCCTGGACAAATGGGGAGCCGAGGCGCGGTCAGCCCCCATCTTGGCCTGCCTGGGACTCCAGGCCACACCCCTCTTCCTCAGGGGCAGCCTCTTCTCCTAGGGGGAGCAAGAAGCTCTTCAGGGGCACAGTGGGCCCCCCTTTCTCTAATCCTCCTGGCCCTGAAATCCTGGTGGTTCCTCGCCCTCCTCCCACTTTTGAGGTCCCGAGCCAACAAACCTTACAGAAGGAGATAAAATAATAGAATTTTTAATAAATTTCCCCCCCAAACAACTTCTGTTGATCTTCACCACACAGGGGCCACGGTGGAGAGGAAAGTTCTCTCCAGGCACCCTAAAAAGTGTCCCGGTAGACGTAGGAGAAAAGTATTCCTCCCGTGTCGGGAGACTGAGAGGGGCTAGAGAAGCAGGGGCCCAGGGTCAGCCTGGCCCCACTGTGCATCCCTCCGCAGGGCTCCTGGGGGGCTCCCTTCCGGAGCTTCTGAAGGCTCTGCTGGTGGAAGATGCTTTGCAGACAAAGGTTCCTCTCGAGTCCGCGGTGGGCATTGCGAGAAGGGGTCAGCGCCTGCCTGGGATGCCCCACCCCACCCTGGGATGGGGCCGAGTTAATGGCCAGAGTTGGGGAGAATCGGGCTGAGCCACCCGACACAGCCTCTTGGGATAGTCTTAAGCCAGCATCCCAGGAGGCAGGGAGAGGCGGCCTGGTCCCAGAGGAGGGCGGAGCAGAGAAGGGAGAGGGAGGCAGCAAGGCCAGGGGCGGGGATTGGGCCAGAGCTGCAACTGGGGGCCAGCCCGGCCTCTGCAGTCCCAGCACCGCAGTCAGAGGTGCTGGGGCGCCAGGAGCAGGAGGCAAAGCAGAGGGGTGGGGAGCCCGGCCGAGAGCGCGGGGCCGCGGGAGTCCGGGGCCGCCTGGCAGGCTGCGCCAGGGCACGTCTGCTCCCCACGCTGGTCCTCGCCCCCGTAGCCCCCCCAGTAGTCGTCCTCGGTGGGCGCGTCCCCGCCCTGGCGCCCCCGCGGGTCTTCGGCGGGCAGGTCTCGATAGAGGGTGGAGGGGTCGGCGGGGGGCGCCCCGGCCTCGGCCACCCCGTACAGGTGGTTGGAGGAGCTGTTGCCGCGGGCGCGACTGCCGGGCCGTGTGGGCGCCGCGGGCGGGCAGGCCTGGAAGTCGGCCTCGCGGAGCGCGCGCAGGTCCCGGCCCTGGCGCTCCGGGGGGGTGGCGCAGGTCACGTCGGAGCTGGACACGCGCGCGCGCTGGAACCAGGCCCAGAGCGGCCGCGCGCGGCAGTCGCACGCCCAGGGGTTGGCGTTGAGCCGCAGGAACTCGAGCGCCGGCAGGTCGGCCAGCGCCTCGCCGGGCAGCGAGGCCAGGCTGTTGTTGAACAGGTAGAGGATGGTGAGGCGGCTGAGGCCGCGGAAGGCCGCGCGGTGCACGCCCTGCAGCCGGTTCCCGTGCAGCAGCAGCCGGTCCAGGCCGCCCAGGCCGCGGAACACGTGCTCCGTCAGCAGCCGCAGGCGGTTCCCGTGCAGGAAGAGGTGGCTCAGGTTGGCCAGGTCCGCGAACAGGTCATCCTGGGAGGAGGGGTGGAGAAGAGAGAGGTCCTGAGACAGGTGGAGATTTCTCCCCCAGGGCCCGGAGGTGGGGAGCACCGTGGGATACAATTTGACTTTTCCTTTCGGAGTCCTGGGTTTGAATCCTCCCTCCTCTAACCTTGTTAGAGGTTAATGTGGAAAAGGTGATATAATTGAGGCCAGTGGTTCTTAAACTTGAGGGACCATCCGAATCCCTGGGGATCCCGAAGCGCTGCCCTGAGTTTGTGATTTAGCAGGTGGGGCCCGAGAATCTGCCTGTCTACAAGTTCCCAGGAGGTGCTGCCTCTGCTGGTCAGGGGACCACACGTGGAGAAGAAGATACTCATTCAGCGTGCAGACGGAGGAGCCTGATTTCCTGACTTCAAACCCTGGATCTATCATAGCTGACTGTGCCACCTTGGGCAAATCACAGTATCTCTATGCCTCCGTTTCTTCATCTGTAAGATGTGGAGATTAAGTGAAGCAACATGTGTTAAGGTGCTTAGAACAAGCTTTCCATGTGGAAGGCATTCTAGGAGTTGGCCATTATCTTTAACTTGGCCAAGCCAGTAATCTCCCTAAGCCTGTTGCCTCATCGATGAAATGGGGATGAGTGTACCTCCTCCTGGGCTTGTTCTGAGGATTAAAGAAGACGATCCAATAAAGATCAGATGGTGACGTGCCGGGCACAGTGCCTGGCACACCAGTGTCCAGTCCAATGATGAAGCCCACAGGCTCAGGAGTCACAGCCCCTGGTGCCCATTCAGCTTGCCCTCTTCCCAGCTGCGTTACTTTGGGCAAGTTATTTAGCCTCCTAGAGTCTCTTTTCCTCAGTCTGTATAACTTGGAGAATACTCAGCAGGCTGGGGGAGGGTTAGATGAGATCATGCTATAAGGACCTGGTGGGGACCTCCACCACCCTCAAGAAATGATGGTTATTACGACCATAGGGGCTCAGTTAGATAACTGAGGAGCTCCCCCGAGTCCCAAAGTCCTGCCACTAGGCTAAGATATTAAGGGGACCAGATGTCAGCTCTCCCCCACCCCCAAAGGCAGCCAGGGAGGGGAAAGAAGGCTGCTGCCTGATGTCTTACATCACTGCCCGCTTAGAAGGGCTGTCCCACTTGTCTGGGGCTGGGCAGTGCCCAAATCAGGCCATGCTCATCTTGGACTGTGGTTCAGAATGAAGGGGGGTGTGGGCGTGGGGGAGTGGATATGCTTCATGGATGGGAGGGTCCAGGGGCTGGATTCTGCATTTTAACCAGCTCACTAAGGTGATGATCAGCTCCAGGATCTACCAGCCCAGCCCACTTTTTACAGAGAAGAACACTGAGGCCCAGAGAGATGGAGAGTTTGCCAAAGGGGACCAGAGACCCAGGACTGAGGCCCTCCCTCAGTGATGCAGGACATCACTGTGGTCAGCAGGCCCAGGAGGTTTGGTTCCTAGGGACACAGGCATCCTCTATGCTCAAGCCAGCACGCCCTGGGGGACCTGTTTCCCCACGGTGGCTCTCCCACCCTTCCCTGTCTGGGGGGATGACTCCCCTACCCCACGCAGGAGTCTGGTCAAAGGCTCTCAGGTGGGGGCAGGGCATTGACTCCCAGCCCACACCCACAGCCTCCACCTTCCTGTGCTCCTGCGTGTTCTCGCCCCCTCCCATCTGGCTTCCGCCCTCTCCGCTACAGGAACTGAGCCTGCCAAGAACCCTCCTCTTGGCCACATTGAGATCCGTCCCCCTCAACCTTCTCGGCTGCCTCTGACACCAGCATTCTCCACTCCCTGTGCCACCCCCATGCTCAGTTCAGGTCTCCAGCGGGCTCCCTGGACCTCGTGGCCTTGGTTGGGCCCAATTTGGCTTGGTACCCTTGTCCTCTTTCCGGTTCACCCTGAGAGTGGGCTCTGAGTCCCTTCTATTCAAACACCTAGCTAGGGGTTCTCTTTTTTATGGGTGTCATTAAGAGTGGGACACCCTCCAAGATACCTGTGAGAGGATTAGTTGGGGGTGGGGGCGTTGAGGGAGCACAGGTAATGGAGTTTGGCTTGGGAGGGTTAGGAAGAGAAGATCAAAGGTTCAGAGCCCCTAGGGAATTCAGGCGCCTTTGGCCCACAGCCCCAATTTTTGGGCTACAAAATTCCTTGATTCTACCCTCCTCTCCTCCCCGCCTTTCCCTCTGCAAAAGTCCTGCCCCTTCCCTCTCTGAACCTCAGCTTGGGGGTCCATTTCCCCTCCCCCCATCCAAGCTGTTGCCAAATCCCGCTGCCGCTTCCTGGGCTGCAGCTCTCAAATCCAGTCCTCTCTCCACTGTTAAAACCTTCTCTGTGCATTAATAAGCTCTTGACTTTCACAGCCCTCGCCCTCCCCCACTACCCCCCCCCATCGCCCCCTCCCTCTGGGCTGAGAGTGGCTGCTAAAGTCATCTTCTTCCATTTCCAAAACCACATTTCCCTCACCTCCCCCAGCCAGTTCACAGCTCTCTACATCCATATGGAATCTCAACGCAGCATCCCTGCCCCCCTTCTCTGGACAGCATCCTGTTCTTAACCTTGCCTCCTTCCAACCCTCCCAAGCTCCAGTCTTTGGCACCAGTGGCTGAGCTGTGTGACCTTGGGCAGCTCCAGGTACCTCTCCGAGTCTCAGTTTTTTACTAGTATCTGTGAAACAAGGGACTTGAGATAGTTGATCATTAAGATCCATCCTCATCTGATATTTATGAGTGAGTGAATCCTGGAATGTACCTCATTCATTCAACAAAGCTGTATCGAGTGCCTACTCTATGCCAGGGGCACCCCCGCTCCCCCAGATCACCAATCTATGCCTGGTGTCATTGTCATGGTCTGCGTCAGCATAGGCAAGCAGGTGACTTACTGAGCTTTAACTATGGGCCGAGCTCTGTGCTACACACGTCTCCTGTAGCAACCTGATCATCACAACCCCATGAAGCAGATGTTATTATCTCCCCTTTCAGAGATTAGGAAAGGGAGGCTGGGAGAGGGCAAGCCTAGGTTTCAACAGCTAATATGTAGTAGAATGTGGAGACAGGATTCTGAACGGCTACACTTGAGTCAGATAGACCTGCGCCAATTCTAGGCTGAGCCTTTGCTAGTTGGGTGACCTTGGGCTGGTGCCTTAACTTCACTGAGCCTCAGTGTCCTTAGCTGTTAAATGGGGGAAATGATGCTTATGTTAGGGGCAGAAATAGAATATTGGGGGCTAGCTATAATTATGAGAAATATTAATCATGCCTTGTTAGCCGTGATTGTTCTGTTCTGATTAGAGAAAGCACATTCTCACCTGGCTGACAGTTGCACACCCTGTGACATGGGAACTAACAAAGGAAGTCCATCCTCCTTTCCCAAGAGCTGCCTACAGCCTCATGGCTGAAACAATCTGGTCCTGGAGATGCCCGCCCTTTACAATTCCCCTACCCCCCCTGTCCAAGCCCGCGCTGCCTGTAACCTGTAACCATTGTACCTTGCCTACTTTCCCAGACCCGTAATTCTTTCTTTCCCACATAATCTTTGCCCTTCTGCCCAATATAAGCAGATGGCTTAGGGGGAGGGGAGAGCAGATTTTTGTGGATGACCTGCCCCTCTCCCACACTGCCGGCATTATTGGAATAAATGCTCCTAAAGGATTCGACCCTGTCTCTGCTTAATTGGCTCAAGTAGTGACAGGTGGCCTGGACCCATTGGTTGTCCGGTTACACTTACTCTGAATGAGACACATTGCTGAGCCCTCTTCAGGTAGCATCTCCTTGAACCCTCACAATAAACCCTGAGGCACAGGGCATTTTCCCCATGTTACAGATGGGGCCATGCAGGCTTAAAGTGGTGAGGTAACTTGTCCAAAGCCACAGAGCAAAGTGGAGGTGGGGCTGGCATTCAAACTCAGATGTGCCTGAGTACAAAGACTGCTCTTATACACCACGCAGGCTGCTGTAATGAGTGAAAGATTCTGGTTCCATTCGAGTAGGAAATACACTCCAGGAGAGCAGAGAGACTGTTTTTGTTCACCCCTGAGTCCCTGGCACCCAGAACACTGCCCGGCATGCAGTAGGCACTCAATACATATCTGTTGATGAATGAACTCACGTGGCACAGTACCTGGCACACAAAAGACAGTCTGTGAAAACCTCCAGCCCACCCCATTTCCATTTCCACCTTCCTAACCATTACAAGCTGTGGTCCCCTTGCCTCCTCCAAAGCTCCCCTCTGGGGGCAGGCCCAGCCCTGTCTCAGGTCACACCTGCGTTCTGTGGACATCACCCCAGCCCACATTTCCTCCCCCACCGGTGGCATCTCCCAGCCTAGTTCCTCCAGGCAGTTCACAGGCAGAGGCTGACTCTTTCTTTCTCAATAAAGGACCTGGTGTGAAGATGCCATACCATTCATGCCAGGGGTGTGTAGAACCAACTTCCCAGTTCAGAGAGTCAATGGAGGACCAGTTCTAATGACAGGATTTATTCAGCACTGAACTGTGTGCTGTATCTACAAACTCATTTACTCTGCACAGCCATTCTTTGTGGAGAGGATGCTTTTTATTATTTCCACTTTAAAGATGAGGAAACTGAGGCTCAGAGAGGAGAGGCATCGTGCCTTAAGTTAAATAAGTCAGGAAACAACAGAGCAGGGATTCCAACTCAGGCCCTCTGACCCCAGCTGTCTCTATTGCCAGGCTTTTGTGAGGTTAAACGTGCTGCTGAGAACATGTGAGCCCCCAGTCATATGGGCAATGGTTTAAGAGACTTCATGTGAAGAGGCCTTACATCTACAAAGTCTTGGGACCCTGGGCTTCAGTTTTCTCATCTGTGGGGAGGTGTGAGCATCTCCTGACAGGGCTGTGGAAATGAAATGAGGTGGCTGAACATGCGTTGGAAACTGGGAGGTGCTAGGTAAATGTAGGAAGGAAAGAAAAGAGGGAGTTTTCTAGGATCCACCCTTGGCCTGGGCATCACCCATGAAGTTGGCCCAAATCTCCAAGATGAGGTCCAAGATGGGCCATTTCACTGAGATCAATGTTAAATGAGGCTTGCCTCTTTTTAAATAGTATTTTAACAGGCATTTGTATAGTGCTTATCGCATGCCAAACACTATTCTAAGTGCTCTACGAATTATTCATGCACTTACACTTACGAAATCCCTAGGAGATGGGCTGGTGCTACCCCCAATTTACAAATGGAAAAACTGAGGCTCAGGGGGATTTAAAAATGTCACACACTTGTAAATGGCAGAGTTGATACCCATAAAGGCCTTAGCCTAGCACCCAATACAGAGCGTGCCCACTAAGTGGTAGTGGGTACTATTATCATGATTGATGCAATCATAATAACACGACATAGTTTTCCAACATACTGTGTACAGCAGTCCCCCCCACCCCTTCACGGTTTTGCTTTCCATGGTTTCAGTTACCTGCAGTTAACCATGGTCCAAAAAGATTAAATAGGAAATTCCAGAAATAAACAATTCATAAGTTTTAAATTGCATGCTGTTCTATTCAGTGTGGAGAAATCTCGAAGCCATCCCACCCAGATGTGAATCATCCCTTTGTCCAGTGTCTCCATGCTGCGTACGCTCCCTGCCTGTTAGACACTTAGTAGCCACCTGAGTTGTCAGATCAAGTGTGGTGGTCCCACAGTGCCTGTGTTTAAGTCCTCTATTTTACTTCGTTATGGCCCCAAAGCCATCCACATAACTTTTATTACAGTATATTGTTATACTTGTCCTGTTTTATTATTAGTTATTGTTGTTAATCTCTTTTTGTGCCTATTTTATAAACTAACTTTATCATAGGTGTGTATGTACATAGCACATATAAGGTTCCATTACTATCTGAGATTTCAGGCATCCATGGGGTCTTGGACCGGATCTCCCATAGATAAGAGGGGGGGCTACACTTGTGTCTCTTATCTCTATATTTCACTTCTGTCTTTCTCCACCATGTAGAGTGCTATCTCGGTGAAGGCAGGGGGCTTTGTCTGTTTTGTTAACTGCTGTATTCTCAGTGCCTTGCACATAGTGGGTGCACAATACATGTTTGTTAAATTATTATTGCCATTGTTACTATCTTTATCAGCATAAGCCTTGACCTGATTTTCAAATCAGCACCACCCCGGGTGGGAGGAGGCATGCCTTCATCTATGTGGGGGAAGGGAGGGTTTGGATATTCCAGCCCCCTTCCAGCCTGAGGCTGTGGAGCCCAGGGAGGGTGGTTTGGAGGGTGTGTTATTGCTTCCTGGGGAAATAGAATGGGAGGATTTGACTGTCAGACAGTCAGCTTAATAACAACAATAAACAATATTTAGATCAATAATAATAACAATAAATAGCAATTACTGTTATTCCTTCCGTTTTCAGAGCATCCGTCTTCCAGCTACTTAACAGCTCTTTACCCTTTTTTTTTTTTCCTTCTTCCCTTTCATTGAGACAGCAGGTTGGGGATGGGGATCTAGAAAGGGTAGGGTTCTCCTTGTCCCATTAGCTAGTGTGCTCCAGAGAGGTGGGACCTTCTCTGCGACACCAGCGGCAGTGGGAAGGGGTGGGGTGGGGAGAAAGCAGACACAGAGGCCTTCAGGCCTGGTGCCTGGGGAGAGATAGAGCCCCCGAAGGCAAATGAAGGGGAAAGGAGAGATCACAGAAAGACACATCAACCAGACATGGGGTGCGCGTGGAGTGGGTGTGTGAAGGGAGACAGACAGAAGACCAGAAGACAGATGGGGGAGGCAAGTCAGTGAGAGAGGCAGAGAGGGACAGAGCGGGATAGACAGACAAGACAGGCAGAGGCAGAAGGGGACACACAGTGGTGGTGGTGGGGGGGATAAGGGAGTGAGAGAGAGGGGCAGCAAGGGAACCGAACAGGCATAGACAGACAGACAGACAGACAGACCAAATGGAGAAAAGCCCCTGGAGAAAGTGAGAGGGACACACTTAGAAAAGGGACAGACATGGAGGGGGATGCTGAGATGCTGAGGCAGGAAGGGTGGGCTGGGGAGAGCGAAGGGACACACACAGGGGCAGAGGAGTGAGGGGAAAGCAGGAGGGTGTGTGCAGGGGCCTGCGCATGGGTGGGTGGCTCACCTGGAGGTGGAGCAGGCTGTTCTCCTGGAGGTAGAGGTACTGCAGGCTGACCAGGCCGCGGAAGATGTTGGCAGGCAGGCTGCTGAGCTGGCAGCGGTACAGGTGCAGTGACTGCAGCCGCTCCAGGCCCTGGAAGGTGTCAGGCTCCAGAGAGCGCAGGTGCCGGTTGTCACCGAGGTCCAGCTCCTCCAGGGCCTGCAGGTGACGGAAGGTGCCCGGGTAGATGGTGGAGAGGTTGTTGGAGAAGAGCCACAGCGTGAGCAGGTTGGGCCCGAAGGTGCCCGGCCGCAGCGTGCGGATGAGGTTGTTCTGGAGGAAGAGGCGCTGGGTGCTGGGTGGCAGGGACAGCGGCACCGAGGAGAAGTTGTTGGCCTGGCAGCTCACGGTGGGCGGGGACGAGTAGCAGGTACAGAGCATGGGGCAGCTGGGGGCCGCTGGGGGCAGGGCCAGGAGCAGCAGCAGGAGGCAGGCTGAGGCGGGACCTGTGGGGCCAGGGGGCAGGCCTTTCTGAGCAGGCTGCAAGGGCAGGAGTGCCCTCCAGGGGCCCGCCCCCCCCACCTCCCCCCATGGCCAGAAGCCCCACTTCCCCCAATGGAAGCATGCCTTCCATCTATGTGGAAGGGTTCTGGGTGCAAACAACTTAATTGCAAGAAGCCCTGGCCACGTCCACTTTTTGAGACCCCTGGTACGTTAACAGATAATAAAGAAAGAAAGAAATGCCGGGAGGACACTGGAAAGCACTGCTGTGCTGCAGGCTGTTTGGCGAGTGGCGGTCTTTTCCTTCCTGTTGTCACTGCGGTGGGTTTGACTGTGTTAACTGTCAGGCCCCTGAACTTTCGCATTGAGAGTTGAGCCGATCGCTCTTTGTTGTGGGGGACGGTCCTATACCGTGTCCTATTTAGGGTGTTTAGCAGCATCACTGTCCTCTACCCACTAGATGCCAGTAACACCTTCCCCCTGATTATGACAACCAAATGTCTCCAGACATTACCAAATGCCTCCTGGGGAGCAAAATCGCCCCCAGTTGAGACCGGCTGGGGCTAAATTGAGATCTCTGCGAATCTAAGGCCGAGAGGAGGAAGAGTGGGCCTTGGACCCAGGACCTATTTCCAGGGCTCCCTGGGGTTCAGAGACCCTGGGGGAGACTGAGGGGTGCATGACTGCACGTGATGTCTGGTGCTGCGCGTGGATGTCTATGTCTGAGCCGTGTGCACACTATCCAGAGAGCGGCAGATCTGGGGTGTTTGAGTGGCGTAGACATTATGGATGTCCCGTGAGCTTCCTCCCGTGGGGGACACACAGCAAGGATGGGGAACCCCATGCCGATGTGATGCTCCCGCTCCTCAATTTGGGGGCTCACCACGAGCATCCCCGGTCCTCCCTGCATGTGCGGGCTGTCCCCACGCGTGTGCGAGTGCCGAGTGCCGGCCCCAGGCGTGTGTAGGCTGGGTGTGATGTAACATTCAGTGACACAGCGCGGCGGTGCTATTCGTTCACACCACCTCCGTGTTTCTCGGCCCTTCTCACCCCTCCTCCGTGCGGCAGTTCACGATGACTTTCTCCTGAGTGTTTCAGAGCCACGTGGCGGGGAGGAGCATGTCTCTCACCCCTCATCAGAACCTGGCAGGGTGGGATGTGGGAGCGGATAGGGAACCTCAGTGGGCTTCAGCAGGGCTGAGATTTGGGGCTAGAACGGGAGATGTCAGAGCTGGAAAGGTTCTCCAGTCCATCTGGTTCAAGCTCTTGTTCTACTGAAGTCACAACTGGGGTTCAGAGAGGGCAGGCGACTTGCCCAAGGTCACACAGCAAAGTGGTTGGCAGGGCAAGGACCAGAAAGGAATCTCCTCATGCTTGGCCAGGGCACTTCCCTTCCTGGCAGAGGCACCCTCTGAGCTCGCTTCCCCAAGGACTTGACACCAGAGAAAGCCAAATCCTTCTCTGATCCCTTAATCCTACCCCTTATCCACAAGCTCACAAGAGTGTGAGCCCTGAAGGCCGCCAGCCCTAGGGAGGACTGCTCTCCCCCGGCCTCTAGGGCTGACTGGTACCCCAGGAGAGACAGAGGGAAGGATGTGCAATCCGGAGCGCTCCAGAGTCAGGGGCCACTGTGTGGCACCAGGGTCTCTCCCAGCGGGAGGCTGAGCTCAGCAGCTCAGGGGGAGCCAGCATCCCTCTCCCCACAGCTCCCTGGCCCCCACTTGCCCACATAAGGGGCTCCTCCCTTCTTTCCCCACCCTCCCTCGTGTCCCCATGTCTCTCCCATTATGGCCCACCTCCCCAAGTCTGAGCAGGGCCCCTCCACGACAGCTGCTGCGTAACAGTGACTCTGTTGCCATTTCTGGCCATCGCCGCCATGCAAAGCAGCTGTAACCCAAGGAGCCTCATCCATAATTCAGGCTGCAGCTCTCACTGGAGGCTCGGAGGAGGGGGAGGTGGGAGGCACTGGTTTCTCTGCCCCTAGGCCTGGCTGGAGTGCTCCTGGGCTGAGGGGGGGGGGGAATGGGGAGCTGTGCCTTTCTCTCCCTCCTCTGCCCTCCTGTCCCTGCCCTTTTCCTCTCACCACGGTCCTCTCCCCATCCCTGCTTCTCAGGGCTCTTCCCCATCAGTCCTTCCCTCCAGGCCTGTGGCCTCCTCTCTCTCCAGGACCACAGCTCCACTCCCAGCCCTCAGTGTGCGAATCCATGGCAAAGACTGGGGCAGGATGCACAGGGCATCAGAGCTGGAAGGGGGCACCTCAGCGGCCATCAGAGCAAAGCTCTTACTGCCCAGGTAACACCACTGGAGGCCTGAGAGGAGAAGGCTCAGCTTCTGACTCGAATCTGACAGCCTGCCTTCACTTCCTTTCTTGAAGTCTTCATGTCATCTCCCCGCTCCTCTATGGGCTGAGGAAAGCCCCTTCTAAGTGTCCCCACCCTCTCTGCTCATCCCTTCCTCTCTTTTCTCCTTTTTTCTAAAGTCTGCAGGTAATGGCTAATGTTGCAGGGGTGTGTAGAGCAGGGACAGGCAGAAACCATCTGTTACTAAGCACCTACTGTGTGCCAGACACTATTTGTACATGTCTTTACGCACATAGAATACAACATAAGCCCTGTGAGATCCATACAATGGCCCCAGTTTGCAGAAGAGAGGTGGGAGGCTCAGAAACATGGAATGAGTTGCCTCAGGCCACGCAGCTGGTACAGGTGGGACCCAGAATGGACAAGCACATGTCCAAAGGGAGACCTCACATCACCCAAGGAGACTGCTCTGAGTGCCAGAGACGCTGCCCTTGAGATAAAGGGAGGACAAAAGTTGCGCCCAGGTGCACAGGGAGCCATGATCCTGGGTCTGTTGGGCTGTTCAGGGTCAAGGCAAAGAGGGAATCAGGCTCTCTCTGCAACCTTCCTCTCCTGGGCTCCAGGTCAGGGCTGCTCTAGCGGGGAGGCTGTTGGGAGTCAAGGAGAGATGACCAGTGCCCAGAAAATATGGTCAGAACTGACCAGAGGAGGGATGGAGAGAGGCCAGAACATGGTATCGATCCCAGAAAGCTGAGGTGCCCAGAGCCAAAAAGTATCCATTCATTGAGGGACCACTGTCAAGGAATCTGGGCCATCACCCTGGAGAACCAAGGCTCAGGAACACCGTTCTCACCCCTGGAGCCACCCTTTGGTTCAGAGGCCCCAGTGACAGGAAGCAGAGGGACCCAGGGCACCAGCCCACAGGCAGAGAGGCCAGTGCAGAGTGGCCTGGGAAGTCAAGGCCTCTGACTCTGAAGGAGGGTCCCAGGCTCCCAGATGAGGAGCAACAGCTCCACGCAGAAAAGCCTGGGAAAAGGCTGGGGCCTGGGGCAGATGCTGAGGGGGCAGGGGCTAGGAGGTGGGAGCCAGGAGCGGGGTGGAGGTGGTGGCAGTGCCGGTGACGCAGGGGCCTTGGGAGGCACTGACGCTGCCTCGGAGGTTTAGACTGCTGCAAACGGCTTCTCACTCTGCCAGAATGTGACACCCCAAAATAAGCAGTCACCGTGGCGGCGGCAGGATCCGACGTGAGGTCCAGAGATATAAATGGCAGCATGGAGCCAGCCAGGGTGCCCACCCTCTGAGGCTGCCACTCCATGCAAATGTCCTTCCCTCTCCCCCCACGGCCACCCCCCAAAGCCCTGAGCTCCGAGCCCCCGACCACTCCCTGAAAGAAGGGATGTGATGGGCAGGCGCTCCGGGAATGGAGGGCTTCCCACGTGGAAGTGGTTACCACAAGCCTCTTTGTCTCATCCCTGGCAATACCCCCCACCCCCACCCCATCCCTCTCTTCCACCCCTTTCTCTTCTTCCTCCCCTTCCTTCCTTTCCAGCTCCCATCCCCACCCTGGCATCAACTCCCAGCCCCTCTCTCCTCGATGGTTACCCATTCCCAACCCTAGCGCCCATCCTCGGTCCTCTCCCGGTGCCGGAGACTCCGTCTCTGTCCACCATCCCCATCCTCCTCTGGTTTCTGATCTTCTCACTCCCCTTTCCTTGCAGTCTCCAGGGTCCCAGGCTCTTTCCCATGACCCTGTCCCCAGATTCTGGGTGCTTGTCCCTAGTTTTCTGTTCACCCCCTCCCCTAACATGGTCTACCTTCTCCTTCCTTCTTCCTCGGTCCCAACCTGGGTCCCACTTCCCTCCACGCCTTTCCCTTCTGACCTTTATTCCTCCTCCTCCCTGTCTCCCTCCTTCTCTAACCACGTTCTCGCGTCGTGATGGCCCCCTTCGATCCGCCTGCCTCCGACCCCTTCCCCGCCCCACCCCCAGTCTCTGGCCCACACCCTTGGCTGTCAATCAATCCGTGGAACTATATTTTTCCAGCGCCCACCATCTGTCCTACCAGGGGGCACATTTGGATTTTCCTCTGCGCCCCTATGCTCACAGACAGCCCCCTACTCACAGCCCTCGTCCTCTCAGGTGACTGGAAAGTGCTGAGGCACCGAGCACAGGAGTTGCTGAGTCGGCGCTTCCCCAGCCGGCCCGAGTCCTCAGCGTCCCCGGGAGCAGGTGGAGCCGGGACAGCGGAACCTGAGCTTCCCTCCCCCCTCCGGGCCCGGCCCACCTGGCCCCTGCGTCCCCCCACTGTCACCAGCTCCCCACACATCCCCGCAGGCTCCAGGCTCCGATCGGGTGCGCTCCTCCGGTCGGCAGCCCTGGGGGCGGGGCCGGGGCTAAGGCTTTCCCCTCGCCAGGCTACCCCCACACCCAGCAACTGCCCCACCTCAGCCCTGTGGGCGGGGGCGCCCCGCTCCCTTCCCCAGGACGTCCTCCGCCCTCTGGCGGGCAGGGGTCCCTACCTTGCAGCAGGCGCCTGAGCCCGGGCAGCATCTTGTCTCGACGCTCGGAGAGGGGGCGGCGGTGGGAGGTGGGGGGCTCTCCCACTCGCTCCCTGAGCCCGCCAGACGGACAGCGGGGACTCCGCGGGGCTCCGGGAGGGCCCGGGAGTCCCCGGGCAGTGAGACCGGGCAGCGGCGCTCTACCCTGCGCCCCCCGGGCTGCGGGCCTCGGGAGGAGCCATCGGCCCCGACGGGACGGGGCGGGGCGCGACGGGGTGGGGAGGGCTGGAGCTAGCCGTCGAAGCCCGATGAGGGTGCTCCCCAGCAGCGCAGGCGGCGCGCGAGTCCGTCGGTCCGTGCGCCCCGGCTGCGAGCCGAGGGAGAGTGGGGACAGCGAGGATGCTTTTCCCAACCACCCCCACTCCTTCCCGCACTCGCTGGCTCCTCCCTCGCTTCCTAGCTTGCCGACGTAACCCTTTCCTGGCCACTAGGAGGCGGGAGCGGCTCTCTAGCCCCCTCCATGCCGGACCCCGCCCCTCCTTGGGGGACCCGGAGGACTGTGTTCGATAGCCTTCGCGGCGCCTCGCTTCCAGAAAAATCCCGGGGGCGGAGGGGCAGGGGGAGCGCTTTAGGGTGTGGAACCTCACGGACTTGTCCAGTTCCCCCCTCCCAATTTTTCCGGAGGAGATGGGCTCCTGGGTCACCCTCCCCGCCTCCTCGTGGCGTCCCTGGTGCCAAGGTTCAGACCTCCAACATTTCTCTCCCCTGGGAGCGCTCCAAGCTCCACTTTCCCCTTCCTTTCCTGGACTCCAAGCCCCGGGTGTGAGACTACAGGAAAATAGTGTAGGCAAGAGTTTGTGCATGGGAGCGTGCACGCGCGCTCAAGGACGCCTGTGCAGGTGTGACTCTGAGTGCGTACACGCTACCTTTCTATGGGCCCAGGGAAGAGCGGAGCACGTGAGTGTGCCAACGGGTGAGCCACTGCGTGCCGCCCGCATGCGTGTCCGTGCTGGTGGGAAACGTGAGGCTGTGTGAGCTTGGCCGAGCGAACTTGGAGATGGGTGGCCAGGGGACATGTGTCCGCGTGTCTGATGCATTTGTGAGCGGGTGCAAATTTGGGTGAGCATGTAGGCGCATTTTTATGTGTATGTTTGATGTGTCCTAAACGGGACATCCCATCTCCCACGTGGGGTCAGGAGAGGGCTCAAGGGTGGGCAGGGGAGCGTTGGCTTCACGCGAGTTGCTTCTTTCCTTTGAAGAGAGGTGCGTTCTGATCTCGCGCCCCTCGTGGCAGCGTTCGGGGAGATACCAGCCGGCCGTTTCCTGACAAAGGCGGCGATGCCAAACATCCTGGCCTTGACCCAGCCCAGCGGGCCCTGCGTGCGGCCCTTGGAGGCCATCTCGGTGCCGGATAGGCACGGGGGCTTTGAGGGAGTCGCTTAGGGGACTGGCCAACAGGCGCGGCCCTGGGTCGGGGGCAGCTGGAGTGGCTAGAAAGGCCAGTGTCAGAGCCATCTGCGTGCAGCCCAGCGGCGCCCACGGAAGCGCGGGAACCCCGACGGTCCCTCCTGGGAACAAAGAAAAGGAACCCCTCGCCCCGCCGCCTCTCTCTGGCTCCTCCTCTCCTGTCTCAGTTCTACGCAGTGCTTGGCAAACAGTCGGCGCTGTATAAGTGCTGGTCTAATTTTCCATTCATTCTCTGTTCCATCCACAGCCTCATTCTTCCCTCGTTCTTATTCGGTTTTTCTCATTTTCGCCCCCCCCCCACCCCGCCTCTTATTCATAGTTTATAGTCTCCGTCTCTGTTCTGCCCTCCCTCCCTGTCATTTCCTCCCTTTGTGCACTCGCTGTCTCTGTCTCTCTCTCGTCTCTCCGTGGCTCTGTCGCTTCCCTCCGGTCGTCGTGGCTCCGTGCGTCTCCATCTGTGAGCCTGTGTGCCTCTTTCTCTGCCTCTATCACCTTTCCCACCGCATTTCATTAGCGGGCTCCCGGCCCACTTGCACCTTGAGCTCGGGCGCCCCCTGCTGGCCCAAATCCTCTGCTCTTCCTGGGCTACCAGGCCCTCTGGGCACCTGATTTCCTCTCCCACCTTCTCTCGATCGGGTCGGTAGGAGCGGAAAGGGGCGTCTCTGGGGCTCCGCTCCCCCTCCCATCTCTAGATGGAATAGGCCCCGCATTTCCCGGGACCCACCCAGCGGGGGAGGGCCCGCGCCTGGGGAGGAGGCCCTGGAGGGGGAGGCGGGGAGGGAGTGTTGGGGGTAGCAGGGTGGGTTTGGCGTCCTTCCCCGGAATGAGCCGCGGCACAATCTGTCGCTGGGTTTGTTTGCCGAGCTGCCTCCGGAGCGCAGTGGGGCTGGCTCCCGGGGAGCGAAATATCACAAGATGCGTAGACAGACGCTGAGGGGTGGGTGGGCGGCGGGCTGACTCAGGTGTGCTGTCATCGGCTCCCGGAGCCCGCGCTCTTCTGAGAGGGGTTGGGGGGGGGGACCCCGGGTTCCCAACACAAGCGGGCACCCGAAGCTGGGAGGGGAGCCCCCATCCCGGGGTGAGCTTCAGGGAAAGGGGTGCATCTGCCAAGAGTCCTTGGCTCTAGGTCTCTTCTTCAGGCCTTGGAGCCCCAGGGGACACCCCCAACTTGGGTATGCTCCTGACGTTTATGAACCCCTCTGCCCATATCCCATTATACAGGCGTCGGTTTCCTGTAATTATCTGCTGACTCACCACTTTCCTCGCACTAGACTGCCAGCTTTTTGAGGGCAGGAGACGCCTGCCGTCCACCTTTGTGTCCTCCGCAGGTGCTCAGTGTACTGGTATACTTGGGGAGGGGTGGTGGTGGGTGGGTGGGTCGCTGGCTGGTCTGTCCACAGGAAATACCACCATGCATTTGGTCTTCCTGGTAGAACATTCGACCCCTTGTTGCTCCCTACCCACGTTTGCAGTCTCCCTCGCTGCCCCTCCCCGCTCCAGACAGACAGGGAATTGGAAACAGCTTTCCCTGGAGTCTGAAGACCAGAGGTCTCCAGGTGACCCTAAGCAAGTTACTCCCCTTCCTGGTGCCTCAGTTTCCTCATCTGTACAATGTGAATATGCCACTCGCTCATAAGGCTTTGATAAATCTCCTGTCACTCAAGGTATGAGAAAGTGCTTAGTAAAATGAAGTTCTGACCAGAGACTGGTGGTGCCTGTTGCCATTGCCTTTTGGGTGGTGACTCATAAGATCTTTATTCCTGTAGAACCAGATACCTTGTTTCAAGGTGAGTTGAACTTCTGCAGTGAGATGTTTTGAGAACCGAGGGAGAAAGCTGATGGCAAAGTGTATTGGAGGGCTGTGCCATAGCGCAACTAGGTGCCTCCCTGGCTGGACACTTGGCTAGACCCTGGGGAGTACTGGGTCCTTAGACTTGGCCATAGAGCTGGCCCGCCCTCTGGTGGCTGTCGATGGATCTGCAGCTCCACAGGACGCCAAGGATCTCCAGCTGCTGGATAGATTTTCCCTGAGAAGGGGGACGACCTGCTGTGTGAACAGTGGAAAGGAAGTCATGTAGAAGAAGCAGGATATTGGCCCAAACTAGAGGAGTCTACACTTTCTCTGAGTTTCCCCTTAGTAACAGCACCCCCTACTCTGTGTGACACCCTAGGCCTCTCTTCCATCTGGGGGAACCCACCGAGTGAGTCCACAGAACTCCCCTGGTCCTTTTCTCCACCTTTTTGGCAACCTCACTGTGTAGGTCTCTTGGCAGTTACTGCACGAGGCAGGGTGGCTCAATAGTCAGAGCACAGGCTTTGATGGGTTCATGTCTTGGTTCTGCTGCTCACTAGCGAGACGACCTTGGTCAAGGTGTTTCACTCTTCTGGGGCCCAATGTTCTCATCCAGAAAATGGGAGGCAGGCAATACTATCTCATAGGGTTGCTTAAGGATTAAATGAGATAAACCATGAAAGAACCTAACAGACTATCTGACCCTGTGCCAATAAACACTAATAATAATAGTATTAATTTTTTCCTTTAGTCTAACAGCACACCAAGAAATAGATGTTGCAGTGTGGGGGCAGAAAGCACCGTCATAACCTGAGGACTCATAGTCGTGAGTGGCAGAGCTTGGTCAGGGAGTCAGTTCCTAGTTATAATCTCCTACCCTCTGTGTGTCTGACCCCATGCTAACCTCCATTTCTCCACCTTCCCCTGGCTCAGACCAGGCTGCTCAGTGTGATGAAAGCAATCTCCACCTGAATTAGAAGTCCTGAGTTCTAGCCTGGACTCTGCCTCTGAATGGCTGGGTAACCTGGGACAGACCTCTCTCCTCTCTAGCCTTCAGGCTCCCCATCATCGAAAGGAACATTAAACTGAATGCTCTTGAAAATCTCACAGAGCCATGACTTTGCAACATCCTTGTTTCTCTGTAGCTCTGGAATTGGAAACTACCGAAAATGGAGCATCTCAGCTGGATCTCATTCCCAGCTCTGAGGGTGTGATGAGAGTTCCAGGGGGAGATCAGAATTTCTAGAGATCTTCGACCTAGACCCCACTCTGGGTTCTGCAGCCCTCCCAGTGGCCAGCAGGCCTGCCCCTGAGCTTGTCGGTGACCACATACTCTGGCGGGAGGGGCTGGGCCTGCACTTGTCACCCTTCCCACAGTGAGTTCCTCAGCCTACTTTGCCCAGCCAAATGGGGACATGGCTCCTTTCCAGGTTCTTTCTAAAACAGGAAAGAAAGCCTAAACTAGATTAGTTTAAAGGGCAAGGGTGTCAGAGGTGTTTTCTCCTTCCTGCTTGGTTTCTAGAGTCCCTGTCCATTTATATTCTTTATAATATAACTGGCTTCTATTAATCACTTACTTTATGTCATGAACTTATGTGTATTGACTCATTTAATAGAGTAGCTCTATGAAGGAAGGTCTATTAATACCCCTCCCCCTTTTACAGATGGAGAAACAAACTCAGAGAGGTAATACTATGCTTAGATTTGGATAAGAAGGGTCTTGGCCTGGGTCCCATGCTTTAGAGGATTTTGCTCTGGTTCTCCTCCAGCCAAACGTTCCCTCCATGGAGTGAAAAGTCCCTGAGACCGAGGGATGTGCCCTCTGGGAGCCTGAATTCCCTGCTAGATCACGCTTTGAGTAGCCAGGACATGGGAATCTCTTGCTCAAATGGCTCAAGTCTACTTCCAGGATCTGTATGGACATCTTTTCCCATCTACCTTTCTGCCAGTGTGTGCATCCTGACCAAAGGGTGTGGCTGAAGCTTGGACATGTGGGTGGGATATTCCCATGCATGTCCATGAGACCCCTTGTTGTTTGGAATGGAGATGTATTTGTTAAGAGAAGAGGAGGAGGCTGTATTTCTGTATAGAACTCCAAGGAGTCAGACTCTACAACTGAACCTAGCTTTTCAATGTCAGGTTTCTTAGAAGAATACAAAGGAGCAATGCTGATGTAGTAGGAGGTTTGGGGTACCTTGTAGACTTGTGGGGTGGGGAGAAACCTCCCAGTCCCTGGTAGCAGTACCTCCATGTGCACTCCAGCCCTGCAGATGACTTAACCAAAGGGGACATGACCAGGATGCTGAAGAGCCAGGCTCTGAATCCAGGTCTATGTAAATATTTCCTTCCTTCATGAAAGTCCATGTCAGTCTTGGCCACAAATCAGAATTTTGACTCCCTGGAGGTCTGTGTATTGGTTAGAAAGTTGGGTCCCATTGTATCTGCTTGAGTTCCCTTCCAAGAGAAGAGAGCCTCCTTTTCTCCCTAGATTGTGACTTCACTAAGTGTAGGGTCCATATTCTCTTTGTTTATTTCATGCACCTGGCCCAGCCTTGGCCCAGAGTAGGCACTTGGCAAATGTTGCTGATCTGCTAGACCCCTGGTCAAGAGAGGAAGATGCTAGTCATGTTGCAAGGTGCTGTGGTCATGCTGATGTCCAGCAGGTGGGGAAAGTCTGGAGGGTGGGTGTGGGGGAGTATTGGGAAGCATTGCCTGGGACGCCTATTAAATGAATTGCCTTTGACTCTTTTAATCTGGGAACCCATTTTATGGGGTTTAAGGATTCAGAATGAGTCACCCTGAGATGTGTCTTTGTATAATGCAGAGTATTTTGAGCTAAAGACAACCAACATCCTGTAGGCACAAAGAAACTTCTGCGGCTCCTCTTAACTACAAGAAGAAGGTGTCTCCAAGGAGGTGAGAGGGGCGGAGAATTAGTGCAGCAATGAAGGGACTCCCTCCAGCCTTGTCAGCACTGGCTGATGGTGCTTGCAAATTTGGCTAATCAGTAAGTATGAAACGCTCCCCCCATACTGCCTTCATCTCCATCTCCTTCATCATTAATGGGTAGAACTATTTTCCAAGTATTTATTGATTCTCTGCTTAGCCTCCTGGGCAAAGTGATTGTCCACATCTTTCACCTTGTTTTCTGTTGAACCATTTTCTATGTATGTGCTGACTCTCTGCTCACCTTGCTGGGGGAAGTACTTGTCCACAGCTTTCACCAGTTTACCTGTTGAAGTCTTTTTTTTTTTTTTTTTTTTTTTTTAAGGAACTAATTTCCCCCCTTATTTTATTTTTTTAAGTAAATTTTTATTGTTCAGATTATTACAATTGTTCCTCTTTTTTCCCCCCATAGCTCCCCTCCACCGGGTTCCCACCCCACCCTCTGCCCTTACCCACCCCCCACTGTCCTCATCCATAGGTGTACGATTTTTGTCCAGTTTCTTCCTGCACCTCCCACACCCCTTTCCCCTCGAGAATTGTCAGTCCACTCCCTTTCTATGCCCCTGATTCTATTATATTCACTAGTTTATTCTGTTCATCAGATTTTTTATTCACTTGATTTTTAGATTCACTTGTTGATAGATATGTATTTGTTGTTCATAATTTTTATCTTTACCTTTTTCCTCTTCCCTCTTCTTAAAGAATACCTTTCAGCATTTCATATAATCCTGGTTTGGAGGTGATGAACTCCTTTAGCTTTTTCTTATCTGTGAAGCTCTTTATCTGACCTTCAATTCTGAATGATAGCTTTGCTGGGTAGAGTAATCTTGGTTGTAGGTTCTTGCTATTCATCACTTTGAATATTTCTTGCCACTCCTGTCTGGCCTGCATAGTTTCTGTTGAGAAATCAGCTGACAATTGTATGGGTGCTCCCTTGTAGGTAACTAACTGTTTTTCTCTTGCTGCTTTTAATATTCTCTCTTTGTCTTTTGCTCTTGGCATTTTAATTATGATGTGTCTTGGTGTGGTCCTCTTTGGATTCCTTTTGTTTGGGGTTCTGTGCACTTCCTGGACTTGTAAGTCTATTTCTTTCACCAGGTGGGGAAAGTTTTCTGTCATTATTTCTTCAAATAGGTTTTCAGTACCTTGCTCTCTCTCTTCTTCTGGCACCCCCATAATTCTGATGTTGGTACGCTTGAAGTTGTCCCAGAGGCTCCTTACACTATCTTCATATTTTTGGATTGTTTTTGCTTTTCTGGTTGGGTTTTTTTTTGCTTCTTTGTATTTTAAATCTTTGACTTGATTCTTGCAATCCTCTAGTCTGCTGTTGGATCTCTGTATATTATTTTTTATTTCAGTCAGTGTATGCTTAATTTCTAGTTGGTCCTTTTTCATATCCTTGAGGGTCTTGCTAAATTTATCAGCCTTTTCTAGAAAATTCTTGAAAAACCTTATAACTGTGGTTTTGAACTCTATATCCAGTCGTTTGCTTTCCTCCATTTCTTTCCTTTGTGACCTGTTTCTTTGTCTCTGCATTTTGGCTGCTTCCCTGAGTTGATAGAGTGGCTTTGTGTGCTAGGGGTCCTATAGGGCCCAGTGGCTCTGCCTTCCCAGTTACCTGAGGTGGACACTCTTGGTGCACCCCTTTGTGGGTTGTGTGCACAGTCTTGTTGTAGTTAAGCCTTAATTGTTGTTGGTATCACTGGGAGGAATTGACCTCCAGGCCAATTGGCTGTGAGGATCAGCTGTGTCTATGGAAGTTCTGGGAGAACTTCTGTGCTGGAGACACCCTTATGAGGCAAGACTTGCTTCAGTGGGACTTTGGTGCTCACTGAGTCTGCCCCCTGAGTGTGTCGCTTATGGATCTGAGGAGTTGTAATCTGGATGGTCCTACTCTGACCCCTGGGTACACTGGCTCTTGGATCTCCAAGGAAGTGCTAATTTAGCCTATGCCTGAGGCCACCCAGCAGGAGCTATGGAGAGATCTGTAGATTCCTCTTCTTTTTTTGGGTTTTGGAGGTGCCCAGATGAGGCCCAGCTGTGAAGCAATGCAAGCTGCTGTGGGGCCTTGGACCTTCTTTTGGATGTTCTGGGTCTCACTGACTCAGCTGCAGTTTGTTAGGTAAGTTTAGAATTCAAAGGACCAGGCCATTCATATGCAAAAGCCTCTGCGCTCAGCTTGGATGGGGCGGAGTCTCAGGGCGGAGCAAACAGCAATGGCTTCCTGTCAGCCCTGCCCTAAGAGGCCCCTGGGTCTCAGTGTCCCGCAGTAATGGCTGCAAGCATCTCTGAGAGAAAGCTGCCCTCGAGTTTTGCCCACTGCCAGACAGTCCAGTTTCTCCCCGTATGAGTCTGGGTCCCCAGATTCTCGCCCGGAACTGGAGTTCAGAGCAGTTGGGAGCTTTTGTCTCCCTCCCAATTGAGAAAACTAGCTGTGTACTCAGTTGTCAGCCCTCTCTGCGTGTGCACACCTCCGTACCTCTGCCTTCCGCAGCTCCTGTGAGTCTCAGTATGCTTTTCTCTTTCCTTCTACTTGTAGAATTTCCACTCAGCCAGACTTTCCGTGGTTCTGGATGATGTCTGTTTCATCTTTTAGTTGTAGTTTTGAAATTGTTGTGTGAGGCAGTAGTTTAGGTGTTTACCTATGCTGCCATCTTGGTTTCTCCTCTACCTGTTGAAGTCTTAAGGCTTTACTTATAGGTTTGAGTGAGCATTTAGATCGATAGATATTAATCATTTGTAACCAGATTTGGCCACTGGGGGCTTGTAAGGCACATGATCAAAGCTACACCTTGGGAAGATTAATTCTGAGATTTATTGAGGAAAATGGGCTGAGAGACAGAGAAATCTGTCAGTAGGCTTCTGTGATTGGTCCCCTAGTGGGGTCTGAATTGTACAGTGGCAGTGGGGATAGGCAGGAGGGTCCATATCCCCTGAACTAGAGCTTGCTTCTTACCACGCCCCTCACACAGGTACTCACTCTCCCTTGCAAATTCAGTGACTTCAGCCCACAGAATTATGGGGAAAAGGAATTGTTTTCTGTCCATTCACTATATAAATGAGAAAGTGAAGCAATACATGAAACTCTGGAAAAGAATCCAGGAAAGTGGCTCTAGCTGGTTTGGCTCAGTGGATAGAGCATCGGTCTGCAACAAATTGCTGTGTTTCTCTCACATTGGTATTTCACTCTGTCTTTTCCTCTATCCTTGAGTAAGGATTTAAAAAAAAAAAAAAGAATCTAGGGATGTGTAACAAGAGCCTTGAAAAATATTACCTTTTGTCCTATTAATTTAACTTCCAGGAATTGATCTTAAGGAAATGCAACATGAAAAAGCTCCAGGTGGGCCACTGGGGCGACCCTGCTGCACTTCTCCAGGCAGTGAGATGGTTAAGAAAACCATGGCTAATCTAACCAATGCAAAAATGCAGCCACAAAAATGACATTATGAGGAATATGCTGAAGCATGGAAACGGTGTGTAACAGCACATTTGTTGAGAAAAAGCGGAACACAAAATTTGCATGAACATTGTGGTTCATGCAGACCATGAACAGTAAGTACTCGTGTTGACAAAGTCTGGGGGAGAATATGCAAAAATGAAAATTATTTAAAATTGGGAGAATAACAACTGGTTCTCCTTTTTGTTTAAGAATGTACCTTGTTGAGAAACCAAGATGGCGGCATAGGTAAACACCTAAACTGCTGCCTTGCACAACAATTTCAAAACTACAACTAAAAGACAGAACGGACACCATCCAGAACCACAGGAAAGCTGGCTGAGTGAAAATTCTACAACTAGAAGGAAAGAGAAAACCTCACAGAGAATTGGAGGTACAGCAAAGGGGCTTTGTGCGCGCAGAGAGGAAGGGCGGCTGAGAGCCTGGCTGACTTTCTCTGGCGGAAGGGGGAAGGAAGCCTCCGACCGCACTGAACCCCAGTTCTGACTGCACTGAACCCCAGTTCTGGGCGAACCCCTGGGGACCCACGCTCTTACGGGGGGAGTCTGGACTCTCGGGCAGAGACTCGAGCTGGGAAAGGCAGAAGTCTGAAGGCGCACGCGGGCCAGTGCGCACAAAGGCTGCAGAGGTTGCCACAGGCTTTCCCTAGTGGAAGGGAGTCAGAGGATCCTGACTGCACTGAGCCCCAGTTCTGACTGCAGTGAACCCCAGTTCCAGGCGAGCCCCTGGGGACCCACGCTCTTGTGGGGGGAGTCTGGACTCTCAGGCGAAGACTCGAGCTGGGGAAGGCGGAGGACTGAAAGCGCACATGCGCGCGTGCCAGTGCGCACAAAGGCTGCGGAGGTTGCCACAGGCTTTCCCTAGTGAAAGGGAGTCAGAGGCTCCTGAAGGCACTGAGCCCCAGTTCTGACTGCAGTGAACCCCAGTTCCAGGCGAGCCCCTGGGGGCCCACGCTCTTGTGGGGGGAGTCTGGACTCTCAGGCGAAGACTCGAGCTGGGGAAGGCGGAGGACTGAAAGCGCACATGCGCGCAAGGGCAAGGCTGACAGGAAGCCAAGACTGAGACTCCACCCCATCCAAGCTGAGCACAGAGGCTATTGCAATTTGGCAAGTCTAATCCTATAAGGCTGTCTCCAGCACCGAACTTCTCCCAGCATAGACACAGCTGATCCTTACAGCCAACTGGCCCGGAGGTCAATTCTTCCCAGTGATACCAACAACAATAAAGACTTAATTACAACAAGGCTGTACACACAGTCCACAAAGGGGTGCACCAAGAGTGTCCACCTCAGGTTAACTGGGGAAGCAGACCCACTGGGCCATATTGGAAACCTAGCACAAATATCTACCTTACCAACTCAGGGAATCAGTGAAAATGCGGGGTCAAAGAATCAGATCACAAACGAAAGAAATGGAGGAAAACAAACGACTAGATATAGAATTCAAAACCACGGTTATAAGACTTTTTAAGAATATCCTAGAAAAGGCCGATAAATATAACGAGACCCTCGAAGATATGAAAAAGGACCAACTAGAAATTAAACATACACTGACTGAAATAAAAAATATTATACAGAGACCCAGAAACAGAATAGAGGAACACAAGAATCAAGTCAAAGAATTGAAACACAAAGAAGCAAAAAATACTCAACCGAAAAAGCAAAAAGCAAAAAAAAAAAAAATCCAAAAAGTTGAAGATAATGTAAGAAGACTCTGGGACAACTTCAAGCGTACCAACATCAGAATTATGGGGGTGCCAGAAGAAGAGAGAGAGCAAGATACTGAAAACCTATTTGAAGAAATAATGACCGAAAACTTCCCCCACCTGGTGAAAGAAATAGACTTACAAGTCCAGGAAGCCCACAGAACCCCAAACAAAAGGAATCCAAAGAGGACCACACCAAGACACATCATAATTAAAATGCCAAGAGCAAAAGACAAAGAGAGAATATTAAAAGCAGCAAGAGAAAAACAGTTAATTACCTACAAGGGAGCACCCATACGACTGTCAGCTGACTTCTCAACAGAAACTATGCAGGCCAGACGGGAGTGGCAAGAAATTTTCAATGTGATGAATAGCAAGAACCTACAACCAAGATTACTCTACCCAGCAAAGCTATCATTCAGAATTGAAGGGCAGTTAAAGAGCTTCACAGATAAGAAAAAGCTGAAGGAGTTCATCACCACCAAACCAGTATTATATGAAATGCTAAAAGGTATTCTTAAAGAAGAGGAAGAAGAAAAAAGTAAAGAGAAAAATTATGAACAACAAATACATATCTATCAACAAGCGAACCTAAAAATCAAGTGAATTAAAAACCTGAGGAACAGAATAATCTGGTGAATATAATAGAATCAGGGGCATAGAAAGGTAATGGACTGATAATTCTCAGGGGGAAAGGGGTATGGGGGGTTCATGAAGAGAATGGACAAAAATCATACACCTATGGATGAGGACAGTGGGGGGGAGGTAAGGGCAGAAGGTGGGGTGGGAAATGGGTGGAGGGGAGCTATGGGGGGAAAAAGGAGAAATAATTGTAATAATCTGAATAAAGATTTATTTTTTTTTAAAAAAAGAATGTACCTTGTTCATGTTGTTGAGGTGTTATTTTCATGACAGAATGAGTTCTATAAAAACAAAACCTCTTTCACTGCTTGTAGAATACAGTCAAAACTCTTTAGCCTACGTTCACTATAATAATTACCATGATTACATTTGTTAGGTGTTCATTACCTTCCAGGCAGTGAGGTGAGTCACGTATGTGATTTCATTGGCTTTTCATGACAACTCTGTGAGTAAGAACTAATATTACACTCGTTTTACAGATGAGGAATCTGAGATCCCTCCAGGTTAGCCCACCTGCCTAACTGTTCACAGTAAGTGGCCGAGCTGGACTTCAACCGCAGGCTGTCTGACTCCAGAACTTGTGCTGATTTCCATGGCTTTGTGTGTCGTTGTTTAATGAACTTCAGTTATTAATGTATCACCATCACAATCTGGGGGATAACTTTGGCTCACACACCATGTGCTATGATTTACTTAATCTTTAACTTGAAATCAATGCACTCCTTAAACATTTGAACACCTTCTCTAGCATTATCTTGAGCAAGAATTGCCTTGGAATTGAAAGGTAAAGAATTTTGTTTACTTTATCTTATCGGGGCAAATCCTGAACTTCTTAACTCCAGAGATTAAAAAGCAACAATGGAAAATGGAGCTTCAGGAAAAAAGCAAACCCTAACTGAAAGAGTAAAGTTTTCTTACAGCTGTCCGTTTTATCTTAAAACTCCAAGGTCTTCCCCCTTCGCTGGTGGTGGGAACAAGACCCTTGGACCTGTCCCAGGAAAACAGCACTGAGTTAAGAGCAGATAAAGCAAATAGTGCTCTGACAGATAAGAAAAGCAGGACAGGAGATTACAGGATGGGACTGTTGACTGAAAACTTAGGTCCTGTCATTAAACATGTTATTAACGAGCCCTGTTGGAATTTCCTGGCGGCTTTGTCCTCTCTTCCCCCTCACATGTGTAACCCCCCGATGTATAGTTTTTGCCTATATATACTTGTAAGACTGTCTGCTCGGGGTTCGACTCCTCGCTCGCGTGAGTCAGGAGTTGAGCCCCAGTGCGCTGGAATAAAGCCTCTTGCTGTTTGCATCAAGTGACGCCTCCTGCGGATGATTGGGGTTGCCGCCGATCCGTGAGATAGAGTAAGGGTCCCTTTGGGGGTCTTACAGAATTATCTCTCCTTTAAAAAAAATTTTTTTTATTGATTTTTTACAGAGAGGAAGGGAGAGGGATAGAGAGCCAGAAAGATCAATGAGAGAGAAGCATCAATCCGCTGCCTCCTGCACACCCCCCACTGGTGATGTGCCTGCAACCAAGGTACATGCCCCTGACCGGAATCGTCCCCAGGCCGACGCTCTATCCAGTGAGCCAAACCGGCCAGGGCTGGAATTATCTCTTAAATGTGTTCGTTATGTTTACCAAAGTACGATAAAATAAAAAAACATTAATAGTATAAAAAATCACCTAAGATCATCTTGTACACTCCTTTTTGGAAAATTTGAACTATTTTATGCCCCAACCTTCGGTTCCAGTCTTACACCCCCTGCGCATTCAGGTACAGTCATTCCTGAGGCCTGAACCCATCCCAGCTAGAAGCCCTCCCTGGGCTCTCCCAGCCCCTCCCAGCTGGGTGCATTCAGTCCCGTGTCCTTCCTGTCCCCAGGCGCAGTGCCTCCCCAAGGCTTCTGAGCCAAATGCTGATCAAAGCCATTAGCAGACAAAGAGGACACTCATATTCATAAGGTTGCCCACCACAATAATTATTTCCTATTTATTAAGCTCCTACTGTGTGCCAGGCACCATCCTAGAAGCTTTACATATACATTATCTTTATTGTTTTTTTTGGGGGGCCAAAGAATATACATTAAACAATTCTTTTTATTTTATTGTTGTAAGGACACTTCACATGATATTTACCTTTTAACAGATTTTTGAGTACACAATGCAGTATTGTTATCTATAGGCATAACTGAAGCTTTATTATTGACTCCTTATAATGACCCTATGAAATGGATTTGATTTTTAATTTCTACTTTACATATTAGGAAACCAAGGCCCTTAGAGATTAAGGCATTTGCGGGAGTCACATAGTGGGTAAGTCACAGAGCCTAGATTCAAGTCTAGTGCTGATTGACCCCAGAGTTCTTCTCTTACCACTGTAGTCCTCCCTTGGTCTTATTAAATACGAGGGGTCTAAAACAGGCCAACATACCCTCTTCCCAAAGTGGGTCTATGAATTTCTTGCCTCTCCAGGGTGTGGGGAAAAGAGGCACTCATTTATTATGGTGGAGGTCTTAACTGGTAAGATCCTTTTATTTTATTTTATTTTATTTCATTTCATTTCATTTTATTGTTTTTACATATTTTTTGATGATGTCAGAGAGGACAGGAGAGAGAGACAGATAGATAGATAGAAACATCAATGATGAAAGAGAATAATTGATTGCTGCATCCTGTATGCCCCCCACTGGGGATCAAGCCCATATCCAGGCATATGCCCTGATTAGAAATCAAACTATAACCATCTGGTTCATAGGTTGATGCTCAACTACTGAGCCATGCCAGCTGGGTGCTATGACCCCTTTAAAGACAATTTGACAACAGCTATTAACTTTAAAATGCACATGCTCATTGACCCCACACTTCACTTTTTAGGGAATTATCCTGCAATTATTCTTGTGCACAAAGACATGTGTAGATTGATGGTCACTGCGGCCTTGTTTGCAGTAGCATATGATGTAGCACACACAGCCTAAATATCGTCAGTAGGAGACTGGTTACTTAAATTTCAGCCCATCCATACACAGCCATCAGAAAGAATGAAAAAGGTCTTGTATGTTTTTATATGGGATAATCTCAACGATACTAAGTTAACGAAGCAAAACGCAGAACAATGTGATAGTATGTTACCATTTGTGTCAAAACCGTGTGGGATGAAATATATACAACCGCACACACACATACAGATAACATGCATAGATGCTCTCTGAAAAGATATCAACCAAACAGGTGAGAGGAGCTGCCAGATTGTGTGTCGGAAGGACTCTGGTTGAGATGACAGGGGAAGGGCTGGTTTTGCCCCAGTGCTTGTCCAGCCAGCAGACTGTACTCGCGTCTCGGGGTAATTTGAGGGGTTTGGGAAAGTGAGTAATAGAGATTCCCCCACCGCCATGCCCACAACAGCCACCCCAGGCTCTGCTCCAGATCGTGGAAACTTACTTTTTACTCCGTAACCTTTTGTACTTTTTTTAATTAAAAAAACAAAACAAAAAACAAAAGGAAACACCTGTGCGTGTATTACCTCTTTAATAATTTAAAGCTTAAAATTAAAAAAAGAGGAATGTTCTGCCTGAGGCAAGACCCACCTAAGGAATGCAGACTCTTCAGGCTGCAGGTGGACCCAGACGGAGGAGTTGAGATGCCACGGCGCGAAGGCTGCTCCCACCGCACGTGCAGGGCCCGGGACCCTCAATCTCAGTCTCTTTTCAGTGGGAGGTTTTATCCTCTCCTTTCTCCCAGCAGTGGCTGCTGATGGCTTCAGAGCAAGTTTGGGGTTGAGATTTGTTTCAGGAGCTTCCCTGAGCCGAGCTACAGCACCTCTCTAGGACTGTATTTCCTCTTTTGTAAGGTGGGGAGAATCTATACCCCCAGGGTGGTTGTGAGAGTGAAGGAGCAGTACTGGGTGGAGCATAGAGACAGAAAAGGGCAAAAAGGAGGACACTCTATGACCTTGGAAAAAAGGGAAAAGTTGACCCATGAGAGGTCAAATCAATGCATGGTGGAGTGGGAAGAATGCCCCCACCAGTTACAGTACTTTGGGGTGCCAGTTATAGAACCCCTACCCAAACTGGCTTATGCAAACCTCTTTGTCCATCTTCAGGAGAAAGCAGGCCTTCCCCATCATGGGACAAAAGTCTTTCTCTTCTCTCAGGATGTCTTAGGTCAAACCCCACTTGAGACAATTGTCACCCGGAGGATAACATACACGGATCGACTGAAGTCGGGCTTCCCAAATCAGAGTCTGGCAAGGAGTATGGCACCTCCATGATTATCTTGGACTCATTATGGCAGCCCTGCAGGTGGAGCAGATCCGGAGCCACACTGCTGAACAGTGGGGTGGTGGGGGGAGACTTGGGGATAGGGGTCAACCACAATGACCACCTCAATCCCCTAGGTCCAGGTAATGGTGTCCTAGGTGGACATTGAACATAGCTAAAGAAAGACCATCCATCCATTTTCCCACCCATTTATCTCTTTAGAAAATTACCAAATTGAGTTACATATGTAAGTATGGGGACCCCACAAACAGAGACAGAAAGTTAAAAATTCTGAGCCCAGGATGAGGTAAGGTGTCTTGGAGCTTCAGAAGGGAGGAAGGTCATTGCAGGACAATAAGAGCAGGTATTCAGTAATTAGAAGTTTGCCCTGACCTACAGATAGGTCATAAAGAGTTATTTCTAGTAAAAACTCTTATGGGCAAGGCCCCAAATTTAAATTCTTTAAGGGAGAGGTAAAAGTTTCTTGTGAGCCCGTGAGGTCTTAATTGCCATCAGCTCAAAATAATCCACATGCTCAAGTGGCACATCGGGGGGTCACTGTTCTGAACCCCTTTGGGGCATGGCTGTCCCAAACATATCCTGGCAGTCTTTGTCCCATCTTTTTTTATTTTATTTAATATTTTTATTGATTCCAGAGAGAGGAAGGGAGAAGATATAGATAGAAACATCAATGATGAGAGAGAATCATTGATCGGCTGCCCCCTGCACACCTCTCACTGGGGATCGAGCTTGCAACCTGGGCACGTGCCACTGACTGGAATCAAACCTGGCACCCTTCAGTCTGCAGGCTGACACTCTATCCATTGAGCCAAACCTAGGGCATCTCCCATCTTCTTTAGGATCATTTCCACTCCAGAATCTTATAGACTGACCTGGATTCTTCATAGCTCTGGGCCCTCCCAGTCCCCAGTCACAGGGAACCCCGCAGGTATCCCATATCCTGCATGGACCCAACTGGTCAGCATGACCAGGTCTAGGCCAGACCATGCACAGACCTCAGTGGGGACCAGTTCCCTCCAGTTGTCCTTCCTGGATCTGCCAGCCCTGCTTCTCAGACCCTGTTTGTCAGCTTTTCTCTAATTCCATCACTTGCTTTGGGTCTCTCTGTTTCCAGACTTGATTACAGGACTCTCCTTTGCACCTTCATATAGTTTAAAGACTGACCCTAGCCCGGCCAGCGTGGCTCAGTGATTGAGTGTTGACCTGTAAACCAGGAGGTCACGGTTTGATTCCCAGTCAGGGCACATGCCCGGGTTTCGGGCTCCATCCCCAGTGTAGGGTGTGCAGGAGGCAGCCAATCAATGACTCTCATTATTGATGTTTCTATCTCTCCCTCTCCCTTCCTCTCTGAAATCAATAAAAATATATATATTAAAAAAAGAAAGATGGACCCTATGTGGGGGGACTCTGATGATCCCTGACTTTGAGGTGCACATGTTATAGGATGAGGCAGGGCAGCTACAACTAGCCCCAGCAGCCCCAGTGGGCGAGGGCAGTGGGAGCTGGAGGAAGACTGGCAAGTGAGGCAAGAGTGCGGGAGGCCTCCTTCCTGCCTCAGTCCAGGCTCTCTGGCTGCCCTGGCTGCCTAGCTTGGGTAGACGGAAGAGAGGTTCTGTGGCTGACTTGTGAGACTGTGCCTGGGAGGCAGGGGGAGATTACAGATAAAGTACCCTTAGCCTGGTCAGCTCTTCCAGAAGACTCAAGCCACCAGCTGCAAAATGGAGTCTGAGCATCACCGGCCCACCCCTGCCTCTCACCTACTCAGGTGTTGGGCTTGAGCCCAATCACTGAATCTGAGACCAGATAGGCATCAGATGTGGGCTGATGAACAGCTGATAGCATCTGTGCGGTTACCCCTGGGAGGTATCTGAAACCTAACCCTTCCCCAAGGACTCTGCCTGTAGACCTGCTGGCTGGTGTGGCAGGCGCTCGGAGAGGGCCTGGGGATGTGCTTTGTTTGGCAAATTGTAGAGAACAGTGTACACACCAGTGCGTGATTATCCTGTCTCTTCCTTTTCCTCCACTAGGAAGCAGCAGCCCATGGCCCAGGCTCCACTAGGAAGGATGGAAACTGGCTGGGAAGGGGAGATAGAGCAATAGGGTCTCCGAGTGGGCACTGGTGCCGTCGTCTCATCCACAGGTACATCTGTGTTCTAGATGGGAGAAAAGAAAATCGTGCTCATGTTGAGCTGTGCAGAAACTCAGGCCATTTGTGTCCAGGAGCCTCATGATCTTCAAGAACTTTCCTCAGGGAAGATGCCCCTCGGCTTGGGGAGCGAGAGACTCCAGAGTTTAAAAGACTCAGCTGCTCACTGGCCCTGTTCACACAGGGGAGGGCGTCTGGGTGGTGTTTGGAATGTGGGGAAGTATGTAAACAAAGAAGCTTCAGTTCCTAGCAGTTCCCAAAGAAACGTCCACAAAAGCGGAAAACCACAAAGCTACTCGGCATCTTCAAACCAAGAGCGATTCCACGTCGGAGATGGTTAACACACCTCCGACACCGTCACTAGGAAGGCACTTGGTCAAAGTCCCATGCCCAAGATGACATTGTGACCAGGAATTTTCTTTTTCAAATCCCAGAGAAGTAGGGTTAAAGTTGGGTGTTCTTTCTCCTTGAAAAAGTTAGTTTTAGGAGTAATTAAGAAATAACTGACTACACAGATGTGGAGCACATGCAAGAAGAAATGGGGTGCAGGGCAGAGTTCTTCCCAGAGTGGTCCTTGAACTGCATCAGAGTCATCAGGTATGTCTGGGGGTGGGGCCCAGGAAGCTGCATTCCATTGTAAATGATGGTATATCATACACGCAGTAAAGGGCACAAGCCTAAAGGTGTGAACAGTCCAATGAATTTTCACATGTGAATAGAGCTGTGTAATTACCACTCAGATCAAGACATAGAACACGTCCAAGTTCCCTGAAAGCTCCACCCTACCTCTTCTCAATAGAGGTAATTAACCCACTTGTACCCTTCTGGCAGTCATCAACCACTGATCTGATTTTTATCACTATTGGCTCACTTTTTTGTTCTTAAACTTCACACAAATAGAATTGTACCACACACACGCACACACACACACACACACACACACACTCACTCACATATATATATATATATATATATACTCTTTTGTGTGTTGTGAGAAGTAGAGTGAAGAACTAAAATGGAGTCACTGTAGTCAAGCTGCTAAATTACTAAAAATCAAGCAGGTTGAGGCACAAGGAAACAATTCTATTATTATTTTTAAAAATTTATTCTTGTTCTAATTAGCCTGGAAACATAAAGTTTTGAACTTTCCAGTCCTCAGTCAATGTCCCAGACAGCCTGCCATCCATTATCCAGATCACCGGTCATCTAGAGCAGGGGTGAGGAATGTCCGGCCCTCAGGCCATGTAAGGCCCATGAAGTCATTTGGTCTGGCCCTGCCAAGGCATTAGGGGTGAGTTAATTAAATATAGCAGGCTAATTTTTAAGTTGATAATTTTGTATGGGCCTTGAATTATATTATAAATATCCAAATGGCCTTTGGCAGAAAAATGGTTCCTCACCCCTGATCTAGAGGAAATGCCTTGGACCAACCCAGAGGCTAAGAATACAATTCTTCTCAAGAATGTACTTGTTACTATAAGAACCCTCAGCGTTTCTCTCTTCTTCAGAACACTCTGGGCACTGAGTAAGTTGCATTTCCGGTTTGCAATCCTAAAACTCTTGAATCAGCCCTATTTTCATCCTTTAAAATTTTACCCATCTGGGAGATGGAGTGGGTAGCTGTATTTTTTAAAAATATAGTTTTATTGATTTCAGAGAGGAAGGGAGAGGGAGAGAGAGATTGAAGCATCAATGATGAGAAAGACTCATTGATTGGCTGCCTCCTGCACACCTCCTACTGGGGACTGAGCCTGCAACCCAGGCATGTGCTCTTGACCAGAATGGAACCGGGGACCCTTCAGTCTGCAGGCCAATGCTCTATCCACTGAGCCAAACCAGCCAGGGTTGGGTAGCTGTATTTTTAAACAAGCTCTCCTTCAGATTTTTATGAATGATCCAGGATAAGGAACTGGTTCGGGGAAAGATCTTGGCACTTGAAGGAAGCCAGCTGGACTTGGAATTCTATCTTCACCACTTCCTGGCTGTATGATCCCAGTTGACTTTTCATTTTCGTGGGCTTCAGTTTTTTCATCTATACAATGAATTATTAATAATCCCTAACAAGTATTGAGTGCTTACCAGATGCCAGCCACTGTTCTAAGCACTGTATGTGTATTAACTCATTGAATTCTCTTGACAAATGATGAGGTGGGTGCTATTGTTATCTCCAATTTAGAGATGGGGACACAGACTTACTGGGATTCACACCCAGGCCATCTGGCTTCCCTGGCTTTCTCCACCTGCCACTCCTCTGTCGCCATCGCGAGGCAGTTCAAGGATGAAAGGAGAGCATGGGAATGAAGGCTTTGCGCAGGCAGGCTGGACAGCTAGTACACAGTGATTCTTCTTCCATGGGCTTCAGTGGGAAATTGCCTTTCCGTCTTATAAAATATGCAGAAATTAATCTAAACAAACAAAAAAGCCAGCCACGATCATGATAGATGAAGCCCAAAAGGTAGGATCCAGAAAAATCCAGCATTATCCAAAGAAGAAGACACCCCTATGGCTCCCTGCCTTGGGTATTTTGGCCCATTGGTAGGTAGGAGGCTTTAGACAGATGTGTCAGGCTTCATCTAAGTGTCAATCCATCAAATCCCTTGGCTCTGACTTTGTACTGAACAAAGAACCTTCTGGTATTGATTTCCTTTCCCAAAAGTATCCTTCCTGAAAGAGATTGTGCTAACCAGCCAACCTCAGGATTCCTGTCTGTGGGGTGGCTTCACTTCTCAGTGTAAATTAATAAATTGCTTTTCAGGTTTATCAATCAGTCTCCTATGAGTTTGTTTAGTGCAGGTCTTTTCCCTCACACCTAATCACAACAACTAAGCTCTCACAGGGAGGCTGGGGAGGAAACACTATCAGGGTAGTATAAGTGAGATGTCCAAAGAATGGTATGAAAAGGTATGCTGTGAGGCTGAAACCAAGGATCCTTATAACTTTGATTAAATTTATCTTTAAATCCTAGCTCTAGAAACCACATCTCTCTATATACCCTTCAGAGACCTAGCCTTTCCCCCAATAATCAGCAAGCTTCAAGGCGGCAGAAGACAGCAGCCCGGACCTGCCTAATGATTACATAGTCTGGACCTCTGCAGGCTAAAGATTACATTTTGCCCTAAGGTATGTTTCAGCCCCTGAGCCCTAAGGTGGAATGTTCCCCTGGCTACTTTCCCATGAAGCCAGACAAAGGGATGCTGGAGCAGCCCTTAGAACTGTCCTCAAGACCTGAGGAAATGCTTCATCACCCTTTCCTCACATCTGACAATCAGGTCCCAGCAAGACTGGAATCCCTAACCCTTATCATTCTGTAATTTTACCTTTATAAACCTGTAACCTACATGCTGTAGGGGAGTTTGGGCCTTTCAGCATTGGATTCCCATTCTCCTGGGTGGCACCATTCATAACAAAATAGCCGATTTCTCCACTGCAATTCTTGGTGTTGGCTCTGCTAGCACCAGATGGACAAACTCTTTCTGTTCGATAACAAGACCAAGGAGGACAGAGAGAGGATTTCTGATCGGGGAAATTTGGGGGGTGGGGGAGCATCAAGGAAGGCTTCCTAGAGGAATCTACTTACCTGGGTTGGAAGTCTATCTCTTCCCACTTACCAGCTGTGTGACTTGGCAAATTACTCTCTCTCTGGGCCTCTGAGTCTTCACCTTTAAAGTGGGCATAATGCATAGAGCGTCGGCCTGCGGACACAAGGGTCCTGGGTTTGATTCTGGTCACGGGCGTATTCCTCCTCACCTTGGGTCCTGGTCAGGGTGCATGCAAAAGGCATCCAATCGATGCATTTCTCTCACATTGATATTTCTCTTTGTCTTACCCTCTCTCTTCCACTCTCTCTAAAAATCAATGGAAGAATACCCTCAGGTGAGAATTAAAAAACAACAATAACAAGATAAAAACAAATAAAGTGGACATAATGTTAGCAGCTACCTTACTGGGGTGGCCATAGGGTGAAGTGATTCTCTTAGCACAGTGCTTGACTTACAAGCTACACTCAGTAAATGGTGGCCATCCTGTTGTCATTATTAACACCCGAATGATGTTTTCATTGAGGGGAATTCTAGGAGAAGGAGACACATTCAAGGCAAGTTTGTCTCAAAGGTAGTGAACGCCGAGTCGGTTTGCTTTAAGACTCAGAGGGCAGAAAGCTCTTTGCAGCCGAAGGCTCCTTCCTTGAGTGTGGTCACAGCCCGTCTGTGGTTTTGCAGCCCATGAGCAGAGTTGCCATACAATCTATAAGAATCCATCAGCCTCGAGAACTTCCGCGGTTTCTGAGTCACTGTCAGGCCATTTCAGCTTCGAAGCAGAAACGCCCAGGGCCGACTCACCATCTGAATAGGGAGGAGAGATGGCTGCACCCCACAGCAGACCCCTGCTCCTCTTCAGTCTCTGCACGGAGTCCCAGTGTCACAGCCAGTCCCAAAGGGAAAGATGCTCAAGAGGGTCCAGTGAGGGCGTTCCAGACCCACATCTCTGCTTCTCTGCCCAGTGTCCTGTCTACACATCCTGATGGGGCCTTTTCTAGTGTGTCCAGAAACTTGATCTGGCAGATGCAGGGAGGAAGGGTAGAGAGGGACAGGAAGGCATGTGAGAGGGGTGCTGCGGTTTCAGCCATATGTGTGCTCTCCTGGCAGGTGGAGTGGTTTCCCTTCTCCCCAATTTCCCCCTCCTTCCAGTTAGTCCCTGACAGCCCCCCCCGCCACCCCCCTCTTCTGTACCCTGGAAACTGTTCCCTTGGCCTTTCCCCATAGCAAAAGGGGAGTGTCCCATTGGCCCCAGCTATTTCCTGTTCCTTTTATCTTGGGGTGGTTCATAAACCCTGTTGTTTTCACTCAGGAATCCTGTCTCCTCCTCTTGGACCCATTTCCTCTTTTCATGAGAGTGCATGTGGGTGGGGGTGGGTGGTTAGAAAAGTCAGGCCGGGAGACACAGCCCTATGGCTGAATGAGAGGCAGTGTTCCTCTCTTGTCTTAACCAATGACACCTCTGAAAGGGGTACCCACTCTCATTCCTGTTACTAATAATTGCTGCCCATATTAACCCAATTCGGAGGTCATGCTCTGTCCAGTGCCTGGGGTGGGGGGCTCAGGGCGGCTGGTGGGGTACTGGTTAAGAATATCCCAGCTCTGCCACTGACTACCTCTGTGATCTTGGGGGAATTGCTTAATTCATTAATTAATTGCATTATCTCAGGTGGCCCAGATAATGGATGCTAACAACGACACCTGCCCCCACAGGATTGTCGTGAGAGGTCGTGAGAGTCAGCACAAAGCATTTAGAATGGTGCCTGATGGGTGGTCAGCGCTCAGTGAATATGAGGTCCTACTAATAGGTGTTACTTCCTCTCAGGGGTAGGTGTGCCTTGGCGTTGACAGCATTTCTCAGCCTGATCCTTAGCTTTGGAGGTTCAGAAGCTGTCAGTGCACCCAGGGTACTCTGTTCTGGCAAAGTCTATGTGAGAAGTCAAGTTACCAATAGACAGTTTCTTGGTGAACATGGACATAGAGCTGGGTGGAGGGCAACGAGCAGCAGGGGGCTCATATGGCCTCATTTCTATCACAGGAACTGGCCCGGAAGTTCCCTGTGGCTGGTCCGGGAGCCCTGCTCCCCTGCACGCACGCATGCAGAGGGGGGCTGATCTGATTGCAAACATCTGCTGACTCCAACATCCTCCAGGGCTGAGCTGGTTGACTTGACTGGCTAGAGCAACCCCCAGTAGCTTTTGCAGGGGTCCTCAAACTTTTTAAACAGGGGGCCAGTTCACTGTCCCTCAGACCATTGGAGGGCCGGACTATAGTTTAAAAAAACAAAACTATGAACAAATTCCTATGCGCACTGAGGGCCCAGGACGAGTCGGCTGCTAAGCAGGACAGGCAGCGGCACCTGGCGGGCAGGATAAATGTCCTCGGTGGGCTGCATATGGCCCGCGGGCCATAGTTTGAGGACGCCTGCTTTAAGGCGTTCTTTCGGATTCACCTTTGATTAGAGAAAAGTCTCCCCAGAGCAAGGAGGCCTCATCTTCAGTCAGGGCTACGTAGAGACTCCCAGGCTTGTCAGAACTGCTGAGCACAGCGGGAGACACCTTGAAGGGCCAGCTGTCAGATTCCCTCCCCCTCTATCCTCTCCAGCTCTTGAAGAGACTTCCTTCCCACAGCTCACAGTACACGCACAGGCCCCTCTCTGGACAAGCCTACTGAGTGGGGAGGGCACCCTGGTTACACTGATGTTTGCTTGGGTGTTGCCTAGAGCTCAGTTCCCTGGGGTGTGACTCCTGATGCAGATGGCTGCACTCACGCAGCATGCAGTGATATTTCCCTTCCTTTATTTCTTTTTTAGGTTGGGGCACTTCGCAGTCCTCAAATATGACTTCATGATTTCCTTTGTTTTCCAGTAATTAATACTTTTTGTTAACAACAAAAGCAGCATGTATCAATTAGCTAGTATACTAATTGGGCGATTTTCTTGCATTATCTTTAATCCATACAACAACCCAATTCCACTTTTATAGGTGAGGAGACAGAAGCTCAAAGGGATCCATAAAAACCAGTAACTTGGCCCAAAATCTGTGGGTGTTTTTTTAGTTTTTTTGGCATTGCTTCAAGATGATGCATATTTTCTCCTGAGTTGGAATGAAAAAAATTTGAATTTACCTTTTGTCTTCTGAAAACAAACTCTTGAAACCACTTTGAAGACCAAAGCTGGAAAACCCAGATATTTTGATTTGCACAAGCCTGGATTTTGCAAGGACAAAAAGTTTATGTTTTGTTTCATTTGTCTTTTTGCTTGGCATATCTGAAATCCAAGGCCTTTATCAAAAGAGAACCGTGGAAATCAACGGCAGAATGGCGATGGTTTGAAAGCAGGTAATGTCCGGGTGAGAGATGATGTTTGAAGAAGTCAGTGGCCAAGGATGGGCAGGAGAGATATTCAGGGGTAGAATCAATAGACGTGATTAAGTGATATGGGCTGCTGTCCAAGTGCCTTCACGTAGGCCGTCACTCCAGCCTCAAGTGTGGCCATTCCCCTGGCCATGTCTGCTCTAGCTGGTTCCTGAATGTTCTTGCTCTGTCCAGGCTCCATGCTTCTGCAGGTGCTGTGCCAGCTTCTGCCTGGACGAGCATTCCATCACTCCAGAAATCTTGGGGTTCTTTGTCTATCTCCCTAGCTAGAGAACGAGCTCCTGGAAGGAAGGTGCTGAATCTCTTCTCTCGGAATCCCAGCCTCTGGCACAAAGCCTCTGGCATGAAGCCTCAGGCACCACGCATGTTTGTTGAGAGGATCAATACATTAAAAAAGGATGCAGGGTGAAGAGGAAAGGAAGTAAAGGGAGAAAGAATGAAGACATCTGGGGTGCCATCAGATCTTATTATAATCACTCCTCTCTCTGATGTTACATTGTTAATCCTCATCCGAGTGAGGCATGAGAGTGATCCGATGAGCAGGTGCCTCTGCTAGCTGCTGGAACTCGAACCAGAACGAACGGGAATGGTTCATCCTGTCATTCTGTCCCAACAGTTTCCATGAGACTGTCGCAGCAATAGGGGCAGTGCCTTCTGCAGACATTGATGTGGGTGTGAGCCAGGACACTGAGAACCAAGAGAGAGGTAACAAGATGAGGTGGACAGAGCCCTGATGGCCTGTCCTGAGTCCTGAGCTCCAGTCCTGGAGGCCCAGACAGCCGGTGAGCTGGGCCTTTCTGACAGGCTCCTGCCAATTGACATTCTAAAATCTGTTTGCTTTGACTTCTTCTGTTCCTTCCTTGCTACGTCCACACTCACTGATCCCCCAGGTCCTCAGGAGACCAAATTGTAAGTCAGAGCAGGAGATAGGGCTTGAATTAATTTCAGTGTCTTTGTGTCTTGCAGTAATAGAAAATCTTAAGTCCTGTCTGTCTAGGCTAGTGGTCGGCAAACTCATTAGTCAACAGAACAGCAAACCGCGGCTCACGAGCCGCATGTAGCTTGCGAGCCGCAGTTTGCTGACCAGTGGTCCAGGCTATATTTTCGCATGTGTTTTACCCCCGCTCCATCAGTTAATTGTTGTTTTTTAAAATATATTCCATCAATTAATTCTGAAGGAAAAGATTGATAGAGAGAGCATCAGACATGGTTTTCTCTAGTGTCCAAATAGTCTAGGTTAAGTCCCTGCAGCAACAAACTGCAGCAAAAACTATTTCTCTTGTGAAATGACTGTAATTAAGCACTACAGCTCTCATCTCCCAGTGGGGCAGGCTACGAGCTTGCTCAGGGCTGTGTAACTATGACACCCTGGGGAACAGGACCATGGCTGCCCCCACTCCATGCGGTCAGTGGCTTGGGTGGTTGCATTTTCTTTATCCTTTGTGTTTTGGTAGCGATCTGGAAAGTACCCCCTGGTTCTTCTGGCCTTCTGCTGTCCTAACCTCTCATTTCTTCCTCCTTAAAAAGAAGAGTGGGCTTGGAATAGCTTGAGTCCCTGGGACCCCGGAGGCAGGGATCCAGGAGGCCCGGCATGAGGGTCTACCTACTGCACTGAATGAGCAAGAAGCTCCCCCCTGCCCCCCCTTCAGCTTTGAGGAGGAGGAAATGGCCAGGAAGCTGGCAGCTCACTTACTCTGGGCCAGAATGATAGCAGCGCAGCTGGTTCGGCTGGCTATCTCATGCTGATCACAGGCTCCAATGGGCAATTATACATGTCTTTGATTAATAAAAAATGGGGTGATAATGAATACTTAATCAACGCAGTCTGGCCGGGAGGCTCCTTCAGAACCTGAGCTGGGGGTGAGGCAGGAGGTAATCAAAAGGGTCCGGGGAGGTGAAGAGGTAGGGCACCTCCGGGGGGGGGGGGGGGCGGGGGTGTTCTGCAAAGCTGTCTGGTCCTGGTCCTTGGGCCTCTGATGGATTCTGTGCTGGCAGATCTGCTGTGCTTGGGATTTGCTGGCCACCCTGGGAGCATGTGCTTAGGAGAGAGTTAAGCTGGTGGGCAAATGGGGAAAAGAGTGTTCTGTGCCCTCCCACCAGGTCAAAGAAAAGCACAAGGCATAGGGTGTGTGTGTGTGTGTGTATGTGTGTGTGTGTGTGTGTGTCTGCAGGCGGCTGTGTGTCCTCTGTGTGTGTCCTGTGAGGTTGGTCGGGTTGGTTCTGTGGGTCTGCTGTGCTTGCTGTGTTATTAGAGCTAACTTGGTTGGGAGGGAGGAGAGGCCAGGGAACTGGGTTCCACTCTCTCTAAAAAATCAATGAAAAAATATCCTCGGGTGAGGATTAGCAAAAGAAAAGAGAGAGAGAGAGAGAGAGAGAGAGAGAGAGAGAGAGAGAGAGAGAGAGACCGTCCCGCTGGGGTTGAAGGGAGAGAAAGGAGAGAAGATCCAAGAGCAGGATCCCAAAGGTGGGAGAGGCTGCGAGCAGGAGTGGCTGTGAGCGAGCAGGAGAAGGAAGTGATGGAGAGTGGGAGGTGTAACCTCCGTGGACGTGGCCCCGCCTGTCCGGGTCCTTCCGGCTGTGCTCGAACTGGGGCAGCGACAGGACTGGGAGGGGCGGCGACAAAGAGGCGCGAATCCGAACCGCGGAGAGTACAGACAGTCCACAGCCCGGAGCCCCAGGAGGAGGAGGCGGGTAGGGCTCGGGGAGGGGCTGGCCCCTTGGCCAAGGGACAGGGAGTAGGGGATGGGGTGGGGGGCGATGGACTGTGAGGCCACTGACTCCTGGGGGGCCCTCTGCGGGGTGGGTGTGGGGTTGGGGTGAGGGCTGGGCCTCTGGGCATGCTTTCTGTCCAGATGCTAATGAACAGGGGGGTGGAGGGGGGAGGGGACATGGGAGTCCTGTCTGAGTGTCAGGGCTGGAGGCTCCTGTTGGAGTTGGGATATTTTGGGCATTAGACTGGCCCAAGTTGTGACTAACTAACCCATGTGACCTGGGATAGGTTGACAAAATACCCTGAAGCGTTTGCTTTCCTGGCAGTAAAGGGAAGCTAACCAAACACCAAGTCTGCCAGATTGTCCTGAGGATTTGTGAGAACCTATGTACAGTCCCCTCACCTCCTGCGACTGGTGCAGAGTTGCTGCTGTCATTGTGTCCATGGACAGTGTCCAGAATTTGGGCTCAGTTCCCGCTTCGCCACCTGCTGCCAGCGGTGGTGGAATGGCAAGGCCTTTTGCAGCTGTTTCCAACAGCTGGCCTGGCTCTCCAGTCCACAGAACGATTTTGTCCACCTCTGCCTCTCCCCTCCCCTTCGCCCTCACCAAGCAGCCTCTGCCTTCTTTTACAGGATCTGGAGACACCCCCAACTGATGGTTTCTGCCCAAGCCCACACAGCCAGGACCAGTGCTACGTGCACGGAAGGGCCTGCCAGAGGCATTTTCCAAGTGCTCCAGCCCCAGGCCTTGCAGCTCCTGCGGTCAGCTGGGTAGGCCACCAGTGCCAGCGGGATCTGAGGAGCGGCTGCAGCCCAGGCCATGCCGGGCCAGGGACTGCCCCTGCGTGTGGCCACCCTGCTGACGGGGCTGCTGGAATGCCTGGGCTTTGCAGGCGTCCTTTTTGGCTGGGCATCCCTGGTGTTTGTCTTCAAAAAAGAGCATTACTTTGAGGAGCTGTGTGAACCCGACGCCAGGCTGATGGGCAATGCCACGGGCATGGAAGGTAAGGGAGCGATGACTTCTCTGGGACACTGAGTCTGGTTTCCAGGTGGTGGGAGGGGTAGGAAGGAAGGGCTCCACCTCCTGGCTACCCTGCCATCCTTATATATTTTTTCTTTAATATATTTTTATTGATTTCAGAGAGGAAGGGAGAGAGAGAGAGAGAGAGAGAGAGAGAGAGAGAGAGAGAGAGAAACATCAGTGATGAGAGAGAATTATCGATCGGCTGCCTTCTGCATGCTGCACCCCACCCCCCACCCCCCCACCCCCCACCCGTCGCCAGGGACTGACCCCACAACCCAGGCATGCGCCCTTGACCAGACTCAAACCTGGGACCCTTCAGTCCACAGGCCGATGCTCTATCCACTGAGCCAAACTGGCTAGGGCCCTGCCATCCTTTCTATGGAGAAAGGGAGGGATTGTCAGCCAGCCTTCCTCTGTGCCCCAACCTTAGTCCAAGGACTGCCTGGGGAGGGACGTACCAGCTTCTGAGGGCTAATTAGGGGCAGTCACATTACAGCTCACCTAGGGGAGAACTTTCCAGAGGCAAGCTGTCCGAGGTGGCAGGGGCTGCCCCAGATGGGAGCCAGGCTGGATGCCCACCTGGCAGGAAGTCCAGGGTGGAGCAGAGATTGGCCCCTCCACCCCGGGCTCCTGAGCTCTTCCTGTCTCTCCTCCAGACTGCAAAGCCCAGGATGATAGGTTCTTACTCATCTTCACCCTGGCATCCTTCATGAACAACTTCATGACCTTCCCTACCGGCTTCATCTTTGACCGTTTCAAGACCACCGTGGCCCGCCTCATAGCCATGTAAGTCCTGAAGGCCCAGCCTGGGCACAGGTGGGCAAGAGGAGTTCCTCTGGCAGCAGCCTCACTTGAGGGAAACCCAAGCCAGGCAACTGGGCAGCCCTGCCAGGCCCTGCCCCAGAAGCTCTGCAGGGGGTGGACTCACCTTCTTCCCGCACTCCTACTTCCCTCTCCTCGCTTCCCCTTCGGCTCCATGTGAATGTGTGTTCAGCTTGATGCTGAACTGAGCAGGAAGGAGCTCAGGCCTACTTCCTGGGGCCAGGCTTACCAAATTAGCAATACCTGAAATTGCCACTCTGCCTTCTTCCTGGAGATCCTGGTCCACATCTCCTGCAAGGCCTCACACCCAGGGGGCCCAGGCTTAGTCATCCTCCTCCTCCCTCCATCATCCCCCTAAAGGCTTAGCTGGTTATGTCTTAGGGGGTCTCCAGTGGTGGAACTTCCCATCTCTTCTGACTGAAAGGGAGACAGTGGGGGTTTCCCATGCACATGAGTCAGGGAAGGTCAGGGGCTTTATCTTGTTCACACAGGTACCACTGGTGCTGGCACGTTCAGTGATAAGCAGCGGCTTACTGGGGGCTGATAGGACCCAAAGCAGGCACCTCCTGGCAGGTGTGTCAGAGATGAGTTGTCAGACACGGGGACTGGAGGGCAGGCTGGGCCAGGAAATACCCAGAGAGTCAAATTAGTCCCTTGCTTCTTAAGTGTTTGGGTGCAGAATGACTTTATCTCAGTTTCTTGGTCCTTATCTCCCCTCTTCCCTCCCCTTCCTTTGCCCCTAACTCTTTTCCCAGCCTTAGCATGTTAAGGAAATCCCAGTTTCCCTTTCTGTGTTTCTTCTTTCCTTTCCACAGAATACTTCCCTTCTGTCACCTCTGGTCACCAAATGTGTGGGTTTTCCCACACCGAGCAATTCTGCAACCCCAGCTGGGTGTTCTACAGTGTAACTCATTTCTGACATCCTCTGCCTGGAGACAGTGTCAGATCTCATGGGTTAAGGGTTCAGTCCCAGGAGACTGCCCCCCATTTCAGATGTCCCAGAGGGTAGATCTCCCTTGTGGTGGAGGAGAAAATTTCCCCTTTCCACTCTTAGTTCTTCTGGCTGATCTGATAGTTAAATTGACATGAAGAAGATTAATAGGAGAAAATAACCAAATTTAATTACATATGTACATACAGGGGTTCCATAAGAATAAGAGGCTCAAAATCTGTCATCTTGAGCTAAGGAGAAAAGGGGGCGGGGTAGTGGTTTGGGACTTCAAAGGGGAGGAAGGCAATTCACATGGAGGTGGAAAAGCAAACGTTTGGTAAACAAATGTGAGCTGGACCATCTTTAGCAATGGGACACAGAGGGGACTCTGATCAAGCAACCTTGCTAGGTTCAGATTAAACTGCTGTTATTTGTGATGATACCTCCCATCCTGGAGCAGGTCCTCTAAGTTTTTTTAAGCAGTTAGGGGGAAGGTCAAAGGTTCTTTCTGAGTTTGTTGTTTCTTCCAAAGAATTAGCTTAAGATAATCAGTGTCCCAAAGAGGCATATTTTGGGGTGGCAAGCTCTGCTTCCCTTCACCAGATTTACCCCCAACTTCTGTCCAACTTGGCTACTGACCAGAGGTTCCCATGACCTTGACCCCTGTGGGTTTGATTATTTGATAGAGCAGCTTACAGAACTCATAGAAACACTTATGCTCAGCAGTTGATTAAAAGACAGGATAAAGGATACAGATAAACAGCCAGATGAAGAGATAGATTCATATTAGTCATTTTCATAAAACATTCAGGTAAAGGGAATGCAGCTTCTTTACCTAAAGCTGTGAGGGCCCCGAGCACAGGAGCGTCAGTCCACGTGGAGTTGAGGTGCTTTACCCTCCTGGAAGCTCTCTGAACCCCATACTATTGTGATTCTATGGAGGCTTCCTCAAGGAGGCATGAGCAATCATCACCTCTAGTTCTAGCCCCTCCCCCCTCTCCAGACAAGTGTATGGGGGAGACAGGGCTGAAAGTTCCAAGCTTCACCCCATGGCTTAGTCTTTCTGGTGAGCAGCCCCATCCAGGAACCCACTCAGAGTTGCCTCATCAGAATAAAAGATCCTCTAGTGCTCTCATCACTTAGGAATTTCCAAGGGTTTTAGGAGCCCTGTGTCAGGGGCTGGGGACAAAGACCAAATATATATTTCTTATTATAATATCATAGTATCACAGATCACCCCCTGGTGCGGGAGCATGAATTCCTTATAGCAAAGCAATCATAAAGTTCAAAAGATATAGCACATTATTAATCCCATTCAGTCTTAATAACTATCCAGTCCATCATCGTATCGTCTGAGGATGTCTTCCAGGGCCACTCGGGTCTGCAGGCTTCTTTTCGATCTTGCCCAGTTCCAAAGGCAGGAGTGGTGTCAGCAATTTATTGGCTTCACCCTTCTAGGCAGCTGGTGTCATTGAGCTAAGAGACAGTTTCATCTCTTGCTCGGAGCCTCTTTTGAGGTGTTAATGTAATATTGGACTTCCCTCACTACATACTGCATTTTTTACACATTCCCTTACTTCCAGCTACTATTCCTCCACTGATACTCAAATGTTTCCACCCTGCTGGTCTGGGTTGCAGGCAGCAATACTAGTCTAGCAAGTGCCCTTCCCCGCCTCGCCTCTGTCCATTTCTGTTCAGATGGGGTCAGGTTACACAGGTGCAGAACTAGCGGGCTGTCTCTACCACCAGGTGGGCAATCTAGCAGCATTCACTGTTGGCCCCGAGTTTTGCCAGGTGGACTGAAGGCACAATCTGCCCCATAGAGCCCTTAGGAATTGTTACATAAAGGTCAAACACAGTTATAGTTTCTTGGGTAGGAATCCGGCCGCTTCCATTCCTTGTAGTGGTCCTGTGCCCAGTGGGGAGCACAGTTGAGTCAATGTGAGGCAGAAAGAATACCAGCAACTTTCCTTCCCTACATCCTCTTCTTCAGATCCACTAGAAAAACAGGGACATCTGTCTAATGGGGACATTCCTTTAAGTCTCCCTGATGCTGAGTCTGAGCACACACTTGTGAGTGCGTGTAAGCCAGTCCTTCATGCCCTCATTTCCCACCATTTTCCACAACCAGTGTTTCAATAGCTCATCCCAATTCTCTATCAAATCAGTACTCTGAGGATAGCTCTGTCCATTGTCAGACATTGTCTCCTTGGCCTGAAGAAATGATGGTCACCCATCCAGATTGGTACAATGTTGGTTCTTTTATAGCACGCTGAGTATTTGCAGCTACCACTGATCAGCAAAGCCTGGTCCAGAGTCAGAGGCTATTCCTGTCGGGATCATTTGTAGCTGCCCAGGGCTTGCAGCGCCAGTTTCTCTTGCCAACTCTGTTCAGGTCCTTCCCCCCAGGGATCTGCCACAAGGCCATCTGCAGTCTCTGTCTCTTTTGCTGGCAGGCAGACAGCTCTTACTGGACTTTTGTGCCTTAGAGGTTGCAAGAGGGCAATGTCTAGGTCCAGCCCATCTGTGCATTGCTGCAGCAGCCCAGGTCCCCTCATTTTATGGACCCAGGTGGCCACTTTGAGTGAGCACATAGGGACATAGGCTTGTTGATTTCAGTCATTCTCTGAGCCTGGCAAGGGGCTCTTTGGATGGACATAGTGATTTCCACAGGGCTATACTCCATACAGGCATCCCTTTAATAGGCTAAGCTTCTGCTGCCCTCTGCTCGTCCATGTGGCCAGGTCATTGCCACTGCCTATGAGTCAGTAAAAACCCAAACTCAGGGCCCCTTTCCATTGTTCGGTTCTTCCGTCTTTGCTAGGAGAACAGCCTGCAGCTCAGCCACGGAGCTGATCGGTTTCTACCTTCTTTGATCAGAGTGGTGGCCTCACAAACAGGATGTTGTCCACTCACAGTGGAACTGCCATCCACAAGCCAGGCAGCTCCTTGGTGGTCAGTTAAGCATCCTTTGTAAGGTAGAGTCCAAGTGACAGGAGACTCCGGTAGCCCCTCACACAGGTCTGGGGTCAGACCTAGGGGGAGAGAGGCTCCTGCTTGGCAGTATCTCCTCCTTGACTCCCAGGCAGTGTGATCCCGTATAAACCATTCCATTAGGGAACTCTCCTGGGCTCTGCCACCCGCTTTGGGGCGTTTCTACAACATCGTCCTAGACATTGTGGTATTGCAGATTTTACGATCATTTTGTATTCTTTAGTCATCCATGTAGCTTCAATTCATGTCTGATAACAAGATAATAAATGCCCCTCAGGTGGAAGTTCTCTAGGTCAAAGCCAAGTAATTGTCGCTGGGAGGTGCCCACAGGCCTTTGCCATCTCGCTGGTCTAGCTCCACATGGCTGTGATCCCCAGGATGACGTATTAGCCATGCTCATAAAACATTACGTAAAGGGAACACACCGCTTCTCATAAAACCTGTTTCAACAGTCCCACTTTCACAATCTTATCAACTCTTACATTGTCGTGTTCTCTTACAAAAAATTGTCACCCTCCTCAGAGCTTCACCAATGGGTTTTGGTACTTCTCTTTTTCACCCCGGTATTTACCCACTCTTGTGTAGGAGAGGCTTTGGGTCCCCCGTGAGGGGTCAAGGGACTCTGGCCCTGTTGTCAATCTTTAACTTGATGAATCTGCCACAAGCGACTGCTGATCAGGTTTCTCATTGTCATCTCTGTCTCTGGCTTCCAACATTTTCTAACCTGGGATAAACAGACGGCACTTGTTTGGGGGACCTGCAGGGGGTCCCCTTTGCCCAGCCAGCCTTTGGTAGTGCTGTATCAAAACCTCTGGATTAAGGCCCACGGTGCTGGCAGGATAGGCAAGTGTAGGTTTCTTTGGGCCAGGAGGCTGAGGTCAGCGGGGTGGCGGCATGATGAACAGAACCAGAAAACCCATTGGGCCCAGCCCGCAGGCCGGCTCTTTTGGAGCCACTTAACATGCTAAAAGGGGTTGTTTTGGGAAAAGTAGGAGCAGAAGCTCCATTCTATCACCCTGAAGTGTGTCAGGCCCTGGCTGGTGGAGGATGGCCAAAAGCCGCAGCCTTTGTGCCCAGTGACATTGGGTTTGGTCGCAAAGGTCAGTGTGTTCGTGACATTCCTGGAGTCCACTTTTAAGGTTGTCAAAGGAGCCAGTATCTCTTGGGTCCCATACAAAGGCAGGAAGGAAAGGCCACAATCCTGAATTTGATGGTGAAAACACAGTGCTATTTGCTTTAATCACCTATTCCTTCCCCATTTAGAATTTCTACCCTGCTGCTCTGGCCGGTGGCTCAGTTGTTGGAACATCACCCCATGCACCTAAAGATTGTGACTTGATTCCCGACCAGGGCACATACCTAGGTTGCGGGTTCGATCCCCCATCGGGGCACATACAGGAGGAAACTGATCGATGTTTCTCTCTCACATCAATGTTTCTCTCTCTTTCCCTTCTCTCTCTAAAATCAATTAAAACATATCCTGGGGTGAGGATTAAAAAAAAAAAAGAAAATTTCTACCCTGCTAAAACCAGTCCCTAGAGTCTCTCCTCTGCCTTCCCCCATTCTCTTGTTAATGAAACTAATGCAGTTATTAACATCTGTAAGAGCCTGGAGGGGAAGCAGAGACACCAAACTCAATAAGGCTCCCTGAACTGTTTTTCGGTTTTGCCGTATTATGGTTATGTGGGGTGCCCACGAGAAAGGGCCCCCTTAACCACAGCATTCACCATGACCTGGGTAACGGGCATATTCAGTGGGTCCCTGTCCTGGTCCTCATTAGAGTCACTCCCAGGTGGTTTGCATACAAAGCGTAGCAGCTGCCTCATCTGGGGTGTCCACTGGGCACAGATGGGGGACACGGCCAGACCATACAGTGGCTTTTATCAAGTGCACCAGGCTGGCCCCTCCCTCAGGAACAGCCTCCTTGTGTCTGGATCACATACAGCCATCTGCGATTGTTCCATTGTTCCATGTGGGTCCTGTCTCCACCCCGACATGCTCTTCCACCGCAGCATTCAGAACCAAAGACACAGCCCCAAGTAAGTTACCCTCACAATCCATTTCAGTAAAGCTTCCCCGGGAAGCTGATGACACCGATCCACAAACTGAAACGCCTCCTTCATGCTGTGCCCCTGGTTTCAATGGTATCTTGGTTTTGCTCTCCTCTCGCACTGACGGCCTTCAGCCTTCGTGGTGCCCGGAGGTCTTAGAGGTACTTTCTGTTGTCCCTGCATAATTTTTCCTTTGGTGGGTGGCTTTGAGGCTAGCGGCTGTGGCTCAGACTGACCCAGCTCTGAACTTGGCCCAGCCTCAAGGTCTGACCCAGCACTCTCTTTTAATTTCACTTGAGCTATTACAGCTAACGGTGACCAAGAGATTATGTGTTTCACCTTTTCCTTATTAGTTTGCATTTTCTTATGCATCCAGTGAACCAATTCCCAGACAGCTGGATTCATCTCTAAATTCTGTTGGTAATTTTACCTTTGGTAACTTATTGTTGCACCGCTGCTGGTCCACACCATGGGGGACCATGTGGTCACCCAGGAATCAGAGGTTCTTCACCCCACACCCTTTCATCCTTTCTTTTCACACACCACTTGTTTCTGTGAGCCAGGGTCACTCTGGCCAATCCCACCTCACCAACACCAACTATATCTGAGAAACCTACCACTCTCTTTTCTCCTTACTTCCATGCAGAACACTTCCCTTCTGACACTCTGGTCACCAAGTGTATGTGGAGTTTTCCCACACTGAGCAATTCTGGACACCAGCTGGGTGTCCTTCAGTGTAACTCGATTCTGACATCCTTTACCTGGAGATAGCATCCAATCCCACGAGACTGCCCCCCACATTAGATGCCAACCACAATGGTAGGTTCCCCAGGTTACCCACAACTTCGGTCAGACTTGGCTACAAATTAGAGGTTCCATGACTCCCACCCCCACCCCTTGGACTTAATTATTTGCTGGAACATCTCACAGAACTCAAGGAAGCACTGGCTTGTATTTACTGGTTCATTTAAAAAAATATATTTTTATTGATTTCAGAAAGGAAGGGAGAGGGAGAGAGAGATAGAAACATCAATGATGAGAGAGAACCATTGATTGGCTGCCTCCTGCACACCCCACACTGGGGATTGAGCCCACAACCTGGGCATGTGCCCTGACTAGGAATTGAACCATGATCTCCTGGTTCCTAGGTTGACGCTCAACCACTGAACCATATCAGCTGGGCTTTACTGGTTCATTAAAGGGGAGGATCAAGGACACAGACAGACAGACAAATGAAGAGACACATTGGGTGAGGTCTGGGAGGGTCCCGAGCACAGGAGCTTCTGTCCCCGTGGAGTTGGGGTGTGTCACCCTCCTGGTATGTGGATGTGTTCACCAACCTGGAAGCTCTCCGAACCCCTTGCTATTGGGATTCTATGGAGGCTTCTCAAGTAGGCATGGCCAGTCATTAATTCTGTTTCCAACCCCTCCCCACTCTCTAGAGAAGTTGGGGGAGGGGCGGGGGCTGAAAACTCCAAGCTTCACTTCATGGCTTAGTCTTTCTGGTGAGCAGCCCCATCCAGGAGCCTACCCAGAGTTGCCTCATCAGAACGAGAAAGATACTCCTAGAGCTCTTATCACTTAGGAATTTAAAAGGGTGTTAGGAGCCCTAACCAGTTTGGCTCAGTGGATAGAGCGTTGGCCTGGGGACTGATAGGTCCCAGGTTTGATTCCGGTCAAGGGCATGTACCTTTGTTGCGGGCACATCCTCAGTAGGGGGTGTGCAGGAGGCAGCTGATCGATGTTTCTCTCCCATCGATGTTTCTGACTCTCTATCCTTCTCCCTTCCTCTCTGTAAAAAGTCAATAAAATATATATATTAAAAAATAAATAAAAGGGTGTTAGGAGCCCTGTGTCAGGGGCTGAGGACAAAGACCAAATTTACATTTCTTATGATAAATCACAATATCACACTTAGGCACTACTTTTATTACCCCATGCTTTCAAGACCCCTAAACTGCTAAGAGATCCCCATGACCTTGGGATTGTGGACTTGACTTATAGTACCCCAGAACTTTCATCTTGGGGTCTAGGTTGGTACAGACATTTCCTTTTATAGAAAAGGCTACCGAGGCTCAGAGAAGGGCAGTGCCTGTCCCATGGTTACACAGCCAAGAGGAATCAGGACTCAAGGTTTTGATTTGGAGACCAGGCAAATTTCTCCAAGGGACTGGCCTGGACGGTCATCATCTGCCCTGCCCTTCCAGGTTTCTCTTTTCTTGACGACACTCTCCATCTACCATTGTCTATTTCAGATTTCTCTACACTAGTGCCACGCTCATCATAGCCTTCATCTCTGCAGGTGAGTGCTGTCAGGTGGAGGGAGGGACACCTCAGGGGCACCTGGTGGATGGGGCAGGTGCAGAAGGTAATGGCAGGACACACTGACCCCCACGGTTATGCAAACATCCACAGACGTTGAGCTTGAAAGAATCCTTGAAAGAATTATTGCTGGTCCATGGAAACAGTTTAGTCTACTGAGAAATTTGAAAAGTAAGGACAACGGAGGCATTGCTTCAGACAGTAGCATCTATTCAAGAGATACATCCTTCCTCTGGTATGTGTTAAAATGCTCTCTTTTAAAAATGAAATAATAACATGAATGGCAGTTGCTTTTGAAAATAGCCTTACTGCCCTAACCAGTTTGGCTCAGTGGATAGAGCGTCGGCCTGCGGACTGAAGGGTCCCAGGTTCGATTTTGGTCAAGGCCATGAATCTTGGTTGCGGGCACATCCCCAGTAGGAGGTGTGCAGGAGGCAGCTGATCGATGTTTCTCTCTCATTGATGTTTCTAACTCTCTATCCTCTCCCTTCCTCTTTGTAAAAAATCAATAAAATATATATTAGGAAAAAAAGAAAAGAAAATAGCCTTACTTAGCAGGGTAAAAGTGGACCACCCTTTGGTAGTCAAAAGTTGTATTAAATTTTACTGGTTTACAAACATAGAAAATGTCCCAAGTCTGGGAATTCCAAGCTGGTTCATTAACCTCTTCCCTATTATGTAGTGGAGAAAACTGAAGCCAGAGAGAGACCTCTCTCTGACTGGCTAAGACCGTGGTCGGCAAACTGCGGCTCGTGAGCCACATGCGGCTCTTTGGCCCCTTGAGTGTGGCTCTTCCACAAAATACCACAGCCTGGGCGAGTCTATTTTGAAGAAGTGGTGTTAGAAGAAGTTTAAGTTTAAAAAATTTGGCTCTCAAAAGAAATTTCAATCGTTGTACTGTTGGTATTTGGCTCTGTTGACTAATGAGTTTGCCGACCACTGGAAGAGATGCCTTCCAACATTACTCCCAGTGTCAGATCACGTGGCTCAGTTTTGGAGTCAGTAACAGCACGTAACTCGTGCGCATGTAGCACCTGTGCTGAAGCCGGAGGGTGACACAGGATCATCTCCATCTGTGCCCAGTTCGGACAGGCTGGGTATCTTTGTCCAAACAGACCTCATAGCCTGGCACCTGTAGCCAGTTATTTAAAGCCACTCTCCTCATCACACCAGCTTCTTCTTTCCTAAAAGCTCGTAAAGGATTTTCAAGTGGCTGGGGTGTGTGATTCATTTATGAATCATTGGAGGAACAATTCCTCCTTCCTCCATAACAGAGCATTTTGTTTTTGGGGAAATGTCGGGACCACACCCACCCTATTGTGAGACGAATTGCAACCAATCTTTCATGCCTTAGGAGACCCTTACCTTGTATAAAGACGGAAATGGTAAGGTAGATAGTGCGAACACAGCCCTGGGCGTTTTACCTGCTCCTTAAGGTGTAGAACAATCGTTTATTGCTTCAGTGGATATTAGGAAACACACACATGCTACATTCACAAACACCGAGTCACCCACCTGGTGGAAAAGTCGTTCTCTTTTCTTTCCCTCTCAGTCCTCTGAGTTCATGAATGGAGGTGTTGAGGTGGGGCTGGTGGGACTCGGGCACGACGGCAGGAGCAGGTTCCAGGCTGTGAGCGTTCCGAGGGCAAATGCATCCGGTTACAATTTAATAATATTGTTTTCCTTTCATTGTATTTGTTTTCGAAGTTACTTGGTATTCATGACAAGCAACACAGGTTGCTTTTCATTTACAGCAGTGATATGAAATTTCCCTTAAAAATAATAGATTTCTTTTGGATAAAAGTGAATCAAGTCTGACGGGTGTGGCTCAGTTGGCTGAATGTGGTCCCATGTACTGACAGGCCAGGGAAATTGCCGGCTCGATCCCCAGTAGGGGGTGTGCTGGAGGCAGCTGATCAATGTTTCTCTCTCTCTCTCTCCCTCTTCCTTCCTCTCTCTGAAATCAATAAAAAACATATTTTTTTAAAAAAGTGAGTCAACTTAAAGAAAACATGTTAGCAAATACTAGTGTTACCAGACGGGGACCTGGCCCAGAGTGGGTCTTTCCTCAGGCCAGCTGGTAGTGTGTGGGTTCTTGACTTCATGCAGGAAAGCTTTCACAACTTGAGTCCAGGTGACTTTACTTTTATTAAAGCTGGGGACAGTGAAACCAGGAAGCGGGGGTTAAGGTAGAAGAAGCAGCAGGAGAGAGCCTAGGTGGGACTCTGCTTTGCTCACTAGAAGCGTTATAGGAAAGAAGTGAATCAAGGCCAGCTGCTGTCAGCTCACTGGAAAGTCAGAGAAAGGGGGGCCTTGGAGATGGGTTCAGGGGGTGAGCCTGGGATGAGCTGCTGTTGCCCACTGCACCCTTAGTTGCAGTCTTGTGGGGACCCTTAGAGTTTAGGAGAAAGAAACTAAAAAAGCTCATGCCTGGGATAAGGCAAGGGCATGCTGCTGGGAGAGCCTGCGCTGGCATCCTTTGTCTTGAGGGTTTTTATCTCGGCGGGCAAGAATCTTAGGGGAGGGTTTCAGCAGAATATTCATGTGCATTTTAAATATGCTGATGCATCAAAATGAGCATGTAGGGGAGTGTGGGATTATTCTTTGGTCAGCTTTACTGTTTTGCTTTTATCTCGAGCCTGTCTGGCTCTAGTCGGGTTTTTGTTATTTGTTCCCCGGACTTCATCTGTCCTTGGGTTTGGCTGGCATTAATTGGGACTCGGTTCTCTATCTCTCTGACCAGGGTGATTTAAGCTATTTATTCTCTGTCAGGGAGGAGAGGTAGAAACCATTTGTTCTCAAGTGTCCTTGATTAGGGAAGATCAAGTCTTGCAATTCACTAGCTGGCTGCAAGCTGCCCAAAACTGGTTGGCCTTGTTTAATTTTCTTTTCTCAGTTTCCCCATTCCACTTGTCCAGGAATTTTCCTAGCTTCTTACTATCCTGCTACACTAGGACAGGCGTGGGTTATGGCCAAAATCATGAAGGTGGGCAGAAGTTCGTGGTCTGGGAAAGACTAATTATTAAGCCGCCCTTCCCCCTCGGCATTTTAGTTGTTTCGCTGTTATCCAACACTTTCCAGACCTATTGTAATGATTTTTTTTTTTTTTTTTTTTTTTGCGTGTCAGTCTTTTCAAGGGCAAGAAGTATTCTTTACTCAGCTTGCATTTCCAATGCCGAGCACAATGCCTGGCTTGAAAAAAGTGCTCAAAGTTGAATGAACAAAGGAAGGACAGCTCATGGCCATTTTCTCACTGAGATCTCACAGCACCCCATGAGGCAGGAGGAGCAGGTGACTGAGCCATAGATTTAGAATCCCGCTCAAAGTCATGCCGTGAATGAGGGGCTGGGCTTGGGGAGTCCAGGCTTCTCCCCACAGTATCAGGGATGAGTGGAGGGTCGCTCTGGTTCGGTGAGGGC